>NC_064639.1:708716994-709461877 GCF_023864345.2 Schistocerca serialis cubense
AGATAATGATTCTGATTTACTAGCACAGTTAAATTTCTTTTCCTTATCAAATGGAAAGAATTCTTGTGAAACAACAAAACGAGAAGCTACGCGAACTTCCCTTCAAAGACCTTACACAAAACAGACCCTGACCCCATAAGATCTGTTCAAATACTGTCAACAGAATATTACTGGAATTAAATGTATATTTGTGTCTTCAAATGAAATTGAACGTATTTAAACAAAACTGACTGAGAGACTTGAATGTTGTTTACCAGTGAAATGAAGAAGAAGCTATCACAGATATATGTCTATAAGTGACAATCAAATAAGATGTTTTGTTACTTCTAAAGGCTGAAAGTTTGGTGATCATCAGTCTTAAATGCTTTTTACAAATGTATCATCTTTTAGAAATAATGACGTTGCTGTTTGTATGTATGTTGAGAAGTAGTGGTTTGGAGAAGTTCAAGACGAAAGTGAAGATAATAGTGATGTTTTTGTTTATTTCTTTAACACTTCTGGGCCAAAAACTGCCTTTCAACTTTCCAAAAATGATATTGCTTGTTTGCCTGCAAAGAAAATACACACATCAAAAAAAGTTTTGCATCACCCTGGTTCCCATAACTCCTGAAGATAGACGTTGACTGTTCAGAGATGTCACTAAACCCGCCCAAAGATGTAAACAACCATGCGTGAGCAGCGCCTATTAGACAAAGGGGATCTGACAGCCAATCAGTACCAGACATTCCAACAGGAAGGAAGTACACGGCTCGTGTTGTCTGTAGTTCAACCATGCCTAGACGGTCAGTACCGCAGTTCGATCGCATCTGCATTGTTACTTTGTGCCAGGAAGGACTGTCAACAAGGGAAGGGGACAGGCGTTTCGGAGTGAGCCAAAGTGATGTTGTTCGGACATGGAGGAGATACAGAGAGACAGGAACTGTCGATGACATGCCTTGCTCAGGCCACTCAAGTATGCAGTGGATGACCTCTACCTATGGTTTATGGCTTGGAGGAACCCTGATAGCGACACCACCATGTTGAGAAACGCTTTTCATGCAGCTACAGGACGTGATGTTATCCTCCGACCGATAGTACAACCGTATCGGCTGCATATTGGCGAGGGATTCGTCTTCATGGACGACAATTCGTGCCCTCATAATGCACACCTTGTGAATGACTTCCTTCAGGATAATGACATCGCTTGACTAAAGTGGCCAGCATGTTCTCCAGACATGAACCCCATCGAACATGCTGGGATACATTGAAAAGGGCTTTTTATGTACGACGTCTCCTGGGGCCCTATTCTGAATCGTTCATACCGATCAATGTAGTAGGTTAGTCTCGGTAGTGACGTCATTTTCGGTTCTTTATCGAAATATCCTGTTCAGTAAGCTTCTCAGACTTGTTACCGAACGGTCCTCCCACCGATCTTACGACAATTGTACTGAGAGGTTTTGGATTTCGGTCTGGCCCTGTCGATCGGCGAGCTGTGGTTTAAGTACACATATAATTTGTTATTTTAAACATATTTAGCGGTTTTAGCTTTGTAGTTAGTGATTGTGTTACCAAAGAATCACCAGAGGATGCATCCAGTTGGAAAGGAGTTCATAATTGACTATTTTCCTTCGTTAGAAATATGGTTAGGTTAGGTTGTTACTGTGAATGATTACATAAAAAGAACGTTTTCGGTCAATATTCTCTCAAAATATTAGTTATTTTTATGCAAATAAGAGTTTAAAGATCATTAAATATCAAGACATCGGCTCTGGTAATGTATATTGCATGAGTGTGAACTGACGTTACTAGTGCTTTTTCACACAAATGGGTTAGTTAGTAACTATCGAAACATGTTTACAACTTTCAAGTAACAGTGGAAAGCAATTATTTGAAGCCTGATATTGGAAACCTTCCGAACTATCACGCGTTTATGACTTACGCAGCACCGTTTGACAACGAAGTCAGCCTACGTTCCTCTACACCATACTACAAGAATTGAGCGTTGCATATCTGTTGTGTGGCGCGGCCAAGTGGTTAGCGCGCGGGAATGAGATGCGAAAGGACACGGATTCGCGCATGGGTGGATGCAAATTATTTTTTTCCCCTCTTCATATATCCAACACGTTCTGAGACATTGTTATTCGTGTAAGTTAAGATTTTTCGGCAATATTCGTTATTACTTACACGTAAGAGCGCACTTCCTCAGTAATGATTTCGTGATTTCTGTGTGTTTAAAATACGAAATATTGTTGGAGGTGAAATTGCTGTTAGTGAAGCAACCGACAGTGACCTTTATATTTTTTCTTGTCAGAAATAATTCACCATTTTTCCGAATATGTAGCGATTTCCGAGTATGTGGTTAGACAGGAATCGAAGAGTACAACTTAAATTACTGGGAATGTAACTAGCAGGAGTCATCTTCATAATCTTGCTTGTCACAATTATTTATCTGCGATCGAATCCCCAACCACAGTAGACAGAGATGAAAGATCTCTGCCGTAATATTTTTAGACTGTAGCACCATATACGAAACATTTTCGTTCATGAGATGCATGTTATAAACTTCGACGAACTGCAGAAGCTCTCGGAAATGCGTTTTTTTTTCAATTTTGTTTTTAAGACTCAAATCGTTCACGTATCATATAGGGAAGTGGGCTACTTAATCATTTGGAACTCCAGGAGCGAGCTATAACCACATTCTGTTTACCTTCCTATTCTTTGAAACTCTCAGAATCAATTTTTCGGGTGTTTTTATATATGTTTTAGTACAATGTGGCACTACACACTATTCCTAGTTCATTTTCCGAGAATTTAAAATCTAATACACTATGTCAGTGTGAATGAGAATAAGACGACATAATGCGGCATTTACGACAATCTGCAGAATACAGTCAAATATGCTATCGTTATTATGCATGCATGGAAACATGCGGTCGGAGAAGCTGTAAAAATTCTTATGCATTTCAGCTGAGAACCATGGCAATGGATATACTGCACCTGATACTGTTAAGGAGGAGGCAAGGGTGATGAAGGAGGGCACGTCAGCTCGATGGAATGCGGCGACATGCGTTATGGCAATGTAAACGCAATTTTCGGTATTCGAAAGAATATCCCGCCTTTGTCGTCTGCTAGCCGCTTTGTGTTCGTGGTGCTGTGCGGGCTGCAGTGCGCATCGCATTGTTCGTGGTGCTGTGCGGGCTGCAGTGCGCATGCGCGGATCTGCGGCCGCTTGGTTTTGATTGGCTTGCGCGACACAAACCTAGAACAGCGCTTCGGTTCTCTAGACCCGAACGGTATCGCTACCGAAATGCGTACTGAATAATGCAGGGACTCTAATTCGAGTACTAGACCTTTCGGTGCTCTTGAGTACCGAAACGATCGGCACAATTGCGGAAAGATTCAGAATAGGCACGCTGGCAAGACATTCACAAAATCGTTGTACTAAATGAAAAAAAAGAAACATTTATCAGTATTATTATTATTATTATTTCATTTCTGTATGAACGGTTGTCGATTATTTAGACTCTGTAATACAAAAGAAATAATCTTTTTTCGTTTCTATGTTTGTGCAATAATTATGTATCTATATTTTCCAAGTAAAGTTTGTGGTTGGCGAGTGTAGAAATCAAATTAAACAATGATAATTAAAAAAGATAACAAAGATGCATATTAAATTGCCTATAAATAGTGGAGGTTAAAACATTACTCTGTTTTGCTTGTAGCCGTTAAAGTTGTAAGAGCCTGTAATGCTCGAGTGAATGCTTGGTTATTTTTCTTTTGTTCCTTCATCGAGAAACACGCCATTGGAGGCTGATGGATGAAAAAGGTGTGTACTTTAAATTTATGTTGATTTTTGAATATAGAAATTGTTAAAAATACTTGTAATAATTTATTTCTTACCTTCGCCAGTATTTCACTGCACATTTTTTAACCGTTTTCAGCATATTTAGAATTTGTCATGACGCAGAGCTGGGCAGTGATCATGGGAGCTGCTGCAGCGGCAAATCCAAATTAAACTGGATGAAAGCAGTTTTCCCGTGGGCAGGTAACGGTACATCAAAATTATGTCTTTCAGCTTCCCGGAGACCTCAGAGGTGAATGGTGGATTTTATTATATCATTTTCAGGTGGACACGGGCAACTGCTATTACGATATCAGTGATGTAAATAATTTATGTAAATAAGAGTAATAAAATTTTACTTGTGTGATATCAATGACTGCTGTGATGAAACTTGTTCTGGATAATAATCCAAAAACCAAATTTCATTTTTAGTTTCATGCTCTCGTGTTAGTTGTGGCAACAAATAGTGTTCATATATTAAAAAATCCATTGCAGCTTTTACGTTTAATGAACATAACGTACTGTAAATTCTGTACATATAATAAGAGAAATTTTCAGTGCATTTCAGAGGTGAAAGTAGCGAAGGACATGTTTAATTTCATAATTAGTTACAGTAATGATACCGTGTTACATTTATAACAAGCCAGATCAGCGTTAAACAAAAATAGTTTTCAAATTAAAGATCATACGTGCACAGCAGGAAATCTTTTAGTGTTGTGCGAATCCCCACATAATAGATCAAGGTGCACAAAGTTAAAATATTTTCAACTGCAGAAACTAATAGTGAGAATCGCATTTTCTCTGTTTTGCTCACAACAATAAGCAATATACAGTTGATTAAAATATTATGCCATATAAAATGCATAAAAAGTCAAAAACGCGGTGGGGATTAGGCGACAATTTGGTGCCCAGGAGCGCGGGGCCCGAATGAACAGTGGCCACCAAAATGTATTTGTAATTCTGTGCTTTTTTCATTCAGAATAGTTAGTGTATACAGGGTGTTACAAAAAGGTACGGCCAAACTTTCAGGAAACATTCTTCACACACAAATAAAGAAAAGATTAAGCGGAAACGCTTAATTTCCATGTTAGAGCTCATTTTAGTTTGTTCTTCCACCTATGCTCAATGGAGCACGTTATCATGATTTCATACGGGATACTCTACCTGTGCTGCTAGAACTTATGCCTTTATAAGTACGACACAGCATGTGGTTCATGCACGATGGAGCTCCTGCACATTTCAGTCAAAGTGTTCATACGCTTCTCGACAACAGACTCGGTGACCGATGGATTGGTAGAGGCGGACCAATTCCGTGGCCTCCACGCTCTCCTGACCTCAACCCTCATGACTTTCATTTATGGGGGCATTTGAAAGCTCTTGTCTACGCAAGCCCGGTACCAAATGTAGAGACTCTTCGTGCTCGTATTGTGGATGGCTGTGATACAATACGCCATTCTCCAGGGCTGCATCAGTGCACCAGGGATTCCATGCGACGGAGGGTAGATGCATGTATCCTCGCTAACGGAGGACATTTTGAACATTTCCTGTAACAAAGTGTTTGACGTCACGCTGGTACGTTCTGTTGCTGTGTGTTTCCATTCCATGATTAATGTGATTTGAAGAGAAGTAATAAAATGAGCTCTAACATGGAAAGTAAGCATTTCCGGACACATGTCCACATAACATACTTTCTTTCTTTGTGTGTGAGGAATGTTACCTGAAAGTTTGGCCGTACCTTTTTGTAGCACCCTGTATATGGTTACTGATAAATGTACATATGTGTTTTGTAACAAATGCTATGTATTAATTCATGTTCAATTCTTTCATGAAACCTACACTACTGCGTGCAAACCGAACGGGTAAAAGCCCATTCTACAGAGAAACTGTAACAACATAGTCCTGAGGCAGCCAAACTCAGAACCATACAAATTAAAGGTAAGACTACAGTGTAGTTGTCATGTCAGTAGAGTATGAATGTCAGTGGAGTCATCTCATGTCACTAGTGGTGTGTGTGTAGTTTAGGGATACTTGTTTGTGACAGGACAGAGTTAAGCATAGAAAGAATTTGTCATTGTGTTGTGTGTTGTGCACAAGTTTATATATTTTATGCGCATCGAGTAAGTCGATAGCTATTGTATCTAAGTTCGTAAACCATAAATATGGTCAAACTGCGTAGGCAATGCACAGGCAACATGGATACTGAGGAACATCAACCAACCAGTGTAGTAAATGTAGAAGCGAGTGCTTTAGACAGCACATTCAATCTGTTTGAGGAAATACCTGTGAAACTATGGCGGCGGGGGCACAGGAGGTGGTGCCACTGTCCACCAGTGCCCAAGCAGACGTAGAAAAAGAAGTAGTACAACCACCAGCAGAGCAGGAACCAGATATTGGTAATCTGCCTGGTGGATATTTGATTCAGCCTATGTTAGAGCGCATGCTAAATTATCAGGCCAAGTTAGCACAACAGCAAGCGTAAAAGAACAAGCAATAGGAAGCCTTTTTTCTGCCAGCAAGCTGAGCGGGACCGCCAGCATTCGGAAAAGGATGAAAAAATCGAAATTTTTCTTGCTCAGCAAGCAGAGCGTGACCAACAAGTAGTATAGTTCTTAGAATCTATGCAAAAGGAGATAATAAACATGAAACAAACCTATGAGTCAATATCAAAAGCTGTTCAGGAGTTGACTGTTCAAGTAAATAATCTTCAGGTAGCGAATGTCACCATTGTAGATGAAATGGGCATTTTATCTAAACCAATCGAAAAATTAGAATTAGATTCTACACAGCTTGTCGCACACCAACTAAACGAACAAGCTACTAAAATTGAGACTGAATTTAATTCTTGGTTAGAATTGAAAGAAAGTGAAATCGAGAAAAAGATTGATTCAGAGGTGAAAGCAGTTTTTCACGATAAGGACTCTGAATCTTTCAACGCTGTGATAATCAGCCAGGTACAGAGTGATGCTCAGACTATCAAACAAATACCAAGTGATGATATTCCGCATTGGCAGATGTATTATCAGACATGGAAAAAGGTTTAGCTGATAGCAGTAAACGTGCAGAAAATGAAAGTGTGCCGCCAGTAACCAATGGTTTTGGTAAGGCACAGACGTATGCGCGACGTAATAATGAGGAGTCTTCGTGCGATAATGTGAAAAGCTGTTCCCCAACTCAGAGCAGGCATCCTATGCACCAGGCGTGAATGCGTACAATGCAAAAATATTAGTCGAGGAAAGTTTAATTAAGAATAGACAATTCCAGACTTTCACTACCGAACGAAAGTCAGTACATCAGGAGGTGTTTATTAAAAGTTTCAGAAACATCTTGCCAAGCTCATGGAATGAAGCGCAAAAAATACAGTACGTATTGTTCCATATTCAGGGTGATGCAGCATTACGGGCTACTGAAGTCGCGGACAGCTGCATGACAAATGCGTAATTTGAGAAGGCATTTTTAGCAAAATATTGGTCGCCTTGCATCCAAGAGGGGCTTAGAAAATAGGTGTATAATCCTGAACCTTATTTAGCTCGTCTTGGAAACCAAAGACGATATTTTGCCGGCCGAGGTGGCCGAGCGGTTCTAGGCGCTACAGTCTGGAACCGCGCGACCGCTACGGTCGCAGGTTCGAATCCTGCCTCGGGCATGATGTGTGTGATGTCCTTAGGTTAGTTAGGTTTAAGTAGTTCTAAGTTCTAGGAGACTGATGACCTCAGAAGTTAAGTCCTATAGTGCTCAGAGCCATTTGAACCAAAGACGATATTTTGAAAAATACATTAACAAGACGCGCTATTGGGACGAGCCTATATCGTCGAGAGACATCATTAAGCTACTTAAATCTCATTTTCCTACCCACATTAAGGAAAAGCTGATATACGTTCCCGAAAATGACATGGAACATTTCCTGTCAGTACTAGATTCGTTTGACCTAATCCAGGAAGATGTAAAGTCAGCGTATGAACACGCAAGAAACAATGGCTCAGGACGCACAAACGGTAGTAATTGTAACGCATTTAATCAAAACCATGGAATGGTGGGAGCGGTGGTAAACGGCACGAATATCCGCCGAGTAGTAGCAACAACCGAAATCAAAATGGTTATGGTCATCTGTCAAATAATAAAAAACGTAGATTTGACGATCGATATGATACCGGTCTAGCCGGGGCCAATCGCTGGAAAAATGCGCGAGGTCAATGGCACGATAATTACAATGAAAACAACCATAACTGGAATCATAATCACCGACCGAATGAAGACCGGCAAATTAATGAGAGGTTTGATAACAGCAGACCACCGCAGCCAAATGCGCCTATCGCGCAGCCGTGGCGGCATGCAAATCAAAATGTGCATATTATAGAGGTCACGGATAACACTCGCACAAAAATACTTCGACAAACTAGAATCGGCCACGATATGCTCTCCGTCGATGACTGTGGTGTGTAGTGAGAGCACCACAAGAGATAGTTCACCTGGAAGCAACATGCCGCGTTACAATGACGGAATCAGTATGGAGCATGACCTCCTAACAGAACCGCACGAATACGCAAAGAATAATAATGAAGGCATACAACCAATTCTGGAAGCTAAAACCTATGATATTACTGTAAACAAAATCATTGACACAGGTGCGTCGGTCAGTGTGATGTGTGCAGAACTGTTTAAACCACTTGGGAAGAGAGAAAGTATACCGACCTTCCCAGTGAACAACTGCAAGGTTTCTGGAGCCATAAGCGCACAGACCCAGTTAATTAAGCACCACGTATAGGTAGAAGTTTGTAAAGAGGGCGAAGCCATAGTGAGTTCGTTCCTCGTCGTTAAGGGGTTGAGGGTAGCCTGCTTTCAGGGAGTAGCTTTTCTCCGGGAGAGGGACGCAGTGATCGACCGCTCCGCAGGAAAACTAAGCATAATTAATAAAGGCAGAAGAGTTGAACTGTCAATGATGTGATCGAAAGAGGTACTTGTGTTATGTTGTAATAGGATAAACATCAGGTGTAGGAACCGGTGTGTACTACTCTTAGATAATAATTCACCAACATCGGATCTTTACTATCCAAACAAGGAAAGTAATGATTTTGAAGTAAATGTAGATGCGTTCCAGAATGAAGTTCAGGAATCTAAAAGTTTAAGTCCTATATAAAAACAACAGCTAACGCAGCTGCTGTCAGAATATACACTGGTATTTTCTGAACTACCAGCAGTAATTATGGGTTACAAATATCATATAGCGGTGACGGCCCACAAAACTTATTGTCGAGCGTCTTACTCCATTCCATGGTCGAGAAGGGAGGCGGTGGCGAAAGAACGTGGAACTACATGTACAATACTTAGTAAATAGTAGCCGTAAGGAAATTTCATATTTGTACCTTAGAATGTAAGTGTATTTAGTTTTAAGTATGAATTTGTGTATATTCAGTTTTGAAAGTCAAGATAGTTAAGGAATGTTTACAGTGTGAGCAAAGGCTCAATAGAAAATAATGTGCTAGACAAAGACTTGCTTACAGACAGATTAGTGTCAGTAAAAAATATTTCATGCTCATCAAGCAGTGAATAATTTCCTGAGTAATTTTTCATTACTTTGTGTTCTAGCGTTAGGAACTTGCTTATTTTGTATAAGAAATAGTAATAAATAATAATAGTGATGCTGTCACTGTTGGCTGGTAATATTTACTGGCAAAATGCAACCTAACACTAAATTGCGTACTTACGGTTATCCTGTGTGGCCGTTTTTCAGTACGACTTGAAAAGAGAGAGAGATTATTAATTGATCACCGGTGCGTCGGCTCTCGATTGTTTCAGGAGACGTACGGGTTGACTACGTGAAGGGGTTTTCTTAATTGACCGTTTGACCATGATTGCCTTCACGCAATCGGAATCTGCGATGAAAATACCTATTCTGGAGGTAAAATAGTCCCCCATTCGGATCTCCGGACGGGGACTACTCAAGAGGACGTCGTTATCAGGAGAAAGAAAACTGGTGTTCTACGGATCGGAGCGTGGAATGTCAGATCCCTTGATCGGGCAGGTAGGTTAGAAAATTTAAAAAGGGAAATGGATAGATTAAAGTTAGACACAGTGGGAATTAGTGAAGTTCGGTGGCAGGAGGAACAAGACTTTTGGTCAGGTGAATACAGGGTTATAAATACAAAATCAAATAGGGGTAATGCAGGAGTAGGATTAATAATGAATACAAAAATAGGAGAGCAGGTAAGCTACTACAAACAGCATAGTGAACACGTTATTGTGTCCAAGACAGACACAAAGCCCACGCCTACAACAGTAGTACAAGTTTATATGCCAACTAGCTCTGCAGATGATGAAGAAATTGATGAAATGTATGATGAGATAAAAGAAATTATTCGCGTACTGAAGGGAGACGAAAATTTAATAGTCATGGGTGACTGGAATTCAACAGTAGGGAAAGGAAGAGAAAGAAACATAGTAGGTGAATATGGATTAGGGCTAAGAAATGAAAGAGGAAGCCGCCTGGTAGAATTTTGCACAGAGCATAACTTAATCATAGCTAAAACTTGGTTCAATAATAGTGAGAGTCGCATTTTATCTGTTTTGCTCCCAATAATAAGCAATATACAGTTAATTAAAATATTATGCCATATAAGCTACATATTAACTCAAAAGTGCGGTGAGGATTACGCGACACAGGGTGTATAAAAATCTGGAGCACCACCTCCAAAGGTGTCGCTGTATCGTGGTACAACATGCAATTTGTGGTTTTCGTGAGCAGTACAAAGCGCCGAAAT
The DNA here is from genome assembly GCF_023864345.2 of Schistocerca serialis cubense. Lineage (NCBI taxonomy): Eukaryota > Metazoa > Arthropoda > Insecta > Orthoptera > Acrididae > Schistocerca > Schistocerca serialis. Next base: position 708,727,570 of record NC_064639.1, read on the forward strand.
GATGTTTACATTTATCTCTACTCCAATTTTCTGTACAGGTTCCGGAACTCTCGGAACCGAGGTGATGCAAAACTTTTTTTCATGTGTGTAGTAGGAAAAGTGACTCCATAGGAACTCATTACAGTGTCTGTTAGAACACACAACATAACTGATAACCTATGCAATGAAATATTGTGTTCATTTAACTCTCTAATGAAAATTCCAACTGGCAAGTAGTTACAACTGAAGTTTGGAGAACATTATTGTGTGTGTACTATACACAAGTTGAGCACAACAAATGTATCAGTAAATTAAGTTTAAGAATTGTAACTCTTAACTATTCTTATCACTGACTATTGTTATTTAAAAGTAGCAATATTTGATCATTTATTGTATGTAATGTTTTAAACATCATTCGACCAGTGTCAATTGTAATAATTTCTAGCCCTTGTTTGTTAACTTGGCACTGCACAAGCATGTAGAGAGGTTGCGTTTTTACTGAAGCTCACTGCTCTGTTACACTCAATGTAGTTGAGCCTCAGTCATAATTTTTATGACGTATTCCTATGACTATAAAGAACATTCTGTAAAATTTTCACATGTTTCATTTCAGTCTCTTTTCAGATATTGACCTGCGAACATTGATGTTAATTGGCATTTTGCTGTTTTAAAAAAGATCTAGAAGAAAAAAGAAGTGCATTCTCAGGACTAAACCTTATACTGCAGATTGTTATGTAAGTGTTCAGCACAGAAATAACATATTATTAGTGAGTCTCTCTTCCTTCATAAAACTTAGACTGACTCTGTTGCCTGACATAAAAATTTAAAAATGTATGCCTGAAGTTCATTTCATTCTGAACGCAACAGTTTTTTTAATTATTCTGATATCTTTGAAAATAACTTGGCAATTAAAGTTTCCACAAACCATGTTTTCCATTAAAATTTGCCCAACGACAATTTTAAAAATGGCTGCCAGAAAGACACTATGGCATATAAAATGTTTTAAACGACTTGGCACGAATCTCAAACACTCAAGCATTACTCAAAAATAGGTCATCCTAGCGTCCTACATGTGGCCTCCTTTACAGATTAACCACATTTTCCCAAAATTCTCCCAATAAACTGAAGTCGACCATTAGCCTTCCCCACCTCACTCCTCACTCACTCATTCCATTTCATATTGCATGGAACATTATGTTCAGATATTTAAATGACATGACTGTGTCCAGCAGGAAACTACTGATCCTGTATCTGAACGTTATGGGTTTGTTTTCCCTACACATCCATATTAACTTACAATTTTCTGCATTTAGTGCTAATTGCCATTCATTGCAACTATAAATGTTGTCAAAAATTTTGTCAAGTCATCCTGCATCCACCCACAGTCACTTAACTTCGACACCTTCTCGTACATCACAGCATCGTCAGTAAGCAACTACAGATTGCAACTGACCAGTTCAGCATTTAAGACTTCTCAAATACTCTTTTGTTTTTGGAGATAAGCACCAAATCTCCTATATTAAACTTCTGCTTGCGTGGATCTACCATCTTAATATGATTGTATACTGTACCAAGAACTCACTATCACATATATCTTTCAGTCTCATCTTAATTTATCGTGATTAGTTTGTCTGTACTCCTCAATAATTTGTGAGATAATGTCTACATATTGGTGTGCTCCTCAAGGATTAAATTGCACCCACGTCCAGTTTTTGATTATCCTGTTCAGACTTTCAACAACAGTAAGTTTCAAGTGCGAGAATGCTGAACAGTGATTTAATCTGTATTGTTCGATAACTTATTGTGAAATTCAACACTATGGTGGTCAGTTTGTACATCGTTAGGACACTGATTTGTCCCAGTCTGCAGCAATTGTTCAAAGACCTGCACAACTTCTTTCCCCATCTTTGTCTTCGCAGGCAGGAATAAAGAACATTTGGAATGTGTGTCTACGATCATCGAAATGGTTTTGAAGAATTTATTTGTTGTGAATATTCTCGCATATCTACGAGATCTGTCTGCTATAAATCATCCAGTCTTCATTTTATAACACGTCCATGCATGAATGTTTTGTGTGCAGTCTGAGGCGGTCATGGACCACTATTTCCATGATTATTATTCAACAATGTGTCTTTCTCAAAACTCTGAAATGACTAGTGTTATTTCATTTATGTAAGCTGTATTCCCTGTGGTGACTGATGCTGTTAGAAGTCATTCTACGATTTCGTTCATGTCATCACAGTTCATGTATTCCAGAGGTAAAGTGTTCAGCCTTTTATGTTCAATGTCTATGCCTTTGTCTGCACCACATACTCCAGCTACCATGAGTCTAATTATGTCCTTGTGTTTCCTACTGTTTGGGCTTTTTATTCGTCCACTTGCGTGTGACTTTGACTATATACCTTAGTCATATATAATATTTGAACAAACACTTTTATCTCTTTTGGAAAATACTTTGGAGGTTCAAAGTTTTTAAGAACATTAGTTCTACTAAATAGGGCGCCCATTAAAATGCTTTTACCTCCAATCTGAATCGAGTATGTGGAGAAGCAGACTCATATACGATGATTTCCCAACTTACATAACCGATTCTGGCTGACATCATACATCGCTTCAATTTTCCTAACAGTGTGATGATTTATGAAACTGGCCATAGTATATTTTTCTTTTCCTCTTTTTCTACCCTCATTGGCCACCATGTGTGAGAGCTGTTTAATATGTTCTGTAACAGGTCTAAATGCTACAGAGAGAGGCTGCTCCTGCTCCTGTTGCCCTAGTTTTAGGAGTCGTAGTTCGTGGCAAAAAGCTTTGTGCGCCGCAGTGACACTGCGTTTTGTTGAAATGCTGTTGCATACTGATTACACTTCAAGGCAGTACACGTCTTATAAAGTCTTACACACGGTTTTCTCAGTCTCGTCAACCTTTCCATTCAATACACTGACTAACCTCAGAAGAGTTTCACTTTATTCCCTTCCCAAGCTTTTCTTTCCACAATATTGACAGAGGGAGCCTCCTTTATCTCTTTTAATATATATATTCAATTCCGTGGACATTTACAGCTACTGCCTGCATTTCCGTAAGAGCCTCATTGATCTTTGCATTTATCACATCGATATATGACTGTATCCTATCATTCAACTGCTGCACCTGAGATTCACCTTTCGTAGCTGCTGGTTTGATAAGGCTGTCCAATTCTGTCAACTTTGTGTAGACTACCTGCTCACATCACTGGATTCTAACATTCATCCGCTGCACCTCAGCTTCACATTTCATAGCTGTGTTGACACTGCTATACGGTTCCATTAATCTTACACTGACTGCCTCGATTTTTCCATCAATGTACAAATGTTTGGTCTGTGCTCCACACCCTTTGAATGCATGCATTGAATGTCTGAAAATTAATCCACAGTGCACAGTGTACTGTCACAGTTACATACAGTTACTTTTTAAGCAACATATCCTCGAATTTTCATCTATATGGACCATCATTGACTTTCCTCATTTTATTGCATATGGTGACAAAGTCATTGAATGTCATGTCGGTTCCTACATGTGCTTGGTAAATATGTTTTAATTCGTATTGTCCTATTTGAAAGCAATGATAAGATTCACACTATTCCTTAACAGCGGCTTCAGAACCCTGGAGTGTGTCTGGCTCAAGCAGAACACATCTACTTTCACATGATGGTTAAAACAAAAATATTTGAGGCTCTGATCCTGGATCACCACTGTGACGCCGCGAAATACAAATATGCTGTTTGGTTTTATTTTTTCAGATGGTGAAATATCACTGCTTTCGCTGAATGTCTGGTAAGATATTGCATTGATACTGTGCAGCTATTTTGGCTGTAATAATGTTGTTGAAAAAATATATACCTGCTTGAAGCAGATCTCATCAGGATGTTATAATAGTGATAGAATGAAAAGTCTTCCACAGTCATATGCTTCTACAATTAAAGCGCTTATGTTATTGTGAAGGAATGGTCCATTCTCCAGTCTTTTTCTCCAGTATCCAACCTCATTGGTGTACCAGCTGGTTATTGTAAGACTATTGCGACAAGGATGTTTCATCCACTCTGTCATGGCGACAACTACTCATTCACATTGGCATGCAGGGTATTTTATAGAGAACATGCACATGCAGCTATTAACCTTTTACTTATAAACACTTAAAATAGCTGTGTTTATGAACATACTTAAATTAGATCTTAGTTCTATACTTACACTGGGCATAGTTACCTCATATATTTCTACTTCCATCAATACACAGTAGGTCTCATAGAGTTGAGTGATGGTTTCTTCCAATGAGTGCAGAGTTTTCATGGTCTCATGGAAAACCTGAAATTGATAGCATTGAGATTTTTGGGGAAAATTTAAGTGTGTATGGAAAGGATAGGTAAATGGGAAATGGAGGTGGCGTATTTGTCGCAGTAGACAAGAAACTCAAACCCACGAAGATAGAAACTGAAGCTGCATGTGAGATTGTTTGGGGAAGACTCAGTATCAGGGATGGCATAGAATTATAATTGGATCCTTCTGCCACTAGACTCGTCTGATGTAACCGAAAACTTTAGATAAATCCTCAGTTCACTCATACATAAGTTCCCCAATCACTGGTGGAGACTTTAATCATCCAACAATTAATTGGGAAGAGTACAGTTTTGTTAGTGGTGGGCGAGATAGGACATCTTGGGCAACATTACTAATCGCCTTCTCTGAAAGCTTCCTAGAACTGGTAGTTAGGAACCCCACTAATGATGGGAATATATTGGGTCTAATAGCAACAATTAATGGTTCAAATGGCTCTGAGCACTATGGGACTCAACTGCTGAGGTCATTAGTCCCCTAGAACGTAGAACTAGTTAAACCTAACTAACCTAAGGACATCACAAACATCCATGTCCGAGGCAGGATTCGAACCTGCGACCGTAGCGGTCTTGCGGTTCCACACTGCAGCGCCTTTAACCGCACAGCCACTTCAGCCGGTGGCAACAATTAAGCCTGATCTATTTGTGAACGACCACATCTAAACTGGTTGGTATTAGAGACCATGGTGTGGTTGTGGCAACAATGATTACTAGAGTACGAAGTACAAAGAACAACTAAAACACGCAGAAAGATATATATGTTCAGTAAACTAGATAAAAAATCAGTAGTCTTATATCTCAATGAAGAACTTAAAACTTCCAGCACAGGGCAGAAGCATGTAGAGTAACTATGACTCAGGTTTAAAAGAACAGTTGACCATGCACTGGATAGATATGTAGCCAGTAGAACAAATCATAATCGGAAGGAACCTCCATGGTATACAGTTACTGCACAGAAACTTCTAAGGAAACAGAGATTACTGTGTAATAGGTGTAAAACAAAGCGTAGGGGTATAGACAGAGAGATGCTGAATGAAACACACTTGGCTGTCAAGTGAGTAATGTGTGAGACCTTCAGCAACTACCACAGCAGAATATCGTCAAATGGTATTTGACAAAAACCAAAGAAATAATGGCCATATGTAAAGGCTGTTAGTGGCACCAAAATTAAAGTCCAGTCCCTAGCAAATGAGACAGGAACAGAAATTGAAGGTAGCAAAGCAAAAGGTGAAATCCTTAACTCTGTTTTTAAATGTCGCTTAACATAGGAAAACCCAGCAGAAATGCCACAGTTCCATCCTCATACCACTGAAAAGAAGACTGAGATAAGCATTAGTGTCAGTAGTTTCGACAAACAACTGAAATCGTCAAAACAGAACAAAGCTTCAGGGTCCAATGAAATCGCTGGCAGATTCTATACAAAATGTGCGGCTGAGTTAGCTCCTTCTCTAACTATATAATTGTAGATCACTTGAACAAAAAACCATGTTTAGTTCTTGGACAAGAGCACAGGCCACACTCCTATACAAGAAGGGGTGGTAAGTTCCTATGGGACCAAACTGCTGAGGTCACGGTCCCTAGGCTCATACATTACTGAACTAACTTCCGCTAAGGACAAGACGAACACCCATGCCGAAGGGAGGACTAGAACCTCCGACGGGGAGAGCCGCGTGAACCGTGGCAAGGCGCCTAGACTACGCGGTTCTAAAGAATGGGTAATACAAGCGACCCACAAAACTATCGTCCAATATCCTTGACATTGATTTGTTGAAGAGTCTTAGAACAAATTCTGAACTCAAACATAATGGGGTATCTCCGACAGAATGACCTCCTCAACACCAACGAACATGGATTCCGAAAACGTTTATCATGTAAAACCCAACTTGCACTTTTCCCACTTGACATACAGAAAGCTTTGGTTCAAGGCTGTCAGGTAGATGCACTATTTCTTGATTTCCGAAGAGCATTAGACTCAGTACCATACCAACGCCTATTGTCAAAAGTTCGATCAGATGTATCAAGTGAAATTTGTTACTGTATTTAGCATTTTTTGGTAGGGAGGACATATCATGTTATCTTGAATGGACAGTCATTGTCAGATGTAGAAGTAACTTCAGGTGTGGCCCGGGGAAGTGTGTTGCGACCCTTGCTGTTGATGTACACTCCTGGAAATTGAAATAAGAACACCGTGAATTCATTGTCTCAGGAAGGGGAAACGTTATTGACACATTCCTGGGGTCAGATACATCACATGATCACACTGACAGAACCACAGGCACATAGACACAGGCAACAGAGCATGCACAATGTCGGCACTAGTACAGTGTATATCCACCTTTCGCAGCAATGCAGGCTGCTATTCTCCCATGGAGACGATCGTAGAGATGCTGGATGTAGTCCTGTGGAACGGCTTGCCATGCCATTTCCACCTGGCGCCTCAGTTGGACCAGCGTTCGTGCTGGATGTGCAGACCGTGTGAGACGATGCTTCATCCAGTCCCAAACATGCTCAATGGGGGACAGATCCAGAGATCTTGCTGGCCAGGGTAGTTGACTTACACCTTCTAGAGCACGTTGGGTGGCACGGGATACATGCGGACGTGCATTGTCCTGTTGGAACAGCAAGTTCCCTTGCCGGTCTAGGAATGGTAGAACGATGGGTTCGATGACGGTTTGGATGTACCGTGCACTATTCAGTGTCCCCTCGACGATCACCAGTGGTGTACGGCCAGTGTAGGAGATCGCTCCCCACACCATGATGCCGGGTGTTGGGCCTGTGTGCCTCGGTCGTATGCAGTCCTGATTGTGGCGCTCACCTGCACGGCGCCAAACACGCATACGACCATCATTGGCACCAAGGCAGAAGCGACTCTCATCGCTGAAGAAGACACGTCTCCATTCGTCCCTCCATTCACGCCTGTCGCGATACCACTGGAGGCGGGCTGCACGATGTTGGGGCGTGAGCGGAAGACGGCCTAACGGTGTGCGGGACCGTAGCCCAGCTTCATGGAGACGGTTGCGATTGGTCCTCGCCGATACCCCACGAGCAACAGTGTCCCTAATTTGCTGGGAAGTGGCGGTGCGGTCCCCTACGGCACTGCGTAGGATCCTACGGTCTTGGCGTGCATCCGTGCGTCGCTGCGGTCCGGTCCCAGTTCGACGGGCACGTGCACCTTCCGCCGACCACTGGCGACAACATCGATGTACTGTGGAGACCTCACGCCCCACGTGTTGAGCAATTCGGCGGTACGTCCACCCAGCCTCCCGCATGCCCACTATACGCCCTCGCTCAAAGTCCGTCAACTGCACATACGGTTCACGTCCACGCTGTCGCGGCATGCTACCAGTGTTAAAGACTGCGATGGAGCTCCGTATGCCACGGCAAACTGGCTGACACTGACGGCGGCGGTGCACAAATGCTGCGCAGCTTGCGCCATTCGACGGCCAACACCGCGGTTCCTGGTGTGTCCGCTGTGCCGTGCATGTGATCATTGCTTGTACAGCCCTCTCGCAGTGTCCGGAGCAAGTATGGTGGGTCTGACACACCGGTGTCAAGGTGTTCTTTTTTCCATTTCCAGGAGTGTATATTAATGACCTTGTAGAAATATTTATAGTAACCTCAGATTTTTTCCAAGTGATGAAGTTATCTATGAAGTAATATCTGAAAGAAGTTGTGTAAATAATCAGTGAGTTCCTCATAGGATTTCAAATTAGCGCAGAGAATGTCAAATTGCTTTAAATGTTCAGAAATGTAAAGTTATGCTCTTCACGAAACGAAAAAACGTAATATCCTATGACTATAATATCAATGAGTCACTGTTGGAATTAGCTAACTCATACAAATACTTGGGTGGGTAGGGATATTATATGTAATGGTCACATAGGCTCAGTTGTGGATAGAGCAGATGGTCGACTATGGTTCTTTGGTAGAATACTGGCGAAGTGCAATCAGTCTACAAACGAGATTGCTTGCAAATCATTCGTGCAACTGGTTCTAGCATATTGCTCGAGTGTGACCCGTACCAGGTATGACTGACAGGAGATACTGAACATATACAGGGAAGAACAGCATGAATGGTCATAGCTTTGTTTAACCCATGGCAGACTGCCACAGAGATATTGAAGGCACTCAACTGGAAGGCTCTTGAAAATAGACATAAACTATCCCGAGAAAGTCTGTTAACAGATTTTCAAGACCATGCTTTAAATGATGACTCTAAGAATATACTACAATCCCATATATATAATTCACATAGAGATCGTGAGGATAAGATCAGAATAATTACTGCTCACACAGATTGATTCAATTAATCATTCTTCTCACACTCCATAAGTGAATGGAACAGGAAGAAACTCTGATTACTTGTGCTATGAGATGTACCGTCCGCCATGCACCTTATGATGGTTTGCAGAGTATGGAACCGAAAAATATGAGATTGCCACTTTAGTCAGCAGTAAAAGCACACTTTACCCATAACTAGTGTACATTAAATGCTTAAAAGGTTCTTCCTGTAGGTAGATGCACTTCCTGCTGTTAAATATTTTATGCATTCCAGGGATGTCCCCTGTTGCGATTGTATGGTCTCTCAGCATCTCCAATGGAGAATGAATATTTCTGTGCGACAAGACTAAAATCAACATTGGTATCACACAGTGGAAGTCAGTCATACTTGGATAACATTACTTTACCATCGGTAAATCGTGGATTTTCAAATAAAACAGGATACAACTCTCAGTTTGACATTATATCAACACTGATGCATTTACAACCTCAATGGCTTAATCTATAACTAATGTTATAAGTGCCACTTCACATTGCTGCTGCGATGACTTGACCTTGCTTGCAATGAAAAAGAAACATAATTACTTAAATGTGTGTATTTTTCCCTATTAAACACTATTGGCGCTAATAGTTACATTGTCTCAGAGCAGGGAGTGATGTTATGAGTTTCAGCATCTTTACTTCTTGATAGTCCTCACACATCTGGGTAAACTATTTATCAATCGCTGTTAATATAAAAAAGAATGTATGTATCACCTTTGACTACAGTATAAAATATGAATATACTGGGCTCTATTGCCAGTTCATTGCCAAAGTGAACAAGTTTATGATCAGATGCAGAGTCACAGTACTAACTATCAATGTGCGCGAGTGTATATTGCATGGCACATCTTAGAATACAGCCATTAACACGATCTATAAGAATAGTGACTGTAAAACTTCGGTATATTTGAGGGAACTGCTTAGTACAGTCGTTGGTTGGTTGATTTGGAGAGAAAGGGGCCAAACTACAGGGTCATCAGTGCCTAACTCAGTTGTCCTTGATATCCTCGAATACATTACAATAATTCAACTCGAGTACAATGGTTTCCAAGAAGAGGATGTCGAACGAGTTACTACTTATTGCATGTCTGAAATCGAGAACATGTGCGAAGTGCTTTTAGAAATTTATGGGACATTAATCGAAAGACACTACAGTTTGAATGCTATTGATTATTACACATTTCCTACAAAGCTTCACAAAGATTTAACAACTGTTGCCCTGCTCCATATGTGCTCGAGGAGTGCACACAGTGCTGGAAATGGTGGTAGCAGTGGCGCTGTGGGTGGCAGCATTGGAGTCGTTCCGGACATTTGGAAAGGAACAATATATCTTTTAGTATTTCGCAAAATGTTGTCTTCCATAAGCCTTAAATGCAGCTTGTACCGCTTCGAGTCCAAGAGGCATGAAAAACACGTTGGCATACTGTCTGTGAACTCAGTCTCTATTGATTTAATACATTTGACACACACTTTGGTCAGAGGGAATACATGATTTGATATTTTCTCCAAGTGGTCCATACTTACGCTATAGTTACACAAAACTCACCAAATTCATAGTATGCCCTTCGTACTTAAGGTGTCAACACCACAATCTGTCTGTGGCAACTGATGATACACAATAAATGTCTTGAAGTTTAACAACACTTGAACGTTTTAGATATACTCTGAAGAGCAAAAGAAACTGGTACACCTGCCTAATATCATGTAGGACCCCCGTGAGCATGCAGAAGTGCCGCAACATGACATGGCATGGACTTGACTAATGTCTGAAGTAATGCTGGAGGGAACTGAGATCATGAATCCTGCAGGGCTGTCCATAAATCTGTAAGAGTACAAGGGGGTGGAGATCCCTTCTGAACAGCACGTTGCAAGGCTTCCAGATATGCTCAATAATATTCATGTCTGGGGAGTTTGGTGGCCATCGGAAGTGCTTAAACTCGGAAAAGAGTTCCTGGAGCCACTCTGACGTGTGGGTTGTTGCTTTATCCTGCTCGAATTGCCGAAGTCTGTCGGAATGCACAATGGGCATGAATGGATGCAGGTGATCAGATAGGACGCTTACAGGTGACGTGTAAAGCTTTGTGTTGTGCAGTGATCAGGGGTACACGAGTGGGCCTTTAGTTCTGAAAGCCCATACCAATGATGTTACATTGAATGGTTTGCACGCTGACTCTTGTTGATGGCCCAGCATTGAAATCTGCAGCAAATTGCAGAAGTGTTGCACTTCTGTCATGTTGAACGATTCTCTTCAGTCGTCGTTGGTCCAGTTCTTGGAGGATCATTTTCCGGGTGCAGCGATGTCGGAGATTTGATGTTTTACCAGATTCCTGATATTCACAGTACACTTGTGAATTGGTCTTACGGGAAAAACCCCACTTCGTCGCTACCTTGGAGACGCTGTATCCCATTGCTCATGCATAGACTATAACACCACGTTGCAATTCACTTAAATCTTGATAACCTGCCATTGTAGCAGCAGTAACCGATCTAACAACTGCACCAGACACTGTCTTATATGGGCGTTGCCCACCGCTGCACTGTACTCTGCCTGTTTATATAACTCTGTATTTTAATATGCATGTCTATACCAGTTTCTTTGGCGGTTCAGTGTATATTCAGGTCTAGTTAAGTTAATCCCCGCATTGACTCACCATATATATCTACTACAGTTACCTTATTGAAATGGAATGTCGTGTGGCTAGGGCCTCCCGTCGGGTAGACCGATCGCCTGGTGCAGGTCTTTTGAGTTGACACCACTTCGGCGACCTGCGCGTCGATGGGGATGAAATGATGATGATTAGGACAACACAATACCCAGTCCCTGAGCGGAGAAAATTCTCGACCCAGCCGGGAATCGAACCCAGGCCCTTAGGATTGACAGTCCGTCACGCTGACCACTCAGCTACCGGGGGCGGACTAGTTACCTTATTACCAAACATATATACATCAATCAGGTATGAAATGTATCATAATTGTCCATCATTTTCTCTCTATATATTCCACCATACTATAAATATAATCCCACTTGTACCATGAAGATTGACCTTTATCTCTGATTCATCGTGCGTTTTCCACTTCTATCATCACGTCACAGACAAAGAACAGTGACAGACCTACATCCACACATAAAGATCAACTTGGTGTCACATGAAAAGTTGGTGAATATCAGCACTCTTGGGTGGCTTCTCAGTATCTCGGTAGGCTGTAATAATTCCAGATGCAACTGCTGCCGATGTGGAAGTACCGCTGAATAGCTGAACGACGCTAGGTCTGCTAAATCTGGAAGATCGCCAATGACCTGCTACTGCAGCTGTAGTAGCACAGACAAAAGTGTGCGTTCTCGTCCAGTGGTTTTGCTAGCATAGGACCAGAGGCATGTCGTGCTGCTGGAAAAAAACGAATACTTTAACAGCAATAAGAATATTATTAGTAACAACAATGGCTGGGCAAATACTTACTTTCAAATCTTACAGTCCCATTCTTCTTATTCTATCTGGGGGCACCACCCAGTCTTTGCTGATGCTTCATGTGATCCTTTAGCTATGAAGTACAGACCTCGAATGAGCGGGCTCGGATGACTGGATTCTTATAATGAAAAGGGGAACTGGAGAACGGTATCCATAATGGTCCAGATGTTCATGTTTTTTCTCTCTGCGTACTGGTCCAGAGAGAACTGGGATGAGGAAGGGGGGAAGGGGCGTGAGTAGGATGTATAACCTATATGGTGAAACACGGCGATTCCGTGGAATAACAAGTTCTTCTTCTAACTACTCAAGCCGACGAGAATTTTTACGAATTTCGCTGAAAATGATGGAAGAAGATACAATGTTGGTCAGAGCATCGCAAGTCAACAGCTGAAGAGATGTAAAGGGAAACATGTATTGGTGGTCCCTGACTTACTTTGAATGTTCAAGAAGAAAGGAAGTTTAATTTGGTTAAGACAAACGAAGCAGTAATTCATTTCATTGAGAGGAGAATATTAGTTAACCACAGCAACGAAGTCAACAGTGAAAGATATTTGCACACTTAAATGACCTTTAGCGTATGGTTGAAGAAGAGTTTCAGCAATGACACAGAATAATTCCTTGCTTTGATTTCGAAACTAATGAAGTTGCCAGAAATATGGGGCTGCTGGAGTGGAGACCGTGGAGTGGGTCACAGGGCAGCTCATGCCTGCCGAGAGACGTTGCTGTAATCTGTAACCATTTTATTTTATTTTCCTTTGTCTCAGGCAGTAAAGGTGCATGCCATCCCACTTGTGTTAAATTCCGTTCACTTGGCGGTTTAGTCACCTGCATTGCTGAGGACGCAGCCCTATTGCCTGTGGCCAGTTGCGGCAGCCATGGTGAAGTGTGCTACTTCAGCAGAGAATTCTTAGATGATGGTCTCGTGCCAGCAGCTGGTGTCAAGTGGCACTCAAACCACGTCAACTCACTCCCCACGATGGTGGAAGGTGGATGTCCTCTGCAGCAACTGGGATGCAATTACCCTGCCTCTGAACAGTTGTCGACCATACTGCTGGAAGGCCTGGTATGGCTCGCTGCTGGCTCGTTCTGAGTCCCATGCAAACTCAGCAGATCGAACTGTGGACCCACCACAGGCTGGAACTGTGGTCCTCTTTTGGAACTGGAACTGTGGCCCCCTTTTGGAACTTCATGTGGCCGCCCATGTAGCACAGCACTGTCGTCCAAGAGAGCTGTGACACTAAAGACAATGGTATTACATGACTGCCCCCTATTTATACCCAGAAATGTTCATGTTTTGAAAAGTGCCTCTTCAAGTCATGTACTAACACACATTAGATTAGCATCAGTATATTGGTGCTGATGGCGGATTACAGCAAGAATCACTCACAATCCCGCTGAGCACGCCGTTTTGGTACCTCTTGCGCCCATGTCGGCCTGACATAATTTGCTACTTCATGTTGCACGAAGTTCTTATCAACAAGCCAGAGCCTGACTGACAGGAATGGCGGGAATCCACTTCTGCAAATGCACACCAAAACTACCCTATGCTGTGATACTGCTACATTATTTTCCCTCTGAGAAGACCCAGTTCCTGGGTCTACCTCTAATTGCCGTTATATATTCCTTAGTTACGTGGGTATCTCTTAAGCACAATCTAATCTTTTAAGTATCTTCTACATGTGTTGATAATAACATATATTGTTTTCTGGTACTCCAGGTGTTTTGCAACCAGCATGAATCCTAATGTTCTTTGTTACTTTAGCACTAGGAACCAACTATCGAGAATTCTGGAGTTACGTACTCCTCTCACGCCCTTTGTGTTCAGTCCACTGGGTTTTGGAGCACTGATGGTTCCTTCTGTTTGCTGGCTTGCCACCTTATAAGAATGAAAGCGACACATAACAGGGCAGGGCACTATGGCACTCGGTATGGTGTTGCTCAGGAGGACTGCTACCTGCTGCTATTCTCTGTCGTACATGACATGCTGCATCAGCTGCTCAACTGAGATGCACCCCTATTGCTCAGCATTGAATTGATCCACAGACTGTACTACGCCTGGCTCCAAAATCTGATTCACAAAAGTTATACATCGTTCAGGCAAAAATCCTAACATAATCTCTGGCCAGTACAATTGTGGCTGTTTGATTTTCAGTTGTGTGATCCCTGAAATTGGCGCTGGTAGATGAAAAGTTGGTCCTATTATCTTGCACACAGTCTCATCAATCAGTATTCAACTTCCTTCAAGTTCTATGTATGTCTTCCGTGAATCTGCCCTGCTCATAGCAGCTTGCTACTACCACCTGACTTTCGTAGGCGGAGTAAATCAAATGCAACCTGACTCGCTGTAGACTCAGCTTGGGTTTTTCTATATCTCTAAGGCAATTTCCTCCTACCTGGTTAGAAACAATTGCACTGCACATGCATTTGGATCGAAGTGTATCATTCTGGTTGAACACACAGTTACCCTTCATCTTTAGTAATTTTGAAATTCTTCCTTTGAAATTTTTTCATACCTGTCTCGTATCTGCTGAGATTATCAACATACCCTCAGTTCTCACTTCCACGAACTTCCTCAAAGCCCCCACTTAACTGTGTTCAGAGGATGGCATAGCACTGGAATTCCGCATTCTCCCTCACTACTGGAAATCAAACCAGAATACATACTCGTCCTTCGTCAGTCTTTACTTCCACTAATGCCCTGTGAAAGTAAAATGATAGGTTTTGCTTGCTAGGTTACATTACCAAAATTAACTGTGGTGGCAGTTCCTTCTGTTCTTTAGTTATCCCAGCAGGTATCAGCCTAGCGATAACAAATTAGTACTCAGCTGCTCGTGTAAGGCGTAATGGAAACCTTCCTGCAGGCTCATCACTACTCACTTTACATCCCACACACTGTTAGCTACTTCTTGCAAAAGCCTCGTCACCACAATCCTGGTATCCAGCACTTCTGAGCGTCTCTGTAAGGCTCCTAGATTTTGGTACACCTCGTCTTCCAATGTTTTAGCATACTCCACCTTCTTGGCCAGCTTATGAAGTAACTGCGTGTTGTTCAGGCTTCTTCTTCCAAACTCTCTGTATTGGGTGCAATACCTCCATTGCTTTACTCTCCTCTGCCAATTTCTTTATGGTCTCCACTGTGCTGTTCAGTTCCCTAACATCGCTTTTGTCTGCCATTCCGAACACTGTATGCAAAATTTTCCCAACTGCATTCAACCAGCCCTCTTTCACCTTGCACATGGTATAGCTTCCACCATTTGTCCCATATGTTCCTGCAGCATTCCATATGCCTCATGCAATTTACCATATTGCCCTACTACTTCCCCAAGCACTTCTTTGCTTTATGCACTCCATATAAGCTCATCAAATGTCTCCTCTAATCTCCACATTCCATTTCACATCTCCCACGTGTTCAGTATTAGCCTTAATTCCCCCTAGTGACTCGTCATCACCACATTCTCCTGCCTCAAGTAGAGTACTTCTCTGTCCAAGTGCTGGACCTGCAAGGCTTCCACCCTGATGAGTATGACAAGATGTACAAAGTCAAGGCTTCCATTTTCGGTAACCTGAGGATAGGGATCGTCATCACTCTTCCTCTCTTTCAAAAGGCTGCTGCTCCTAGCAGGCTCTAATATACTCATAAAATCAAACAATATAACTAAATTACAACAAAACAAAATGGTCATTCGGTACTACTTCCTAGATCACAATGCATGTGGCCCAATCATATCTTTATGTTTCTCCCTTAGCTCTAACGTTTTCTTCTTCACACTCTGTGCTATGGCAAACTCGCCATTCCTCTCACTGCCTCCTCCTGCTTTTCCGAAGCTCTTTTATTTACCTTTTGCACTCGTTTCCATACCTCCCAAGCCATTCTCGTGAACTCACACAATGGTCTATGCTGGTGTAAGCTGTCACCAGCACACCAGTGGGCAAAGATGTAGCGCGAAGATGGATAGTTGGCGCTGGATCAAGTGCACCTATCACGAGAGAGGCCAGACACACTGACAACCAAACAAGCAACATGCAGCCGAAGCCCTCTCGACAGCATGTATTTAGGCCGCCGCCACTGACCGGAGGGCCTCACTGACTCATTCATTCCAGTTTGGCATGTGTCATCAATCACAGTGTGGGCTCAGTTCAAGTCGCAGGCCACAACAGTACATAGTGACCAGGTGACTGACTGTAGCGGGACTGGCACCGAGAACTCAAGTTTGTAATAGCAAGGTTACTGATATTGTGTGCAAGAGGACTGTTACTGATGAGCTTGTACCACAACCCATGGACTCCATTCCAGTTAAGTAAATGTTCACTTAAATAAAGAACTGTATCAATCCACATGTGTATTTCTGTCGTAGAAAGAGGATACCAGGCACCCATAACAACATCCTCTCCCTTGCTTCCTTGGTTTACAAGACTCTACAGATTCCCCATTTCTTCCCTTTCCTACCTTTATCAAGTCAAACGGAGATGGTATTTTCTGTTTGTGTACTGTCTTATATGGAGAAAACCCAGAATTCATATGAACTTTTCAATTTTAAGTGTAGATTACGTACCATAAACATTTGTTGCAGTCCTGATGATGTGAGTTTACATTGTAACCCAGCATCTTACCAATCGCTCTGTGCACATTTTCTGTCCTCCCATTTGCCTGCAGATGCAACGAACTCACATTCAGCTTCTTTACATTCAACAACCTTCAATAAATCTGACATAAAATTGGTATCCTATTCGGTAACTATCGTTAAGTATAAACCAGACTTCAGAATCCAGTTGTTCGCCAGCCGTTGTGCAATCATATCACGTGCTGATTCGGTATGGCTACCTTTTCTACATACCTCGAAAAATGGTATATTACCGTCAGAACGATTCTGTTACCCGCTGGTGTTGAACTGCACAGTCTTATGACGCCAATCCGCCGAAAAATGGGTTTGAGGCTTCTAACAATCTCTGCAGTTTTATCTGTTTCCGACTCGAATCGGCCCTTTGTGTAAACTGTATATAACTCCTCTTTCAACTTTGATAGCACCACTACTCGTGGTTCTAACCTCGTTTCCCTGCACGGAAGACTGTTGTCGTTCTAAACTGCAGCATTT
The DNA here is from genome assembly GCF_023864345.2 of Schistocerca serialis cubense. Classification (NCBI taxonomy): domain Eukaryota; kingdom Metazoa; phylum Arthropoda; class Insecta; order Orthoptera; family Acrididae; genus Schistocerca; species Schistocerca serialis. The sequence continues at coordinate 708,744,799 of NC_064639.1, forward strand.
TCTGCCATACTGCAAGATCATTCACAGAATGGGCATAAAACGGTAGAGCTCAAATTTCTAGGTGCTCAGATAGGTAGTAAACTGTAGTGGAAAGCCCACGTTCAGGATCTTGTTCAAAGACTTAATGCTGCCATTTTTACTATTCGAACGGTATCTGAAGTGCGTGATCGTTCGACACGAAAATTAGTCTACTTTGCTTATTTCCATTCTCTTATGTCGTATGCTATTATATTTTGGGGTAGCTTTTCCCATTCGAAAAGGATATTTTTGGTTCAGAAGCGGGCGGTTCGGGCAATAAGTGGTGTAAGTTCATGAAGCTATTATCGACCCCTGTTCACGAGTCTGGGTATTTTGACATTGGCCATGCTCATAAATTAAGGATAATGCTGACACATGGTGAAACAACGCTCTGGTGGGCGGTTTGCGGGTTTAAATTACCTCAGGGTATGACCATGCGGTACATTTGACCTGCGGTCGTCGCACAGTGCCGGTGGCAGCAGTCCACATACGCAGAGGTGTGTTGGTGTATGTCAGAGTACAGCGAGTACGTGTCCAGACGTTTTCAGAGGTGCTAATAGAGACTGTCTGTTGAAAATGGCTGAAAGATCACATATTAATGACGTTAGGAGGGGTAGAATACTAGGGCGACTGGAGGCTGGTCAAACACAGCAACTCGTAGCACAGGCCCTCTGTGTGCCACAAAGTGTGATCTCAAGATTATGGCAACGATTCCAGCAGACAAGAAACGTGTCCAGGCGCTACAGTACGGGACATCTGCAGTGAACAACACCACAAGGAGACCGATATCTACCATCAGTGCTCGCAGATGGCCACGGAGTACTGCAGGTAACCTTGCTCTGGAAATACTGCAGCCACTGGTACAGTTGTCTCCAGACACACAGTCTACAGACGACTGATCAGACATGGTTTATTAACCTGGGGACATGCAGGGTGCATTCCACTGAACCCTGGTCACGGGAGGGCCCATAAAGCCTGGTGTCAAAAACACAGTACATAGTCATTGGAACAGTGGTCCCAGGTTTTGCTCACAGACGATTTCAGGTATAGTGCAAACAGAGATTCTCGCCGGGTTTTCATCTGGCGTGAACCAGGAACCAGATACCAACCCCTTAATGTCCTTGAAAGGGACCTGTATGGAGGTCATGGTTTGATGGTGTGGGGTGGGATTGGGTGGGGTTATGATTGGCGCACATACATCCCTGCATGTCTTTGACAGAGGTACTGTAATAGGTCAGGTGTATTGGGACGTCATTCTGCACCAGTATGTCCACCTTTTCAGGGGTGCAGTGGGTCCCACCTTCCTCCTGATGGATGATAATGCACGGCACCACTGAGCTGCCATCGTGGAGGAGTACCTTGAAACAAAAGATATCAGGCGAATGGAGTGGCCTGCCTGTTCTGCAGACCTAAACCCCATCTAGCACATCTGAAATGCTCTCGGTCGCCGTATCGCTGCACGTCTTCAAACCCCTTCGACACGCTCCGACAGGCACTGGTGCAAGAATGGGAGGCTGTATCTCAGCAGATGCTCGACCACCTGATCCAGAGTATGCCAACCCGTTCTGCAGCCTGTGGCGTGTGCATGGTGACCATATCCCACATTGATGTAGGGGTACATGCGCAGGAAACAGTGGCGTTTTGTAGCTTGTGTTTCAGGACCGTTTTCTCTACTTATCACCGGTACAGTGGACTTACGAATCTGTGTTCTGTGTCTTCCCTTTGTGCCTATGCTATTAGCACCAGTTTGTGCAGTGCCACGTTGAGTGGCACCATCTTCTGCAATTAACCTTAATTTACGAGCATGAGTGTATATTACTTATTGTCATTTCTTTTTAGCATTAGCTTATTCCCACGGATAAGCAGCTTTCATACAGTTAATACTCAGCAGAAATCCAACCTGCATTTGGATTGGACTTCCTTAACTCTTGTGCAGAAAGGTGTGCAGTATATTGCTGCATCAATTTTCAGTAAGCTACCACTCGAATTCAAAAATCTTAGCAGTAATCCACGCGCTTTTAAATCGAAACTGAAGAGTTTCCTTTTGGGTCACTCCTATTCTGTTGAGGAGTTCCTTGAAAAATTAAGCTGATTCTTGCTGTATTGCTGATTGCATTTACTTAAACTTATGGATTGACTTATTCAGGCTCATGAACATTTTATTTTTACCTGTTATTACTTTTATTTTGTAATTTCATGTACTGACTCGTTCCATGACCTTGGAGATTTTCTCCTCAATTTGGTCCTACGGAACTCGACGTGTAAATAAAAAAATAAATCATGACCCAGGACTTGCCACTTTTCTATTCAGTGTGTCTGTATTACCAGGCTTTTTCCCTGTCTTATGTATAACTGCATAGTCGAACTCACTAAGTCCTGATGTCTTCTTTGCGAATCTCTTAGAGGATCTGTTAGTCCCACTAACTGTTTCAAAGTGGCAGTGGTCTGTTACAGCAAGAAATTTTTTCCTTTATAAAAAACATTTAAAATATACACATCAAAAAAAGTTTTGCATCACCCTGGTTCCCAGAACTCCTGAAGATAGACGTTGACTCTGGATATTGTATTACAGAAACAGTCCCTTTGACTGTTCAGAGATGTCACTAAACCCGCCCAAAGATGTAAACAGTCATTCATGAGCAGCGCCTATTAGACGGAGGGAGTCCGAGAGCCGATCAGTTCCAGTCATTCCAGCAGGAAGGAGGTACACAGCTGGTGTTTTCTGTAGTTCATTCATGTCTAGACGATCAATACCGCGGTTCGATCGCGTCCGCATTGTTGCTTTGTGACAGGAAGGGCTCTCAGCAAGGGAAGTGTCCAAGTGTCTCGGAGTAAACCAAAGCGATGTTGTTCAGACATGGAGGAGATACAGAGAGACAGGAACTGTCGATGACATGCCTGGCTCAGGCCGCCCAAGGGCTACTACTACAGTGGATGACCGCTACCTACGGATTATGGCTCAGAGGAACCCTAACAGCAACGCTACCTTGTTGAATAATACTTTTAATGCAGCCACAGGACGTCGTGTTACGACTCAAACTGTGCGCAATAGGTTGCATGATGCGCAACTTCACTCCCGACGTCCACCTTTGCAACTACGACATCATGCAGCACGGTACAGATGGTCCCGACAACATGCCGAATGGATCACTAAGGATTGGAATCATGTTCTCTTCACCAACGATTGTCACATATGCCTTCAACCAGACAATCGTTGGAGACGTGTCTGGAGGCAACCCGGTCAGGCTGAATGCCTTAGACACACTGTCCAGCAAGTGCAGAAAGGTGGCGGTTCTCTGCTGTTTTGGGGTGGCATTGTGTGGGGTCGACGTACGCCGCTGGTGGTCATGGAAGGCACTATAACAGCTGTACAACACGTGAGTGCCATCCTTTGACCAATAGTGCACGGCTGCATATCGGCGAGGCATTCGTCTTCATGTACGACAATTCGCGCCACCATCGTGCACATCTTGTGAACGACTTCCTTCAGGATAACGACATCGCTCGACTACAATGGCCAGCATGTTATCCAGATGTGAACCCTATCGGGCATGCCTGGGATAGATTGAAAAGGATGTTCATGGACGACATGACTCACCAACCATTCTGAGGGATCTACGTCGATTCGCCATCGAGGAGTGGGACAATCTGGACCAACAGTGCCTTGATGAACGTGTGGATAGTATGCCACGACGAATACAGGCATGCATCAATGCAAGAGGACGTGGTACTGGGTATTAGAGGTACCAGTGTGTACAGCAATCTGGACCAACACCTCTGAAGGTCTCGCTGTAAGATGGTACAACATGCAATGTGTGGTGTTCATGAGCAATAAAAAGGGTGGAAATGATTTTTATGTTGATCTCTATTCCAATTTTCTGTACAGTTTCCAGAACTCTTGAAAATGAGGTGATGCAAAACTTCTTTTGATGTGTCTATTTAGCCCCTTAAACTCCACTAAGCATTTCTCTCTCTGTTACTGAGTAATACCTTTCTGCTGCGTTCAGTGGTCTTGGTGCATATAGCACATGATGTTCCTTTCCATCAACTTCCTGGCCAAGAACACACCCTAGTGCCTGATTAGATGCACCAGATAGCAGTTTAAACTCGTTCCCAAAATCTTGGAAAACAAGAACCAGATTCGAAGTCAACACTTCCTTTAATTTGCCTAATGCTTCCTGATACTCCCCCATTCACTCCAACTTCACTCCTTTTCTTAACAACCATATCAATGGCCATGCTATGTCAGCAAATCCCTTCACAAATTTTCCATAGATATTCGATATACCAAGAAAGGACTGAACTTCTTTAATTGTTTTTGGTTCTGGAACATCCACACTGCCTGTATCAACTTCAGATCAGTCTGTTTTCCATCCTTACTAATAATACGGCCTAAATATCTCATATCCTCTAACGCAAAATGACACTTCTCCAGGCACAAGGAAACTGTGTTGCTTATAACCTTTTAAGCACTTCCCTTGGACGCTGCCTATGCTGTTCCATGCTACACAAAAGTCCTATGTGTTATCTAGGGATATGAGACACTGCCATGGCTTTAAACCCCTCAACACACAGTCCAGCAATCTGTGAAAAGTTACAGGAGCTTTCTTTAGACCAAATGGTATCCTTCGATATTGGCAGTGGCCTTCAGGCACGGAAAATGCAGTTTTTGGACAATCCTATGGAGCTGGTTCTAACTGATGATAACTGCTAATCAGATTCATCGTCAAAAAGTAATGACACTGTCCCAAATCATTCATAGTTTGAGATATATATGGAACAGGGTACACATCCATTATTGTCTTCCTGTTGAGATAATGATAGTCACAGCAGAACCTGTATTTCCTTGTCCCAAACATAGACTTTTTTGGCACAACCACAACCATCCGCTAGTTGCTGGTTAGTAAAATCCTCCACTATTGAATGCAAATGTTTTGGTATACAATAAGGCTTACAGTAAATTGATGCATCGTTCCCTGCTGGTATTCTGTGTTGAACCTCAAAGTTGCTGGCAATAGCCCTTTCAGAAAAAAGCAAATCCTCAAATTCCCATAACAGTTCTTCCATCTGCTCCTTTTCCTCTCCTTTCAAAACCTCAATTTTCTTATGTAATGCAGTTCTATCAGCAGCTCATGGTTGTTTGCTACGGGTATCCCTCATGCACTAATCATCCTCATCTGGAACATCTAAGTTCACCATCAACATCCCTTTCCTCAGAGTCACTTCCATGGCACTATAATTATCCACATTCATAGGTATTACTCGGCCACCATTCCCCTGCTGTGTGCATTCAATACTACATTTCATAAAACAGCCTAATGGACCACAGACATCATTTTCTTCTAATGATTTGACAATACACACCGTACTTATGGGTAGACTTGACTCCACATTCGCCCAAATGACTTCCCTGTGTTGCTACACACACAACCGTGCGAACTGAGAATTCATGCTAATGTATACATTCCAATTAATTTGTTCATTAGGCTGCATGCCCCTCATGACAGCTCAGCAATGACAGTGGTTTTCCCTAGCTGAAATAACATTCCACTAAGTTACACTGTTTGCTGACCAAGGTCAGGTTTGGCATGATGCTGAAACAAGAAATGTATCCTTGAGAGCACGTCATAGACTTGGCTCACAGGCGTTACAATGTCAATGCACTGATCAAATTGAACCTTCCCTATATGAAAATCCATGTGTACTGACCTCACAGTGTGCCCTCCCCGTCCTCTACTCCACATGACCTATAACTTCCTTTGACCTACAAGGCTCTTACTAGCCACAGACACATGCATCCCTATGTCCATCAAAAACTTCAATTTCCGGTTCCTAAAAATCCTACCACTGAACATTCCACCTCTGCACACGTAGTTGCAGCATTGTACCCTAGTTAAAAACACTGTCCACTTATCATGTATGCTATGTCTGTTTCCTCATACTGAATAGCCAGCTAAATAGCAGACTACAAATCCTTGACTTGCCTTCACACACTTTTCTGGAAACATTCATCAGCAACCCCCTCAAAAAGACATCCAGTGCCCTCTGCTTGGCCTCTTGTACCAGAACCTTATTTTCCTCATCACTTTGTTTCAATTCGTAAGTGTGGTCGTTCATCTCTCTTATCCTGTCTGTGAATTTCTCCACTGTTTTCTCTTGCCTCTTTACCATCGTACTCAATCTCTCCGGAAAGTACCATTCACTATTCTGTTTCTTATAGCTCTGCAACAACCCTTCCTTCAATTGGACGAACTCCGTTGCCTTTCACAAGGCCTCAGAACAACTCATATACATTTTAGTTTCTACTGCTAACTGCTAACTGCATCTCAGCCACGTGCAACAACTGATTATCACTCCAACCATTCATTACAGCCAACATCTCTATACTGTCTACGAAAGAATGCACATCCTCAGATGCTATATCTGAAAATGGCACAATCAACTCTGTGGCAGCTGCATCTATCTCCTGATGTGCCACTTGAGGCAACAAAAACTGCTCACCACTGGCTGCTAACTGATTACTTAAATATGTATTATCTGCTGTTAACCGAACTACCTCCTCCAATAGAATCTGCACCACATCATATTCTGACATGCCTTGTGCTCCTGACTGACACTGTGCTGCTTTCAGCCTTCAACATCACAAACTGCACAACCACAAAAAGGAAAAACTCCTCTGTCTGGTTGCTCCATCACTTCTCACATCTACTATAGCAAACCACTCAGATACTATGCAGAACCAAACAACCTTAATTCCTACATCTTACCACTTAGACTCAAAATACTGATTCATATAATGGTCGAAACGACTACAAATATAACACTCTAGTGTTGCAAACTCAGTACGAGGCACAGAATGTCCCAACAAATTACACTGGCTGCATCCCACCGATATCAAAGAATCATGATGTGTACCCCTGTGAGACTGCGAAACAACAACAGGTTCCTCATACTACAAATCTCACTATTATTCACAACAAAATAATACTTAAATGCTTCTTGGCACTATTTCTTAACAACCAATGTTCAACACTCACCATACCTTGTGACTATCATATCTGAATGACTCTTGCAAATTATGAAGGCAGTGGATCCGATGCATTGCGATCTCTGGCAGACAAAGTATTCGTGGTCATGTGTTGTTCAGAGCATTCGGCAACAGGGCAATCCCACAGTCAATCGGAGTGCATTGCGCCAAGTTTAAAAACTGCGCATTGTCACCCTACACAACATTAGTAATTTTGGTTCCTATTGGCACCAGATATCCACGGTTAAAATTCTTGACAATTTTTCCTCCAGCCTGTATAATACAGATAACCAAAGATACTTTCTCCCAGTGTGGATGCGCACCATGCCCGATCTCTTACAAGAATTAAGGGCTGCGAGTAAAGGGTTCATAGGTGTGTGTCATAAAGTCATTAGTGAATAACAGGCTGGGATTTGGGTCGGAAAGGAAGCATGCTTGGATGACCAAGGCGGTTAAAGCAACCGCTTGTGTGAAGTGGGAAATCCGTATTTTAGTCTTGGTTCAAATGGTTCTGAGCACTATGCGACTTAACTTCTCAGGTCATCAGTCGCCTAGAACTTAGAACTAATTAAACCTAACTAACCTATGGACATCACACACATCCATGCCCGAGGCAGGATTCAATCCTGTGGCCGTAGCGGTCGCCCGGCTCCAGACTGCAGCGCCTAGAACCACACGGCCACTCCGGCCGACTAGTCTTGGTCCAGCACAAATTTTCAACAGTTACAATTGATACATTTCATTTTCCACATTGGTTAACATCATTAAAACCTTTGATTAGTCAGGAATGACATTCAAGAGCAGTTTAAAGAAGGAAACTATAACATGAAACACGTAGAGGAATGTTCAGACCAGAAATATGAGAGAGTACCTAATCAAATATTAGATGTGTTAGGCTGAGTAGAAGCTATACAACACTGTAGTGAAATTGGTGAAGTAATTGGTGCCTCAAACACTTTGACAATTTTGAAGAAATGTTTGCAAGAGCTGGTTGAAAAAATGTGCAAGAAGTTAAATATACTAGCACTACCGCCACTTCTTTGGGCGATATTGCATATCACCACAAATAATTTCAAAAGTTGTGTGAAGAATTAAAATGGGATTCCAATATCAGAACCATCTTAAGATGTAGTGTCAGTTCAGTGGAGCCTATGGGAACAAATTTTGGAGTAGAAGTGAGCTCACTGAAGTGTACAATAACCGTAAACCTAAGCACGATAAATATTTAGCTTATAATGAATACTAGGAAGAAAAAATAAGCTTTGAATGCAGTGTGTGTCGAGGAAATTTGACTACTGGGGGAGATGCTATGATGGATATTAGTTTTACGTATTAGCTTATTATGGAAAGGCTAGATTGCTAATTGCCATATAGATGAGATTTTGAGCTACAGACAGGTACAACAAGAAGACAGCTATAAAGGTGAACTTTCAGCCAGATGGCCTTCTTCTAACATAGAAAATACATACAGACACACACATTCATGCAAGCACAATTTACGCAAAATGATCACTCATTGGTTATGTATATGAGAGTTGTTTTTGTGTAAATGGGTGTCATGTTTTCTATGTTTGAAGAAAGCCTTTTGGCTGAAGCTTTTTTGTGCCTTTCTATGACTCAACATCACTTCTATACGGTGAGTTGTAACCTATCCTTTTCATAATATTGTCGTTATTCCATCCTGAATTTCGTATTGTTTTACACAGCTTGTTATGTCAATTACAGTCTGTTGGAAAAGCAAAGTTTATGAGTTATAGACTGTGCTGTGTTAGGTGTTCTATCTTAGCTATATGCACTGTATTTCCTAGGAAGAAGTGTACTATTAAACAGAAATGTGAAGGCTTAAGATGTATCTATTCCCCCAACCTGCAAGGAGGCTGCACTAATTAATCAAGCGGACATCACTGGCCATTATGGAGGCAATGTCAGCCTGATGTACTGACGTGCATAATATTTTGTGAGTGATATAGAAATATTTTCTTTACATTTGTGTAGTTTCATTTATTTAACTGAGCCAACCCAGCCACCTTCCATGGGCAAATTTTTCATGTTAAGAGTTGGTAGTGGTGATGTTTCAGCTTATATCATGAAGTGAGTCACGCATTCAACTGTTGTGGATCAGCTGTTGCAATTTTCGAGCTAAACATTTTTTTTCAATTTTTTTATTTGGCCTTTGAGTGTGTACTCAATTTAGCCATCGGCAACACATAGTGACAATGTACAAATAATTGAATAAACAAATACAGAAATGCATATTTACAAGAACAAAAAGCTTAACTGTTACAGGTTTGTACATAATGTTTTAAAAATTGAATTGAATTGGAAAATAATTAAAAGTGCCTTGGCTTACAATTCACACCAATTCATCAGCAAGACATATTTATAATTTACATACACCATTAATACCTACAGATTGTGACCAGTACTCTTGATGAAGTTAACTATCACTTTATATAGACGAACGTCTTTAGTACACAAAAGCAAAGAAGCTGACTGAGGAAGATGGTAGCCCATACTCAGCAATGTCTTCAGAAAGACCAACCGTTCATGGTCAAATTTGGGGCACATAAATAAGATGTGGTTGACATCAGCTTCCAACCCAGGATCACACTCACATGCTGGTGAACTGTAAACGTTGATCCGATGTAGATGTTGTGGGAAAGAGGCATGATTAAAGTGGAGTCTTATGATGGTAGAAATCGTGGATCGGTCCAGATGTGTCCTCATGAACCACGGCTGTGAAGGAATCTGAGGTTGTAGCACTGCGTAATAACCGCCTTTTGTCTGTTGAGAAACATTCCACATTTCCTGCCATTGTTGTCTTGCATGATCCTTGACTTCACGTAAGTAGTCTGTATAAGGAAGGTGCAGATCCAGGATGGTGCCTAAGGTTGCCACTTGTTTGGCTAATGCATCAACTTCATCATTATAGAGGATACGAGAGTGGGACGGTACCCACAACAAATGGATCGTCCGGCCCGTGTGTGTGCTGCGAATATATTCCGATATCACATCCAAGATATAACTGTTGGTTATTTATCGTTGGATTAGTGCGGTAATAACCCCTGGAAATTGCCTTTGACTATGTAACTCCAAATATCTTAGTCCATTCCAGCTTTTTTTTTCCTCAAAAGAAACCAGTGATCATTGTGGTTTCTGCATGTACTGGCAAATACAAGAAAAGTTTTAATCGAAATATGGAAAAATTTTCCGATGTGCCTAAAACTTCAAAGCGACTCAAACGATGTCGTCCACCCATGATAACTTCTTGTTGCTTGCAAACTGAATGCACATCAACGCATTCTGTAAAGATACCACCTGACGATTATGGAATAAACTTCAAAATACTTGTGGTTCACTAATAGAAATGGTGACTGGCGCAGAAATTCTGTATTTTGGTTTGTATTTTAACGATAGTCACAGTTTCAAACACCAGTGCAGTATGGACGAGAATAATTGTAAAAAATTATTTGTTAAAAGTATTCGTCACATGTACAGTAATTAAGTAACAATAATAACTTACAATACAATAAAATAATGTATTGGCATGTCGTTTTTACAGCACTCTCATTAACGCCTATTTCTGCAACGATTTCACTGACTTTCAATAAAGTAAGCTGGGTACCGTCAACCGGGGCTACGTTGGCCCTTGCGAGGCTACTTTGGCCCACAACGAAAAATATTTTTGATTTTCATTGTGTGCAAACACGTCAACAATTGCTCCTAGTACTTATACTACATCATAGGTGGCAGCACCGGCTACCTTTTGTGATGTCGCAAAAACTTCCCACAATGCCCATCAGAGTGCAGTGTCGTGATTTTCTGACTGCAACAAAGAAGTACGATTTTTGTTCTGTTCCTACTTTGTGTTCTAGACTGACTAGCACAAGCGAGAAAAATTTGGTAAGTAGAAAGTTTATCCTCTAAGGTATTTACTCTTACGCTGAGAAGATAAGGTTGATTAATTCTTCGTACTTAATGGTTAATTTGGAAATGATGAAATTGTGAGCTACTTGGCACCATTTTTGGGGCTACTTTGTCCCGGGCCAAAGTAGCCCTAGGTAAATTAGCTTTAGGTTCTCAACTTGTCTTAGGTCTGTTTTTCAATGTTTTCTTTTTCTTTTTTTAAATTTCAGACTATAAATATGGTTCGTCTATATAAAAGGAAGATTGGGGCGAGAAATTACGGAAATGATATAAAAGAAGATCTTGAAAAGTGTTTGGAAGAAATTAGGTCCGGTCAAAAAAGTCAGAGAACTGCTGCAAATACGTATGGAATTCCAAGAAGCACGTTAAAGAATAAACTGAAAGGGAAATTTAGTAATAAACATGGTCACCCAACAACATTCAGCCCTGAGGAATAGAAAATGTTTGTGGATCACATCAGTAAAATGGCTGAATTTGGCTTACCACTAGTTCAAACTGATCTTAGATTTGTTATTAAAAGCTGTTTGGACAAGAAAGGCAATCTGCCTGGTTACGAATTTATTAAATCCTTCCTTAGAAGGCATAAAGAACTGACCACACGATTTTGTAGCAATATCAAACGTGTGAGAGCAGCAATTGACAAGACTGTCATTAATGAGTTTTTTGACCACCTTGAGGTTTCAGTTAAGGATGTCTCTCCAGAAAACATTTGGAATTATGATGAGACCAACCTTAGTGATAATCCTGGCACAGTCAAAGTAATTTGCAAGAAAGGGATTAAATATGTGGAGAAAATCATGAATAGCTCAAACACTTCAACGTCTGTTATGCTGTGTGGGAATGCTGTGGGAGAGCTGTTACCACCAAATGTTGTCTATCGAGTTGAGAATCTGTGGACAACATGGACTGAAAGTGGTCCAGGATGCCATTACAATTGCACTAAGCATGGATGGTTTGATGGTGCAATATTTGACGACTGGTTTAAGGTTCTTTTGCTACCAAGACTCAACAAACAGCAAGGCATGAAATCAGTGATTGGTGACAACTTGTCTACTCACATTAATCCAGAAATCCTACAACAGTGTGAGGAAAATAACATTAGATTTGTGTGTCTCCCTCCTAGCTCAACCCACCTCACACACCCTCTGGATGTAGCATATTTTGCTCCAATGAAGAAAGCTTGGAGATATATTTTGAGATAGTGGAAGGACTCTCCAAGTGGAAAGAAACATGAAATGCTGCCAAAAGTTGTGTTCCCACAACTTTTGAGGAAACTAATGTCAGAGATGGAACACAGTGGAAAGGCAAAAAATTTAATTTTTGGCTTCCATAAATGTGAAATACATCCCTTTGATAGAAATGCTGTTTTGAATTCTTTGCCAAATGTATAAGTTGCAGCAGAGGATGTCAGCAATACTTTCATACAGCATCTGATTCAGAAAAGGAATGAATGTAAGACACCAGTAGAAAAGAGGAGACGCAGGAAATTAAATGTTCCACCAGGAAAAAGTATCTGCCCACAAGACTGGAATGATTCACCCCTAACTTCAGGTACAATTGTCTCTGTTTCGAGTGATTACAGTTCTAATCTGAAAAAGAAGGGAAGACCAAGAAAAATAATAGAGGCCTTTGAACCTTCAGAGTCAGAGTCTGATAATTTCAGCATTCATGATTCATTATCAGAGTTGGAAATTTCTGAGGAAGAAATCTGTGAGCAGCAAGAATCTACACGTACAACTCACCCCATATTACCAAGAGAGGATTTGTTGACTATTGTGAAAGTGGGTGACTTTGTGACAGTTATTTATGATGAACAAGAATACCCTGGAGTGATCCTAAAAATAAACCATCTGGAAGGCCCTACAGTGGACTGCATGGAGAAAAGTAAGACATGCTGGAAGGGGCCCCACAAGAAGACATAATGACACATCCATGGTCATCTGTTGAAAGAAAAATCCCCCCCCCCCCCAAAACTGCTTTCCAAAAGTGCCTGAGTTAGACAGTTTATATCAGATATAGTGTAAAGCACCCCACAGTTGTGTTTAAACATTTTAATTAATTTCGTAATGTGTAGCAACAATATTTGTTGTATGCATGTACAGGTAATGGATTTGTTCAGTTCAGAATTTCCTTGTAAATAAACAAAAATTCCTTGAAATATTGCTATGTTTTGTTGCTGTACTATCACAATTCCCTATAACCAGATGTACAATTGACCCAAAATGATGAAAAGGGTTATTAATTGGGAAAAAAATTTATTGGGACAAAGTAGCCCCACTTTGGTACAAAATTGGCCCACTTTTTGAAAACATAAAATCAGTTACCAAAAAGGACTGCAGAAGCCGTTAATGTGGTGTAATAGTTGAGTAAACATCTGTTAAATAAAACAACTTTTTTGTGAAATTATTGTTACAGATTTATTCGAAATATTACAGAATTAAAATAGAAATTGCAAATAATTGGGCCAATGTAGCCCCCAGTTGACGGTATACAAGTTCTTACAACATTACCCATCTGTTCAAAAGATTTATATTTGCACAAACGAGATAGATCGCAGATAAAATGCTGCTTGAACGTTTTAGGTCAATAAATTTCGCGTAATGCAGTTCTTCCCCAAATCTAGCTGCTGTAAAAGATTGTCACTGTTTACAAATAAGGTACTTTTCAGTAATTACATTGTTCTTGGGAGAGATAATTTCACAAACTTCCGCAAGTAAGTATATGCCTTAACAAAATAGTAATGTAGGGTGCAGGGGTACCGAACGAATTTATTCGTGATACTGCTTTACACGGTGAGCAAGACAATCGTACAGTACTTCCATACAGTTTTCGAACCCAGTACACCACACAAAACTGTTATTTACCCATTCTATTTAAATCAGTAGACTAGGGTTCTCATTCAGATAGTATGTTGCAGTAAGGTGGGAAAAGTCGTGAGATAACTCCCGATACAGTGTCCGACCTCCTTTTGCACGGTGTAGTGCATGGACTCAACAAGCTGTTGGAAGTCCTCAGTAGAAATATTGAGCCATGTTGCCGCCATAGCTGTCCATAACTACGAAAGTGTTGCTGGTGCAGGAGTTTGTGCACGAATTGACCTCTCGAATATGTCCCATAAATGTCCAATGGGATTCATGTCAGGCGAGCTGGGGGGCCAAATCATTTGCTCAAACTGTCCACAATCACCCTCAAATCAATCGTGAACAGTTATGGCCCAGGGCACATTGGCATCTATAAAAATTCCATCATTGTTTTGTATCGTCATATCCACGAATAGCTGCAAATTGTCTCCAAATAGCCGAACGTAACCATTTCCAGTCAATGATTTGATCAGTTGGGCAAGAGGACCCTTTTCATTACATGTAAACACCACCCACACCATTACGGAGCTACCACCAGCTTACACAGTGCCTTGGTAACAGTTTGAGTCCACGGCTTCATGAGGTCTGCACCACACACTAACCCTACTATCACCTCTTACCAATTGAAATTGGGACTCATCTGACCAGACCACAGTTTTCCAGTCGTCTAGGGACCAACCAATATGGTCATGTGCCCAAGAGAGACACTGCAGGCGCTGTCATGCTGTTAGCAAAGCCACTCATGTCGTTCGTCTGCTGGCATAGCACATTAACGCCAAATTTTGCAACACTGGCCTAATGGATACTTTTGTCGTATGTTCCATATTGATTTCTATGGTTATTTCACGCAGTGTTACTTGTCTGTTAGCACTGAAAACTCTAAGGAAATCCGTCTACTGCCAGTCGTTAACACTTTCGCTGCGGCATCTGTGCAGGCGCGCTACTCTACAGTGTGGCAGGGCAACGTGCGATTGCGGGCCGGTAACACACTGAAACGGCAGGCACCGCTTGGAGCCGACGCTTCTAAGCACGCCTGAGCTACAGCCTCACGCCAAGACCTTGTAAGATCTGTAGGATCATGTTCTCTACTGACTTAATGATGACACCTTAGATGCATTACGTCAAATAAGCTTCGACTGTATAGTGGCCGTGTTTTAAAGTCTGTTTGCTGTCTGACACCTATAGGGGTCACAAGCGTCATTCAAATGTTCGTGATTTGTTGACAATGCAACAAAAAATCCAGTTAAAACAAGCAACAAATCCACTGCATTCAGGAAAAATTTGGATTCCAGAACGCAAATTCTTAAGAAGAAAAAAAGGAAACTGGATTCATTTGAAGTATTTACTTCAAATGCGCATTTTTAAGATTGACTCTGATAGAGGTCGTCAATTTAGTAGCATGTTTGCTCCTGGTATGAGAGAATTAGCCGTCCACATTTATCATAGACCCCCAGGGGACGCCCGAATATGTAGAAATTTGTAAGCGAAACACACCCTACGTGGAGGCTTCCCTCGTGTCCCCCATCACTTCAATTGCGGTGCTATTACAACAAATTCTTTCGTAAAAAACTTAAGTGAATGCTGTACAACGCAATAAGAAATAAATCAACTTAACACAAAATAAAACCTCATTTTCTGAGTACTCGTGAAAGAAAGTTCAATCTTTCACGTCATAAAAAGAAACCATGCAACGTCAAAAGAAATAAAAGAAGTTGTCTTTGATCGGAATTTCCCCGATATGTAAGACTCTGGAACTTACTGGTATGCAAAAAAGTGATTTCTAAGGGACAGTATGGGTCTGTCAAGGGGTCATCCACAATTACAGCAGCATCCAACTTAATCGAAGGTGTCACTCAAACAATAGATAATAAAGAACACGTATGTGGCATCTTTCTGGACTTACAAAAAGCATTTGACTGTTGATACGACCATATTGCTGGACAAACTGTGGAACTATGGCATTCGAGGCACAGCCCATAATCTGATGAGGTCCTACTTGACAAATAGGAAGCAGTTTGTGTCTATTAGCCATACAGAGGGAGCATATAAATCAAACACCACTGACATAAATTTTGGGACTCCACAGGGGTCAATATTACGACCACTTCTTTTTATTATTTATGTTAATGATATTCAGTCCATGACAAACCATGCAACAGCTATCTTATATGCAGATGATACCACATTAATATGCTGCAATCCAAGCTATTTGCAGCTCGAAGTGGAATCCAATACTGCAGCAGGCTTAATTCTGCAGTATTTTAATGAAAACAGACTAAAATTAAACACAAATAAATCTGTCTATATTGAATTTGATCTTGGGAGGCAAAAAACTCATGAAAACCAAATCTTAATGGGTGACAAATACATTAAAAAACAATACTCGACCAAATTTCTTGGCCTGACACTTGATGCGGAGTTAAACTGGTCTGATCATGTGAACGATATTTGCAAAAGGCCATGTACTACCATATATGTCCTAAGAAAACTGACACCTTTTTGTAACATCACCACTCTGAGGCAAATATATTTTGCACTAATTGAATCCCATCTAAGCTATGGGATAGAGGTATGGGGATCCAGCAGCAAAGGTAATATGAAAAGTGTACTTATCTTACAAAAGAAGGCACTTAGAATTATGGGAAAGAAATGGGCAAGGGAGTCCTGCAGAATGTTGTTTAAAGAGTTTAAAATACCAACTGTTCATAACCTGTATGTGCTGAAGATAATCATTATGGCAGTAAACAGTAACAAAACACTTAATAAAGAAATACACAATCACAACACTAGAGGTAGAGAGAGACCCCACATCATCTCTCATAGAACAACACTTTATGGGAAAAGCCCTCACTATGCAGGCATAAAACTACTGAATTGCTTCCATCCTAATATCTCCAAATTGCCCATTACAAAACTGAAAACGAAATTAAAATTATGGCTCCTAAACAATCCTGTATATTCAATAGCTGAGTTTCTAGATTTAGTACACTCGTATGATGGAAGACATCTATCTAAAAATATATGTAATCTCAGATCTTAGACCGTGTCACAAACTGTAAATATTTGAATGTCAGATATGAATACTGTGTTACAAACTGTAGATTCCTTAATCTAAGTATGGCAATAACAATTTTTTATGTATAGTCCACATATGTAACTCTGTTCTCTCAATTAAATTTAGAAAAAGTTGTGTAGATAAAAGTTCCAGCCAATAATATGTAACCCTAGTAAGCAAGGCTCTGACTTATCCAGAAGACTGGAACAAAAAAAAACCTTTTTTCTGTAATCAGTTGATGTTGGATCAAAATAAATAAAGCAGTTCCCAAGTTTGTCTGGGCGGATTGTACACTGATATGGTGTATCAGTGCGCTTGCCTTGTTCCGCGCTCTTCTTACATCGCTTCCTCATAACCTGCTTCTTCCCGCTTTTGCACAACGTGTGTTTGTTTGTGATGTTTCTTGCTCACATTTCGTGGACGACCATTGGTGGAAGGAACCCCTTTATAATGTTCATTCTGTAATCGTACATCATCATTATATTTCCTGAGTATTTGTTGTACAGATAAAGAGAATTGAAAACTAGCATGTTAATGACATGAAAGAATAGTTTTTTCGGCCAGCAGATAGTCTTTCGTTCACATAAATAATATGATAACCTCTGATATTGTTTATCAGTCCCAGACATAAACGCATTGTACTTAATAACAGGCAAAGGTTTCGTGACTATTTACTGTCACGCATTCGTCACTTGCTCCATAACATTTAGATGTTCTGTGGAAATGTGGGAAACCTCTCGTCGATCCTTCCATTTTCCAATCATAACTCCATTAGAATACCGCGCAATTGTCTCTCCCAAGTTTTGCCGATACAACGTCTTCGGGAGTATATTTCCTATTTAATTTACCTGTGGAAAGTGTTTTTAGGTTCAACAGAGTTGTAGCTAAATGAAAACTGTTATAATAACTGTCCAAGTAAATGTGATGACCAACTTGCAGCTTTTCTTCCATCAAATGCAAAACGACCTTTTCAGCATTACCTTTTCCCCCCATGTCTCCACTACTTCCTGTGTACACAGCGTACTTATTTATGAAACCATCTGGATCGTTGAGCATGTACATCTTAATGCCATATTTATTACGTTTGCTTTTCTATGTATTGTCTAAATGACAATCTCCCCTCCAAAGAATCATTGATTCATCCATCGATAAATCTCTCAGCCACGTGGGATTAGCAAAGCAGTCTGAGGCGCTGCAGTCATGGACTGTGGGGCTGGTCCCGGCGGAGATTCGAGTCCTCCCTCGGGCATGGGTGTGTGTGTGTGTGTGTGTGTGTGTGTGTGTGTGTGTGTGTGTGTGTGTGTTTGTCCTCAGGATAATTTAGGTTAAGTAGCGTGTAAGCTTAGGGACTGATGACCTTAGCAGTTAGGTCCCATAAGATTTCGCACACATTTGAAGAATTTTGATAAATATCTTCCCGGGTAATACACTTGAGACATTCTCATGTTAAAATAATCCAATATAGGTCGTATCTTATATAAACGATCGTCTGGTTTCGGGTTCCTTGGAAGTGGATTTTTTGCAAAATGCAGAGAGCGTAATATGATCAAATACCGGTCTCTGCTTATACTCGTCCTCTATTCTCAAACAGCTGTTCTTTCTTCCAGTAGTCTTGTAATCACGGATATTTAACGTTACCCATATGTAACGAAACACCCAGGAAAACTTGTAATTCACCTATACTTTGTAACGTCCCCTTAGAAAAATTAATTAATGACTGTGCTGATAAACCCCTACGTTATATAATTTTCAAACAGCTGAGCAAAACTGAACGTACTCAGACATTCACTAAAGTGACACACAATATTTTTAGCGCTAAGCAATCTGACTTTCAGTAATCCCTACAAAAGAATGGCCCTGACTAACAATAACCTACATCTTTCATGAATTCCTAGCTCACAAAAATTTCGTTAATCGAACTATTGCAATACAGCAAGCACCGATACTGCCAGCTAAATAAAAGATTCTAACTACTGAAGGCACTAACTACTGATAGGCATAGTTAGCAAATGAAAGATTTTGATACAGAACAAACAATGTATTTACCTTAATAGTGTTCAAAAGTCATTATATATACACTCCTGGAAATGGAAAAAAGAACACAATGACACCGGTGTTTCAGACCCACCATACTTGCTCCGGACACTGCGAGAGGGCTGTACAAGCAATGATCACACGCACGGCACAGCGGACACACCAGGAACCGCGGTGTTGGCCGTCGAATGGCGCTAGCTGCGGAGCATTTGTGCACCGCCGCCGTCAGTGTCAGCCAGTTTGCCGTGGCATACGGAGCTCCATCGCAGTCTTTAACACTGGTAGCATGCCGCGACAGCGTGGATGTGAACCGTATGTGCAGTTGACGGACTTTGAGCGAGGGCGTATAGTGGGCATGCGGGAGGCCGGGTGGACGTACCGCCGAATTGCTCAACACGTGGGGCGTGAGGTCTCCACAGTACATCGATGTTGTCGCCAGTGGTCGGCGGAAGGTGCACGTGCCCGTCGACCTGGGACCGGACCGCAGCGACGCACGGATGCACGCCAAGACCGTAGGATCCTACGCAGTGCCGTAGGGGACCGCACCGCCACTTCCCAGCAAATTAGGGACACTGTTGCTCCTGGGGTATCGGCGAGGACCATTCGCAACCGTCTCCATGAAGCTGGGCTACGGTCCCGCACACCGTTAGGCCGTCTTCCGCTCACGCCCCAACATCGTGCAGCCCGCCTCCAGTGGTGTCGCGACAGGCGTGAATGGAGGGACGAATGGAGACGTGTCGTCTTCAGCGATGAGAGTCGCTTCTGCCTTGGTGCCAATGATGGTCGTATGCGTGTTTGGCGCCGTGCAGGTGAGCGTCACAATCAGGACTGCATACGACCGAGGCACACAGGGCCAACACCCGGCATCATGGTGTGGGGAGCGATCTCCTACACTGGCCGTACACCACTGGTGATCGTAGAGGGGACACTGAATAGTGCACGGTACATCCAAACCGTCATCGAACCCATCGTTCTACCATTCCTAGACCGGCAAGGGAACTTGCTGTTCCAACAGGACAATGCACGTCCGCATGTACCCCGTGCCACCCAACGTGCTCTAGAAAGTGTAAGTCAACTACCCTGGCCAGCAAGATCTCCGGATCTGTCCCCCATTGAGCATGTTTGGGACTGGATGAAGCGTCGTCTCACGCGGTCTGCACGTCCAGCACGAACGCTGGTCCAACTGAGGCGCCAGGTGGAAATGGCATGGCAAGCCGTTCCACAGGACTACATCCAGCATCTCTACGATCGTCTCCATGGGAGAATAGCAGCCTGCATTGCTGCGAAAGGTGGATATACACTGTACTAGTGCCGACATTGTGCATGCTCTGTTTCCTGTGTCTATGTGCCTGTGGTTCTGTCAGTGTGATCATGTGATGTATCTGACCCCAGGAATGTGTCAATAAAGTTTCCCCTTCCTGGGACAATGAATTCACTGTGTTCTTATTTCAATTTCCAGGAGTGTATATATATATATATATATATATATATATATATATCAGTTCATTACAACGTCTTACAAATTTACTGTCTCTGTCCAGATCATACGCTCTAAAAACTCCGCCATCTCACTCCCCACATCCACCACTGCTGATGGCTCACCTCGAACTGCGCAATGCTACGCGCTGTTAACATCCAGCTGCCCAACACTACAATAGCAAACAACGATGAAAACCAGCCACAGACTGCACACAGCACAGCCATTGATTTTCATACTGAGCGCTATGTGGCGTTACCAATAAAAAACCTAAACAGCCTACTTACATAGCCCCCATGCTCCCCACAAAAAATTTTACGAATTGTTCTGAGAAGTGGCCAATAATTATTTGATAAAATTTTTCATAATTACAATAACAAAGATACCAAATGCACACAGTTATTGATACAATTTTTGTCAAAAGCAAAGATTTTCTCAGAGTCCATAAAGACAGTCCTGATCATTCATCACAGTAAAATTGCAGTTTTTTTTTCAAAGTCTGAGCAGTAAAAGAAAATGCACACAGAAGTAGTGGATTTCGATGCATGCAGTCTTGAAGAACTAGTGTTGTCCTTCCAAAGGAAAGACAGTGCTGACTCTTGACATGCAGACAGGTAATGGGCCACAACATAGCAAACCACAGCAGAGTCAGTCGAAGTTTTGAAGAATATTGGTAGGTAGGTCATCACCGAGCAGACTCACTGTTGTCCTGGTAGAGATTACGGTAATGGTGGGCCACCAGAGGTGTGGACCCACTGCAGTCCTTGTAGAAATTATGGTATTGGTGAGTCATCGAAGATGCAGACCCACTGCAGTCCTTGTAGAGACGACCAGCAGCCATCTGCGGCGACTGTGCAGGTGCACAATCACCATCAAAGACTCTTGCGGACAATACAGCAAGTCCATAAACCACCACTTGTACACTCACAAAGTTTTTGGAATTGTGCTTAGAACCAGCAATGCTGTTAACCAGTCCCTTGCTGAATTATCAACACACGTGCAAACACTAAAACACTAACAGTCCCAACTTCTCATCTATTGTGCATATACTATGACCAACAGAAACGTGTGCAGTGGAATGTAACTTAATTTGAAGAAGTGGTGTCTATACAATTATAAATTTACAACATAAGAATAAAATTACAAAGGTACAAAATACATCATTAAAGAACATAACAATACAGATAACATTTCTAGTAATAGGGGCTTTACAAAAAAAATGGAAATAAACATATACATCAATATTACAGGAATTATGACATAAGCAAATACGTAAAAGGTCTGACTAACTCTCCAAACATCAAATCACACGTGAGCATTAGAACAAAACAGAATAAATAATGTCTAAACATCTTTACAAAGTAAATAACATATTATAAATGCAAATTATGTTTGAGGATAACAGTATTCCTCATCATAGTGAATGTAGCTGAGTATTAGAAAAATTCTACAACATAAGTCTTATCAGATAAACATATAAAGACAGGAAGAACACAAATACACAAGGTACGTAGACACATAGTGGAATAACACAATGGACAGGTCAGGGTTTGTTTTCAGTGTGACATTTGGTACTGCAGTCCAACCCAAAACTTCATTTCGTAGATGTTCCCTCGTATTTCATTTTTTTAAATACCTTGTCAATGCATTTCTTCCAATTCATCACAACTCACTCTCTTATATAGTCTACCCCGTCTTAAGCTAACTTAAATCTACTGAGCTCAGATGCTAAACTAAGGGACGAGGCAATGCAGCAGTACAAAACAATTATCACAAACGGCAATGACAAAAAATGCAAATTCGCACAGCAAGCAGCAGTATATCTAAATTAGCAAAGCAAATGCAACATTACAACTAATATAAGGCAATGTGCAGCAAATAAGAAAAATAAATCAGTAGTAAAACTGGCTTAACAGAGTAATACAAAGTGAAATTCAGTAGCGCTATGCCTGGCAAACAGGCAGGTGGCACAGCTGGGCGCCCACGATGCATTACGTGGAGGCCACTTAACTTTCTTACCCAAATATTTACGACAACAGTGACAGTCTCATATAAAAAAATTTCACAGGTTTAGAATTTGCGTTACAAATGTGTAGAAACAAAATCCTATAAATATATCGGTGACCAAAAAATTTTCGCCGGCATTGTGATACATTCAAGCATATAGACACATTTCATAACTCTTAAAGTACGATTCTTGTTTCCAACATCCTTTTTCATAAATCAGAGTCGCTAACCACTACTCATTATTCCTTACCTTAGTACACATATAAATATTCGTTGACACTTCAATATTTCATCATAATAAATATGTAGCATAATCAAATTCCTCATATAGCATCAGCTCGTTGATCATAAACATACCTCAACAGCATAATATACATCGTCATCGTAATAATAACATAATAACACCTCAGTCAAATCTCAAAAACGTCGTAGCTTTCTGCAATAATTTCAAAGCCTAAAAAAAATTTTCTGCTCATTTCAATAATATCATCTACCTCAAACGTACTTTAAAAATCATGATCCTATACCGGATACATCATTCAAAGCTCTCATTGTATCACAATGGTTCTGAAAAATATATGAACAGTTCACAAAGCACAGACAAAATACAATTCCATAAGTGTGGACTGTGTAATTACGTAAACATTTGTCACTGATGTAGTAAAATAAATTTTTGTCTCTCCCAGTTAAATGATCAGATAGCTGTGTAATTTATGTGTTAGAGAAATATGGTACCGATGTGTGAAGTTGTATAAGCAAATGCCATATTAGCTAGGGCTCCTTGTGCTTGTCAGACACATGGTACACAAAGTAAGCGTGTACCCCCTGAGGAGTAATGTAATTATAACCTCAGGTGTTACAGATTACAGCAATGGAATTAAATGTATCACGGAAAACCTTTTTATCATCATAATTCAAAAAATCTTTAAACATAAATGTTTTAAGTACAAAATCAATCACTCAAATACGTGTATTGCAGCGCTAAACTGTGCGTCTTGTTGTAAGATAATCTGTCATTACTTAAGGGTAAAAAATGTGCCAAATGTCGTAATTATCGTCGTTCGTAAGCAAAGTTCTGTGGAAGTCAATGTACTTACCTCGTAATAAACAAAGTGAATTGCTATGCTTATAGATATCGTAGTTGTTACGCTTATTGCCGTGCTGAAGTAAGTACTGTACTGTAACGTATTGTTGTGCTACAGAGAAGGCTGTGTCATTGTAACTATACCACAAAATTACTACTAAAACACGTTTTCCTTTCCAGAAGAATTCAGAAAAACTGTGCAGATATAAAACAGATACACCGCAAAAGCATCAATGTAAATTGCGTCACATATTAGTAGCGTCGTGATATAGTCATACAGCTGTCAAACTAACCACTGTGTCGTCTGGTATCTCTCAGAAAGCACTTTAAATCCATAATGTATTTTCAAGTAAACCAAAATGTGGCAGTAAAATTTCATTAGCAGTACTGGTATATGTTCTAAGTACGTAAGCCTTATAGTCGTTACGTAATCGTGCAACTAACAAGCAAGAATGTACACACACAACAACACTGTGTCGTCTGTTCACTATAACAATGCATTCGTAATTACTGTCTAAATATGTTCCTTAGGTCCTAGACTGGATAGTTAGTTTTGAAACATAGTTGCATGTTAACAGTTTCTAAGTGTGACAAAGAGTACTAGTAACGTGAAGTGAAAAATTTTATAGCAAAGAATAAGTTAAAAAAGCAGATTATCTTTCAATAAACGGTTTGACATGTGAAATACGGTGTAAACCTTTACTCTTCCTAGTATGCAGAGTTTCAACTTCAACGCAGTTATCATGTGCTATACATCGGATTCTGTAAGGTCCATTGTAAACCAGAAAGAATTTGTGATTCAAGTGTTTCATCTTATGTGACAATGAATGAGCTTTAACGAGAACTTTCTGACCAATATACAGTTTCTTTGCATTTGCTTTAGCATGTAGTTTTCATCTTTTGTCTGCAGGAGAATTCATATTTTTAATAGCCAAATCAATTATGTCTTTGTGTCGAAGTTTACGTGTATTCGGAAAAGGTACAAGCTTTCTGATTCTGTTCGGTGGTTCTTCATTCTTCAGTACAAGAATAGGTGGTAAAACAGTGGAGTTTTGAGGCATTTCACTCAGCACGTTTTGAAATAAGTGTAAATATCTGTCCTAATGCTGATGCTTTCTGTGACAATAAAGTCTGCAAAGCTTATTGATTTCTTTCATAATCCGTTCAGACGGGTTACCATGTGGTGAGTACAATGAAATAAAAACAGGTTTGATTTTATGATTCCGAAGCATGTGTGACCAAACAGCAGACCTGAATTGCGGTCCGTTATCTGAAATGACTTTAGCAACATGTCCAACTTCACGTAAGAAATTCTTAACAAAGGAGTTTGATATAGACCGTCCAGTGGCTTTACGTAACGGTGTGAAAGAAACAAATTTTGAAGTAAGTTCAACAGCGACTAGAACGTACGAAAATCCATTCGATGTTCTGACAAGGGGTCCCAAGAGATCAACAGCAGCAAATTCTTTTAATTTAGAAGGAATGATAGGAAACAACGGAACAGGATGTGAGATAGTAGACGGTTTAGCTTTTTGACAAAGTTTACGAATAGACAAGACTCTTCGAATTCTCTTTTCCATATTGTTAAAATAACAAGCCGTCCAAAGAATATGATAACATTTTCGTGGACCAAAATGTGCATAGCTGAAATGAGTGTACCAAATGAGCTTATTAACAAAATCGTCAGGAATGCAAAGTACCCATAACTTGTCATCAACAGTGCAGCGTTTGAACAATATGTTGTTTCTAACCAGATAATAATGCCGAATCTGTGTGTGTGTCTTTTCATGCCATTTGCCTTTCATGTCTTTCCAAATCGGATCTTTAGCTTGTTCATGAGCAATGTCCTTTAAAGATGTGGTAATGAAGTTTTCAAAGGCGACTTTCTGAATGTAAAGAATACTGAAACTTTTCTCGAGGTTGCCTTCTGTGTTACTTTTCTCAAGCTCAGCCGGTGCGCGTGACAGTGCGTCCGCAACAATGTTCTCCTTGCCGGGAATGTAGACTACTGTGAAGTGGAATTCTTGCAGAAACAATGCCCAACGTTTTAACCTGTCATGATTTAATTTTGAAGACATAAGAAATTGTAATGCATGATGATCACTGTATACTTTTACGTGCTTACCAGAAACAAAGAAACGGAATTTGTTAAATGCCCAAACGATAGCTAAAGCTTCTAATTCAGTAACGGAATAATTTTTTTCAGATTTTGTTAGCACTCAGCTAGCAAAAGCAATGGTTCTCTGAACAGTAGTGTCATTTTCTATGGCTTCTTGAAATAAATGGGCACCAAGACCGTGCTAAGGCAGAATTCTTGTGACAGATCTGGATGATCTAGTATTGGCGCGTAAAGTAGCGATTCTTTCAAAGAATTGAATTCCAACTGTGCTTGTTCGTCCCAGTTCCAAATAGTATTTTTTCCAGTGAGAGAACAAAGTTTTGGTGTAACAAGAATTTGCATATTCAGAAAACGACGGTAAAAATTTACGAGACCTAGAAAACTGCGGACTTGTTTTTTTGTGGATGGAACTGGAATGGCTCTGATTGCTTCTAACTTTTCAGGATCCGGCTGAATGCCTTCAGAAGAAATAATATGTCCCAAAAACTTCATCTTTGTCCTACCGAATTCAGACTTTTCCAAGTTAACTGTAATTCCAGATTCTGCAAAAATACTTAAACTGTTGAGGATGCGATTATGTTGTTCCCATGAAGCTTCTGCTATTAGAATATCGTCCACATATAAGGTGATGTGACGTTTTAAGAACTCAGGTAATATGGAATTTAGCCCACGAATGAATGCTGCCGAAGAAATGTTCAAACCAAAAGGAAGTTTCCGAAACTGATAACAAACGCCAGAACAAAGGAAAGCTGTGTATTTTCTACATTCTGGATGAAGTTCGATCTGATAAAAGCTGGATCTGAGATCAATGGAAGACAACACTTTTACACCATTAAAATTTTGAAGCAGTTCTTCCAACGTTCGCGGCCTGCCTGTTTCAGGAATGATGATAGTATTGATTCGTCTTGAATCTAAGACAAGCCTGATCGATCCATTTTTCTTCTCAACAACATGTAATGGATTGTTGTATGAGCTTACTGCAGGCTCAATAATGCCCTCGTCAAGCATAGATTGTATTTCTGTTCTAACACGGTCCCTATAATGTGCCGGAATTACGTAGGGTCGAACACAAAATTTAGTATGCTCACGAACACGAAATTGGTATTGAAATCCCTTGATTGTTCCTGTTTTGTGAGTAAAAACTGTGGAATGTGCTTGTAAAATCTCAAAAAGGTCCTGCCTATCAGTGTCATTACAATTCTCAATTGTTTGAATTTTATTCTGAATTAACTCATTACTATCAAATACGCCATCGATATCATCCCTGTCAGCACTTGCAGAGTGATTGTCAGTGTCAAGTTCCGTCGAAAATTCCGAACTGTTGTCCAACAGGAGGTAAAGCCGATTAATTTCCTCGTCATAGTTTGAGAGCCAATCTTCAAATTTCAAAGCTATTGACTTGCCCTTTTTCTCTAAACTTATTTTAGCATCATGAAAGTTTAAGATTGCTTTGTATTCATTCAAAAAGTCTACTCCCAATATAATTTCAGTTGACAATAATGGAACGATAAGGAAGTTCATAGAGAAACTGTGGCTTTGACAAGAGAATTCTAAGTTGGTTTGTTGGCGCACATCTACACTTTTTCCAGCGATTGCACCTTGTAATTTAATCTTACGTAACGGAAGTGCGGGGCAATCGTTCGATTTATTGCATTTGCTAAAGGCTCCTTCTCTAATTACTGAAATGGGACTGCCAGAGCCAAGTACTGCAGTAAATTTTACGTCGTTTACTGTAATGTGAATTACAGGATATGCAATGTTGTTATGTTTTACGTCGCGTTCCTGGAGTAAGATGTCCCTAATGTCTTCCATTTTTACGTAATTACTAGCCATGGCAGCTACGTCGTCAGCTTCATAAGTACGTTTTGTGGCTGCGAGCGGTGTGAATCATTACCTATTGTCTCTTTGTTGGTGCGCGTCATTATTGGGATTTGGAGATCTAACTTCTACAAATTCACCTTGTCGAGAGGGCCCTGCCCTGTTTGAATCCAGCCAGTTCTGATGGAATTCAGGTCTGTCGCACCCTTTTATCAGTAGTTTACATAGTTTGTTTGTCGATCATGTGGTGAAGAATTTCTCCCGGAACCGTAACTGCGCGGTGTACCATTGCATCTGAAGTTATTCTGTCTCCCTTGATAATAATTATTTTGGTTCCCATATTGTCTGTTTCTCTCATTGTCTCTGTGATAGCCATTATCACGGAGAGGCAATCTTTCCCTGTAATTATTACTACTCTGCCAACGGTTGTCATACGGGTGGTGTCTCTTTTGGTCACGATTTACGTTGTAAGAATAGCCTTGTCGTGTCCAGTTATTATTTCATTCATCGTGGAATTGTGACGGATGTGACCTGTAATTGTTGTACTCCTGTTTTCGCGTACCGCGATTGTCAGTGTCAAATTCCAGTTCTTGTAAGAGTCCCTGAAAACCTTCAATGTCGTCTTCGCAACGTCCTGCCAAAATAATATGTCGTAAATGTTCAGGCAATTTGATTAAGCAAATGCAGATGAGTTCTGAGGGGCTGCATGGGTTTGAAAGATACTGATTCTTTTGTAACATGTCTCCGAAATATTTGACAAGACTAGAAAATTCCGATTGTTCGGAATGTTTCATCATTATGATGCTATGTTTTACTCGGTCTTGTGTAGCTTGCGACCAATATGCTGAGAGGAAGGCATGATAAAATTCTCCTTCACTGTGACAATCGTGAATCACCGATCGCATTCTTACAGCTGGTTCATTCTCTAAGTAGCCACACATAAATTCTAATCTGTGCTGCAATGACCAGTTGGGAGGAAAACAATGAGAGAATTGATGAAGCCATGCTTGTGGATGAATGTCGTTGGCAGAATTCTTAAATGTTTTGAATTTATGTGTAGTAATGAACAACTTATAGTCAAAATCATCATGTCGGCGAGTCGTATATCGGTCATTGTTACTTCGTTTCGGCTGTTCAGTCTCAAAATTCAGTGCGCCTTGCTAATTTCTTTCATAATTTCCGAAATGCCCTGTGTTATTATTTTGTGACTTTTCCGTATTTCTAAGTCCCTCTTCCCATGTTGGAGCGCGAGTCTCCTCTGAAATATGTAATTCTTGTATTACCTGTGTCAACTGATCTTTTACTTCCCGGATTTCTCTTTTGTACTGTGCATTGATCTGATTTTTATTTTGTTTGAATTTTCTAATTTGTTCCTACTCTTCTGTGTTGGTGAAGGCTATGGGTCTTATGTCATTCATATCACCATCTACCTTTGTGGATAAGTTGGTGAACTGATCCGAAAGTTCGGCTACTTTCTCCGATAGAGAACTCATTTCCTCAGTGTGTTTTTCTGAACTAAGTGTCAGGGTGTCCATTTGTGTTGAAATCGTATCTACTGTGTCCTTTAAGTTTTCATGAGTTTTTGCAAGTTGCATAACCGAATTGGTAGATGCAACTGAGTCAATTTTAGCTTGCAAGGTGTCGTGATTTTCATGAATAATAGTTTGCAGTTCCTTTATGGCTGCTTCGTGATTCTGTAATGCATTTTCATGACGCGAAAAAATAGGTTGGAAATGCTCACAAATTTGTCTTTTTGACATTTCGATTCGATTTTAAGTAACTCAGCAGTTAAACCTTCACGTGTTTGTTCAAGCATGGTGTCTAACTTTTGTTTGTCTCTGGTGTTGTTCCATTGTGTCTGTTGCTTTTGTTTGTCTCTGGTGTTGTTCCATTGTGTCTAACTGTTGCTGTATTTCTCTCTGGTGTTGCTCCACTGTGTCTAACTTCTGAAGATTTTGTTCCATTGTGTCTAACTATTGCTGTGTTTGTCTCTGATTTTGTTTCATTTGTTGCATTCATTGCAATAATAATGTATTAGTGTCTGGAATATGTTCCTCTATGCTTTTCGGCAGTGCATTTGCACCAGAAACATTCACATTTTGACGAGCAGAAAATGTGTCTTGACTTATTTGAGAAAACGGTGAGGATGCAAAACCTGAATCTACAGATTGCAAGATTGTGTGCTGTCATTTCGAATTCCTGAGGCGAACTGTTGCCGACCGATCGATCGATAATGCTTCGCTGTTCACTAATTGTTTCACTGTCTACACCATTATTTGCCGCCCGCTCCGTTTCCCTATGCACAGTTACCAAATTACTATGTTGAACATTAGTTAATTCATTACACGGTGGTGCTGATACACTGCTATCGCTATCTCTGTTTACTTTGGAGCCTAGTATTACGTTTTTCACACGCCATAATTGTCACAATGTTTCACACGATAACACAGAAAAGCACAATTCCAAGAGTAAAATAAGAAAAAACATTAACATAGCACTGAAAATAATATCTAGTTAATTGCAAGCGCAGCTGCAAAATACTTGGTGCAATTCTACATGCATGCCACAACTGTTTTACTGTACAACAATGAAAAACTACAACTACAAAGACGATTCTCTCTACAATTAGGCGCTAGGAATAAACAATAGCTACACTAATTACACAAACTACAAGAAAAAATCAGAAGATTCTAGTGAGGTATCCTCGGCTAAGGGTCGACATATGTAACGTCCCCTTTGAAAAATTAATGAATGACTGTGCTGATAAACCCCTACGTTATATGATTTTCAAACAGCTGAGCAAAACTAAACGTACTCAGACATTCACTAAAGTGACACACAATATTTTTAGCGTAAAGCAATCTGATTTTCAGTAATCCCTACAAAAGAATGGCCCTGACTAACAATAACCTATACCTTTCATGAATTCTTACCTCACAAAAATCTTCGTTACTCGAACTACTGCAATACAGCGAGCGCCAATACTGCCAGCTAAATAAAAGATTCTAACTACTGAGGCACTAACTACTGATAGGCATAGTTAGCAAATGAAAGATTTTGATAGAGAACAATGTATTTACCTTAATAGTGTTCAAAAGTCATTTTATATATATATATATATATATATATATAAAGCCACGTAGCGCTCTGTACGAAAATCACTGGCGGTGCTGTGTGCAGTCTGTGGCTGGTTTGCATTGTTGTTTGCTATTGTAGTGTTGGGCAGCTGAGTGTTAAGAGCGTGTAGCGGCCAGAGACAGTAAATTTGTAAGACTGGATGTCATGAACTGTCCAGATCATCCGCTCTCAAAACTCCGCTGTCTCACTCCCCACATCCACCACTGCTGGCGGCTCACCTCCAACTGCGCAACGCTACACGCTCTTAACACTCAGCTGCCCAACACTACAATAGCAAACAACAATGCAAACCAGCCACAGACTGCACACAGCACCGCCAGTGATTTTCGTACAGAGCGCTACGTGGCGTTACCAATATAAAAACCTAAACAACATACTTACAACTTGGAGGTTTCCATTTACAGATCCTAGACCGAGCTGTTCTAGGCGCTACAGTTTGGAACCGCGCGATCGCCAATGTCGCAGGTTCGAATCCTGCCTCGGGCATGGATGTGTGTGATGTCCTTAGGATAGTTAGGTTTAAGTAGTTCTAAGTTCTAGGGGACTGATGACCAAAGAAGTTAAGTCCCATAGTGCTCAGAGCCATTTGAACCATTTTTTACAGATCCTAGATCCCTCTTTTGTATTTTCGCTCAGCAATATGTTAACTGCGTTATCGTTCGTTTCATCAACTACAAGTTGCAATAATTCGTCTGTTACCAATAATCTGAAGAAATCCATAGGAGAATTGCCAGCAGGATGAATTTGCGAAACTACTTCTTTCGTAAATGGTGATACTTCATACTACGTGGTTCATTATGCCAGGACTCACCTGGATTATCTCCGTATGACAGATCGGGCTCTTTTTCGTCGTCGATTTCCATACAATCGTCGTGATCCGTATCGTCAGATTCGGAACTGTCACGAAACAGATTCGAAAGCTGTGCTTCCACGCCATCATCACTTCGCAATTCTTCTGCAGCCTCGAAAAGACGATCTCCGTGGTATGCCTCGTCCTCACTACGCAGAAAAACACTGTCGTCTAGTTAGATTAGTTTTTCGTTCCATAGATACGTACTGAGGAGATCTTCGTGGATGTGTAACATGTCACGTTCTTTTTTAAGCTGAAATAACAATACTAATAGTATGAGTATATACAATATATAATTTTTTAAAGCTGAAATAACAATACTAATAGTATGAGTATATACAATATATCATTTGTTTCTATTAAAAAATTCGTCAATAGAGTAGAAGGAGTTGGCCACTAGTAAGTCTTTCAGACTTCTTTTAAACTGATCTTTATTTGTAACTAGATTATTTAAGTTTGCTGGCAAATTATCGAAGATGAGTGTTCCTGAGTAGTGGACCCCTTACTGAACTAAAGTAAGTGCTTTTAAGTCCTTGTGCAGATCATTTTTGTTCCTGGTATTGTATGTATGAACTGAGATGTTTGTTGGAAAAAGAGATATATTATTAAGGATAAATTTCATTAAGGAGTAAACATACTGAGAGGCAGTAGTTAGTACACCCGGTTCTTTGAAGAGGTTTCTACAGGACGTCCGTGAATTTACTCCACAAATAATACATATTACACGCTTTTGGACTCTGAAAACTTCTGTTTGATTTGAAGAGTTACCCCAAAATATTATACCATATGACATTATGGAATGAAAGTAGGCAAAGTATGCAAGCTTTTTCATTTTTATGTCGCCTATGTCTGTTAACACTCGAATTGCAAATACAGATTTGTTAAGTCGATTCTGCAGTTCTGTGGTGTGCTCCTCCCAACTGAATTTATTATCAAGTTGTAATCCCAAGAATTTAAGACTGTCGACCTCTTCTATCTGCTCTTCTTCATACTTTATGCATATGCTGGGTGGAAACCTCTTACAGGTTCTGAATTGCATATAGTGAGTCTTTTCGAAGTTTCATGTCAGTGAGTTGGCTTTACACCATTTATTAATATCCATGAAAATATCATTAGCAGATCTTTCTAGAACTACACTTGACGTCTAGTACACTAAGTAACTGTTCCTCTGTCAATTTAACACTTTTCCTGCTCCTATTCACATTGGAAGGTCCAGGTGTCGGTTCATTAGCCGCCATTACGAACAATATACGTTCGATAACTGCCCACACAAAACAAAAGTTTACACGCTTTGATGCTAGCTTAGGCGCTGCAACTAGACTGAGTAATCCGCCAGTGAGTGTGGTCGCTTATAAGCGTCAGCCGCACTGGCTCATGGCTTCTCGTGACACTTATAAGCGTCAGCTGCAGCGCAAGTGTTAAGCTAAGTCTGTCGTCCACTGCATCGTCAGTGGTGAGAGGTGGTTGTTGTTGTTGCTGTGGTCTTCAGTCCTGAGACTGGTTTGATGCAGCTCTCCATGCTACTCTATCCTGTGCAAGCCTCTTCATCTTCCAGTATCTACTGCAACCTACATCCTTCTGAATCTGCTTAGTGTATTCATCTCTTGGTCTCCCTCTGCGATTTTTACCCTCCAATACTAAATTGGTGATCCCTTGATGCCTCAGAACATGTCCTACCAACCGATCCCTTCTTCTGGTCAAGTTGTGCCACAAACTTCTCTTCTCCCCAATCCTATTCAATACTTCCTCATTAGTTATGTGATCTACCCATCTAATCTTCAGCATTCTTCTGTAGCACCACATTTCGAAAGCTTCTATTCTCTTCTTGTCCAAACTATTTATCGTCCATGTTTCACTTCCATACATGGCTACACTCCGTACAAATACTTTCAGAAATGACTTCCTGACACTTAAATCTATACTCGATGTTAACAAATTTCTCTTCTTCTGAAACGCTTTCCTTGCCATTGCCATTCTACATTTTATATCCTCTCTACTTCGACCATCATCAGTTATTTTGCTCCCCAAATAGCAAAACTCCTTTACTACTTTAAGTGTCTCATTTTCTAATCTAATTCCCTCAGCATCACCCGACTTAATTCGACTACATTCCATTATACTCGTTTTGCTTTTGTTGATGTTCATCTTATATCCTCCTTTCAAGACACTGTCCATTCCATTCAACTGCTCTTCCAAGTCCTTTGCTGTCTCTGACAGAATTACAATGTCATCGGCGAACCTCAAAATTTTTATTTCTTCTCCATGAATTTTAATACCTACTCCGAAATTTTCTTTTGTTTCCTTTACTGCTTGCTCAATATACAGATTGAATAACATCGGGGAGAGGCTACAACCCTGTCTTACTCCCTTCTCAACCACTGCTTCCCTTTCATGTCCCTCGACTCTTAGAACTGCCATCTGGTTTCTGTACAAGGTGTAAATAGCCTTTCGCTCCCTGTATTTTACCCCTGCCACCTTCAGAATTTGAAAGAGAGTATTCCAGTCAACATTGTCAAAAGCTTTCTCTAAGTCTACAAATGCTAGAAACGTAGGTTTGCCTCTCCTTAATCTTTCTTCTAAGATAAGTCGTAAGGTCAGTATCGCGTCACGTGTTCCAGTGTTTCTACGGAATCCAAACTGATCTTCCCCGAGGTCGGCGTCTACTAGTTTTTCCATTCGTCTGTAAAGAATTTGTGTTAGTATTTTGCAGCTGTGGCTTATTACACTGTCAACACCTGCTTTCTTTGGGACTGGAATTTTTATATTCTTCTTGGAGTCTGAGGGTATTTCACCTGTTTCATACATCTTGCTCACCAGATAGTAGAGTTTTGTCAGGACTGGTTCTCCCAAGGCCGTCAGTAGTTGCAATGGAATGTTGTCTACTCCCGGGGCCTTGTTTCGACTTGTGTCTTTCAGAGCTCTGTCAAACTCTTCACGCAGTATCGTATCTCCCATTTCATCTTTATCTACATCCTCTTCCATTTCCATAATATTGTCCTCAAGTACATCGCCCTTGTATAGACCCTCTATATACTCCTTCCACCTTTCTGCTTTCCCTTCTTTGCTTAGAACTGGGTTTCCATCTGAGCTCTCGATATTCATACAAGTCCTTCTCTTATCTGCAAAGGTCTCTTTAATTTTCCTGTAGGCAGTATATATCTGACCCCTAGTGAGATAAGCCTCTAGATCCTTACATTTGTCCTCTAGCCGTCTCTGCTTAGCTATTTTGCACTTCCTGTCGATCTCATTTTTGAGACGTTTGTATTCCTTTTTGCCTGCTTCATTTACTGCATTTTTATATTTTCTCCTTTCATCAATTAAATTCAATATTTCTTCTATTACCCAAGGATTTCTACTAGTCCTCATCTTTTTAGCTACTTGATCCTCTGCTGCCTTCACTACTTCATACCTCAAAGCTACCCATTCTTTTTCTACTGTATTTCTTTCCCCCATTCCTGTCAATTGTTCCCTTATGCTCTCCCTGAAACTCTGTACAACCTCTGGTTCTTTCAATTTATCCTGGTCCCATCTCCTCAAATTCCCACCTTTTTGCAGTTTCTTCACTTTTAATCTACAGGTCATAACCAATAGATTGTGGTCAGAGTTCACATCTGCCCCTGGAAATGTCTTACAATTTAAAACCTGGTTTCTAAATCTCTGTCTTACCATTATATAATCTCTCTGAACCTTTTAGTATATCCAGGGTTCTTCCATGTATACAACCTTCTTTCATGGTTCTTAAACCAAGTGTTAGCTATGATTATGTTGTGCTTTGTGCAAAATTCTGCCAGGTGGCTTCCTCTTTCATGTCTTAGCCCCAATCTATATTCACCTACTACGTTTCCTTCTCTCCCTTTTCCTACACTCGAATTACAGTCACCCATGACTATTAAATTTTCGTCTCCCTTCACAATCTGAATAATTTCTTTTATTTCATCATACATTTCTTCAATTTCTTCGTCATCTGCAGAGCTAGTTGGCATATAAACTTGTACTATTGTAGTTGGTGTGGGCTTCGTATCTATCTTGGCCACAATAATGCGTTCACTATGCTGTTTGTAGTAGCTTACCCGCATTCCTATTTTCCTATTCATTATTAAACCTACTCCTGCATTACCCCTATTTGATTTTGTGTTTATAACCCTGTAGTCACCTGACCAGAAGTCTTGTTCCTCCTGCCACCGAACTTCACTAATTCCCACTATACGTAACTTTAACCTATCCATTTTCCTTTTTAAATTTTCTAACCTACCTGCCCGATTAAGGGATCTGACATTCCACGCTCCAATCCGTAGAACGCCAGTTTTCTTTCTCCTGATAACGACATCCTCTTGAGTAGTCCCCGCCCGGAGATCTGAATGGGGGACTATTTTACCTCTGGAATATTTTACCCAAGAGGACGCCATCATCATTTAATCATACAGTAAAGCTGCATGTCCTCGGGAAAAATTACGGCTGTAGTTTCCCCTTGCTTTCAGCCGTTCGCAGTACCAGCACAGCAAGGCCGTTTTGGTTAGTGTTACAAGGCCAGATCAGTCAATCATCCAGACTGTTGCCCTTGCAACTACTGAAAAGGCTGCTGCCCCTCTTCAGGAACCACATGTTTGTCTGGCCTCTCAACAGATACCCCTCTGTTGTGGTTGTACCTACGGTACGGCTATCTGTATCGCTGAGGCACGCAAGCCTCCCCACCAACGGCAAGGTCCATGGTTCATGGGGGGAGGGGGGGGGGTGAGAGGTAGTGAATGAAATTTTGTATTCTCAGCACACCATTGTCGCTGTGGATCTTGGAATACTGAATTCCCTGACAATTCCCGAAATAGAATGTCCCATACATATCGCTCCAACAAGGATTCTACGTTTTTTACATGCAGCCATAGTCATGTCAGAAACCTTTTTACATTATTACCTGAGTGCCAGTGATGGCTCTGCCAATGCACTACCCTTCATACGTTGTGTATGTGATACTACTGCCATCTGTATATATGGGGATCACTTTCCCATGACTTGTCACTTCAGTGTATTTTCAGACTCATCACAGAAGAATGTCTCTTGTGATGCTATCACAAGAGAGGTCCATCTGGAGACTTAAGACAAGAGGCTGCTTAAAGTATAATCCAACCTCAATGTTCTCTTGTGCAGCAGTGTTTGCTTGGGTTTAATCAATCTTCTGTCTGGTGTATTCCTTGGAGCTGTTGTTGGCATGAAGTCTTCCTTTACTCTTGGTCTGATGACACAAGATCGGCAGCTGCACCCCAATGCCACCAACAACACAACGAATATCTCAAACAGAATCCGCACGAAGCCAAACAGACGCAAATATCTCCAATACGTAAGTAAAACATGAGTTTGTAGGATTTCACAAATCATCATATAACACAAATCAATACCTGAAACAATGCTGTAAGTCTACTCATTCATATATGTAATAAGGGGGTGCATAAATTTTAGAGTGATACATCCATGCGCTTCAGGAATTTAAGTCTCAAAATTTTTGCACCCTTTTATCTCCTGCCCTCAAAGAGAAGGAACCTAACTAATTTAACATTTATAAAACTACATAAACTATTACATTTACATACATTTCTTTTTTTGTAACACTTCATTTGCTACATCCACAATCTATTTAAACAATAAAATCAAAGAATCTTCTTCCTTTGTAGCCTTCACATAAAATTGTTCTTTTTTTTCATAACTGTAATTATTGTTCAACTTTAAGCTTGTCATAAATGAAGCCCTGTAATGTCTTGCCTATTGAATTAATCAAGTTTATTGGATAAAACGATAATGGCATCATCAAAATGTCAGTTATTACAATTAACCATTAAGGAGATTGGCGGAACAAGGATTTACTCCTTTGAACATCCAATGTGTTGCAAGAATCTGACAGCTATTTACTTTCTTAGACTGACAATTTGCCTGAAATAAACTTCAAGAAACCTTGTAGACATTATTCACTAACGACCAGTGGAAATACATCAGCTTGGTTAAAGAGTGTGATGAACTACTTTTCTTCTTCTCCTTTTACAAATACCAAGTAGTAATACTATATAAACATATTTGATAGTCACCAAATAGACTACAAGTCATCTGGGTATATATGGAACCACACAAAACTTATGTAAACTATTCCTTGCCATAGAACAGATAGTCATTCAGAGAGAGAGAGAGAGAGAGAGAGAGAGAGAGAGAGAGAGAGAGAGAGAGAGAGAGAGAGCGAGAGAGAGCGTTCTTGTTACTCATTCCGAGCTGGAATGCCGCGAGGGAAGGACGTGCGCTCCGATGCGACGGGTGTGGTGGATCACTGTCCGGCGGAGCTTGCTCGGTCGGAGCCCCATCCGGCCCCCCACTTACGACGACCACGCATTTGTCCACTGATACGATTTGCACTATGAAACGGACGAAGCCTGCCGCAACCGGCGACGTAATTGTGCTGCCGGTTTCCACCACCTGCACCTCCACCATCACCACCACAACCGCTGCCATCTGTCCGATCATTGCTACTCCCGGTCGCAGCTTTATTGATGCAGCCATTAATGAAGCTGCACCTAGGGCTAGATCTAGGGAATTATGCACATCAGGGTCCCCTTCATGTGGGACAAGCCCGCGTGCGCCACGCTCAAGGTCACGTTCCCGCCTCCCCCCCCCCCCTCGACCCGCCCTTGACATGCCAGACATCCAGGACGCCCTGTGCGTCCCGCAACAGTCCTCCGCACCAGAGGAAGACACTGATGCGGCGCTGATGACCGACGCCGACATTCAAGAGGGGCTCGGAGAGCAACTAATTGCTCTCTGTGACGCTGCAGAGGAGGGGCGCCAGCAGGTCGACAGTGTTCGGCTGCAGGCCCTCCTTTACCCCAGCATGGCTGCCGAGGCCGACGACAGCGACGACAGGAGTTTGATGGATTACGACAACGACCATTGGCGCCTGGTTGCTGACCGTAGGAAGCGGCAGCTAGCCTCCTCCTCTGACTCGGAGGCCACCCAGCATGCGGAACGTGGGCAAACAAAGAAGAAAAAGGCGGTAGTTGACACGGAGGGTTTTCAAGTACCGCGTAAAATGGCACCCCACCACCAACTCACTGTGACTGCAGCGGACGTGCCCATCCGCAACGCATTTGCGGCAATTGATGGCACCGCAGACACCCCACCACCACCACCACCACCACCACCACCACCACCACCACGACCACCACCCCTCCCCCCCAACCCACAGCCACCCCCCACTTATCATTGAGTACAAGGAGCACTATAAAGGACTCCTTGACATCCTGAACTCTGTCACCACCTCCCCCTACCATATAAAAACAAAAGGCAAGGAACTTCACCGCCTGTCTGTCCAATCCCCAGAGGACCTCATTAAAATCCTCAACACCCTCCGTACCATTAACATAGGTTACAGCACCCACCCCACCAAGTCTCGCCACCTCCGGATCGTCGTCAGAGGGCTTCCTATGAAGTACACTGATGGCGACCTGAGGGCGGCTCGAACTTCATTGAACATCACGCCCAAAGTCATCTCTCGAATCATCTCCCCCCCGCGTCCATTGCCCCACCCCACTATTCTTCGTCTCCGCTCTGGACACGCCGGAGAACCGCCTCCTCCCCACCATCACCTCCATCGTTTGCGTTAGTGCGATGATGGAGAAGCCCCGCTCCAGGAGGCTGACCCTGGTGTGCTATCGCTGTCAGGGCTTGGCACACTTTGCGGGTGACTGCACCCGTGAGGTGCGTGGTGTGAAGTGCGCTGGTGGTCACGCCTCCTCCGAGTGCTCCAAAGCCCGAGATGCCCCTCCCACCTGTGCCCGCTGTGGTGGGAACCATACGGGCAGCTACATGGGCTGCCCAAA
This sequence comes from Schistocerca serialis cubense, assembly GCF_023864345.2. Taxonomy (NCBI): domain Eukaryota; kingdom Metazoa; phylum Arthropoda; class Insecta; order Orthoptera; family Acrididae; genus Schistocerca; species Schistocerca serialis. The sequence continues at coordinate 708,784,064 of NC_064639.1, forward strand.
AATCAAGCTGTTCAGGGCAAATCAGAAACGATTTTCGGGGCCCTCGGCGGCGGCCCGTCTGGGAGTCAGTTACTCTGGTGCCCTCGGGAGGGGAGTTGGCGCTGTGGACTTACCCCTACTATGCATCTCGCTCCCATCCTGCCCCTCTGGGCTCCTACCCATCCCCCTCTTCTCCATCCCTATCCCACCCCCCCCAACAGCATTCCCTCTCCTCCCTTCCCAGCAGGTGTCAAGCTCTGCTTCCCCCTCCCCACAGTGGGCATCATGCTCTGCTGTTCCTTCCCCATCCTGGCAGCAGACATCAAGCTCTGCAGCCCCCTCTCCCACCCCAGTACAATAACAGCAACACCCTCTCGCCACCCCGTCCTCTATTCCCACCCCCTTTGGTGACCTCATCACTAATGTTGTCGAGGCTCTGACCTCGGCAATCACCACTGCCTTCAACTCCTTCCTCCAAACCATCCCCCTCCAACTTGCCTCTGCCCTCTCCCTACCCATGTCCCCCGCCACCACCCCCGCTCCTACCAGTCATGGCTATTAGAAGTCATGGGTTGACAGCCATGATCTGGAATGCCAATGGTCCGAATTCTGACAGTTCCTCCTTGATGACGGGGTCGACATTTGCCTTGTCGCTGAGATGCACCTCAAACCTGGTGTTTTTGTCCATGTAGCAAACTACTCCTGCTACAGGACTGACAGGCACACTGCCTATGGTGGCACAGCAGTGTACGTGCATAATTCCCTCTGCCGCTACCCCATCCCCAACTCAACACTGTGGAAGCCACTGGCGTTGTTGTCCACATGGTGAGGGGTCCCATCATGTTCGTGGCTCTTTACAGACCACCACAAGGCCTTCTTGAAACACCAGACTATGAGGCATTGCTGTCACTCGGCAACGTCGTCTTCGTTGGCGGTGACTTCAATGCCAAACATGCTGCCTGGAACAGCAGAGTAACCAACATATCTGGTCATCGACTCCTCTGGGTCGCTAAGCGGCATCACGCCCGCACCATCAGCCCATATGATCCCACTATATATCCTCCTGCAGGACACCTCCCAGATGTCTTAGACATCGCAGTGGTGAAAGGTCATCCCCACCCCATCACTGCAGCCACCCGCATCGCTCTGGCCTCTGACCACCAGCCGGTCATCTGCTCCATCGGTCTCAGACTTATGGTCGCGCTGACTGATGGCCTGAACATCCGCGGTATTGACTGGCAGTCCTACCAGCGATGGGTCAAAGCAGCCCTACCCACCATCTCTGCTGCCGATCAAACGGATGTAGATCGCATGCTTATCCACCTCGCCACCATTGCCCTAGATGCTGCAGCTGCAGCAACCCTTCACCGTCCACATCAACCCCCAGACCATCTGCGTCCACTCCCTCCCCACATGCGTGCTCTCATCACAGAGAGAAACCAGACTATCAGAGAATGGCAGCTCACTCGGAACTCGGCAACCAAGCGCCTAATCAATAGATTGCAGCGCCAAACCAAGGCTGCGAAGCAAGACCACCGCAATCAGCATGGGAGAATAAAATCTCCACCATTGACCTGAGTGATCCGTCTGCTTGGTGGCTCACAAAAAGCCTTCTGAGACGAGGGCAACGGATCCCCACCCCCCTCTATGTCGGTAATGACTGTGTCCTAACCAGACGCTAAGGCTAATGCCTTGGCTGACGTCTTCGCACACAACTCACCCCGGTCAATGACCATATCCGCCTGGTAACGGCACGCCTCCCGAAACTCCTTGCTGTCCAGGACCCTGAGGATGAAATCACCCCCGTCAACAAAGAAGAGGTTGAACTGCAACTGCGGTACCTCAAATCTAAGAAAGCTGGTGGCCCCAATCAGCTGACGAATGCCCTCCTCAAGCAGCTACCCCCAGCTTCTATTCCCATCCTGACGGCCTCTTTCAACAACATCCTCACAACCAGGCAATTTTCCACTGCCTGGAAACATGCTGAGGTGGTCTCCATCCTCAAGGCTGGGAAGGATCTTCGTTCCCCTGCCAGCTACCGGCCCATCAGCCTCTTACCCGCCATCTCCAAGGTGTTCAAGAGGCTGTACCTGAAACGACTGCTCATCCACATTGCTCGAGAACGAGTCCTCCCTGATGAGCAGTTTGGCTTTAGGCAGGGTCATGCAACCACTCACCAGCTCCTGCGCCTTGTAAAAGAGGCACTGGACGCCATAGAACGTAGGGAATACTTTGGGGCCATACTCCTCGACATGTCCATGGTGTTTGATTTGGTCTGGCACAAAGGGCTGCTCTACAAATTATTCTCACTTGGCTTTTCAGTGTCCAATGTATGGCTGTTAGCCACATACCTGGAAGGTCGCACCTTCCACATTAGGATCTCTAACGGGAAATCTACAAGACGACGTGTCAGGGCAGGAGTACCACAAGGTAGTGTGCTTGGACCGCTACTCCACTACTCTACTCCCTATTCACGGCTGACCTGCCCTCTGCACCAAAGGCACATTTAGCCCTCTACGCAGATGACACTGCACTCTTCTCCCATTCTCAGAGTGCAGCAGGTGTCCAACAGCGGCTCCAGGGGGCAACAGATTCCCTAACCGAATGCGCTAGGACCTGGTGTCTGACATTTAATCCTTCCAAAACCCAAGCCCTTATCATCTGCCGACGCCATATTCCCATTCGGCTCCTGCAGGTATTGGTCCTTGGTACCCCATCTCCCTTGGACTCAAACTGCGAAGTACTTGGGCGTTACCCTGGACCAGTGCCTCACCCGGCGCCCCCACATCCATGACGTGCGTCGAAAGACGATAGGGTGGCTGTGCCTGCTCTATCTCCTCATCAATCCCACCTCTTCACTCCCTACACACCTTGCTGTCAGATTGTACACCACCCTTGTTCGTCCCATCCTTGAATACGCGGTGGTGGTGTGGGGCAATGCTGTCCCCACCCACCTCCGCCGACTCCAAACTGTCCAGAATCAGGCTCTCCAGTGTGCCCTCCACCTCCCCTTCGACTTCCCCACCCAAGAACTCCACATCCTGGCTGCGGTGCCGCTCCTTCAATCCCACATCCTCTCCACTGCCCCTTCCTTTTACCAGCAAACCCACGACTCTCCCAATCCTTTAATCCTTTCCTGGGCACCCGTGTCCACCGTCTGGCCACCACTCGATGGCCTGACCTTCTCTTCCGCCCCCCATGATTCCCCATTCACTAGCCCCTTCATTTCATGCCAATTTTTCTTTCTCATATCATCGATCCATCTCCTCACCACACCATGCCAATCAGCACCCACCCCCCCCCCCACACCCCAATGTTGGCCTAGTCCCGACAGGCCCTTCCTCTTTTCACTTCTCCATCTGTCACTCTCTGACTTCTTTCTCTTCCCCCCCCCCCCCCCCCCCCACTCCACCACCTCAAGATTGTCTGTCACTGCCATCACCGACACTGCCACGAAGATGAGGCCAGGATAATGGCCTTTCGATTTCATTTAACTCTTACTGTCCATCCTCCTCCCCTTTAATCTGTCATTTAGTTGTAATTACCGGCTAGCCAATGGGCCATTCATTTTCCTCACACTCCTACTGTCCCTTCTACTGTCCTGTCAGCTTTCATTTTAAATATCACGCCATCCAGTCAATTGGGCTGTTCGTTTTCCTGCTTCTCCTGCTATCCCTCTGACTATCATTTCATCTTTCAAAAAAAAAAAAACCAGCAAAACAGCACAAAGTCAAGTCAGAACTATAACCACCATGTCATCTCCCCACCACCACACCATGCAAGAAGGAGAAGCACCCCAGAGGCGCTAAGACTTCGCTCCCAACAGAGGGTCCAACCCCCTGTCATGTATGTCTGCATGGCGAATTACTCAGTCTGGTTACAGCGTCTAAGCTAGCATCAAAGCGTGTAAACTTTTGTTTTGTGTGGGCAGTTATCGAACGTATATTATTCGTAATGGCGGCTAATGAACCGTCACCTGGACCTTCCAATGTGAAAGGAGCAGAAATAGTGTTAAATTGACAGAGGAACAGTTACTTAGTATACTAGACGACAGTGATTTTCTGCGTAGTGAGGACAACTCATACCACGGAGATTGTCATTTAGAAGCTGCAGAAGAACTGCAGAGTGATGATAGCGTGGAAGCACAGCTTTCGAATCTGTTTCATGACAGTTCCGAATCTGACGATACGGATTACGACGATTGTGTGGAAATCGACGACGAAAAAGAGCCCGACCTGTCATACGGAGATAATCCAGGTGAGTCCTGGCATAAAGAACCACATAGTATGAAGTATCACCATTTACGAAAGAAGAAGCTTTGCAAATTCATCCTGCTGGCAATTCTCCTATGGATTTCTTCAGATTATTGCTAACAGATGAATTATTGCAACTTGTAGTTGATGAAACGAACGATAACGCAGTTAACATATTGCTGAGCGAAAATACAAAAGAGGGATCTAGGATCTGTAAAAAATGGTTCAAATGGCTCTGAGCACTATGGGACTTAACTTCTTTGGTCATCAGTCCCCTAGAACTTAGAACTACTTAAACCTAACTATTCTAAGGACATCACACACATCCATGCCCGAGGCAGGATTCGAACCTGCGACAGTAGCGGTCGCGCAGTACCAAACTGTAGCGCCTAGAACAGCTCGGTCTAGGATATGTAAATGGAAACCTGTAAATATAGGCGAATTACAAGTTTTCCTGGGTGTTTCATTACATATGGGTAACGTTAAATATCCGTGATTACAAAACTACTGGAAGAAAGAACAGCTGTTTGAGAATAGAGGACGAGTATAAGCAGAGACCGGTATTTGATCATATTACGCTCTCTGCATTTTGCAAAAAATCCACTTCCAAGGAACCCGAAACCAGACGATCGTTTATATAAGATACGACCTATATTGGATTATTTTAACATGAGAATGTCTCAAGTGTATTACCCGGGAAGATATTTATCAAAATTCTTCAAATGTGTGCGAAATCTTATGGGACCTAACTGCTAAGGTCATCAGTCCCTAAGCTTACACGCTACTTAACCTAAATTATCCTGAGGACAAACACACACACACACACACACACACACACACACACACACACACCCATGCCCGAGGGAGGACTCGAATCTCCGCCGGGACCAGCCCCACAGTCCATGACTGCAGCGCCTCAGACTGCTTTGCTAATCCCACGTGGCTGAGAGATTTATCGATGGATGAATCAATGATTCTTTGGAGGGGAGATTGTCATTTAGACAATACATAGAAAAGCAAACGTAATAAATATGGCATTAAGATGTACATGCTCAACGATCCAGACGGTTTCATAAATAAGTACGCTGTGTACACAGGAAGTAGTGGAGACATGGGGGGAAAGGGTAATGCTGAAAAGGTCGTTTTGCATTTGATGGAAGAAAAGCTGCAAGTTGGTCATCACATTTACTTGGACAGTTATTATAACAGTTTTCATTTAGCTACAACTCTGTTGAACCTAAAAACACTTTCCACAGGTAAATTAAATAGGAAATATACTCCCGAAGACGTTGTATCGGCAAAACTTGGGAGAGACAATTGCGCGGTATTCTAATGGAGTTATGATTGGAAAATGGAAGGATCGACGAGAGGTTTCCCACATTTCCACAGAACATCTAAATGTTATGGAGCAAGTGACGAATGCGTGACAGTAAATAGTCACGAAACCTTTGCCTGTTATTAAGTACAATGCGTTTATGTCTGGGACTGATAAACAATATCAGAGGTTATCATATTATTTATGTGAACGAAAGACTATCCGCTGGCCGAAAAAACTATTCTTTCATGTCATTAACATGCTAGTTTTCAATTCTCTTTATCTGTACAACAAATACTCAGGAAATATAATGATGATGTACGATTACAGAATGAACATTATAAAGGGGTTCCTTCCACCAATGGTCGTCCACGAAATGTGAGCAAGAAACATCACAAACAAACACACGTTGTGCAAAAGCGGGAAGAAGCAGGTTATGAGGAAGCGATGTAAGAAGAGCGCGGAACAAGGCAAGCGCACTGATACACCATATCAGTGTACAATCCGCCCAGACAAACTTGGGAACTGCTTTATTTATTTTGATCCAACATCAACTGATTACAGAAAAAAGGTTTTTTTTTGTTCCAGTCTTCTGGATAAGTCAGAGCCTTGCTTACTAGGGTTACATATTATTGGCTGGAACTTTTATCTACACAACTTTTTCTAAATTTAATTGAGAGAACAGAGTTACATATGTGGACTATACATAAAAAATTGTTATTGCCATACTTAGATTAAGGAATCTACAGTTTGTAACACAGTATTCATATCTGACATTCAAATATTTACAGTTTGTGACACGGTCTAAGATCTGAGATTACATATATATTTTTAGATAGATGTCTTCCATCATACGAGTGTACTAAATCTAGAAACTCAGCTATTGAATATACAGGATTGTTTAGGAGCCATAATTTTAATTTAGTTTTCAGTTTTGTAATGGGCAATTTGGAGATATTAGGATGGAAGCAATTCAGTAGTTTTATGCCTGCATAGTGAGGGCTTTTCCCATAAAGTGTTGTTCTATGAGAGATGATGTGGGGTCTCTCTCTACCTCTAGTGTTGTGATTGTGTATTTCTTTATTAAGTGTTTTGTTACTGTTTACTGCCATAATGATTATCTTCAGCACATACAGGTTATGAACAGTTGGTATTTTAAACTCTTTAAACAACATTCTGCAGGACTCCCTTGCCCATTTCTTTCCCATAATTCTAAGTGCCTTCTTTTGTAAGATAAGTACACTTTTCATATTACCTTTGCTGCTGGATCCCCATACCTCTATCCCATAGCTTAGATGGGATTCAATTAGTGCAAAATATATTTGCCTCAGAGTGGTGATGTTACAAAAAGGTGTCAGTTTTCTTAGGACATATATGGTAGTACATGGCCTTTTGCAAATATCGTTCACATGATCAGACCAGTTTAACTCCGCATCAAGTGTCAGGCCAAAAAATTTGGTCGAGTATTGTTTTTTAATGTATTTGTCACCCATTAAGATTTGGTTTTCATGAGTTTTTTGCCTCCCAAGATCAAATTCAATATAGACAGATTTATTTGTGTTTAATTTTAGTCTGTTTTCATTAAAATACTGCAGAATTAAGCCTGCTGCAGTATTGGATTCCACTTCGAGCTGCAAATAGCTTGGATTGCAGCATATTAATGTGGTATCATCTGCATATAAGATAGCTGTTGCATGGTTTGTCATGGACTGAATATCATTAACATAAATAATAAAAAGAAGTGGTCGTAATATTGACCCCTGTGGAGTCCCAAAATTTATGTCAGTGGTGTTTGATTTATATGCTCCCTCTGTATGGCTAATAGACACAAACTGCTTCCTATTTGTCAAGTAGGACCTCATCAGATTATGGGCTGTGCCTCGAATGCCATAGTTCCACAGTTTGTCCAGCAATATGGTCGTATCAACAGTCAAATGCTTTTTGTAAGTCCAGAAAGATGCCACATACGTGTTCTTTATTATCTATTGTTTGAGTGACACCTTCGATTAAGTTGGATGCTGCTGTAATTGTGGATGACCCCTTGACAGACCCATACTGTCCCTTAGAAATCACTTTTTTGCATACCAGTAAGTTCCAGAGTCTTACATATCGGGGAAATTCCGATCAAAGACAACTTCTTTTATTTCTTTTGACGTTGCATGGTTTCTTTTTATGACGTGAAAGATTGAACTTTCTTTCACGAGTACTCAGAAAATGAGGTTTTATTTTGTGTTAAGTTGATTTATTTCTTATTGCGTTGTACAGCATTCACTTAAGTTTTTTACGAAAGAATTTGTTGTAATAGCACCGCAATTGAAGTGATGGGGGACACGAGGGAAGCCTCCACGTAGGGTGTGTTTCGCTTACAAATTTCTACATATTCGGGCGTCCCCTGGGGGTCTATGATAAATGTGGACGGCTAATTCTCTCATACCAGGAGCAAACATGCTACTAAATTGACGACCTTGTAATCTCCCCACGGAAAATTACCCTCTACCACGCAATAATTAATAATGGTCAACCAAATCATCCACATGTATTTACGTTTGAAAAGTATCTGATCAGATTTTCTAGTAATATATGCGCCGACAGCTCGTCGACGCCATGATATTTTTCTAGTACGTTTATTCTTTGGAACAACAGAGGTACAGAAATGTATGCTCCATGGTTATTATAGAGAGAGAGAGGAACAGCTTCGGAAGTATCGGCTGGAAGATTGTCGGATTGCTAAAGGAAATTTATTTACTCTTCTTCGCGCTAAAGCGAGCTAGGAAAGTTTGTGCCGCTAGCGTGATAGATAAAGAGAAAGAAAAACCTGTAAAAGAAAATTACATGAGACTTGGAACCAACAGAAAACGGAACATGTACGGAAATGGATTCAATATACAATTTTCCTCAGAAATAAGGTTTGTGACCATTTTATTCTAGAGTGAATGACGAATGAGTTCTCTGTCTGAACCATTGATGATTATCTGGGCCCTGTAATTAATTGGGAAGTTTCAGCTGTGACGAAGAGAGCCTGCAATCTCAGTTTTTTTGAAATCGTCCAAAAAGGCTTCGTCCACATCTGAAATTTTAGATCTGTCGTAAACTGAACGAATTGTTCAAACGATCGAATTTCCCAACTGAATGCAGCGCTTAATAATAATAACAAATGTAAAGATCTTTTCTAGCGAGCCAGCCGCTGAATATTAAGACGAAGGGCTCCACCAGAGATTCTACTATGCTGATTTCACGTAAATAATATATTTAAACTGTACACAGATAAAGGACAGAGAGAGTGAGAGAGAGAGAGAGAGAGAGAGAGAGAGAGAGAGAGAGAGAGAGAGAGAGAGAGAGAATCCTCCATTAGCATAATTGTTTCTCTGTCTTTTCACGGATCAGCCTAACTAGAAAACGCGAAGCCCTGACTTTATTGTACCGATTTGTGTGTGAGAGGGAAAGAGCGATAAAGGCGACAGATACACTTCTGTACAGACAAAACATTACACCAAGTTAGCGGCAAGCTGCATTCACATAGACTTTCATCATTTACAAAAGCAGAGTAGAATTCATTATAATGGCCAATCTGTGACAGGACACGTTTTTGGATGTTGTTAAAATAATTTTGTTCTCTGTTTCATGTGAACTACGACGAGACAACTTAAATTGGAAAAGAGAAGAAATACTCGCAGGCAAATTAAGTGGATCTACAAATAAAAGCAGCACGCTGGGCGCAGAAAAAAGGCCAGATCTATAATTTTTTATTAAAGCTTGCTAGTATTGATGAAGTAGACGTAGATTTGAACATTTACTAATTGTGTTCATGCCAGACGTAGTTTGATTGACCTGCCCTAGTTGCATTTACCTGTATAAGTACTATAAGAAAGTAGCCACAGAAGTATTCTTGTGTGAAGGGAGATATAAATGTTTAAGATGAGTCAAGCAGAGCAGAGCAACACGCAACAGCCTTCAGCTGTGATAATAGTGATGTACACTCCTGGAAATGGAAAAAAGAACACATTGACACCGGTGTGTCAGACCCACCATACTTGCTCCGGACACTGCGAGAGGGCTGTACAAGCAATGATCACAAACACGGCACAGCGGACACACCAGGAACCGCGGTGTTGGCCGTCGAATGGCGCTAGCTGCGCAGCATTTGTGCACCGCCGCCGTCAGTGTCAGCCAGTTTGCCGTGGCCTACGGAGCTCCATCGCAGTCTTTAACACTGGTAGCATGCCGCGACAGCGTGGACGTGAACCGTATGTGCAGTTGACGGACTTTGGGCGAGGGCGTATAGTGGGCATGCGGGAGGCCGGGTGGACGTACTGCCGAATTGCTCAACACGTGGGGCGTGAGGTCTCCACAGTACATCGATGTTGTCGCCAGTGGTCGGCGGAAGGTGCACGTGCCCGTCGACCAGGGACCGGACCGCAGCGACGCACGGATGCACGCCAAGACCGTAGGATCCTACGCAGTGCCGTAGGAGACCGCACCGCCACTTCCCAGCAAATTAGGGACACTGTTGCTCCTGGGGTATCGGCGAGGACCATTCGCAACCGTCTCCATGAAGCTGGGCTACGGTCCCGCACACCGTTAGGCCGTCTTCCGCTCACGCCCCAACATCGTGCAGCCCGCCTCCAGTGGTGTCGCGACAGGCGTGAATGGAGGGACGAATGGAGACGTGTCGTCTTCATCGATGAGAGTCGCTGCTGCCTTGGTGCCAATGATGGTCGTATGCGTGTTTGGCGCCGTGCAGGTGAGCGCCACAATCAGGACTGCATACGACCGAGGCACACAGGGCCAACACCCGGCATCATGGTGTGGGGAGCGATCTCCTACACTGGCCGTACACCACTGGTGATCGTCGAGGGGACACTGAATAGTGCACGGTACATCCAAACCGTCATCGAACCCATCGTTCTACCATTCCTAGACCGGCAAGGGAACTTGCTGTTCCAACAGGACAATGCACGTCCGCATGTATCCCGTGCCACCCAACGTGCTCTAGAAGGTGTAAGTCAACTGCCCTGGCCAGCCAGATCTCCGGATCTGTCCCCCATTGAGCATGTTTGGGACTGGATGAAGCGTCGTCTCACGCGGTCTGCACGTCCAGCACGAACGCTGGTCCAACTGAGGCGCCAGGTGGAAATGGCATGGCAAGCCATTCCACAGGACTACATCCAGCATCTCTACGATCGTCTCCATGGGAGAATAGCAGCCTGCATTGCTGCGAAAGGTGGATATACACTGTACTAGTGCCGACATTGTGCATGCTCTGTTGCCTGTGTCTATGTGCCTGTGGTTCTGTCAGTGTGATCATGTGATGTATCTGACTCCAGGAATGTGTCAATAAAGTTTCCCCTTCCTGGGACAATGAATTCACGGTGTTCTTATTTCAATTTCCAGGAGTGTAGTAAGAAGTGTTGTAGAACCGATCGCTACAGATAGTGCAATAGAACGCCCGGTAGACACGGCTGGAGATGTAACAGCAAGTATGCAACATGGATTAGATCCATTAGTAATTATCATGAGACAGATGCAGATGATAACCGAGAGCATGAATAATATGAAAATCGACATTAATGCGAAGTTAGCCTCAGTTACTGAGGGGCAGGAAAATCTGAAAGCTGAGATTAAGCAGCAGTTACATGACAGTTTTTCCGAATTAGAGCAGCGGATAGAGGCGAAGACACAGGCCGAAGAGACGGAACGAAAATTAACTGCACAAATAGAATTGGTTAAAGCTCAATGTGAGGAATCTACTCAACGCGTACGTGTAGAAATGAAGGAGTATGTGGCTATTAAGATAGATACCGTACGGGAACAGGTGGAAATGGTTCCGCAATTAGTACAAAAGCAAGATGCCATGTCATGTGCAATTGCGCAACTTCCTGAATTGGCACGTACGCAGACGAACCTAAAGGAAAGTGTTGAACATCTGACCGAACGTCAAGACGTTATAGACCACCAAATTAATGTATTAACGGGTAAATTATCCGAAATCACATTAGAAAACAAAAGGCTAATGTGTGAAAACGTTGAGCAAAATGTTAAAGCAGCATTCCAGAGTCTATGCGGCAAACAGGAAGAGAATTTGTTTGCGAAAGGACTTGAGGAAGTGCGACAGCAGTTAGGTGCTGATTTCGAGCATGGGAAACAAACGATAGAAGAGTCGATACGCGTTTCACAACAAGGCTCAGAACAAATGAATACCGGCCAGCACAGAAGTTGGCAGCGTCTGTAGAGCCAGTTACTGCACATTCGCACACGATACCGACTTGTGTGAGTAACTCGAATATTAAATTGCCACGAGCTAGTTGTTCGCGTGAAGTTTTATCTGACGGAGATTACGAAAGCCTTTGCCATGCCGAAGAAAAAATGATAAAGCATCGGCAATTCCAGATTTTTAACACTGACAAAAGGGGGGTCCATCCGATTGTTTTTATCCGAAGTTTTAGAGGAGTGCTACCCAGAAATTGGTCGGAGTGGCAGAAAATCAGTTTCGTGACTGGGTATATACAAGGTTCGGGGGCGATCTGGGCCTCGGACATGACTTCTGTTTGCTCGACATATGACGATTTTGAGAAAGCGTTTTTAGCAAAATTCTGGTCAGAAGGGGTACAAGAACGCCTAAGGCAGGAGGTGCTCTACCCAGAGCCTTTCTCTTTTTCAAAAGGAAGCCTTAGGAAGTATTTTGAAAAATATATAAACAAAACTAGATATTGGGGCAGACCTATGCCTTTGCCAGACATAATAAACATACTTAAGGCAAGATTACCAACTAACATCCGGAATCAATTAATTTACGGGAACGATAAAGACTTGGAGTCATTCCTCACGACGTTAGATCATATAGACATTATAGAAGAGAGCAACCAGAAAGCCCGTAACAATAGATTCCAATATAGGGAGATAGAACCTCCGCCAAATGGTAGGCAAGGGAACGCACAGAGATCGATAAATAGTGGAGAAACCCCTCAAAATCTCAATAATAATACCGGCAATAGTCTTGCGAGGGGCTATCCAAGGAACAACAGGAATGGGAAACGATACAATCCCGTATGGGGGAACGAAAGGAATTTCAGACCGCAAGCCTGGAACAATAACAGTAATAGAAAGTGGAATCAACCGGGGGGAATAGATTCAAATAACCAACATCAGTGGGGACGGACATCTACGAATCAACCAGTAATTACCGAAGTGACGGACGATGTCAACCACCAGGCGAATCAAAATCCAACAAACTTGTAAGGACCCACTCGTGCCCCGGAGGAGCGGTCAACAAATGGTTGAGGGGCAACAGGATATGTGTACCCATGCTAATGTATAATGATGGACGATTACTGGCAGATGAATTGACCGAGGACTTAGAACTCCAAGATGAGGATAAGGAACAGGTGGCAGTAGCCGAAGTGCAAGTCATTTTGGAGACTGTACCTATAGTGGCGGTTTTGGACACAGTTGCAACCACGAATGTTATTTCGGAGGCTCTATTCAACAAGATCAGAAATATAAGGCGAGTACCAATTTTTCCAGTTCAAAATTGCAGAATAATAGGCGCCGTTGGGGCTAGATCGGCTAATGTAAAAGTGCAGTCACTACTTAGTGTAGAAGTCGGAAATGTAGCAATATTAAGCACATTCCTTGTTGTAAAAAATTTGGTGGTAGACTGCATTATAGGAGCCGACAGCCTACGTCAATACGGATGCAGAATAGATTTTAAAACAGGAAAAATTTGGTTAAATGTAAATAAACAAGAAATTGAGTTGGACTTGTTGAAAAAGGAAAGCCTTACCAGAAAATATAATAGTGGGATCAGTGTGCAAGTAATCAGGACTGCACAAAATTCCAAACAGCACGTAAATAATGAGTTCCAAGTCAAAGGAGACTTCGGTCAATTAGTGTATGAGAAGTTAAAGGAATCCGACTGCATTATTGAAGAGCAGAAGAAACAGCTCAAAGAATTATTATTAGTGTATGAAAACGTGTTTGACGAAAGGCCAGGAGTTATTAAGGGATACATATGCCATCTCTACGTTAAGCCACACGAAACGTATTGTAGAACTTTCTATCCTGTTCCCTGGAGGTTAAAGGCTCAAGTTCAAAAAGAAATAGATCGCATGTTGAAATGGGGTTTGATCGAACCCTCTACAAGCCCATACTGCTCCCCATTGTTGGTCGTGCCAAAAGCAAATGGAACTGTGAGACTGGTACTCGACGCCAGGGGAATAAATAAAATCATAATTCCAGTGAGAACACATCCGGAAAACATAGACGAACTGATACAACGGTTCCAGGATGTCCAATATTTGACGAGCATCGATTTGCGGAGTTCGTATTGGCAGGTCAAGCTGGATGAGTTATCAAGGAAATATACAGCTTTCATTTATGCCGGAAGAAGTTACCAATTTACTGTAGTTCCTTTCGGACTCAACATTAGTGCTGGAATCTTTATAGCAGCTCTAGATTATGCTCTAGGCCCAGAACTAAGAAGCAGGATAACAGTATTTGTTGATGATATGCTTATTGCATCGAAGACCTGGGAGGAGCATATTACCTTACTGAGTCGGGTGTTGGGCGTGTTCAAAATTATGGGAATAACTGCTAACCTACAGAAATCTCATTTTGCACTAAACAGAATCAAGTTCCTGGGGCATATAGTTGACGCAAAGGGAATTTTACCGACTAAGGAGAAGCTAATTGCGATTAGTAAGTTTCCAACACCGAGAAATAGGAGGCAATTAAAAGGGTTTATGGGTCTTGCCTCATTTTTTAGAAGATTTATAACGAATCAGGCCATGAATGCAGCAGCTCTAAATAGTTTGCTGAAGAAGGATGTGCCCTGGCTCTGGACATTAGAGTGTCAAGAAGCATTTGAAGAGATAAAGAAGCAATTAGTAAATGCACCGCTTTTGTACCATCCGGACATGCAAGAGGAATTCTACTTGTCAACAGATTCGTCAAATGTGGGTCTTGGAGTGTGCCTTTTCCAAGTACGCAAGATAAATGGACAGCTTACCTTTTGTCCTATTGCGTTTGCTAGTCGTGTTTTGTCCAACTGTGAACGAACGTACACGACGACAGAATTAGAGGCTCTTGCGATCGTCTGGGGATTTAAAAAATTTCATTATTATTTATATGGGTCGAAGACTGTCGTATATTGCGATCACCAATCATTAACGTTTTTACAAACGTGTAAACTGTTACACCACAGGCTGGCTAGATGGACGCTCGCTCTGCAACAATACCAGTTTAAGATCGTACATGTCTCAGGGCAGCAAAACATTATTGCTGACGCTCTATCAAGGTCACCGCAGGGTTTAACAAAAGAGATTGAAGTAAATAATTCCTCAGAATTCCCTGTATTGCTGCTGCAGGAAAATCCATTTAAGACGTACTACGTCAATTTGTGTGTGCATATGGCCCAGTTACAGAAAAAGGATGCTCAATGGGGAAGTGTCATTCAAAGGTTACAACAGCAACTTTCGGATCAGATGGCAAACTATTACAAGCTGGTAAATGGCGTATTATTTTTCCGCTGTGGAAGGCCCAACAAAGTCCGTTGGTGTGTTTGTATACCTGAGGCACAAATAGAGAAACTTGTATGGTTCACTCATTTAACCTGGGGACATTTCGGTGCGACAAAATGGGCAGACAAAATAAGTGGGTACTGTTATTTTCCCAACATAAAGCGCAGAGTGCATGAGGTCTTAAAGAGATGCATAATATGTCAAAAAACAAAGCCGGATTCAAAAGGGACTAAGCACCCATTATGCTCAATATTAGTACAAGAACCAAAAGAATTAATTTCATGCGATCTGTGTGGACCGTTACCTACTTCAAGAGGTGGTGTTAAATATGTGTTGGCATTTCTCGATGTGTGTACGAAATACGTAAAGCTATACCCGATAAAGGCGGCTACAGCCAAAGTAATTGTATTAAGATTGATAAGGGATTATCTTCCACATGTTGGTACACCTAAGGCGATCATAACAGACAATGCTAAAATATTCACAGGACTCCGATGGAAGCAGACTGTCTCAAGTCGGTGTGAAACATATACTAACATCATTTTACCACCCACAAGGCAATTTGGTTGAGAGGATTTTTAGAGAATTCAATCGATTTATGATGACGTATTGCCATAATAAGCAAACTGCGTGGGCAAATTATGTGGAAGAGTTTGAGCAGATATACAATAACATGCTCCACTCCTCAACTGGATACACACCTTGTGAATTGATGTTCGGAGCAAAAGAGGAAAACTTCTGGACTGACCATATCCCCAAAACTCAGGAAACTGAGATGCCTTGGGAAGAAAAAATAAGACAAGCTATCATAAATATGACGAAAAAGGCTGATCAAAGAAAACAACGATATGACAAATTAATCAAAAGGGTACAGACATACCATGTCGGAGAGAAGGTACTAGTTAAACGACATACCAAATCATCCGTAATAAAGAAAAGTATAAAGAAATGGGAGTTACTATATACTGGACCATACATTATCCTACAAATTCCGAATCCGGGGGCTTATCTGTTAGCATACCCGGGATCGAACAAAATAAAAGGGTTATTTTCTCATAACGATTTAAAAAAGTATAATGAAGATTAGAAGATAGGGAGGAATGGTGTTCCGAGTGACAGAAATGAACGCTCGTAAAAAACATAACAATAAACTGTGTGTAGTGATAGAAACCTTTAAATTGAAATAGTTAATCAGTGACATAGAGTATAGAAATAGTGACTAACTATTATTATCGAGTGTTGTAAAGAAGATAGTGGAGATAGGCTTCACCTGTGGTTTGGGTGAACATAGAACTTTAGCATTGCTAATGTCATCAAGAATGATTAAGGATCTAACTGACCTTCAAGAAGAATGAAATGTTTCCCGCAAATGACGCGGAATAATCAAAAGAGGTTCCGAGTGAATATTCATATATAATCTCATGTGAACGCTTACATGTGTAAACGTGTGAAGGGATGTGTTGTGGTAGTGAATCGTGAGTGACGGTTAACGCCGCAAAGATAATTTCCCGCGCAAAACAGTTGACGTCGGCGCGAGAATTAAAATCGATATAGACGATACAGATATGCTTTGTAAGAGACTGTCTCGCACCAAACGCGAGGATAAACTGATTCATGTTGAACTCTAAAAGGAATAGGTGTTATAATTAGAAGTTAAGAGTTTTTAATTTATTAATGAATGATTAAAGAAAGTAATATTCATAGATTCAGTAGTAATTTAATGGTTCGTGTTCGTTTGGGAATTTTGTGTGAAAAATCCATTTCCATATATGAGCATGGATGAACACCGTATGAATCAGAGAGTGATTGAAAGAAGCGAATCCGCATTCCTCAATGCTAATAACTTTTACATTTCAGCACTCAAGCAAAGAAATATATGTATTTAGAATAAAAAGTTTTGAGTATAGCTAAATTATATGACTTATCAAGGAAATATGGATGATGTCTTGGTATAAAATGAACTACACTTTCCATTATTCGATGATTTGAATCCAAAATCTATAGTAAGTTACATGAATCCTTTAAATTACGAAGAACACATCAGTGATAGAAAATGTGTTAGAACTTTTGGACTTATAAGCACAAGTGGGGAGGCAAAGTCAAAAGGAGTAGTCAAAAGGGAGTAAATCGGATGATGCTTTTGGCAACATCATTAGTTAATGGTTGAATTCCTTGAAGTACGTCGTAACAAAAAGGATCCATGAAGCCATAAGGATTTTGCTTTCAAAAAGGAGAATCTTGGACGGTGCAACCTAATCAGTTCTCTTACAGGAAGAGTTTTCCTTTTGGTCATTGCTAATTCTTTTGGAATGAATGTTGCATGTGAATTCGAGTATCCCTGTTCCTTCTACTCTTCCCATTGTGGGCCGCGTAGAAGATCAACTACAGAGGGGGCCGCGTAGAAGACCGACTACAAATGTGGACGTCGGGGACATGCAAGACCCGGGGGAGTTTAGCACCGCAAGATATTGTACCAGGAGCAAGATTGTAAAACGAGAATTCACGTTATTTATTGTAAAACGTTTTTTTTTAGAGGCACAAACCACTCTTCTCCAAATCGTGATACAAATTGATCCCTGTCTTTCCTTTAGAGATCTATTTCAAAATTATATTTTTTTTTCTTCTATAGGCTTTCCTATCTTCTATGTACCGTAGGCTGGGGGTCTAGGCTTAAGAGGTTTTCCAAGGTTTCCCTGCTTAAGAAAGTTCCCGAATGGGTAGACCCTGACATCAGTTCATGAAAGATCATCTTCCTTTGGTTGTGCACAGTAAATATAACACCTAGATGCACGTAAAAGCAATACAGCCGCGGTACCGGTCTCTTCATTTCTTCTGTCTTCAACATTTCTTTTCTTCGTCTGTCTCAAATATAATATTCTTTTTCAGTCGGAGGACTGACAATCATCACTTCCGGGTTATCCACGATAATAGATAGCTCGCGAAGTGTGTTCGGTGAATCAAAATTGAGCTCACAAACTTCGCTCGCTGCGAGGTGCATTGTAATCTCCCCACGGAAAATTACCCTCTACCAAGCAATAATTAATAATGGTCAACCAAATCATCCACATGTATTTACGTTTGAAAAGTATCTGATCAGATTTTCTAGTAATATATGCGCCGACAGCAGAGGTACAGAAATGTATGCTCCATGGTTATTATAGAGAGAGAGCGGAACAGCTTCGGAAGTATCGGTTGGAAGATTGTCGGATTGCTAAAGGAGATTTATTTACTCTTCTTCGCGCTAAAGCGAGCTAGGAAAGTTTGTGCCGCTAGCGTGATAGATAAAGAGAAAGAAAAACCTGTAAAAGAAAATTACATGAGACTTGGAACCAACAGAAAACGGAACATGTACGGAAATGGATTCAATATACAATTTTCCTCAGAAATAAGGTTTGTGACCATTTTATTCTAGAGTGAATGACGAATGAGTTCTCTGTCTGAACCATTGATGATTGTCTGGGCCCTGTAATTAATTGGGAAGTTTCAGCTGTGACGAAGAGAGCCTGCAATCTCTGAGTTTTTTTGAAATCGTGCAAAAAGGCTTCGTCCACATCTGAAATTTTAGATCTGTCGTAAACTGAACGAATTGTTCAAACGATCGATTTTCCCAACTGAATGCAGCGCTTAATAATAATAACAAATGTAAAGATCTTTTCTAGCAAGCCAGCCGCTGAATATTAAGACGAAGGGCTCCACCAGAGATTCTACTAGGCTGATTTCACGTAAATAATATATTTAAACTGTACACAGATAAAGGACAGAGAGAGAGAGAGAGAGAGAGAGAGAGAGAGAGAGAGAATCCTCCATTAGCATAATTGTTTCTCTGTCTTTTCACGGATCAGCCTAACTAGAAAACACGAAGCCCTGACTTTATTGTACCGATTTATGTGTGAGAGGGAAAGAGCGATAAAGGCGACAGATACACTTCTGTACAGACAAAACATTACACCAAGTTAGCGGCAAGCTGCATTCACCTAGACTTTCATCATTTACAAAAGCAGAGTAGAATTCATTATAACCTCTATCAGAGTCAATCTTAAAAATGCGCATTTGAAGTAAATATTTCAAATGAATCCAGTTTCCTTTTTTTCTTCTTAAGAATTTGCGTTCTGGAATCCAAATTTTTCCTGAATGCAGTGGATTTGTTGCTTGTTTTAATTGGATTTTTTGTTGCATTGTCAACAAATCACGAACATTTGAATGACGCTTGTGACCCCTATATTGCTTTATTATTATACCTTCGTCGTCTACCAGCCATGGCTGGACAGACTGCGTCACAAATACAATGTTTATCAACTAACATTTATACAACACCATATACAAAATTTATATTACAAATAAAAGAAAATATTCATGCAGTGCACAAAAACACATAAAACAGAGAAAATGAGGCAAAAAACTCATGAAAACCAAATATTAATGGGTGACGAATACATTAAAAAACAATACTCGACCAAATTTTTTGGCCTGACACTTGATGTGGAGTTAAACTGGTCTGATCATGTGAACGATATTTGCAAATAGCTATGTACTACCATGTATGTCCTAAGAAAACTGACACCTTTTTGTAACATCACCACTCTGAGGCAAATATATTTTGCACTATTTGAATCCCATCTAAGCTATGGGATAGAGGTATGGGGATCCAGCAGTTATGGTAATATGAAAAGTGTACATATCTTACAAAAGAAGGCACTTAGAATTATGGGAAAGAAATGTGCCAGGGAGTTCTGCAGAAATTTGTATAAAGAATTTAAAATACCAACTGTTCATAACCTGTATGTGCTGAAGATAATCATTATGGCACTGAACAGGTGTCAGACAGCAAACAGACTTTAAAACACGACCACAATACAGTCGAAGCTTATTTGAAGTAATGCATCTAAGGTGTCATCATTAAGTTAGTAGAGAACATGATCCTACAGATCTTACAAGGTCTTGACGTTAGCCTGTAGCTCAGGCGTGCTTAGGAGCGTTGGCTGTGAGCGGTGCCTGCCGTTTCAGAGTGTTACCAGCCCGCACTCGCACGTTGCCCTGTCGCACTGGAGAGTAGCGCGCCTGCACAGATGCCGCAGCGAAAGTGTTAACCAGGGCACATACACAACGATCTACGAACGACATACAATGGTATTAGAAATTAAGTGTAATACCCTCCCACTATGTGTAAATGTGTATTAATGCTTGTCTCATATCCTCCAAAAATGTCAAATATGCATAGTTCTTACAAAGATGCCTATGTCATCCCTACAAGTGTCCAATATGTCTTCTGAAGTTTGAAATAACATTTCATATGCTGTAAATTCTGAAGTCCATAAATCAACCATAACTTTCAGTCACTCTGGTATGAGCATATCCTCAATACTGTGCACTGCTTTTTCCTTCTGCACACTTTCATAAGCTAGCAAAGCTGCTTTAGGGTGAGGCATACTTTTGATAATGAATGGTCTATCATATAAAGGATACAACTATTTTGTTTCTTTATCACTTTTTAAGCTTTGTGACTTCATAACAATGCTATGTCTCCTACATCGAATTGTACTGGTGTTCCTAGTTTCCAGCTTTTTCTTCTCTCCCCTTCCTTCGTTAATACGAGGGCAGTTCAATAAGTAATGCAACACTTTTTTTTCTGAAACAGGGGTTGTTTTATTCAGCATTGAAATACACCAGGTTATTCCCCAATCTTTTAGCTACACAACACTATTTTTCAACGTAATCTCCATTCAATGCTACGGCCTTACGCCTCCTTGAAATGAGGGCCTGTATGCCTGCACGGTACCATTCCACTGGTCGATGTCGAAGCCAACGTCGTACTGCATCAATAACTACTTCATCATCTGCGTAGTGCCTCCCACGGATTGCGTCCTTCATTGGGCCAAACATATGGAAATCCGACAGTGCGAGATCGGGGCTGTAGGGTGCATGAGGAAGAACAGTCCACTGAAGTTTTGTAAGCTCCTCTCGGGTGCGAAGACTTGTGTGAGGTCTTGCGTTGTCATGAAGAAGAAGAAGTTCGTTCAGATTTTTGTGCCTACGAACACGCTGAAGTCGTTTCTTCAATTTCTGAAGAGTAGCACAATACACTTCAGAGTTGATCGTTTGACCATGGGGAAGGACATCTAACAGAATAACCCCTTCAGCGTCCCAGAAGACTGTAACCATGACTTTACCGGCTGAGGGTATGGCTTTAAACTTTTTCTTGGTAGGGGAGTAGGTGTGGCGCCACTCCATTGATTGTCGTTTTGTTTCAGGTTCGAAGTGATGAACCCATGTTTCATCGCCTGTAACAATCTTTGACAAGAAATTGTCACCCTCAGCCACATGACGAGCAAGCAATTCCGCACAGATGGTTCTCCTTTGCTCTTTATGGTGTTCGGTTAGACAACGAGGGACCCAGCGGAAACAAACCTTTGAATATCCAAACTGGTGAACAATTGTGACAGCACTACCAACAGAGATGTCAAGTTGAGCACTGAGTTGATTGATGGTGATCCGTCGATCATCTCGAACGAGTGTGTTCGCACGCTCCGCCATTGCAGGAGTCACAGCTGTGCACGGCTGGCCCGCACGCGGCAGATCAGACAGTCTTGCTTGACCTTGCGGCGATGATGACACACGCTTTGCCCAACGACTCACCGTGCTTTTGTCCACTGCCAGATCACCGTAGACATTCTGCAAGCGCCTATGAATATCTGAGATGCCCTGGTTTCCCGCCAAAAGAAACTCGATCACTGCCCGTTGTTTGCAACGCACATCCGTTACAGACGCCATTTTAACAGCTCCGTACAGCGCTGCCACCTGTCGGAAGTCAATGAAACTATACGAGACGAAGCAAGAATGTTTGAAATTAGTCCACAAGAAATTTCCGGATTTTACAACCAAAATTGGCAGAGAAAAAAATGTGTTGCATTACTTATTGAACTGCCCTCGTAATTCCTTAATATTAGTTTCTATTTCCTGTTTTAACACTTTCCTTTGGCAATCAATCCATTTCAGTAACTGTTCTCCTAGACTGGAGTCATGGCAATATACATATCGTATTGGATTCCAAAGAGCACTATTTCTAAATTTCTATGTTTTCTACAGTACACTGAAGGTACATAGGAAAGTAAGGTTTTTTTGATAACAGTTCAACTTTGTTTTCTGACCTGGTCAAGGTCCTCACAGGTCACACGTGCTATGAATATACATTTGTTTTACTAGTATGGTACTTAATATCATAACCATACACTGTACCACTATGCACAAGTCATTACTCAATGATAGTGCCAATATGAACACTTATGTTTACATAGGATTTTAATGAGTGTCAAGAGTAGTTTTAAACCTCTAAAGCCACAAGTAAATTTCCATTTCACCTTTATATTTACAGTGCAAGACTAAATATCGCCATTATTATACTGAAACAAAAAATACCTGTGGCAAATTTTGTCCCTTAATCTTGGGATGGTGTAGTCAGAAATCACCAAAACTCAGCCATAGAACCTTTTTACTTGCGGGTAAAAATATTGACTGTGAGGCCAAACATTGACCATTTCTGCTAGGCAGGTGAGAGTTTCTTGAAAAAGAATCAGAGAGTCAGTGGTGCCACCAACATGCTGTTACAGCATCGTGCCCATGCCTGTATCATCGGGTGTATCAGCGGTGATCGAGAAGCAGGTGTTGGGTGAGCTAATGTATGGTGCAAGTGAGGTTGTCAAAGGCTCAAAGCATCTGTCAGTCTATGGCACTTTCCTCACACCCGAGAGTCCGTGAGGGGAGAGTGTGCATGGGGACAGCAGGGGAGATTTCAATGGTAGAATTTAATAATGCCAGGGTCTCTCTGCAGCTCAAAGTAGTCCCTGGGTAGAGGGAGGTTATGAATAAAGTTGACACAGTCAGATGCTGGTCGAATACCTTGATCCAATATGGTACAACCAAGTAAAGTCACACTAGTACTACTTAACTAGGATTCATTGTGATTGATTTCAACACCATCACTATGAAACCTGTCCTCGACTTCAGCCTGGTGCTGTTGATGTTCCTTAATAGTGGGGGGGAGAAAAAAAAAAAAACAGGAATTCATCCACATATGCACATGAAAATGGAAGGTTTTGAGGCCATATGGCATGAAACAGTACTCAAACACTCCTAAAGTTGTGAGTAGAGCAGTCTTAGGAATATCATCTTGGAACACAGGTATTTGACGGTAGGCCTTGCGACAATCAAGTATGCTAAACGATTGTGCACCATTGAGTAGTTCAGCTAAGTCCTGAATATGAGGGACTGGTTAATTGTCAATGATGGTGTGGGAATTAAAGGCTGTAATCTGTGCAGTGAAGGAAAAAACCCATCTTCTGTTTGAGGAAGGTTGATGGGGGAATACCAATTCCTGTCTGACTGATGAACGATGCCTGCAATTAACAGCTCATCAACAATTACCTTAGCATGGAGCAGTTTCTTTGGGTTGAGATGCTGATCCATGTGTCAAACAGAGGATCCCTCTTTAGTATTTATCTTGTGACTAGCAGCAATAGTAATGCTAGTTACGAGGGCATCATTTGGGTCCACAGGAGGAGCAATACTCTGTTCACGAAGGGGGTTTGGGCTGTACAGAAACACTAGGAGGCACAATGTCACTGACCTGAGACACCTGTGTAGAATGCAGCACCACAGGGTGCGGGGTGAGGAAGAAGGGGGCAGGGGAGTGAGGGAGTGGCTGTCTAAGCATTGTCTGCGCATGCTGAATGTGTCAGACAGCTGACGTATCAGATGAGCCTGTGGAATCATTGGGAATCATTGTTGGCTGAGAGAGAGAGAGAGAGAGAGAGAGAGAGAGAGAGAGAGAGAGAGAGTGGTGTGCGCACGCACACACACAGATATATAAGCCATGCAGTTGTGAGTTTAGCTGTTAGGGAGCACCACTTGGAAAGAGAGCTAAGGAGGGAGCTGTTTAGGAGGGAAAAGGTAAAGGAAGGGCCAAATGAGCCTGGGATCAGAGCCAGAAGCATGGGGCAGTAAAGTTGCACCTTAGATGTCAGGGAAAAATCCAAAGCTTTTAAGAAAACCAATACCTAACATAGATTTGCAAATACCCACAACACAGTAGGTCCATGTAAAATTGAAACTAGGTACGAGATGCACTTGGATGTCTGTAACTCCTGAACACTGATACTGGAGTTATTCGCAGTACATGAAGTCAGTCTGGTGGCACATGTGCAAGTAGGAGCCAAGGTGATAATGATGACACTGTCCACCACATCGGTATCAATTGGATATTTAAGGCTCTAGGTGCAGTTCACTTCATACTGGCGACTGTGGCATGGATGTTGTATATGCTGAGTGTTGCTTGGTGTGGTGAGGCAGCACAGGCTAGTGGGCCTGAACTGGTCTGCACGCAGTTTGGTAAAGTGCAGGGCGGTTAGCAATTCCATGCTGCATTGCCAAACGTAGTGTAAAACCATCACTGTGGATACCCAGGTTGAAGTGTAATCTGTGTTGCCTGAGTACCATCCTTGGAGTCTGAGTGGAGTCTGCTGTGCAGCCTGAAGAAACTTCAGCAATGGTCAGTGGGGCTCAGCTGCTCGGTATAGGTAGTGTGCGGAGGACGTGTGTCGTATTGAAGTTAAGCACGTTTTCACACGGCCTCTGTCTGCCAGAATGGAGTGGGCAGTCATGATATCAGCTCTCTCTTCATTCCTGGTGTCCATACTGGTGACGAGACACTGATGCTGAACAATGCTGTAAGCTTGGACAGCAAAGGTTCTGAGGCACGAGATAGTTATTGCAGTTGTAATTCATATGAAAGTGACAAGCCATAAGGTCCATAGCACAATGTCTGGCATGAATTCTACATTGACCTGTGTACAAAGGTGCCGAGCTGGGACAGGGCCCATAATCCCAAATTCTCTTCAGAGGGAGGGCACAAAAAATGCTCTATGGTGGCTTTCGCAACACAGTAGAGTGAACGGGCATAGAAATAAACCACAGATCAAGTCTGTATGTTTGTGCAGGTGGCTGATGAGAAAGACAAAGTGTGAGTCATGGTCCATAATACTATGAGGGTTGAGAAGGTCGTCAGCCAGGGTGAACCAGGTGTGAGGGTTTTCTTTCAACAGACGAACTAATTTAGGAAACCTGCCTGTCAGCACCTATTGTGTGGGAGAAAGCTGGTTGGAAAGCCTTGAGGATGCGTATGACAACCCACGATGAGTGGCAAAAGCTTCATTGAGCCATGAAGGGTGACACACGGTGCCATAGCTCACAGTCACCATGGAGAGAGGGGGGGGGGGGGGGGGAGGGTTGTCGACCACACGGAAGACACAAGACATGATGTGATGGACGTGAGACTGTGGTTAACTGGCACAGCAGATATCACCAATGTTGCTGCATGTGGCTGTGATGTATGTAAGAGCAATGTGTCTTCCAAGGCCCCCGTGAGATGGTGGGATATCACAATGCAGAAGGCATGGGAGTGCAGTCGTTCACCACAGATAAAACAGGTGAGGCTGTTTTAGTTGGTAATGGAAGTTGCATAGAATATGTGATTGGAGGAAGTACAGTCTCTTGAGTAGTACACTGAGTGAAATAATTCACGGATTTGTGGCCACTGAAGGTCGACAGCAAAGTATGATATGCACTGGTCCCACACTGAGCAGTTGGACCCAGTCCAAAACAAGTGTTAGCAGCTTGCGGTAAGCACAGAACACAATGCACTGGGTTCACACCATTATGAGCTCCAAGAGGTTAGAGCAGTGGCTGTCAAACTTTTTTACTCGAGAGCAGATACCAACATTGTGGTGTGGCATCTCAGGCCACATATGAACCGATTTTATTATTAACTGGTAACCTACATAAATTAGTATGCTATGACCCCTTCCCCCTCTACCATACACTAGCCATAGTTAGCATGCAGTAAGATGGCTGGCAGCCCATAAGAACTTATAGTTAAGTCAGCACCATTCAGAACACTTCATGTTGACTGCTACCTTTTTCAAATTGCTGTCAACCTCCACAGTCCCAAAGTTGCACACTAATTGCCTGATGAAATAGTGCTATGTTGTCTGAGTGAGCAGATCATCAGATCGTTGATTAAAGTAACTGTACTCATATTTAAATGAATTATATAATACAAGACACGATCATAAATATTTCACATTCCTTGCTAAAGTTATGTACTGCATTTGACTATGACTAGAGTTCTAATGCGTATTCATGAATCAATGTTACTTCTGCTTGAAATTTTGACCACAACAGCTGAATGGTAAGAGTTATGCATGCCTGTAGGTTGACAGTACTAGAACACAAAAAAGCAAATGTTTTCCCTATGACATCCTCTAAATCTGCAATGGTCATGCTTCCTCTGTCCTCAAGCTGAGAACCAAACTTTACTTAGCTCATGGCCAAATTCACCAATATCAATTAAAATGAAGCAATTCTTGAACTATTACTGTCTCTAAGTGTTTTTGCTTGTTACTGAGCAGGAAAACTACACTCTTAAAAAGCTCTTACCATCAACTGACATTTTTGGATTCGGCTGTTAGTGGCTAGATGCTAATTATTATAAAATACGTCTGAGAACCGTGGACCACATGTCTACATGATTTGATTCACAGTTTGACGACCACGAGGTTAGAGAGCTCAGTTGTGTTGCACGAAGAGATAAGTGTTCCTGTTCCATTTCAACAGCAGCTTGTAGAGGGTAACATGTGAGCTCCATAGTGCAAAGGGGAAATGTGATGCGACATCAGAAGTGACAAAACAAATGGCAGCAGGTCCATTGTTCATAAGGTGCAGCACTTCACAGTAAACAGTCACCGAAATAACAAGTGGAGGGATGAAATGAGTCCGAGGTCACCAATGTGTCACATTCTGTCCTTTAGATGTGTGACAAGGGAATCAGTCAGTCATAACCAGTAGTCCATTACTCTTAGACCATTTTTGCTCACTAGAGACAATAACATGATGAATAAGCATGTGAAACTGGCAAACAAGTGAAGCATAGAACATTGGTCAAACAGAATGTCAGTTCAAAGACAGAGGTAATGTTCCTGTGGTCAATAGTCAATAAATACTCTTACAGTACCGATTGTTATGAAGCAAAATGAACCTTAGCAAGTACACACTTTCAGTACCAACACTTTTTATCCATTTCATCACTTCAAACAATGGTGCGTTACTATCTTACAAATACGTGATTATGAAGAGTTACTGAGTGCTAGAATGATATTTCAGTAACACTGTTTAAGAATATTTTGCAACTTTAGCAAGTACAAAAATATTTACTTATAAGGGAACCTCCCCATCGCACCCTCCTCAGATTTAGTTATAAGTTGGCACAGTGGATAGGCCTTGAAAAACTGAACGCAGATCAATAGAGAAAACAGGAAGAAGTTGTGTGGAACTATGAAAAAAATAAGCAAAATATACTAAATGAGTAGTCCATGCGCAAGATAGGGAACATCAAGGAGTGTCTGAGCTCAGGAGCGCCGTGGTCCCGTGGTTAGCGTGAGCAGCTGCGGACTGAGAGGTCCTTGGTTCAAGTCTACCCTCGAGTGAAAAGTTTACCTTCTTTATTTTTGCAAAGTTATGATCTATCCATTCGTTCATTGACGTCTCTGTTCACTATAATAAGTTTAGTGTCTGTTTTGCGACCACACCGCAAAACCGTGCGATTAGTAGACGAAAGGACGTGCCTCTCCAATGGGAACCGAAAACATTTGATCGCAAGGTCATAGGTCAACCGATCCCCCCACAGGAAAACACGTCTGATATATTATATACAACATCGGTGACGGCATGTGCGTCACATGACAGGAATATATTGTCGACCCACCTAACTTGTACACTTGGCAAATGGGTAAAAAGACTCTCCTACCTTGCCCGATTTAGGTTTTCTTATGGTTGTGATAATCACTCCCAAAAAAGTGATGAAACATAAGAGTGTCACATAAACTGCAACAAATGAATGCAACAGTTTCACAGTCGCACAGTTTTCCCTGTGCTCTGCCAAAAAATATGTTTTTAACGTTTTCAAATTTTTCCGTGTGTAGACCGTCAAATCCTGCATATCTCCAAGCAAATCTGAACATGTCATGGAATTTTGGAGAGCGAAGTTGATTATGTGTGAGTGCCTGAATTTTGATAATTGTCTGAAAATAAAAAATTAAACTTTTTACTCGAGGGAAGACTTGAACCAAGGACCTCTCATTCCGGAGCTGCTCACAACAACCACGGCGCACCTGAGCTCACATTGTCCTTGATGTTGCATATCTTGTGCATGGACTACTCAATTTGTATATTTTGCTTATTTTTTTCATAGTTCCACACAACTTCCTTTTTCCTCGATTGATCTGTGTTCAGTTTTTCAAGGCCTATCCACTGTGCCAACTTATAACTACACTCCTGGAAATTGAAATAAGAACACTGTGAATTCATTGTCCCAGGAAGGGGAAACTTTATTGACACATTCCTGGGGTCAGATACATCACATGATCACACTGACAGAACCACAGGCACATAGACACAGGCAACAGAGCATGCACAATGTCGGCACTAGTACAGTGTATATCCACCTTTCGCAGCAATGTAGGTTGCTATTCTCCCATGGAGACGATTGTAGAGATGCTGGATGTAGTCCTGTGGAACGGCTTGCCATGCCATTTCCACCTGGCGCCTCAGTTGGACCAACGTTCGTGCTGGACATGCAGACCGCGTGAGACGACGCTTCATCCAGTCCCAAACATGCTCAATGGGGGACAGATCCGGAGATCTTGCCGGCCAGGGTAGTTGACTTACACCTTCTAGAGCACGTTGGGTGGCACGGGATACATGCAGACGTGCATTGTCCTGTTGGAACAGCAAGTTCCCTTGCCGGTCTAGGAATGGTAGAACGATGGGTTCGATGACGGTTTGGATGTACCGTGCACTATTCAGTGTCCCCTCGACGATCACCAGTGGTGTACGGCCAGTGTAGGAGATCGCTCCCCACACCATGATGCCGGGTGTTGGCCCTGTGTGCCTCGGTCGTATGCAGTCCTGATTGTGGCGCTCACCTGCACGGCGCCAAACACGCATACGACCATCACTGGCACCAACGCAGAAGCGACTCATCGCTGAAGACGACACGTCTCCATTTGTCCCTCCATTCACGCCTGTCGCGACACCACTGGAGGCGGGCTGCACGATGTTGGGGCGTGAGCGGAAGACGGCCTAACGGTGTGCGGGACCGTAGCCCAGCTTCATGGAGACGGTTGCGAATGGTCCTCGCCGATACCCCAGGAGCAACAGTGTCCCTAATTTGCTGGGAAGTGGCGGTGCGGTCCCCTACGGCACTGCGTAGGATCCAACGGTCTTGGCGTGCATCCGTGCGTCGCTACGGTCCGGTCCCAGGTCGACGGGCACGTGCACCTTCCGCTGACCACTGGCGACAACATCGATGTACTGTGGAGACCTCACGCCCCACGTGTTGAGCAATTCGGCGGTACGTCCACCCGGCCTCCCGCATGCCCACTATACGCCCTCGCTCAAAGTCCGTCAACTGCACATACGGTTCACGTCCACGCTGTCGCGGCATGCTACAAGTGTTAAAGACTGCGATGGAGCTCCGTATGCCACGGCAAACTGGCTGACACTGACGACGGCGGTGCACAAATGCTGCGCAGCTAGCGCCATTCGACGGCCAACACCGCGGTTCCTGGTGTGTCCGCTGTGCCGTGCGTGTGATCATTGCTTGTACAGCCCTCTCGCAGTGTCCGGAGCAAGTATGGTGGGTCTGACACACCGGTGTCAATGTGTTCCTTTTTCCATTTCCAGGAGTGTAAATCTGAGGGGGGTGTGATGGGGGGGTTCCCTTGTTAGTTTAAGAATAATCCCATTATTTTGACAAAGCCAACTTTCCCTGTACCTAAATAAACTATTCTAGATCTGTGCTGAACGAACCACAGTAGAATGAGAGCAGTTGCACCTATCAGCAGTTGCTGAAGTCGTAGGCAATGGTGGGGGTTAGGGACATTGTGAAAGAAAGTAGGATCCCTTTCAACTTTCACGTAAGTTGGCATGACAGTGTACAACTAAGGTGTTTCCACGAGTGAGTGGACTTACACGAGTGGTGATGGGGGGATGGCTGTGCCTCTATATTACACTATTTCCCATTCTTTCTACCCTAAATCTGTCTTCCACTGTGCTGTGGTGTCCTATCCTATCCTAGTTTTAGTGGTAGACTGACACATGGATTGCCAATGTCTTATTACAGAGGTACTTACATAATTCTCTTGTAAATATATGGATACTCTGTACGGTATGTTAACCACTCTTCATCCTCATCTCAGTGAAGAACCCATTTGGGTGGAGATCCTGTGGTGGTGGATGGTATGGGATTCTATCTTTGGGGCTCTATCATCTTTCTTTCTTCAATTCTAGCAAACCCATTCTTAATTTTCTTTTCTTAGTTCTCCGACAGGAGTAACTATTCTATTGTCCCTCTTTCCATATTTGTTGTCTCTTAAGTTGAAACCCTTCTCTCTTGCAGACCACTTAGTGGAATTTACCACCTACTAACATAGGATAACAGGGAGGCAGTAACACATACCACAAAAAAATACACACGCAATTAACTGACAGATGGTATGTTAGAGGGTTAAACGCATATTAGGCATGTCACATGAAAAGTGTGAAGTGGATGGGAAAGGAAACCATTCCCTAACTAGACGATGACATGCTAACAAAAAAGAAATGGTTTGTCAAGTCAATTGTTTGGCCACTGCAACTAAGACTACGGTTTATCACTGGTGAAAGTTCACTAATTAATCGTTAGCAGATGATGTGAGAAAATAATGAGAGAGAGTGAAGCTATCTCTGATGAGACAACACTAGTGAATAAATGATTTTAGTACGGGCAATAAAAATGTTATAGTTATTATTAATATATTACACCTCAATATAAAATTAAAGGATTGATAAGCTACTAAGTAGATACGAGTATGTTTTATATAGCGAACATTCATCTAAAGAAACGAAGGGCAAAGTATGTTTCGAATAGGTACTCTTAATACTAGACTGTTGCTTTTGGTTCTGGTGTGAATCAAATAAGACCACTTTAATAATAATGAGCAACTATAATCTAGTAGCAATGAATAAATCCCTGATGGGCAGTTATTACCACAAAGTGATCTTGGGAAGGTAAATACTACTCTGAGAAGCATGCAGGAATGTTATTAGTAACAAGTGATTGAATGTAGGAGGAATAACGAGAGCAAAAGATCGTTTTTAGATAATTTAATATATCCAAGCAACGGCATTGCAAGAAGCATACATAAAAAGATATAAAAGGAGGAGACAGGAAACATGTTTGGAATAACTGGTTAAAGTTGATACATTACAGGGAAACTTCGTCACTAGGATATATGAAAATAAGTCAGATGCTGTGCATACTGTTAAAGATTTATGATTGGGGAACCAATCTGGTACTTATTGGAAAGCAGGATATGTTGACCCAGGGAAGGGACGGTCTACGCCTTTATCAAGTGAGTCCATAGACGGTATGACCTGAACAGTTGTGTGTGGAGGGACTCAAAAAGGGATGTTCTCACCCTGGAAAGAAAAAAGGTATGTACACAACATCTGACACTGGAGAAGGTGCAAATACAGCTCGTGCCAAGGGAGGAAGCTGTACAGTGATTGTTGGTCACACAGTTGAAATGTTACAGGACACTAGATTTACCTGGGCACTAATGATTCTTTGCAATTACATTTACTCACTCATCTGATTTACCACGGACTTGGGATTAGAAATTTTGGAGTGTGTTTCAGATTACAATGTCAACATATAACTCCTTGTGATAAGAATAATTTAAATATTTCTATCTGAATAAATTTAAGAAACTGTTACTGTTTTGATCAATGACTTCAAAGAAAAGTAAATTCAGTTACATTTCAGTAAGAGTAAGATTATGACGATATAGCCTGATCAAATAGTGCAAGTATTTCTCATTTTCTTATCTACAAAAGAAGAAACAACGCACATATAAAGTGGTTGGAAGATAGTATAAAAGGAAATCCCACACAAACAGAATAATAAAATGTGAAAGTAATTTACTAACTTATGGGGTGTAGACATACACCAATATTTTAAACAAAGCGTGACAGTGAATGCACGTCTCCACCTGCTGTGGAGACCCACTTACGCTTTTGGCATCACTGCTTGACAGTGCTTGGAAGTCATGGAGAAAAGGACACTAATGATAATGTAAATGCCAGAACAAGTGAAGAACGAATGAGAACTGTTATTCTCTCTTGGTCTTTCTCAAATGTCAAAGCCATATGGCAATAAACCTTATGATCTACGGTGAACTACCAATTTACGAGAGATCTGTATCACCAGTAGTTGTAAAAATGATTGTACAGTGGAAACAATGTGACTACAATAAAAAAGTAAACTGTTTACATTATTTAGCAGCATGGTGTGCCATTGGGCGAGGTATCTGTAGTTATCACAAAAAGGTTGTGCAAATCTATCTGATCTCCTGCCTGCTGGCCAGCTGCACACAGATGTAGCTCCTGCAATGTTGGAACATGCAGAGACACTCATTCAAGGTAATAACATTTAAACACCTCGCAGCTCAAGTGGACGATCCTGTTGACATACTCATCCACCAGTTAGTATACCCTAAGGTGTGTGTCCGCCTGCTAGGTTCCACACTGCCTAGCGGAAGGCCCATACTGAGCAACAAAGAGCCATCTGTGAAACAAAGGCTGCACTCTGCATGAAGTAGTATGTGGATGATGGGGAGGTTATTGGTGCAGCATGAAGTTGGCTCCGATATCTACCAGTAGATGGTACCGTCGGGCATAAGGGCCCTTTCAGTAAATCTGTGTAAGGCTGTCAAATGGAATCCTGAATAAAATCAACCTGCTTGCAGAAAAAAATGGGTTCCATTGCTTATTGAAAGCCCCCATAAGTGGAACACATTGCAACACAAAACCATCCACCTGTAACACTCCACTTAATACTCAAGGTTATTTGCATCTAGAACCAGCAGTGCCCCAGGTATGCGAGGAAGGCCTGGGTTAGAATGAGGGTTCTTCTTTATGACCTTGAATATAACTCACCTAGTTGTATAATTTGATAGGCCCATAGGTATCAGTGACCTTCAGATATGATCATTTTCTTCACCAGAACCAGCACTGTATAACTACAACTGACAATGGAGCAAAATCAAGAAAAAAGATGACTACCCATTGCTGCCCATTTGATGACACCCCTCACATTACTTGAAAGGAACAAAGATTTTATGGAAATGCAGACAACCTGACAGCAAAATCGAGACTGACCAGGAAATAACTGCCTTCATAACAACTGGCAGCCCATATATGAGCAGTTTTGCCATGATGGACAACTTGGCACACCTTACATGGACCATGCATATCTGCTACCTGTGTAGCATTGAGTTTTTTTCAGAAACAGCTGAAGAACATCTAAGCTGTCTGACAACTCTGCTGAAATGTGTTAAAATCACAGAACTCTAACTGAACCCAGAAACTGCCACTTTGGCACCTAAGAAACAAACGTCTTGGGACACCTAGTTAATAGCAATGAAGTTTGTCCTGATTCAGAGAAAATAAGAGCAGTCACAGATTTTCCAACTCCTTGGCACATTTGTGATATGAGAAGTTTTCTCAAAATGTGCTCATACTACCAGCGATTCAGAAAAGATTTCTGTCCAAGTCACATCTCTTGCAAGAACTAAAGTAGGGAGGTGCCAGATTTTTCTGGAACATAGTACAAGGATGATCCTTTCCTGACCGTGAGGTGGTGCTAACTTCTTTTCAAGTCTTAACAATTGTATGACGAGGATGCCAAGACAGAATTTCACACCTACGGTAGTAATTATAAGATAAGTGCAGTTATAGCACAAACCCAGAAGGCATTGAAAAGGTGATGGCTTATGCTTCTAGAGCACTCTCCAAGCCCGAGATGAACTACTCTACCACTGAAATGGTGCCTTACAGCTATCTGGACCATCAAATTCAGCTGTATTTATTTGCACACAATTCATTTTATGACAGACCAACATTCTCTATGCTGGCTAACTAGACTGAAGGATCCACTGAGTTGATTGGTGAGACGGGCACTGAATTTTCAGGAGTAACAAGGGCAATTCAAAAAGTAACAGCAAAATATCAGTATTAAATGCAATTAATACGTCAGGCATTTGAAACTCCCGGAAAGTGAAGATGCATGCTTTGAGAAAGCTCCTGCTTATGCTGACAGATGGCATGACAAGCTGAATAGGAAAGGCAGTTGAAATAAAATGGCCACATCCCTAGACATGCGCATTGCGGAATAACAGTGAGTAGTAATACGATTTACGTGGTCTGAGGGTGTAAAACCTCAACAAATCCATAGAAGGATCTTGGACAGGTATGGAGATTGCTGCATTAGTGAGAAAAGAATGTATGAGTGGATAGAGGTCTTCAAAATTGGACTACGTAAGTCACAGCACAACCATTACTGATAATGTGGGATGCATTAATGCCATGATTCATGAGAATCAACATATTTCTGTAGAAGTTTAAGCCAGGGAACTGAGAATCACTGTCAGATCTGCTCATACCATTATTAGTGAGGTTCTCAAGTACCATTTTCGTGTGCACAGTTGGTGCCTAGGATGCTAACTGGCGAACACAACTTTCTGACATGTATCATCACAGGAAACGAAACCTGGTTGCATCACTATGAACCAGAAAGCGAAAGGTAGTCTTCAGAATGGCGACAAATTTTCGTCAGCCAACAATAAATTCAAGCCTCAGTCCTCTGCCAAAATGTCCTTTCTACTCTCTTCCAGAATATGAATGGGCTGATTTTGGAGCACAGTCAGCAAAGGGGTGAAACAATGAACAGTGCCCAGTATAGTGCCATGTTGGAGAATGACCTAAAGTCAATAATATTGAGCTGTTGCAGAGGACTTCTGTCTAGAGGCATTCTTCTCCATCATGACAATGTGCACCCCCACACCATTGCTGAAACTTTTCCCATTATTCGGAAACAGATTTCAGGTCATACAGCATCCCCCTATACACCTTAATCACATTACTTCGGATTAACCTGTTGCTGCGCTACTGAATTATGCTCTCTGAGAAAAACACTTTGAAAGTTACATTCTGAATAATCCTCATAAAATTGGACACAAACACAAGGACCAACTGCTTTTCTAGGACCCCTTTGGTGGAACACAACAGCCTGGATGAAAATTTAGTCATTGCTGTGTTAAATGACTTTGCTGCTGATCAGAAGGAAGATCCAGCACTGCTGAAAGCCACATAATGTTGAAAGTGGGGAAACCAACAAAAGAACTGCAATTAATAAATTAAACACTGCCTAAAATGAATGATTATCCAACAGGATGAAAATAGTTGCTCATCATCCTATGTCATCTACATGCAGCTATCCTGAAGTATTTATGATCCACCAACTTCTCGTCACCTGGGATAAAGAAAGACTTCACTCATAGGCAGGTATCAAAGGCCAGGTATCTATTGTTTAGAAGTTATGTGAACCACTCTAAGGAATGGCAGCTATGGAAGCACTTGCCACTGAGACATCTGATATTCAGATATCCATTTATTCTGCCTACAGCAGCACCATCCGACCGAAATGGAATCTCCCTCTTTGGGAGGTTTGCAAAGTCGACAAATGGCAATCTATGGATAACAGCCTGCTGGCTACCTCACTCACTATGCTGTCACCAAAGCAGTACAGACTGTTTAAGCTCTGGAAATTCTGAGGTTATTTGAAAACACCATTTTGAAGTGCAGAGCACCCCGTATCCTGATCACTGATTGCTGGAAACTTTCCAGTAGAGAGTAGTATCAGAGATAACTGCATGTTGCAACAGCACCTGCAAATAACAACTGCCCACTACCCACAGATGAATGGCCTCACAGAACACTTTAATATGATGCTGGTAGATACGCTTTCTATCTACAGTGACATCTAGCAGAGTGGGATACAATACTGACTGCTGCTAAATCTGCATTAACACAGTGAAGCAAGACACATTAAGGTGTCATGCCATTTCTTCTGCTCCACAGCTGAGGCTGAAAAATCAATGGATACACTGTTCTCTTTTCAACCGGACGAGATGAAACATAGCATCACCAGGACGAAAGAAGCAAGTCCGTCAACTTGCTTAAGTGCTTGGTATGAATACATTTTCAAATAATCACATGCCTCACTATCTATTTACATCCAAGCGGCGATTTGACATTCCGCAAATTGGATAACTTTTCTGTGAAAAATGGCTACTTGTTGGTCACATACTGACTTTTTCAAATCTTAATTAGCAAGAATAATCTGATACACGTAAACCAACTATGTACCAATAAAATCTCTCATGGAATAGGATTTGCTACACACAAACGATTTCAGTTCATTTTTAAAACTTCCATTGTCTGCCACACCCATAATTCACAATGTGGCTCAAATATTTTTATGGCTGCATACTTACTCCTTTCTGTGGATGAAAACAATTAAGTTTTGCATAGTGCATGCTGTTTTTGTTCCTAGTGCTGTATTTATGACTGTTGGTATTCTCGAACTTTATTGGGAGAAAACAGGTTAAACCAAAGATCTGTGTATGGTTTAAAGTAACCTTTCAGTACACTCCCTCACTGATTGTAGAAGATAAGAAGTTCAGGAAGGTGAACATTTGTACCTTAAGATTGGCGAAATAATTTTACTTTGTGCAGCAGTGTCAAAATCTTTCACTTCAATGAGTGGTACAGAAAACTGTTTTAACTTTCACTGACACTCTCCACTGGAAGCAAATTAAATTTTTAAACACTACCATTAATTCATTCTTATGACTCACAATGGGATCTTTTAATGGGAGTAATTCAATAGAAGATGTTACATCAAAACACTCATGTTAATATTCTCCTTGCCGGCAATTCTTCATGATGATCAATAATATATTTCTTAATTCCTGCCAACCAAATGTGGTGTAATGTAGTAAGTTTCCAAGATTAACAATTATAAATGGAATATTTAGCCTACCAGAAGTTTCAGAAAAGTACAGTGGAAATGGTCTCTGGGGGGTTTAGTTCAGACAATAATTCCAACAACATTCTGAAGAAAGTACACCAGAAAGGGTGAATCATGTTAGAGGAAAAAGGTGTGCAAACATGAAAACCTTTATATACCAGAATTTTTAAAAAGAGAAGTACATTTACCACAGCATTAAGAGAAAATAACGGCACTAAGAATATCATGAAATTCTATAGTTGTGTGGCAGTAGAGACTAGATTGTGAAGTGAAAAAAACAACTATACATTACTTTATAAGTGGTGGTGTTTTCAGTGCAGAGACTGGTTTGATGAAGCTCTCCATGCTACTCTATCCTGTGCCAGCTTCTTCATTTCCAATTAACTACTGCATCTTACATCCTTCTGAATCTGCTTAGTGTATTCAGCACTTGGTCTCCTACGATTTTTACCTTCCACGCTACCCTCCAATACTAAATTGGTGAACCCTTGATGCCACAGAACAACCTATCAACCAATACCTTCTTCTAGTCAAGTTGTGCCACAAATTCCTCTTCTCCCCAGTTCTGTTCAATACCTGCTCATTAGTTAAACGATCCACCCAGCTAATTTTCAACATTCTTCTGTAGCACCACATTTCAAAAGCTTCTATTCTCTTCTTGTCTAAACTATTTACTATCCACGTATCACATCCATACATGGCTACACTCCATACATGGCTACACTCCATACAAATACTTTCATAAAAGACTTCCTGACACTTAAATCTATACTCTATGTTCACAAATTTCTCTTCTTCAGAAACACTTTCTTGCCATTGCCAGTCTACATTTTATATCCTCCCTACTTAAACCATCATTAGTAATTTTGCTCCCCAAATAGCAAAACTCATCTACTACTTTAAGTGTCTCATTTCCTAATCTAATTCCCTCAGCATCACCGGATTTAGTTGGACTACATTCCATTATCCTCATTCTGCTTTTGTTGATGTTCATCTTATAGCCTCCTTTCAAGATACTGTCCATTCCATTCAACTGCTCTTCCAGGTACTTTGCTATCTCTGACAGAATTACAATGTCATCAGCAAACCTCAAAGTTTTTCTTTGTTCTCCATAGATTTTAATTCCTACTCTGAATTTCTCTTTTGTTTACTTTACTGCTTGCTCAATATATAGTTTGAATAACATTGGTGATAGGCTACAACCCTGTCTCACTCCCTTCCCAACCATTGCTTCCCTTTCATGCCCCCTCGACTCTCATAACTGCCTTCTGGTATCTATACAAACTGTAAATAGCCTTTCGCTCCCTTCAAAATTTGAAAGAGTATTCCAATCAACATTTTCAAAAGCCTTCCCTAAGTCTACAAATGCTAGAAACATAGGTTTACCTTTCCTTAATCTATCTTTTAAGATAAGTCATAGGGTCAGTATTGCCTCACATGTTCCAACATTTCTACAGAATCCAAACTGATCTTCCCCGAGGTCCGCTTCTACCAGTTTTTCCATTCGTCTGTAAAGAATTCGTGTTAGTATTTTGCAGCTGTGACTTATTAAACTGATAGTCGGTAATTTTCACATCTGTCAATAATTGCTTTCTTTGGGATTGGAGTTTTATTCTTCTTGAAGTCTGAGGGTATTTCAACTGTCTCATACACCTTGCTCATCAGACGGTAGAGTTTTGTCAGGGCTGGCTCTCCCAAGGCTATCAGTAGTTCTAATAGAATGTTGTCTACTCCTGGGGCCTTGTTTTGAATTAGATCTTCCAGTTCTCAAATTCTTCACGCAGTATCATATCTCCCATTTCCTGATGCAGCCCTGGAGAATGGCGTATTGTATCACAGCCGTCCACAATACGAGCACGAAGAGTCTCTACATTTGGTACCGGGGTTGTGCAGACGAGAGCTTTCAAATGCCCCCATAAATGAAAGTCAAGAGGGTTGAGGTCAGGAGAGCGTGGAGGCCATGGAATTGGTCTGCCTCTACCAATCCATCGTTCACCGAATCTGTTGTTGAGAAGCGTACGAACACTTTGACTGAAATGTGCAGGAGCTCCATCGTGCATGAACATGTTGTGTCGTACTTGTAAAGGCACATGTTCTAGCAGCATAGGTAGAGTATCCCATATGAAACCATGATAACTTGCTCCAGTGAGTGTAGGTGGATGAAACTAAAATGAGCTCCAACATGGAAATTAAGTGTTTCCGGATACATGTCCACATAACATCTTTTCTTTATTTGTCTGTGAGGAATGTTTCCTGAAAGTCTGGCCGTACCTTTTTGTAACACCCTGTATACTCCTTCCACTTTTCTGCTTTCCCTTCTTTGCTTAGAACCGGTTTTCCATCTGAGCTCCATACAAGAGGTTCTCTTTTCTCCAAAGGTCTCTCTGATTTTTGTGTAGGCAGATCTATCTCACCCCCAGTGATATATGCCTCTACATCCTTACATTTGTCCTCTAGCCATTCCAGCTTAGTCATTTTGCACTTCCTGTCGATCTCATTTTTGAGATGTTTGTATTCCTTTTTGCCTGCCTCATTTACTGCATTTTCTCCTTTCTTCAATTAATTCAATATCTCTTCTCTACTAGCCTTCATCTTTTTACCTACTTTATCCTCTGCTGCCTTCACTATTTCATCTCTCAAATTCATCCATTTTCCTACTCTATTTCTTTCCCCAGTTCTTGTCAATCATTCCCTAATGCTCTCTCTACATCTGGTTCTTCCAGTTTATCCAGGTCCCATCTTCTTAAATGCCCACCTTTTTTGCAGTTTCTTCAGTTTTAATCTACAGTTCATAACCAATAGACTTGTCGAAATCCACATCCACCCCTGGAAATGTCTTACAATTTAAAACCTGGTTCCTAAATCTCTGCCTTACCATTATATAATCTGTCTGAAACCTTCCAGTGTCTCCAGGCCGCTTCCACATATATAACCACCTTTCATGATTCTTACCCCAAGTGTTAGCTATGATTAAGATTTGCTCTGTGCAAAATTCTACCACGCAGCTTCCTCTTTCATTCATTCATTACCCCCATCCCATATTCACCTACGACTATTCCTTCTCTTCCTTTTCCTACTATCGAATTCCAGTCCCCCCAATGACTATTAAATTTTTGCCTCCCTTCACCATCTGAATAATTCCTTTTATTTCATTATACATGTCTTCAATCTCGTCGTCGTCTGCGGAGCTACTTGGCATATCAACGTGTACTACTGTGGTACGTGTGGGCTTCGTGTGTCTGGGCTAGAATAATGTCTTCACTATCCTGTTCGTAAGAGCTTACCTGTGCTCCTATTTTTTTTATTCATTACTAAACCTAATCCTGCATTACCCCTATTTGATTTTGTATTTATAACCCTGTATTAACCTGAGCAGAAGTCTTGTTCCTCCTGCCACCAAACTTCACTAATTCTCACTATATCTAGCTTTAACCTATCATTTCCCTTTTTAAATTTTCTAACCTACCTGCCCGATTGAGGGACCTGACATTAAACGCTCCGACCCGTGTAACACCAGTTTTGCTTCTCCTGATGACGACGTCTTCCTGAGTAGTCCCTACCTAGAGATCCTAATGGAGGACTATTTTACTTCCAGAATATTTTACCCAAGAGGACACCATCATTTAACCATGCACTACAGCTGCATGCCCTCAGGAAAAATTAAGGATGTAGTTTCTCTTGCTTTCAGCCGTTCGCAGTACCAGAACAGCAAGGCCATTTTGGTTTATGTTACAAGGCCAGATCAGTCAATCATCCAGACTGTTGCCCCCACAACTACTGAAAAGGCTCCTGCCCCTCTTCAGGAACCACACGTTTGTCTGGTGTCTCAACAGATACTCTACCGTTGTGGTTGCACCTATGATACAGCTATCTGTACTGGTGAGATGCACAAGTCTCCCCACCAAAGGCAAGGTCCATGGTCCATGGTGCATGGTTTATGGTTCATGGTTCATGGTTCATGCAGGTGGGGGGGGGGGGGGGGGTCGGTTATAAACGTTATCACCCAACAATTCTGTCTTAGTTTCCTTAATAAGTGATCTTTAGAATCAACAGAAAGTTTAGTCTCACTTTATTGAATCCTTTTTACTAAATATGTCCCATTGAATTAAAGTTTGAAGTCTGTGAGCTTATAAAGAAGCAATAGCTTTCTAATGTTAACAGTACATTTAGGGTCATACTGCATTAAAAATCGAGCAATGGTTCCAGTCCTCCACATATAAAGAGGTATTCTACGTAACCCTTCACAGCTGATAACCGAAAACATCATATTATTCAAAATCTTCATTTTTGCAAATAGTCTTCACGGGTGTGCCGCTGCATGACGTTGTGCAAATCCCACAATACTTCTTCGGAGCAACTGTCCGACATCATCAGGTGGTTGAACCTCGCTGGTGGCTAGGTGTGACTGACAAGATCTGCATGTTGACGCCACTGTATATAGAGCACTCGTGTGAAGATTGTGCAGGCGCGGAAACCACGCATGCGCAAAAATTTGCAGATAGATGGCGCCAGACTCTAACGCCCTCTGCCAGGAAACGCAGAGCGGCCGTTCTGCGCATGCACTGACACTGTGTTTACTAACATGCTGCCAAAGTTATGACGGGTCTATTATCGAAAGCTCTTTGCTTTCTCGTCGTGATTTAACAGCGGCCACTGCAGGGTTCCGGGCTGTACTCAGTTGAAATCCCGCATCCCTGTTGATAAGGTTATCAGCTGTACGATATGTATTGCCCCCTTGATGACGCAATCCCAGAAAGAGGATGCTGGGGATAAAACTTCCGTCTTTTCATAAATCATGTGATGTCCTGTGTTCAGTGTTCTGCAATTGCCGACTTCTCCGGTTGGCGTAGGCGTGTATGACGCTGATGTTCATCGCAACATTCTTGTACTGTGTGACATGTCTGACCTGGT
This sequence comes from Schistocerca serialis cubense, assembly GCF_023864345.2. Classification (NCBI taxonomy): domain Eukaryota; kingdom Metazoa; phylum Arthropoda; class Insecta; order Orthoptera; family Acrididae; genus Schistocerca; species Schistocerca serialis. The sequence continues at coordinate 708,826,055 of NC_064639.1, forward strand.
GCAGAGGCACCCCACTCTTATGGATCTTGGGTAGGCCATAGAGTCTAGGAGGAACTACAGCATGTTGACGTAAAATTAAAAAGTGACCCAACGGGTAGGATCCAGAGGAAGACTTTGGAACTCATCAGGAAGAGCTCGATCCCAGCACAAGTCGCTAAAGGTTTACGTCAACAAGCTGTAGTTCCTTCTAGACTCTATGGCCTACCCAAGATCCATAAGAATGGGGTGCCTCTGCGCCCTATCGTGAGGAACACTGGAGCACCTACTTATTTTGTTGCCAAATAGCTGACATCACTATTGGGACCTCTCTTAGGCAAGTGCGATCATCATATTTGTTACTCTGAGGATTTCATAGGTCACTTGAAAACTCTTAGACTGCAATCATAGGAACTCTTAGTAAGTTTCGATGTTGTGTCTTTATTTACAAAGGTGCCCTTGCAGGACTCTTTAGAGCTCATTACTAACAAGTTTGAGGAGGACATAGTGGCACTATTTAAACATGTGCTTACTTCAACATACTTCTTATTTCAAGACCTATATTTTGAGCAAGTGGACGGTGTCACCATGGGGAGCCCTCTTTCTCCTGTGGTGGCCAATTATTTTATGGAGGACTTTGAAGATAAAGCACTATAGTCAGCCACTCTCAAACCCTGTTGTTTTCTGCGGTATGTTGACGATATGTTTGTGGTGTGGCCACATGGACTGGATACTCTACCTACGTTTCTTCAACATTTAAATTTGCTCCATCCGAATATTAACTTCACTATGAAAGTGGAAAAAGATGGCACTCTACCTTTTCTTGATGTTTTAGTACGAAGGAAAGCAGATGGCACCTTTGGACACAGCATATACCACAAGCCAAAGCATACAGATCTATATTTGCAGGCCACAAGCTGCCATCATCCAGCACAATGCAGTAGTTCATTACGTACGCTAGTTCATAGAGCGCGTGTGGTATCAGACTCTGAAAGCCTGCCGAGTGAGAAGCAACATTGGAAGACAGTCTTTCGTCAAAACGGTTATTCTGATAGACAAATACGTAATGCATTCAGGCTCAAGCGAGTTCAATCTAGGGAGCACAATGAAGATACGAAGACACCCACCGCCTTGGCCTTCTTGCCGTACTTTGGTGCCATGTTGTCAAGAATCGGAAGAGTCCTCGAAAGATATGACATCAAGTGCGTTTTCTGACCATCTGTAAAACTAAGGCACCTGTTAGGTTCTGTTAAGGATGATCTCGGTCTGAGGAAACGTGGTGTGTACAAGATTCCTTGTCAGTGTGGGGCGGCATATATAGGTCAGACATGTTGCACAGTACAAGAATGTTGCGATGAACATCAGCGTCATACACGCCTACGCCAACCGGAGAAGTCGGCAATTGCAGAACACTGAGCACAGGACATCACATGATTTATGAAGAGACAGAAGTTTTATCCCCAGCATCCTCTTTCTGGGATTGTGTCATTAAGGGGGCAATACATATCCGTGCAGCAGATAACATTATCAACAGGGATGCGGGATTTCAACTGAGTACAGCCTGGAACCCTGCAGTGGCCGCTGTTAAATCACGACGAGAAAGCAAAAAGCTTTCGATAATAGACCCGTCATAACTTTGGCAGCATGTTAGTAAACACAGCGTCAGTGCATGCGCAGAACGGCCGCTCTGCGTCTCCTGGCAGAGGGCGTTTGAGTCTGGTGACATCTATCTGCAAATTTTTGTGCATGTGTTGTTTCCGCGCCTGCGCAAACTTCACGCACGTTCTCTATATACAGCGGCGTCGACATGCGGATCTTGCCAGTCACACCTAGCCACCAGCGAGGTTCAACCACCTGATGATGTCGGACAGTTGCTCCGAAGAAGTATTGTGGGATTTGCACAACGTCATCCGGCGGCACACCAGTGAAGATTATTTGCAACATATCCGTTGGGAGAGCCTGAAGAGTCACATCTTCATTTTTATTTGGAAGAGCAGTTTTTCTGGATAATCTGTAATTTCTAGTCTGCACCGACTTCCCCTCCCTGTTTTTTCCATGTCAACATTTTCTGAAGACATGATCCATCTACTAAAGAATGTTGCACCAGATCAGTGATGACATCAGAAGTGAATCGATGACAACCTCCTTCCTCATACTGAGTTGCCACAAGTTTTCTGAAGTGAAATATCTCTGATTTCCAGACAAGTTATTTTTCCCTGACAAATTTGAAGATCTCAAAAATATGTAAGTATTTCTGTATTTCTCCCTCATGTGAGCAGAAGCCTTAAGTAATAACATCAACATCTTTTGTGATTAACTGTTTTTACATGGAGAAAGCAATTCAAATGGTTTGTGGGTTTCATTAAGACCACTATTTTATTTTAATAAAATAGAACATCTCTTGACAAAAATACACTTTTCCTTGGTGCTGCAAGACAGTTTTAAAATACCTTCACTGTTTTCAGAAATAACCTCAGAAAACAGTAGGCCTCACACTCTAAGTGTAGAATGCAGGGAAGAGTTGTGTAAACAAACACTATAGATGACCAGCAATATGTTGATTCCACTATGATCATTATTGTCAGTTATTACCCACTTGATATCTATTATTTTACAGGTACTGTGTGATTTTTGTTTGGGAAACATATGAGCACATAGTGTACAAACTGCCAGCCAACTGCCACAATTTTCTTCATATTATCGTCCATATTTTCTAATATATAAACTACTTTCGAAGTGCCAAAATGTACTACAATAAATAAAATCTGCACTGTACAATGCATTTGTGGTGACAGTCGCAATTCCTTAAAATCCATTCCCCTTGGCCTTTGGCCTGCCAAGGAGCACCACAGTCCTGAGTCCATGGATAAACCACAAAAATCCGCCTCATTATGCCACACACACAGACAGACAGACACAGCCTGCGGGCAGATTGGTGAGACTAGATTCAATTGGTAGGGCCTGCATGTTAGTGGGAAACGACGGGCTTCACATCAGCAGGCCCCATCCGTTATAGATACCCAGAGAAATGGCCTGCGGTTTTGTACTGTCACGGAAATCCACTCATGTGGCCAGCTACTCATGTGTCACTGACACCATGTTGAAGAAATGAGACTGCAGTGAGCAATCCATCCAACAGGTAACGTGTGATAATAGTCTGAGAATCAAGTGATGAGTTGCAGACAGGCACGTAGAGAAGACAATCACACTCTCAGAACTAAATTTTCGGCTATAGCTTTTGTCAGAAAACAAGAGCACACACACATTCATTTACACAATCACTCAGACAACTCATGGACATGACTGCCGCCTCCAGCCGTTGTGTCAACAATCTGAGAATCAGATCCAAACAAACTACATCTCATGCCTGCCTGTCTCTCGACAGCAGCTGCTAGGCTAGCAACAAATATTAGTGCAGCACTGACTGCAAGCTGAGGGGAGTTGTAGGAAGGGGTGCAGCAGTAGGAATGAGGGAGTAGGGAAGCGGCGCACGTACTCAGCTGCGCCCAGCAAGTGATGATGCATGACATCTAGGTAAACAAATCACTTGTTCTACTGAGACAAAGAAAGATTTTTCCAGTTTTTTCCTTCTAAGTTTCCCTGACACATTCGAAATTCCCTGATTTCCCTGAGTTCCAGGACTTGGGGCAACCCTGTCATACTAATAAAGTTTGTATTCAACAGCAAGCACTAGAACTATGAGTGTAATGGGTACGCCCATCTGTCTTCCAGTTCTGCATAGCCAGACAGCAAGCACTATTTTGGGACACTTCTGCATGTATCTGTTTGTTTGAAAACTGGAAAATGGACATAATTCACAAAAATTTTAAACATTGTTTTTATGAATATTTTCATGAAATTAAATTAATACTGCAAAAATGTTTATACAAACTTTGAACAAATAGAAAATATAATACTGTACTGCTCAACTACCACATTTTTATGTACGAATTTTGTATTAGTAGAACATGGTTTGTTCGAAAGAGAACAAACTATTAAGAATTTTTGTTTCAGATAAGAATGGCCAACTAAAAGAATAGTTATTTATAAAGTCTTTATTGTATTCAATATCTAGTCATAACCAAGCAGCACACTGAAATAAGGTGCTTCAGTTTGTTGGAAGTTTCAATGAAATCCAATTTTCATTCATGGGCCACTCACAATTTGTTCAATATCTGCAACAAAATAAAAGAAGAAAGAAATTAAAGTTTTTAAAGGTGAGGAATTGACTGGAAAAATTCTTTTCATTTTTTTTAACAACTATAGCACAAATAGCACTATCTCAGACACATGACAAAATAACATACGTCTTTATTTCCAGCTCTAGTTGGTCTGGAGATTGTTGATTTTATATTTTTGATTTACTAGACTGGTATCAAGCACATGCTTACTGTCAGTGGTCCTATAGAATATAATATATATTACACACCATGGGAAATATGGTTGGGAGTTACTATGTGTGTATTATTTTGTGTTAGACTATTTCACAACATACTATAATTTTATTTTTGAGTCTTCATGAGGTTTTTGTAGATTTTCTATTAATTTTATTTGGTTTCTGGAACTTTCTCCTATTAATAGAAATGAGGTTAATAGTGCTTTATAAGACCAGTGGTATATTTTGTTGTTCAAGATACTGATCCCTGTGTAATGTTTTCTTCTGTTTACGTAATGTGTGCAATTTCAGTGTTCATTTACAAAGTAGTGTGTGTAGAATACTACTAAGATCATTCACCATGGGAGTAAAACTTTCTAGTTCATCAAGAATATTTAGATATTTGCCTGTATCAGCTATGCGTAGAGTTGACGTGCACTCTGTTACATAGTTTTGTGATTTTGCTCTTTCAAACATGAATTCAATGCTGATGGCTTCTTTTCAATGCTGTTCACCTGTTCTCAAACTCTTCTTTTAAAATTTCTCCATTAGACTAATGTACAATTTTTCATTCTTTACATTTTAATTATACAGTAACAAAATGTCACTGGTCTTTTAAAGCATGATAGCTTCATTTATCAGAACAGGAGAATGTGCTAGAAAATTTATTAAATTAATAGAAAATGTGTAGAAACTTTTACGAAGGCTTAAAAATAAAATTCACGTAAGTACTAAACAAGTCTAACATTAAATATACACATACTTACTGTCTCCCACAGCATATACTGTATAACATGTATAATATATTTTATTCTGTAACAACAAAAATAATCAATTTTTGACAACATAATGTAATTGGATAGATAAAAAAGCTACTCACTGGGATCAGCACGAGAACAAGATTGGTTGCAGGGGAAGGAAGAGGGGTGATGGGGAAGAAACTAGAGAGCTCTCCAGTTCTTTTCCCTTCACCCCTTCTGCCGGAAGGGGCCACTGCTTCCAAAGTTTGCATAAGTAAAAATTTTTTTATATGCATGTTCTCCTGCCGGCACTTGGTGAGTAGATTTTTAATCTATCCACTTACATCATACTATATTCTATATATCTTCTATACAACCACTGACAAAGAGCGTATTTCTTGATACTCCGTCACATTACAAAATATAAAAAGCTAGCAGCCTTCTCTTTATAGACAAATAAGAAGTGTCATTTATCAACTACATAAATGCTGCAAGACACCTTCAATAATAAACATTTGTAGACTGTACACACTTCCAAGTAAATGCAACTTCTGACATTACTTTGGTTGTGTAAAGTACCTGGTTCAAAGTACCACTTTAGACTAAGTTTTTTTGTAGCCCGAGAACTATGTATGTTATCAAGGAAATAATTTACAATCCAATACATCTCTCACAAGGCAGCCCAGTATCTGAACCAACCAAATCAACCACACAAAACAAACAAACAGGCCACCTGGTTGGTAATTGCTTGCATTTTATGTTGCACAAGGAAAGCCTATTTCTTTGTACACCACAGGACGGGCTGTGCTCAAAGGTTTTTTAGTAACAGCTTGGTTAGACAGTGACATACCCAAATCTGACAGATAAATAAAAACAAAGTCCCATAACTGCTATTGCATCCTCCACCTCTCTTAACATGATTATTACTGAATGTTCTCCTGAAATAATGAGCATGTGAAAGAACCATAACTTATATATCTCTCTTATTGATTTCACACAAAACAAGTACATAATCCAAGCCTTTGACAAAAGAGCACATAGTTATACAGATACAATGATTAATATTATGAAATATTTTCATGATTTACCAGTTACATTTGTTACCTGCAGGTCTGATCAACTTTTATTACCAGCAAGTATACGCGGACAAGAAGGAAGTTCCCAGATTTCCCGGTTAAAAATGCACTTTTTCCACATGAAAAAACACTTCCTCCAAGGTGAGAAATACATTTTTCCCTAAGTTACAGTATACTTTCCCTTGGAGCAACAAAAATATCAATCCTTTGAATGGTAAAGGTTGTACACACCAGTGTGGAACTTCAGAGAACAAATAACCCACCAAAAAGATTTTGTTGAAAAGATCTGTGATGTGCAGGAACATCTACGCTATGTATTTTTATATTGCAGTAAACTGCAAATTTGTGTATTTATGGTACGAAAGTATAGATTCAAAACAGCACGTTACTTTACAAAGCATTGAAATCAAGATTAAAATGCACTTTTGTAAGCCAGTTGTAACTCATGTCATGTGATCTCACCGAGCCAATGACAGCCGATATTCAAAGTATAGGACATATGACGTAGTCAGCCAATAACATCACAGTTAAATTGTGTGAACACGCAAGTACGAAAAGAATGGATTAAATTAATGTATGTACTGCAGCTACAAGAAAAGTTAAGCTTTCACATATAATATTGGTCTTTAAGATTAATAAAGCTACAAGAAAAGCTAAGCTTTCACATAATTGTGTGTGCCAGTAAAATTTTAAATAATGACAATCTCTAGTCTTTCTGGGCTCGATATTCTAAGTAGCTAGTCCTCAATGTGTTAACTTGTGAAAGAGTCAAAAGCTCTGCGATTTAAGAAATTCATTGCAGATTCATCCATGCAACATAATTCATCTTGCGTAAAAGGAAATTTACTTTTAAACTAACGCTTTTGAGAGAACCATTCACAATTTTTTCCCACAACCTGTTAAAAATAGCTTTGTTTCAGTATTTGCCAGAGAGCACCAGAAAAAGAGGCATTACTGCGCGTGGGCAGGTACAATGACGTAGGAAGCCCATTTGTTTGGACATATATAGTATTAAGGAATGTTACATGACATCATAAAAGAACTAGGATACTCCAAGAGCATTGGAATTTCGTACACCATACTAAAATTCATAATTGAGCTTAAAGCATGCACTCTGATTTCAGTGCGGTTTTCGGGATGCAAATTTTCTTGGAGTACCAGTACTGTATTATCTCACGTTTGGTTCTTTACTATGGCGTAATGCCATACATGCCAGAAAATGAAAAGGTGCACTTTAAATTCAGTGAACAGTTGAAACTAGCCAATAGTGCGGAATGAAACACTTCACTTCTAAGGAATTTATTGTCTCTGGGGAAAAGATTAATGAAAGCCACATTTATTTACCAAACCGACAAAAATAACTTCACTGTTCTGCAAGATGATCAACTGCGAAAAACACGGAAATAAAATAATATCAGAAAACAAACTAATAACATATGTTAGCCTTCCATATTATGTAAATGTATTTTAATTGACTTGACAGCACCAAACCACAGAAATCCATTTTGTTTCCATTTCATGTGAGAAGTGTAAATGAAGAGGGAACAGCAAAATCACTAAATGGGAACACGGCTTATGTGGACACTAAGCCCCTCCCCACTACACCCGAGACTGCTACGCACATGCTCCAACCTGGCAGCTTGGGTGTGCCAGAAAAATTTTACCAGGTAGCATCCGGCTGCTTACTGCTACTGCTGATACAGCTAACAGCCATTCTTCAAGAAGCCGGAAGCAGGAGAAGGTACTGCCCACACGCAACTCCAATTCGCATGCTCCTGAGCCCACAGGCAACTGCTCAAACGAAGTTAAAGTAAACAGTTGTGACATCACGCTCGTCAGCAGCAGTTTATTGTTATGAAGTATTCCATACTCTTCGCCCTAAACTCTTTGACACATTTTGCTGTTTATCAGTTCTTACCACTCAAAATTAAAAAAATTTAACTAAGCCTAAAATAATGAAAAATTCCCAGAATTATAAAAAATTCATCGGTTTTCTCCTGGCTGAAAAAATTCCCGGGTTTTTCCCAGAGCGTATACACCCTGATTAAGCAAAAGCTCCCTGAACACAAATGGTAATGGCTCTGAGCACTATGGGACTTAACATCTATGGTCATCAGTCCCCTAGAACTTAGAACTACTTAAACCTAACTAACCTAAGGACAGCACACAACACCCAGCCATCACGAGGCAGAGAAAATCCCTGACCCCGCCGGGAATCGAACCCGGGAACCCGGGTGTGGGAAGCGAGAACGCTACCGCACGACCACGAGATGCGGGCACACAAATGGTAATACAGGGAGGGCTTAAAACATTTTTTTTGCAACACACTGCTGAGAAGGTTTAGAGAACTTAAATTTGTGACAGACTACAGAACAATTCTAGTGACACCAACATGTTTCTCATACAAGGACCGCGAAGACAAGACGAGAAATTGGGGCTTGTACAGAATCATACAAACATTTGCTTTCCCCTCCCTCCATTTGTGAGTGGAACATGAAAGGAAGTGACTAACAGTTGTGTAAAGTGTCCTCCACTATCCACCGTATAGTGGCTTGTGGATGATGTATGTAAATGCAGATGTAGATAATCACAGGAGCTAAAAAACATCCACACAAGAAAAACTTTTGAGAGATCATTAAAAATTATTACTGCGTATCACAAAAATGGCCACTGTAATGAAAGTTAACCACACAGGAAAACAAGCTTACTACAAAGAAAGTTCCACACCCAATAACCATAATTTTAAGTCACTTCCACATACTAAACAACATTCGAAATAGTTCAATTGTAGAGGTGTACCTACACTCACACACTCTACTTTCTAATGAGAAGGTTTGGAAATCTACTCTAAACAATGTTAACAAGTAAGTTTAGAATCATGACACGGATAGAAAATCTCCAAGGACCTCTCACACACATTCCAGTAGAAAGTTCGATAATCACAAGTTATCCATATAGTGCATATTGAAATCAAGGCTGTGTCTAAACATTTCAAATGTCATCAGTCAACTCTGACACATGGAGTTTCTTTCCTTTACAAATGAATGGAAAGCACCCCCTTCAGTGTCTGCAGTTTCAGTATCAACTACATATTTAATCATTTGTTAAATATTATTTGCCAATTTTACTAAAAACATTGTTTTGTTGTGGTCTTCAGTCCTGAGACTGGTTTGATGCAGCTCTCCATGCTACCCTATCCTGTGCAAGTTTCTTCATCTCCCAGTACCTACTGCAACCTACATCCTTCTGAATCTGCTTGGTGTATTCATCTCTTGGTCTCCATCTACGATTTTTACCCTCCACGCTGCCCTCCAATGCTAAATTTGTGATCCCTTGATGCCTCAGAACATGTCCTACCAACCGGTCCCTTCTTCTCGTCAAGTTGCGCTACAAACTCCTCTTCTCCCCAATTCTATTCAATACCTCCTCATTAGTTATGTGATCTACCCATCTAATCTTCAGCATTCTTCTGTGGCACCACATTTCGAAAGCTTCTATTCTCTTCCTGTCCAAACTATTTATCGTCCATGTTTCACTTCCATACATGGCTCCACTCCATACAAATACTTTCAGAAACTACTTCCTGACACTTAAATCTACACTCAATGTTAACAAATTTCTCTTCTTCAGAAACGCTTTCCTTGCCATTGCCAGTCTACATTTTATATCCTCTCTACTTTAACCATCATCAGTTATTTTGCTCCCCAAATAGCAAAACTCCTTTACTACTTTAAGTGTCTCATTTCCTAATCTAATACCCTCAACATCACCCGACTTAATTTGACTACATTCCATTATCCTCGTTTTGCTTTTGTTGATGTTCATCTTATATCCTCCTTTCAAGACACTGTCCACTCCGTTCAACTGCTCTTCCAAGTCCTTCGCTGTCTCTGACAGAATTACAATGTCATCGGCGAACCTCAAAGTTTTTATTTCTTCTCCATGGATTTTAATACCTACTCCGAATTCTTCTTTTGTTTCCTTTACTGCTTGCTCAATATACAGATTGAATAACATGGGTGAGAGGCTACAACCCTGTCTTACTCCCTTCCCAACCACTGCTTCCCTTTCATGTCCCTCGACTCATAACTGCCATCTGGTTTCTGTACAAATTGTAAATAGCCTTTCGCTCCCTGTATTTTACCCCTGCCACCTTTAGAGTTTGAAAGAGAGTATCCCAGTCAACATTGTCAAAAGCTTTCTCTAAGTCCACAAATGCTAGAAACGTAGGTTTGCCTCTCCTTAATGTTTCTTCTAAGATAAGTCGTAAGGCCAGTATTGCCTCACATGTTCCAATATTTCTACGGAATCCAAACTGATCTTCTCCGAGGTCGGCTTCTACCAGTTTTTCCATTCGTCTGTAAAGAATTCGTAATAGTATTTTGCTGATAGTTCGGTAATTTTCACATCTGTCAACACCTGGTTTCTTTCGGATTGGAATTACTATATTCTTCTTGAAGTCTGAGGGTACTTTGCCTGTCTCATACATCTTCCTCACCAGATGGTAGAGTTTTGTCAGGACTGGCTCTCCCAAGGCCGTCAGTAGTTCTAATGGAATGTTGTCTACTCCCGGGGCCTTGTTTCGGCTCAGGTCTGTCAAACTCTTCACGCAGTATCGCATCTCCCATTTCATCTTCATCTACATTCTCTTCCATTTCTATAATATTGTCCTCAAGTACATCGCCCTTGTATAGACCCTCTATATACTCCTTCCATCTTTCTGCTTTCCCTTCTTTGGTTAGAACTGGGTTTCCATCTGAGCTCTTGATATTCATACAAGTGGTTCTCTTTTCTCCAAAGGTCTCTTTAATTTTCCTGTAGGCTGTATCTATCTTACCACTAGTGAGATAAGCCTCTAAATCCTTACATTTGTCCTCTAGCCATCCCTGCTTAGCCATTTTGCACTTCCTGTCGATCTCATTTTTGAGACGTTTGTATTCCTTTTTGCCTGCTTCATTTACTGCATTTTTATATTTTCTCCTTTCATCAATTAAATTCAATATTTCTTCTGTTACCCAAGGATTTCTACTAGACCTCATCTTTTTACCTACTTGATCCTCTGCTACCTTCACTACTTCATCCCTCAGAGCTACCCATTCTTCTACTGTACTTCTTTCCCCCACTGCTGTCAATTGTTCCCTTACGCTCTTCCTGAAACTCTGTACAACCTCTGGTTTAGTCAGCTTATCCAGGTCCCATCTCCTTAAATTCCCACCTTTTTGCAGTTTCTTCAGTTTTAATCTACAGGTCATAACCAACAGATTGTGGTCAGAGTCCACATCTGCCCCTGGAAATGTCTTACAATTTAAAACCTGGTTCCTAAATCTCTGTCTTACCATTACATAATCTATCTGATACCTTTTAGGATCTCCAGGGTTCTTCCATGTATACAACCTTCTATCATGATTCTTAAACCAAGTGTTAGCTATGATTAAGTTATGCTCTGTGCAAAATCCTACCAGACGGCTTTTTCTTTCATTTCTTAGCCCCAATCCATATTCACCTACTATGTTTCCTTCTCTCCCTTTTCCTACTGACGGATTCCAGTCACCCATGACTATTAAATTTTCGTCTCCCTTCACTATCTGAATAATTTCTTTCATCTCATCATACATTTAATCAATTTCATCATCTGCAGAGCTAGTTGACATATAAACTTGTACTACTGTAGTAGGCGTGGGCTTCGTGTCTATCTTGGCCACAATAATGCGTTCACTATGTTGTTTGTAGCAGCTTACCCGCACGCCTATTTTTTTTATTCATTATTATACCTACCTCTATTTGATTTTGTATTTATAACCCTATATTCACCTGACCAGAAGTCTTGTTCCTCCTGCCACCGAACTTCACTAATTCCCACTATATCTAACTTTAACCTATCCATTTCCCTTTTTAAATTTTCTAACCTACCTGCTCGATTAAGGGATCTGACATTCCACGCTCCGATCCGTAGTATGGCAGTTTTCTTTCTCCTGATAACGACGTCCTCTTGAGTAATCCCCGCCCGGAGATCTGAATGGGGGACTATTTTACCTCCGGAATATTTTACCCAAGAGGACGCCATCATCATTTAACCATACAGTAAAGCTGCATGCTCTCGGGAAAAATTACGGCTGTAGTGTCCCCTTGCGTTCAGCCGTTCGCAGTACCAGCACAGCAAGGCTGTTTTGGTTATTGTTACATGGCCAGATCAATCATCCAGACTGTTTCCCCTGCAACTACTGAAAAGGCTGCTGCCCCTCTTCAGGAACCATACGTTTGTCTGGCCTCTCAACAGATACCCCTCCGTTGTGGTTGCACCTACGGTGCGGCCATCTGTATCGCTGAGGCACATAAGCCTCCTCACCAACGGCAAGGTCCATGGTTCATGGGGTGGACTAAAAACATAATAAAACTTAAATTTTTAAGATTACAAATCCAACACTAAATGGTACCCCAATCCTCTCTCCTCTCTGCAGCAATAATGCAAAGAGGGCAGCTAATATCCTCTGCTTCTACTATTTGTCTGACAGGTCTAAAATCAGCTTTTTCTGGTTTCTTTCACAGACGTAGGATCAGTCAGTTTTCAGCCAAGAAGGAAAGAGCTTTGATAATGAGTGAGGGTGAAAAAAATTCATGCCAACAATGTCATAATAAAATTGCTCATGATGTCATAATATAAAATTGCATACGATAAACTACTTCACAAATGCAAGAACTATGACAAGAGTCCTCTATAACTGAGTGAGGCATGCCATGATCTGCAGAAAATAAAAAATATGGCTTGTACGGTATGTATGTGATCCCGGGCACTGGGGAGGCGACTTCAAGCAATCAAGTACAAAATTTAAGTTCACTGTTTATTGTCACACCATGGTTTTGGGCCAATGAAAATCAGTGTCACGAAAGCTGCTCTTAATCAACAATGAGAAAATGTCAGACATTTATTGTAAGCAAAAATTATCAACTTTATCGTGTAATAGTTCAGTCTGTCTGAAGATCACAATTCACCAGCACACAATTTATACAGATAATGAATGAATGAAAATCTTGATGAAGGTTAATGTGGATGTTATTTAAGGAAGTGTGATTTATCATATGTTCTGTAATACATTACATTCATCTGAGTGAAAGAAAGACATCTTGAAAAAATTACAGTTTACAATTCTGATGGCATCTGGTGATTCAGCCTGAATTAATTATAAAAGATTAAAAGTTGATATCAATATAAAGTTCTTTCGTAAACCATACTAAAACATATAATTCAGCTTGAACTGCACATTCATATGTCCAGATTCACAATGAAGTACACCCTAACCTGACATTACACTTTCCAGTGTGGTTTCCATGATGCCTAATTTCTCAGAGTACCAGTACTGTACTATCTCATGTTTGGTTCTTCATTATAGCAAAATGCCATCTGTGCTAAAAGATGAAAATGTGCACTTGAAATTCAGTGAACAGTTGGAACTACCCTGTACTGTGGAATGAAATATTTTGTTTCAAATAAATTCACTGCTTCAGTGGAAAACATTAATAAAAGCAAAATTTCTCTAGCAAACCAACAAATGTAACTTCATTACTTGTCTGCCAAAAACGTAGAAACGGAATAAAATCAGAAAACAATCTAATAATATATTTCAGCCTTTCATAATTATGTGATTGTATTTTAATTCACTTTATAGTTCCCAGCCACAGGAATCCGTTTTGTTTTCGTTCGATGTGGCAGCTGTGCACGAAGAGGAAACAGCAAAACCACTAAACGTAAACATGGGTTGCATGGAGACTACCCATGACCCCTGTACAATTCAGAGTGCTATGCGTATGTGAGGATCTGGCAGCTTGGGTGCACCAGAAAAAATTTTCTAGTTAGTATCTGGCTTCAAAAAATGGCTCTGAGAACTATGGGACTCAACATCTTAGGTCATAAGTCCCCTTGAACTTAGTATCTGGCTTCAAGCAGCCAAAGTAGCAGGAGAACTGAACAGTGCTTGCGCATGAGCCCACTGGCATCTACATCTACATCTATACTCCGCAAGCCACCAAATGGTATGTGGCAGAGGGCACTTTACGTTCCACTGTCATTACCTCCCTTTCCTGTTCCAGTCGCGTTTGGTTCGCGGGAAGAACGACTGCCGGAAAGCCTCCGTGCGCGCTCGAATCTCTCTACTTTCACATTCGTGATCTCCTCGGGAGGTATAAGTAGGGGGAAGCAATATATTCGATACCTCATCCAGAAATGCACCCTCTCGAAACCTGGACAGCAAGCTAAACCACGATGCAGAGCGCCTTTCTTGAAGAGTCTGCCACTTGAGTTTGCTAAACATCTCCGTAACTCTATCACGCCGGTCTTCTTTGGATCTTCTCTATCTCCTCTGTCAACCTGACCTGGTACGGATCCCACACTGATAAGCAATACTCAAGTATAGCCCGAACGAGTGTTTTGTAAGCCATCTCCTTTGTTGATGGACTACATTTTCTAAGGACTCTCCCAATGAATCTCAACCTGGCACCGCCTTACCAACAATTAATTTTATATGATCATTCCCCTTCAAATCGTTCCGTACGCATACTCCCAGATATTTTACTGAAGTAACTGCTACCAGTGTTTGTTCCGCTATCATATAATGATACAATAAAGGGTCCTTCTTTCTATGTATTCGCAATACATTACATTTGTCTATGTTAAGGGTCAGTTGCCACTCCCTGCACCAAGTGCCTATCTGCTGCAGCTCTTCCTACATTTCGCTGCAATTTTCTAATGCTGCAACTTCTCTGTATACTAAAGCATCATCCGCGAAAAGCCGCATAGAACTTCCGACACTATCTACTAGGTCATTTATATATATTGTGAAAAGCAATGGTCCCATAACACTCCCCTGTGGCACGCCAGAGGTTAATTTAACGTCTGTAGACGTCTCTCCATTGATAACATGCTGTGTTCTGTTTGCTAAAAACTCTTCAATCCAGCCACACAGCTGGTCTGATATTCCGTAGGCTCTTTGTTTATCAGGTGACAGTGTGGAACTGTATCAAACGCCTTCCGGAAGTCAAGGAAAATGGCATCTACCTGGGAGCCTGCATCTAATATTTTCTGGGTCTCATGAACAAATAAAGCGATTTGGGTCTCTCATTATCGCTGTTTCCGGAATCCATGTTGATTCCTATAGAGTAGATTCTGGGTTTCCAGAAAATGACATGATACGCAAGCAAAAAAACATGTTCTAAAATTCTACAACAGATCGATGTCAGAGATAGTTTTGCGCATCTGCTCGACAACCCTTCTTGAAAACTGGGACTACCTGTGCTATTTTCCAATTAGAATCAAATTGGTATCCCGTCAGGTCCAGTGGACTTTCCTCTGTTGAGTGATTCCAGTTGCTTTTCTATTCCTTGGACACTTATTTCGATGTCAGCCATTTTTTCGTTTATGCGAGGATTTAGAGAAGGAACTGCAGTGCGGTCTTCCTCTGTGAAACAGCTTTGGGAAAGAGTGTTTAGTATTTCAGCTTTACACGTGTCATCCTGTGTTTCAATGTCATCATCCCGGAGTGTCTGGATATGCTGTTTTGCGCCACTTACTGATTTAACATAACACCAGAACATCCTAGGATTTTCTGTCAAGTCGGTACATAGAATTTTACTTTTTAATTCACTGAACGCTTCACGCATAGCCCTCCTTATGCTAACTTTGACAACGTCTAGCTTCTGTTTGTCTGAGAGGTTTTGGCTGCGTTTAAACTTGGAGTGAAGCTCTCTTTGCTTTCGCAGTAGTTTCCTAACTTTGTTGTTGTACCACGATGGGTTTTTCCCGTCCCTCACAGTTGTACTCGGCACGTACCTGTCTAAAACGCATTTTACGATTGCCTTGAACTTTTTCCATAAACACTCAACATTGTCAGTGTCAGAACAGAAATTTTCGATTTGATCTGTTAGGTAGTCTGAAATCTGCCTTCTATTACTCTTGCTAAACAAATAAACCTTCCTCACTTTTTTTATATTCCTATTAACTTCCATATTCAGGAATGCTGCAACGGCCTTATGATCACTGATTCCCTGTTCTGCACTTACAGAATCGAAAAGTTCTGGTCTGTTTGTAATCAGTAGGTCAAAGACGTTATTTCCACGGGTCGGTTCTCTGTTTAATTGCTTGAAGTAATTTTCAGATAGTGCACTCAGTATAATGTCAGTCGATGCTCCGTCCCTACCACCCGTCCTAAACATCTGAGTGTCCGAGTCTATATCTGGTAAATTGAAATCTCCACCTAAGACTATAACATGCTGAGGAAATTTATGTGTAATGTGTTCCAGATTTTCTCTCAGTTGTTCTGCCACGAAAGCTGCCGAGTCAGGAGGTCAGTAGAAGGAGCCAATTATTAACCTAGCTCGCTTGTTGAGTATAACGTCCACCCATAATAATTTACAGGAGCTATCCACTTCTATTTCACTACAGGATAAACTACTACCAACAGCGACAAACACGCCACCCCGATTGCATGCAAGCTATCCTTTCTAAACACCGTCTGTGCCTTTGTAAAAATTTTGGCAGAATTTATCTCTGCCTTCAGCCAGCTTTCCTTACCTGTAACGATTTCAGCTTCGGTGCTTTCTATCAGCGCTTGAAGTTCCGGTACTTTACCAACGCAGCTTCAACAGTTTACAATTACAATACGATTGCTGCTTGGTCCCCGCATGTCCTGACTTTGCCCCGCACCGTTTGAGGCTGTTGCCCTTTCTGTACTTGCCCAAGGCCATCTAACATAAAAAACCGCCTAGTCTACGCCACACGGCCCCTGCTACCCGTGTAGCCGACTGCTGGGTGTAGTGGACTCCTGACCCATCCAACGGAACCCAAAACCCCACCAGCCTATGGTGCAAGTCGAGGGATCTGCAGCCCATACGGTCGCAGAACTGTCTCAGCCTCTGATTCAGACCCTCCACTCGGCTCTGTACCAAAGGTCTGCAGTCAGTCCTGTAGACGATGCTGCAGATGGCGAGCTCTGCTTTCATCCCGCTAGCGAGACTGGCAGTCTTCACAAAATCAGATAGCTGCCGGAAGCCAGAGAGGATTTCCTCTGATCCATAGTGACACACACATTGGTGCCTACATGAGCGATCACCTGCAGATTGGTGCACCCTGTACCCTTCATGGCATCCAGAAGGACCCTTTCCACATCTGGAATGACACCCCTCGGTATGCACACGGAGTGCACATTGGTTTTCTTCCCCTGCCTTGCAGCCATGTCCCTAAGGGGCCCCATTACGCGCCTGACGTTGGAGCTCCCAACTACCAGTAAGTCCACCCTCTGCGACCGCCCGGATCTTGCAGACTGAGGGGCAACCTCTGGAACAGGACAAGCAGCCATATCCGGCCGAAGATCAGTATCAGCCGGAGACAGAGTGTGAAACCGGTTCATCAGACAAACTGGAGAGCCCTTTCGTTCAGCCTTCCGGAATGTCTTTCGCCCCCTGCCACACCTCGAGACGACCTCCCACTCTACCACGGGTGAGGGGTCAGCCTCAATGCGGGCAGTGTCTCGGGCAGCCACAGCCTTAGTCCGATCGGGGGATGCATGGGACGAGCTGGCCGTCACCAACAAACCCCTGTCCGGACCCCCACAGTGATGCCCATTGGCAACAGCCTCAAGCTATGTGACCGAAGCCAACAATGCCCGAAGCTGGGAGCGAAGGGATGCCAACTCAGCCTGCATCCGAACACAGCAGTTGCAGTCCCTATCCATGCTAAATACTGTTGTGCGAAGAATTTCTGAACTAATCTACAGAGAGCACAAATAATTCTATACAAAATTTAAATGGGTATTAAAACACAAGATTGCCTAGTAAATGCAGTAATGCTGCTACTTGCACACTGCTCGGCAGCAGAAGGAGACTGCGCGATTTTACACTATTCAGGTACTAAAACACGATGCTACAACTTTCAAATACTATAATACGCCTGGAATTTATGAATTAAACAATGCAAGTACCCAAAAACACGCAAAGAAATTAAGAATTAAACTATGTAACAAATAAGTGAGCTAAGAGTATACAACTTGCTGCTGGCAGCTGCTTATCCAACGGTGGTAGGGAGCAACTGCTCAAATAAACCTAATGTAAACAGTTGTGACGTCACACTCATTGGAAGCAGTTTGCTGTTATGAAGTATTGTACAGTCTTCGTCCTAAGGTCTTCAACACATTTTGCTGTTTGTAGATGCTTGTGTGTGCATGGTGTTTTGTTGCTGTAAATGGTGCATTTACTTTGCAATTACAGTTTTGTTTTGGTATTTTTCTCTCGTTTATGTTTTATTGCTGAATTATTATTTTGCAGTGGCAAGGTGCAGTAATATTCTTTGTTAGGCTATCAATTCTCACCAGTCAAAATTACAAAAATTTAACTGAAAATTAAAACATGAAAAATTCCCTGTATTCCAAATAATTCCTGGATTTTTTCCAGTTTTCTCCCAGATGAAAAAGTTCCTGGGTTTTTTCCAGATTTCCCGGGGCATATACATCCCGTATAATGATGGTTAATTCTCACAACTACTCTATTAGCAGCCTAAAGGCAGCCACTTTCAAATGGGAACTGCGAACATTTGTGACAAGGCAATGAGTCAACCGAATCACCGGGAAAAAAAGCTGGTTATGATACACAGCATTAGTGACAGTACATGTGTCATACAATAGGAATCTCTTTCTGATGCACCTAATTTGTATGACTGGTAGTGCGTGAGAGTTTTGCCTCCTTGCCTGATATAGGTGTTCGTATGAAAGTGAATGATCACTCCCAAGGAAATGATGAAAACATAGTAGTTTCTCACGTAAGCTGCAACGAATGAACGCAACAGTTTCACATTCATACAATTTCACTGCACTCTATCAAAACATATGTTTTTAACGTTTTGGAGTTGGATTCATTTTGGAAGTCATGACTCAAATTTCTTTGGGTAACAACCGCAGAAGTTCACACCCAATTATTTTCATTTCTGTGAGATGTCTATGTGGTATCTTGCCTGCTCTCACTATTCATCACATTTACTTGTGTCAGTAACATACTTTTACCCCATGAATCATATTCTATAACCAAGGTATAGTATAATAACTGCCAAGACTACAGAACAAGAGCAAACATCTCATAACGTCATGGGAAAAAAAAGCATGAGCGAGTTACGAACATGGCTCTCCCACTTTGCAGTTCAACAACTTTACCACTTCCTCATGACACCGTTACTGTTTTGGGCTGCTCTTTATTGTTCTTGGACTGTTCACTGTTTCTATTTTGCTTTTTTCACAGTTCAGTACACGTTCTTCCTATTTTCATGCTTATCTGTATTCACTTTTTGACAGGCTATCCACAGGGCCATCTTACCACAAAATCTGATTTTGGGGTGAGGGTGGGGGTGGGGGGGGGGGGGGGGTGGGGGGGGGTGATGGGGAGTTTTCCTTATAAGTAAAACATTGTGTAAAATTTTGAAGACTTCTTCACAGAGGTAAAAATGTATTGTGAAAACTGTGTACAGTTTATTTCAGCTCATCCATTGCAGTGAATGCCACATAGACACAACATTGAAATTTTATTTAAAACTGAGAGCAGAACGACATCTCATTTCATTTCCAAGTTACTGGGTTTTATATCGAAAGGATTGTTGTGTGCAACATGCCACTCACGTCCCTATACATTGCAAATCATATTGTCATAACAATCATCACATCTATTAAACGATTCAAGATATTGAAGTGAGGCTTTTACAAATGATAGCACATAATGAGCATGCCATGTTATATGAAAAATACCCTAAAATGCTTTATTCACTGAGCAAGCAGTGTGTGTATACACATCAACAGCAACTGGGGAACAAGTGCAGTAGGATGAGTATGAACATCCACAGCACCAGACTTTAATAAAACAGTCACCTACGAGAGACTGTCCTACGTTAATATGAATCAGAGATGAGTGTGTTGTCCATTACACCAGACACACACTGCAACTGATCACTCTGTAACATGTAAGAACAGCTGTGACTACTGCCGCGATTGACACACGAAGTAAAATGAATATCAGTGATGTGTTGGCAAAAAAATGATGAAGAAAACTGTTGGGGAGTGAACTCAGGATGAAATTGTGCATTTAATTAGTTTATACGAGGACAGTTAGTTGGTTGGTTGATTTGCGGGGGAGGACCTAACAGCGAGGTCATTCGTCCCATGATTAAGTTGGCAGAAACCGAGGGCGGAACACAAACATCACAGTCCAATCAAGGGGAAGGGAAAACAGGCAAACAAAAGAGTAAAAGGAATGTTGGGATAGAAGGAAGAGGAAAGAACAGGCACGCCAGAAATTCTAGGCATGTTTGGAGCACCAGCCCTGCCATTGACCCTCCCAAGTCCCCACACCACATCATGCCATCACGAGAACGAGGCAACAATAAGGGAAGAACACTCCAGGAAAGGGGAAGGCATAATCCGTATCACTTCAGGCTGGGGGGGTTACCTTCATAGTCACTGATGTTATTGAATTTAGCATATGTTAAAATTCAGGAGTAAGAAAAAAACATTTTTTGTTTTCTCCAAAATAATTCCTGCCCCAAGATACAGGCCTCCAAAGACACTGCGAACACCATTTTGAAGATGGAAATTTCGGAAAAATTTTTAAAATGCTATATCTCTGTAACAGTTCTAGATATTTTGTTAGTTTTTTTTATTTGAAAGATAATTGCTTTACGATTACAATGGTATCTCTGTTTGGACATATCTGTCGAAGTTCTTTTACTGTCGCCTTTTGAATTCTTTTATTATTTACAGAAAAATTTGTTTTCAAAACTACCAATCCAGAAACGGGATGTTTTTCCTGTTCATCAGTAACATGTAGTACTATATTCTCTGTAAAGTAGAGCTTCCACTTTTAAGTTGGACAGGCTTTATTTTAAAAAAAAAAACATTTTTTTAAAAATATATTTCTAGGGTAATGTATGTCTTTACGGAAGTTGTTTCTTACTAATATCTTTGTTACAATGTTTATTTCTATTGTCTTTGTTGCAGTTACTTTTCACTTTCACTGTTGCAGATATTTCTTAGACTGTTTTAGTTTCTTTTCAGTTTCTTTGTTGTGGTTATTCATTGCAAGTTTCTGTATTATAGTTGTTCAGTACTAGTTTGTTTACTGAAAAGGCTTCTAAGAAATCAGACCGTCCAATGAGTTGTGTGTGTTCGTGAGGAATTCACCAGTTGACACAGTTGCAGTGTGTTCTGTGAAAAGGACTGTTTGAAATGTCTTCTGACTGAGCCACAGGAGAGTGAAGTGTGCTGAATATTCGCATATCCATAAATGAGTGATATACAAGACAAACAAAAGAGACTTTTCAGGTCGGGAATAAGTGTTCGCATTTGAAGACCGTTTCAAAATGAAGATGTTCCCAGTGATGACTTAGTGTTCTAAATGTTTCAACAGAACAACAACAATGATAGTATCTGAACAAGGTGAAGCCTTGCAAGGTGCAGATTTTGCATAAATAGAGGAAGAACTAAATACCCTGAATCAGTCAACTACAGAGGTAGGTGTTAGTCCTCTTAAGAAACTGTGGTCAGTGAAGTCATGTCATAAGTTCTATGCATCAAGAAGGCTCAGAGAAATTACTAAAGCTATGCATGAATACACTGCAGTACAGCTGACCACACTCTTCAAAGTAGAAATTCCATCTTCAGAAGAAAATAAACCAAAGCACTCTTGCACCTCTCACCAGGAATGTGTCACAAATATCAATTCAGCTGTTGAATACTGTGCATCATACATTGAAAAAGAGCAAGTTTTAACTATTATTCCACAGACATTTTCAAAGAAAACAATTTTGAACCACGTTTCACCAATAACAAAGTACATGAAAGACAAATCAAGAAATGAGAGGCCCGAAAAAGGGGCCTTTGGAAGACCAGATCACTACTATGGTCATCCTGTAGAAGCAGCTCAAGTTCAAATAGTGCAGTCATTTAATCTGGAAGGTAAATGGGACTGTTCTCACCAGTGTGCCTACAAAGAAGACATTATAACTGTAACAGTTTAAAGTCAAAAAGTTGTGAAAGTGAAGAGATAAGTGACTCGCAGAATTAAAGAAACTTTTGCAATTTATAAGAGCAACTATAGAACTTCACATATTGGAAGATCAAAATATTATGCACTATGACTAAGTAGGTAGTTCCACACCCACCTAGAGATGTTTGTTTATGTGCGTACTGCGCGAAGCTTGAAGTTGGTGTGGTAACTTTGAAGAACTTACTGGAGCACATGACACCTTGGTTGGGCGTGTGAAGTCATTAGTAGTCTGACATAAAGCAAGAGACTTGTTTGTTTGAAGAATGTGGTGACTGCCTTGGAAAGGGAGGACTGTCTTTACAGACACTTGGCCTGGAAGACGTAGCAGATAACTGCAGAAATTACATATGCAACATGGGAAGAGAATAAACTAATTAAGGAAACTGTCGCCTTCGACAGTTTCATTGATGAACTTTGTAAATGGTCAGTGAAAGCGGTGATACATCAGCATCTGAAAAAAACTGCAACAACAACACATTGCAGAAGTTGAAGGGTGTGTGCAAGCTGAAGAACTATGTTTACTGCTCCACTGCAATTTTGCTGAGAACTGGTCTGTAATTCTACCACAAGAAGTACAAGGGTATAATTCGAGTAATAACCAGGTTTCAATTTTTACAGGAGTACATTTTCAAAACAAGACCACAAGTGCTGCAGTTATATGTGATATCACAGGAAGTTACTTAGCACATGCTTTGCTAGCAATGCACAAAATTCTTCAACTGCAAACAGGGGCAGAGAAAATCGTCACTATTTCTGTTGGTGCTCCTAGACATTTTAAAAATCTTTACCAGCTGTTTGAATTGAGTAAGTCACTCGTGCCAACTAACTGGGTATAAAGTGCTACTGGTCATGGGAAGGGGTCTTGTGATGGCTTAGGCAGCCTGCTGAAGCACCATGCTACAAAACAATCTTTTCAGACCAAATACAGCTGCGATTCTGAATGCTGACAGATAAGCCCAAATAGAGGATGTCATTGTAATCAAAAAGCAATTATCTTTCAAATAAAAAAAAGAACAAAGTATCCAGAAATAATTTTAAAATTTTTTTCCAAAAGTCGCATCTTCAAAATGATATGTGTAGTGGTATCTTTGGAGTGCTCTATCTCCCAGCAGAATTTTTTTAGGAGAAAACAAAAATGTGTTCCTTACTTAGTCCTTCATTTTAACATATGCTAAATTCAATAACATCCGAGACTATGAAGGTAAGATTTTTTCCTAGTCTGGCTGAATTGTATGGACTATGCTGGAAACAAAATGGTGCAAACGAGCAAACAAAATGTAGAGAAAAAGGGGGAAGAGGCCAGCAGGTGTAGAGGCAAGTCCAAGGCTTCCATAACAAAGGGAGATTCAAGGACTTAAACCTGGGAGGACACAACAGGTTTGTGAAAATAACTGAGGATAGACATATTACCATGTAATGGTCATCCACTAACACCTGGGAAATTGGAAGGTGTGAGGGTGTTTTTAGTGCGAAGGGCCACTAGTTGGGGGCAGTCCAGCAAAACCGGAATCACTGTGAGTAGGTGTCCCACAACTACAAAGAGGGGGGGACTTTGCTCATTGCAGAATCAACTTAGTAGGGTTGAAAAGATACCAGGAAAGTTAGATTCCCACCAGGAGAGGCAAACGGAAGCAAGCTATGAGATTGTAGTATCCTTGATTGCATAAAGTTTGTTAGACATGGGGGTACAAAGGGGGATAAATGTACTAAGAACGTCCATATGGATCAACATGCAAATTCCACTGGAAGCCCTCTAAGGGCCAACTCACTTCCAACATGAAGCATGAAACCCATGAAGGGTCAGTGAGTATCAGCAAAATGAGATTCCTGGAGAATGATACAAGCTGCCAAGTAAAAGCAAATAAAGGATTGCAAGCCTGGGAAGTGACAGTGTTACACATTGCATTTACAGAGTGACTTCCATAAATAAGAGGTCACAGGTTGCAAGGGGGAGATGGTACCTTTGGGGACACCTTGGCCTGGGACTTGCCGTATTTACTCGAATCTAAGCCGCACTCGAATCTAAGCCGCACCTGAAAAATGAAACTCGAAATCAAGGAAAAAAAAATTTTCCCTAATCTAAGCTGCACCTGAAATTTGAAACTCGAAATTCAAGGGGAGAGAAAAGTTTTAGGCCGCACATCCAAATTGAAACAAAATTGGTCCATTGTAATATGAGACACAATTTAGGTCGAATGAATGACAATACAGCTACAGTAATTTGGTTAGAGTCGTAGGCTTAGCAGTTAAGCTTTACCAGGTAGCCATTGCTATGCGTCCAGCACTCCGTCCGTATTTATATGGGTACCCTTCCTTTTCCACGTGCTTCGTCTGGTTTGAATTGATAGCTTATTTTCTTTGATCTGATAAGTGCCACTCTCTTTGTTATAGGTGTTTATGTCACTAAGCTGAAAATTCATTACTGTACTGTGTCATGCAGTGTTTGACGCATTCTGATAATGAGTGTTTACGGCCTGTCGCCACTCGCAGCATGACTATTTTGTGCGCGCTGCTGCTGTTTTAAAAAAAAAAAAAAAAAAAAAGAGGAATTGTCTCATTAGCGAAACAATGGTAAGAGGCTGCTGTTTGTTGTTACTTGCACTGCTGCTTTATTTGACAATGACCAACAAGAACTGAATAATAGACTGCTTATGATAGAAAATGTTCTGAACGAGAGTTTAGCAAAAATTTTTCTCCGTTCGAAAATCTTTGCAGACGCCTCTTTAGTACATTACATTCTGCTCAGAAATTAGAGTCATCTTAGATTTAAAAATCTAGTCAATTGCCATGCTTCATTTCTGACTATCACTATCAGGCATAAGAATAATATGAATATAAACGTGACATGATATGTATATTCTTCCACGTTTGCTGTTGTCTCACTCTAGTTTCGTGGTTTATTAGGCAGACAGGATTTAAATGAGATAGTAGCAAACACAGAAGAATACATGGCAAAATGTTTATATTCGTATTATTCTTATGGTGAAGAGAATACTGCATGTGATTCACAATTCATAAAAGTTCCTATTGGCAACCATCTCTTCTCACAGGTAGGAAAAAATTCAGTTGGCCATATTGGCAAACATCCCAAACAGTCTTGCCAGTCGGATTTCCGTAGTACAGTGAAATGCTGCTACATTCGATGACGAACAAAACGGAATGTATTTACTTCGTTGGGTAATGTATGAAAATGCAGTGGTCGAAACTCGGGGCGGAGAAAAAAAGCTCGTCTTCCACCTTTTTTTTAAATTTATTTACTGACGCAGAGGTTCTGGCACCAGTATTTATCATTGTGCCTGCAATGCATGCCTGTGTAGTGCTACATATATATTCGACGGCAGAAGTTAGTTGGGGTGGCACCTACCAACGTTTTTCAGAACTTCCGCTTACTTTGCACTCTCATCTAAGCTGCAGGCGGTTTTGTGGATTGCAAAAACTGGAAAAAAGTGCGGCTTAGATTCGAGTAAATACGGTATGTTGCTTCGTCTCTTTCCTATGTCAACAAGGGCAGGTCTCAGATGGAGAGCAGGCTGCTACAACATCCAGGATGGAATTAAAGCGGGCGAACTTGGGGTGCAACGACTACGGGTCCCACAGTCAAGTGACTGCAGTAGGCCTCCAGCCGGAGAAACACCGGAAGAAGGGACCCCGTGAGGGAGCCTCATCACTAATGGCCACTGAAGAAAAGATACATTTTTCTGGCCAGGGAGGGGGAGAAGCACAAAGAGGGGAGGGCATCAGAACCACAGGGGAGTGGGAAAGGGAGTTGGGAATGCAGTAAGGAGGAGGGAGGAGGGGACAGGACATAACAGAGGCAAAGTTAGAAGTCATCAACACAGGATGAAGTCTCTAGTATTTCTGATGAGCCTCAGTGTAGGATAAACGATAAAGGGACTTATACTCCTGTATCTTCTTTTCTTTCCTATAACCTAGGTGATCTGGAGAGAGTGTAGAGCGACGATCATGACAACACATGTGGGTGGCATAACAGAGGGGCTCCCCTCATGGAGTCTGTGTCCACATTCACCAGAGAGTGTCTGCCAAATATTGGGAAGATGGGTGACGTGAGGCCGTACGTCCTGCCACCCATGAGGTACTTTCGGTGCTTGCAAAAACATCTTATGGGTGACAGGACATATTGCTTCACGTCACACTGATAACACATACCTTGTCCTCCTCTGGGAGGTTATCTCTATCTAATGCTAGAATAAATGCATAGGTATCAGTGTGATTGTCCTTACAGCCTTTCTGAACATGCTGACCAAAATGTTCCAAATTGGCCTGGAGTTCCTCATCAGTTTAAAGAATGAGATCCCTATGAAAGCTGACTCCCTGACCCATATTCAAAGAATGGTGAGGTGCAATGGACACCGAGACTTTCCGAAGATAATCACAAGCATTAAGAGCTGCCAACTGGTTGGCAGAAGAAGTTTTAATTAACAGGAAACCTGACTGCATCTTACCACGAGACTCCACTTCGCCAAACTTGTCTTCGGTGTTAACTACAAAGAATAACAGCTTTGTGGCAGCGAACATGTCCCCATCTGTCCTAGTACAGACTAGGTAGCAGGGAAATGTTTCACCCCAAGCTGGCAAGCCTTGGCTGGGGAAAGGACTGTCACAGAGTCATAAGAAGCAGCATTAAATGATCCATTACCAACACAAGAGATGACCACAGAAGAACAGCCAGTTATTTGGAGCTTGGTATGTTCCACATACAAAGCATCCACCCTGATACCACCCACTCTGATCAGAGGTTCTCCCCATGGGCGCCACCCAGCCACAGCAAGGGCTGTCTGGCGCAGTGGCCACTGCCAGGAGTTGTACCCTTGAATACAAGCAACTACTCCTAGCCAATCATGGGGAGACAACAGCTCAGGTATCAGTAGGATAACCCCTGTGTTGTCAGGGGGCTCAGCCACATGGATACATAGCAGCCCCACCACACAGACTGGCTACACATGCTGGAGACTTGGCGGGACAGGGGGCACTATGGTAGGGAAGGGAGAGGGAAAGGAGGAGGAAAGGAGAGGGAAAGGAGGAGGTAAGGAGAGGGAAAGGAGGAGGTAAGGAGACTACAGCACTGAAATGAGAAACTAGGTTTGTGTGCCTAAACGACTACAGTTTTTTGCATTCCCGCAAAATAAATTTGTCCACAATTGAAGAAATCAGGCAACAAAGTTTCGCAACATGTAAAACAGAGAAACAAAGTTATGTTTGCAAGTAATCGTTTTGGAATGCACAAAACTGCCATTTAACTTCAGGAAATACAGCTGAATCCATAATTTTTTTAACATAGTATATATTGATTACATCATCATATTGGAAATTTAACGACAGACCTTAAGGAATTTACAAGTGATTTCTCAAGTCAATACACACAGAAACTTTGAAAAAATATATGTCCGGAAATGCTTCATTTACTCAATATCTGCCCTAATTGGCATTTGAACAAGAAACGGTATCAAGAGGCAATGTGATGTAACGTTGCTCCATTGTAATTGTTACTTTACAAAGTATTAAAGTGACTAAATGTACCTGATACTAGAATAAGGAGTCTAACACCAATGAGTTCATCACTTGGAAATTTTGGGGCAAATTATAAGGAGCATTTCTTCCATCTCTATTATTAAATTTTTATATTGTTGTGGATCTTCCATCACAAGCTCTATAATGGGACACTAGAATGCTCCAAAAGCATTCTACCGCCTAATCCACTCTCATACCCAATACAGACACTGAAAGTGGTCTTCCATCACAACCTCTTCCTCCATACATAGAAATGTGACAAAAATCAAATGTAAAGTGATCTCTCAGCTCTCACAGACACACTCATTCCACTGTATGTAAATGCTTCTGACATCTGCTCTCTCAAGACTCTCAGATAGTTACAGAAAATACTTGCAAGTAAGAGTAACTATCAGTGAAAAGTCTCCCTCATTGTAAACGATTCTGCGAGTACTATCAAAAAGTACCAAACAGTCTTATAGCAAGAAATTCTCACATTTGTACTAACCCTTATAGTTAAGTCACACTTCGTCCCACATTCTTTCTCCCAGGGATGCTAGTCACCCAGTACAGTGTGAAGTATAGTGGGGGAGGGGCGAGAGAAAGGACCCAAAGGACAATGTATGCTTTGACCACACAGTGTTATCTCAAAGTGGATTCACTGCAATAATGAAAGTGATGAACATGATAAAATCCAAACACTATGAATGGGAGTGAGGACAATGGGATCTATGATGGCACAGTCTACATCACTGATTGCTGCTGTGGCACCAGTAAGAGCCAACAAACATTACATGCAGACTGTACTACACCATTACAGAAAAGAAGGAAAAAGCCACCACTCACCTATATCATATTGATTTGTGGCACATAGGCAACACATAAGAGAGAACAGTGTTTACACACACAGAAATCCATACAACTGCAGCTGTATGACAATTATAACACTGTGTACAATTTATATATTGCATTATCAATTAAGACTGTATAAGGTTAAATTAAATATTTATCAGTATTATGAAAAGAATAGTTGCTAATCACCATATAGCAGAGATGCTGAGTTGCATATAAGCACAACAAAATGACTAACAAAATAAGCTTTCGGCCAACAAGACCTCCATCAAAAATTGATTACTGGCAGAGAGAGCGCGTGCGCCAACACACATGCACACACATACCCACCCACCCACACATACATACCCGAAGAGACGCGCACACACACGACTGTAATAACTGGCAGCTGAAGCCACACTGCGAGCAGCAGCAGCAGCAGCAGCAGCAGCAGCACCAGCACCAGTGCATGATGGGAGAGGCAACTGAGTGAGGGTAAGGAGGAGGATGGGGCAGGGAGGGGGTAGGGATAGCATAGCAGAGATAGGGGAGGGTAAAGTGCTGCTGGGGAGCATGCAGGGATGAGGTGGCGAGAGAGGGTGGGACAGTTAGATGTAGTTGGGAGGCTAGATGGTGGGCAGGGGAGAGGTGGGAGGGGGGGGGGAGGGGTAGTGGAAAAGGAGAGAAGTATGAAGACTGGGTATGTTGGTGGAATAAAAAAGCTGTGTAGTGCTGGAATAGGAACAGAGAAAGGGATGATGGGTGAGTACAACGACTAACTAAGGCTGAGGCTAGGAGGGTTACGGGAACGTAGGATATATTGCAAAGAGATTTCCCACCTGTGCAATTCAGAAAAGCTGGTGTTGGTGGGGGGAGGATCCATATGGAATAGTCATTGAAATGAAGAATGTCATGTTGGGGGTGTGTGCTCAGCAACAGGGTGGTCCTGTTTGTTGGTGCCCATTCATGTGGACAGACAGCTTGTTGGCTGTCATACCCACATAGAATGCAGCACTGTGTTTGCAGCTTAGCTTGTAGATCACAAGAACTGGTTTCACATGTAGCCCTGCCTTTAATAGGATAGGTGATGTTAGCGACTGGACTGAAATAGGTGGTGACAGGAGGATGTATGGGACAGGTCTTGTGTCTAGGTCTATTACAGGGATATGAGCCATGACGTAAGGGGTTGGGAGCAGGGCTTGTGTAGGGATGGACGAGTATATTGTGTAGGCTCAGTAGGCAGCAGAATATCACTGCGGGAGAGATGGGAAGGATAGTGGGCACGACATTTCCTCATTTCAGTGCACGGCGAGAGGTAGTCGAAACTCTGGCGGAGACTGTAATGCAGTTGCTCCAGTCCTGGGCGGTACTGAGTTACAAGGGGAATGCTCTTCTGTGGCTGGATGGTGAGACTTTGGGAGGAGGGGAGACTGGAAAGATAAGACATAGAAGTTTTGTTCTTGTACACAGTGGGGCGATAATTACAGTCTGTGGGCCTCAGTAAGAGCCCCGAATATTTTGAGTGTGACCGCTTGTCACTGCAGATGCGACAACCATGGGTGGCTAGGCTGTATGGAAGGTACTTCTTGGTATGGAACGGATGGCAATTGTTGGTATGGAACGGATGGCAGTTGTCAAAGTGGAGGTATTACTGGTGGTTAGTAGGTTTGATGTGGGCAGAGGTACTGATGCAACCACCACTGAGGAATAGGTCAACATTTAGGAAGGTGGCTTGTTGCGTCGACTACAAGCAGGTGAAGCAAATGGGAGAGGTGTTTTAGGTTTTGGAGAAATGTGGATAGGGTGTCCTCACCCTCAATCTAGATTGCAAAGATAGTATCAATGAATCACGATTCTGAGTATTTAGGAAGGTTTCCTCTAGCTGGGCCATGAATAGGTTGGCATAGGATGGTGCCATGCGGGTGCCCCCACCTCTTCCCTGCCCTCCATCTAACCTCCCAAAAGCACCTACCTGCCCTACCCTCTCTCCACCTGGTCCCTGCTTGTTCCCCAGCACCACCACCACAGTCCTCCACTCCCACCCTGCTATCCCTTCCCTCCCCACTTCAGCCACCTCCTTACCCCCACCTAGGTGCCTCTTCGATCATGCACTGCTGCTGCTTGCAGTGTGGCTTCAGCTGCCAGTTACTGCTGTCGTTTGCGTGGATTGCGTTTGAGTGAGTGGGTGTATTTTTAACAAAGGCATTGTTGGCCGAAAGCTTATTTTGTGACAGTCTTTGTTGTGCCTATCTGCGACTCAGCATCTCTGCTAAATGGTGAATACCAACTATCCTTTTCATAATATTGTTACATTCCATCCTGGATTTTCGATTGTTAAATTAATATTTATGTAGACCATATTTCTGACTAACGTATTTCACTTTACCTACTGTAGGAATATATATGGTATCCCACAAGGAATGGTCAAAATTCAGTATATGACAGGATCAGTTATTTAAAGTAACACGTCTAGTAAACGTGGGATCTAAAATGCATGCCTTAAGAGCTATAAGTACTTGTTTATAGTAGAAAAGATTGTTTCACAGGAGTGAAGATCAACAAATGCTCACAGCTCTTGAAGTATGCATTTCAGAGCCCTTGTTTGCTATGCTTTTTTGCGTTAAAAGACCATTCCTGTTGTATGCCTGAATAGTGACCATATTCCCTGGGACATCCTGTATTTGTTCAACTAAGCTATGCCATACTACAGTGTGTGTTCATTTTAGCTTTTGCTTTTTTCTTTGTTTTGGAAGAAGATATGAGGGGCAGTTTTACAGACTGCTACTTTTCTTCTTTTCATGCAACAAATAATTAGAGCTGTTTCCATTTGGTCTTGTTTAATTGCTCAAATTATTCCTTTTACAACACAATTATTTTGTGGTTTATTTTGAAGACCTGTGTTATATTCCAGTACATATTTTATGTAAAACAGTTACAGTACTGAAACATACCTGTTTCCTCCTCATCCGCATCTTCATTCTCGGACTCAAATGTGTTGTCAGGAATGTCGTACAAGCGAATCATTGGCTTGTTCGGATCTTTCATAATTAAGTACTTTCCATCCTTTTGTTTCATACAAATATCAATTATGCACCTTAATATTCCCCATGCGTTATCCATATTAAGTGTTATCTGTGTTGCAAACTCATTAGGTTTATACTGTTGAGTGCCCAGGATTACATGCTTTGATGAATCACGGACGTGCACACGAGAAACATACCTGAAACAATTATCAAAAATTTGGTGGTTGCAAAAAATTTTTGATTACATATTTTTAAGAGCAAAAGTTTTTACAAAAATGAAAAATGAATAAAAACTGATTTTAGTTTATCATCAAATGTTGTCTATAAACCGTCCAGTTACTGCTTCAATCACAAAAAGTATGTGTTATAATTTTAACATCCAAGCATTTAAGAGTTTTAGTTTTGAACTAGTCTTTCTCATGATCTGTTTTGGATACAAACACTTACAAGATTATAGTCCGATTAAAATAATTTGGTAGTTAACGTCTATCACTTGCCACAACAGTGTTGCCACAGCCACCCCCCACTCCGTTACAGGTGTCACACAAACATGCCAAGTCACTCCATAAATACTGTTGATGTGTAACACAGCAACGATGGAAGCGGCCACTGCGAGGTATGACGAAAATGGGAGATGCTCTGTTGACAGCTGGTTTTTAAATTACCAAGTGACTGAACTATGTACGGCAGACAACGTGTTTTGTAGCCCTGAATTTAAACTTCTGTCCAGACTTAACCACAACCTAGACAACACAAGCAGATTCCAAATGAAAAAAGAATGATAGAAATAAAAATAAGAGCAAAGAAAGTCAATATGATGATGAGAATGATGCGGCAAACTATTACAAATAAAAAATTACATTTCAACCAATTGTCTGAATAAAAACAAGTCAAAGGCTTGATTAGATTTAGAAAAATAAAAAATTTTGCTGCTTTCGATGAGATTTGAACCTTCGACCTTCTATATCAGGTTTATAAGCTAACCACTAAGAGTATGGGATTTCATTGTATGATGGTATTTTATTTATGACTTTGGTGTTTCAGTTGCAACGATCAATTTAAATCCTTCAGAAAATTTCTGATTTACCCAATGTTGTGCCAAACTTATCTAATGTATGCCGATCTCTGTGATTGAAGTGACTACATAAATGGTGCTGAATTGCGACTTGGGTGGAAGAAGTAGTGCGGTTAGTGTTGTGCATGAAACGTGTATTTAGTTTGTGTGTGTGTGTGTGTGTGTGTGTGTGTGTGTGAGAGAGAGAGAGAGAGAGAGAGAGAGAGAGAGATGAAATACAAAATAAGAGACCCAGAATTTGGGATCCAAACACATCAAGAAAGCTAGACAAGGAATTGGAAGTGAACTGATTGTTATGGCAGTTTGACAATGGTGAATGGTTCGGGCATGGTGCTGAATGCAGTGATTGGAGGAAACCAGCTGCAATGGATGAAGTGCCTACTGTCAAGGTGGATGGAGTGAGCAGCAATCTGCAGTTGTTTGCTGCTGATGCTGTGGTGCACAATAAGGTATCTACGTTTGATGACTTAAGATGATATTTCTACTCTATGTGATGAATGGCAGCTAGCCCTAAATGTGGGAAAAAGGTAAACTAATATACACGAGCAAGAAATCAAATCTGTAATGTTCAGATACAGCATTAGTAGTGTACTGCTTGACACAGACATGTCGTTTAAATATCTGGGCATAACATAGCAAAGCGATAGGAATTGGAAGGAGCATGCAAGGACAGTGGTAGAGAAGTTGAATGGTCGACTTCAGTTTTTTGGGAGAATTTAATGAAAGTGTGGTTCATCTGTGAAGGAGAAAGTATACTTGTGCAACTTAATCTTGAATACTGGCTGAGTCTTTGGGATCCTTACCAAGTCAGATTGAAGGACGACATCAAAGCAATTCAGAGGCGGGCTACTAGATTTGTTGCCGGTAGGTCCTAATAATACATAAGTGTCACAGAGATGCTTCAGGAACTCAAATGGGAACTCCTGGAGAGAAGGCAATGTTTTTTTGAGGAACAAATTTTGAGAAGCGGCATTTGAAGCTGACTGCCAAATGATTCTACTGTTGCTAACATACATTGCACGTAAGGACCATGAAGATAAGAAATGAGAAATTAGGGCTCATACAGAGGCATATAGACAGCTGTTTTTCACTCACTCAATCTGCAAGTGGAATAGAAATGGCTAGTAGCGATACAGAGCACCCTCTGCCACGCACCGAATGGTGGCTTGCAGAGTACTTATGTACATGTAGATGTATTTCTTCTGCATAACAAGTCTTACACTGTTCCAACAGTAAAACATCTTCCACTTTATAAATTTCAGTGTAAAACATTAACAACTCACCCAAATTTAATCTGGTCAGAGCCCGCAAGCAATGCCTGCACTGTCCATTTGGCAAGTTTACAAGCATTGTTTCTTAACTCATTGGCAAGCACAGCACCTCTCTGTGTGTCCAACTTTTGGCGCCACTCTACACCACCTGATAACTGAAAATATACATATTATAAACACACGAGAGGTATAAGACACTAAAAAGCACAATATTTCCAAAGATGGACAATAAGAGATTAAAGTGGTCACTTTTTGACACATGAATAACACATAGTA
This sequence comes from Schistocerca serialis cubense, assembly GCF_023864345.2. NCBI lineage: Eukaryota > Metazoa > Arthropoda > Insecta > Orthoptera > Acrididae > Schistocerca > Schistocerca serialis. Next base: position 708,860,271 of record NC_064639.1, read on the forward strand.
AATGTGACACATATTCAAGTAGTTGGAACTGATTAGTCTGCATCAAGGTTTGAAATCAGTGATAAATTTATGCAAGCAATTGAAGCTGTTTTCACAAAATACAACGGTTTATGGACTGCTGTAGTGTCAGAAAGTGATCAGAGACAAAACATTAACACAAAGACACAATGGTGGTTACAATAGTAGGCATTTGCAGCTTGACTAATATAATGAAAAAGGTACAATGTCATGAGAACAGCAACTCTCTTAAATAGTGAAAATAAACCCTGCATAATCAGTGCTTCAATAAGATAATTATTGGTTCAATAGAACTTATAATTAAGCTGTCATATAATCAAATTGACAAAACATTACGATAAACACCATTTTTCAAGAACACTATTAGTAGGAAATTAAATGATTCAATAGGAATTGTTGCTTGCTCTGGTCAGAATTAACTCTCTGTTCTTAGTTAACATTTTCACTCTTTGTAAATATATTGAATGCTTGTTGCTCATCTATACTAATAGTACAACATATAGTGGAATCTCAGTGTCAATCATTAGCGCATTTTCCCATATATGTCCATTTTGCATAAAATGCACGTTAAAATGACTCATTTATACATTCTCCCTCGTCACTTAGTAAGCTAAGATTTGGCAGTATTGATACTGTTCGGCCACTGCAACTTCTGCCACAGAGTTCTGGAAGTGGTGAGAGTAAGATATTATATGGTGAGGAAATGTGTGGAAGACAGTGTTGCTCAGTGCTGGCAACTTCACACATCAACAGGTTATTTGCTAGGGTAGAAATGACACTCAAAATTTGTTCGTATAGATCGGCAGTAGCTCCGACAACTTCTGACTTTAGCAGCCAAACTACAAACTATTAATTAGCGTGTAACTCTGTCACTGGTGTTCTTTGTTCATGTTTAGTATCTGACTTTCAGTCCATGACATTTTGTGCAGCTGAATGATGTACCGATATGCCATGTTCAAGATGAACGGACAATGGCCAGTTTCCAGAACTGGAAAATGTGCTACTGAATTGGAGAAAACAAGCTCATACTTTGAATATTGCAATTGATGGTACTGCAGTTTATGCTAAAGCAATACATTTGGTACAAAAGTTGACACACTCATATTTCAAAGCACCCAACAATTGGATCGAAATGCTCAAGAACTGACTTAATTTGATGTATAAATGTGTTCAAGGAGAGGTTGGAAGTGGGCACAATGCTGTTTTTAATGCAGATGAAACTGGCTTATTTTTTCACTTTCTGCACGACAAAACGCGAGTTCAAGAGAACTGCCATGGTGGAAAATTTGGTGAAGAAGGGCTAACTGTCTTACATCTTGTAATGAAAGTGGAACAGAAAAGTTGGTGCAACTAACAATGGGAAAGGCAAAGAATCCACAATGCCTTAAAAATGTGCAGATATTTCCACATAAATACACAGTTAAGTGAAAGCATGTGTAACAACAACTACATTCGAACAATTCCAACATTCCTGGGATACCCGGTAGGGTAATAGAAATAATAAAATCCTTTTGTTTATTGACCAGTGTGCAGCACATCCCCAAAAAAGACCTCTATGTAATATACATGTAGTGCTTTTTCCTCCCAGTTGTACAAGCCCACTTCATCTTTCAACCGAGGCATTATAAAACTCCTGCAACAAAAATACAGAAGAGGTTGGCCTCTCTTCATGCTGCAACGAGAAAGGTAATACAGTGAGACCTCTTTATAACGTTCCTCCATATAATGTTTTCCTCTATATTACGCCCATTTTTTTCGGTCCCGACCAAAAGCCCATATAAACAATGTTAAATTTTCCTCTTTACTATGTTAATGAGATCCCACTGTATTAGTAGTTACAATATTTTATGAAAACAATCTTCACCTTTGAATCCCATTCATTTAGAGCCTTTATTGTCAGAAACTGAAGTTCTCCATTAGGGCCATGCATTACAGCATCATGCTCACACCGAGCAACCAGCACAATTCCATTGTCCAGATCCCATTTGCGATAGCGGTAGCCTACTGATGCCACTTCTCCAGCCTCCTCCTCCGAGATGAATGGGTTTGTCTCTTCAAATTTATACCGCGGTTCACCCTGCAAAACAAAAATATTAATACTACTGCTACTAGCATTAAAATGTCTCAATTTTAGCACTATTCCATAACAATAACAGATGCATTTCCTATTATTCACAAACCTGCCTTTCATTATTTAAAATGCACAGCGAGACAAGAGATGTCCAGAATAAAAGAATAAAGAAATAAAGAAATAATCAAAACAAACAACGAGAACATATACACTCTGCAGCAAACATTGCTCCACACGTCATTATGAGATATGGAAGCACACATTTGAAGTCACAGGACAAACAGTCAAATAAAACTGATATTGGTCAACTTGACTGTGTTGGAAACCCCACCACTTAAATAAAAGCAGTGCACCATGAGAGAATGAAATTTAAATAAAAAACAAGTAATATTGCTGGACACTGATGTGTGTATTTTCAATGAAGATAAGGACATCCAGTGTCGGTGGCAATTTTAACAGAAATAACAATAGTAATACAGATGAATAAAGCAATGTTGGAACATTCCCCATACAACATGCTGCTGGGGCGATACCATGTTTTCCCGCCTACACTACTAAGGAAAACATGCTCCAACAATGGTAGTTCATGACATTAACAACACAAAAATGTTAAACCCACCCCATGTTATTCATTAAATGTTCTTGTGGCGTCATTCCGAATAGCTGGAACACACACACACACACACACACACACACACACACACACAACACACACACACACACACACACACACTGATGATGGTCGAAGTAGAGAGGATATAAAGTGTAGACTGGCAATGGCAAGGAAAGCATTTCTGAAGAAGGGAAATTTGTTAACATCGAGTATAGATTTGTGTGTCAGGAAGTCTTTTCTGAAAGTATTTGTATGGAGTGTAGCCATGTATGGAAGTGAAACATGGACGATAACTAGTATGGACAAGAAAATAGAAGCTTTCGAAATGTGGTGCTACAGAAGAATGCTGAAGATTAGATGGATAGATCACGTAACTAATGAGGTGGTACTGAATAGAATTGGGGAGAAGAGGAGTTTGTGGCACAACTTGACTAGAAGAAGGGATCGGTTGGTAGGACATGTTCTGAGGTATCAAGGGATCACAAATTTAGCACCACCACAACAGATACATATAAAACAAACAATCATGATGGAATTACGCAGTTTCTTTCATAACACAAATAAAATTAAGCGTTTGCTTCGGTTGGGCGGAAATTGGTATAATGGCGCTCACTGTCCTGTTGTGTTGTTGTGATGTTAGCACTTTGTCCAACCTCTGTTCTTCCTACTTACCCCAAAAATTCTCTTTGACATTGATTTTGTTACAGTTTGGGGTTCTTGCAGTAAAATTGTCACCACCTCTTCTTATATTGCACTTTTCAGTTCACATAAGGCCTCACATTGCCTTCCACTGCGGTGAAAATGCCTTGCAAGTATTCCCCAAAGGTTTTCCATGGGGTTGATATGCAGGCTATGTGCAAGCCAGGGTAAGACATTGATATTTTTATCTGTAAACCACTTATTGGTTGTAGCAGAAACATACACAGATGCATTACCTTGAAACATTACACTTTTGTTCCTTAGGTCCTCATACATTCTAATCAATTCTGTCTCTAGCATCTCAGTGTATATGTTAGAGTTCATTGTAGTGTTCAACCAAGCAATGCATGCTCACCTTCAGTGCAGAAGGCTGCCGAAATCTTACCTCTTCCACCACCAAAATTTCTGCTCATTCTTACCTGCTGCTCTATTCTCACACCCAAACCTCCAGATGTCAGACACTCAGATCAGTACCAAACACTGTATGTCGATAGAGTATCAACCAAAATTCCAATTTAGTTTGTACTGTGTGCTGCTGACAGGAGCACTGAATTATAAAAAATATTGGGGGGGGGGGGGGCATACTGGGGGTCTTGCCCCAGGAAATTTTCTAAATTTTAGAAGAAAAATAGTTAGTTTAAAGTTCTTTAAAGCATTTTAGAGTCATACGATCAACATTAGAACCCTGGAAACTGGACCCTTTATAACTCGACAAGCCGAACACATTTTTTTGGCTTTGAAAAAAGAAACAAAACAAACATGCACGGTATTTTCATAAGAAGCTAATTTAATTTACAGTAATAATCATGCTTATAGACTATTACAAAGCTGTGAATACATAGCTCTGTAACGACTGAAATTATATTTAAATAAATCCTAAACTATCATTAAAAGAATAAAATATAAAATATTGCTGTCACACAGTAATAGCATTTGTATGCCTAATTCTTTCACTCAAAAAGTATGTAAATAGTAGGTTTTAATTGGGTATTACACCCTAAAAATATTTAGGTATTTGAGAATAACTAATACAGTACTATAGTAGTAGAGTAATACAGTACTATAGTAATAGAGTAATACAGTACTAAACTAGTACTAATATTTTGAAACTGAAAATTTAATGTTATGTATGTATTTAATTCTCTATTTTATAAAGATTTTTATTATTCCTCTAAATGCCATTATTAGGGCTAGAGTGTGTTTAGAAAGGTGCAAACAGACTGTGGACTACTGAATATGAAGTCACTGATGACTAGTTGCATATCCAATTCATCCAAAACATCTCGGTGAGCATGAAGAACAGCCAAGTTGTTCAATCACTTCTGTCCCATTGTTGATCAGAGATATGACTTCGGACACTTAAGGGTGCTACATGACCGTTCTGCTGTTGCTATCATGATTGGAACTACCTGCAGAAGCTTAATGCACTTCACTACTCCACATAACATTTCTCCAACAGCAGGCTATTGTGTAATTTACTTTCTTATATGACAAGTTTTTTAAAACTAGTTTTTTTATTAGCAATATCGGTTAACATATTCAAGTGTAAGCGCAGTCTCTCAATGTCTAGGTCATTTTTGAAAAACTCAATTGATTTTTCCAAATTTGTTTCACCTATGTTTACTAAAAGCAAGCACTCTCGTTCATCTGCAACGACCTGTGTTAGTCCAGTTGAAGCAAACCACTCAGTACTGTAAGATTGCACCGTTTCACAAACTTCAATGTAAATAGCTTTGTAGTATACCTTTGGGGGTTTTGAAAGTGTGCGGTGAGCTGGCTTCATTGTTTTCATACTTCTTTGGTATACTTCGATTCCGAGAAAGTGACGGATCATCAACTTGTGAAGGTCTCTCTTTTAAATACAATTCCCGATAGTGTTCAAAACTATCACGCCTTCCATTCAATATACAATCAAGCCCTCATATATTTTTTCCAGATCAGCAACACTTAAATGAGGGCATTGAATTTTTTCATTGACATCCTCTACTGGGTTCACTGCATGGCAATAAAGATGTAAAAAGAAATAAGTCTTGACTCAACGTAGGCTGCACATTTGTAACCTGTGTTTTGTCCTCTGCAGAAAATGTTTCAAAAGTCTAGAAGTTCTTAAAAGTTTTTCAATATTCACAAGATACTAGAAGCTTGCATAATCCATCTAGTCAGGCAAAGGGGTCATAGACCAGCTTGGTCGTTGGCACACTCACAGCGTATGCTTCTGGAAAGTCCCATCCTTTTGTTGGATCCCCTTACGGTGTTTATTAAGTCCTTGGCTAAAGCCATAATATCCCTCAGACTTTAAGATGGGGGAGACTGCCTACAACTGCTAAGTTTAAACTGTGAGCAGTGCAGTGCACATAAGGTGCTTTTGGTTGTATATCCAAAACTAACTTTAGTCCTTTGAACTTATCTCTCATATTCGAGGCACCATCATAGCACTGTCCTCTTAAATTATGCATTGACAAACCAAGACGAGCAAAAACATCTTAAAATACTAAACAGAGTTTGTGATTCAGTTTTGGGGGTCTCGTATAAGCCAACGAAGCCTTCATTGATGATTAAGGAATCATCGACAGTACGAATACAAAATGACACTTGTTCATGACAAAGAGTCACTGTTTCGTCAACCATAATAGAAAAATGTTCAGTGTTCTTGATTGAAGCCAATACCTTTCTAAACACACACTTTCCTAGAAGATCAATAATCTCATTTTGAATATCGTGGGATGTCCACTTATACCCCGAACGCCCTAACCGATCTTTAAACTCAGGTACGTAATTCTTTCGGAGTTCCAACAATTTAAAAAAAATTTGAGTTTACATCTTCATGCCCTCTAATTGCTAGTCCTTGTCGGCTTAGAAATTGTACGGTAGTAAAAACTGTCTCAAGAGCTAAATGGCCTTCCTTCATATCACTATCTAACTTCATTCAATTGGGAGACCACACTTTGGTTAGTGATACAATTTAGTTTTAGAACACCTTTACGTGTAAACATATTTTCATGAAGATGGAATTTTTCCAAAGCCTTTTTCAAGTTAGAAAACCCTACAGAAGTAAATGCATCATCTTTTTCAAACAAAATTGCAATTGATTTTTAGCGTCAGCCTCTTCGCAGGTTTTGGAAAAAACTTTTACAGTAGATGCTTCATTCTCTAGCCATGTATAATTGATCAACCAAGGCTTCTGAAATAATCTTCCCTTACCAGACTGTCCAGGTTTCGGCTGTGAACGGTTCTCGCCTGAGGAAGACTAAGCAATTGATGACACAGTAATTGTTGGAGGTTGACTTGCAGTATCATCAACTTCCAAGCACGCCTTTTTGGTAACAAATTTATCCATTGCAAACTTAATTTACAATACACTAAGAGACTAAAGTAAATGAATAAAATATGGTCATATAGAATAGTCCACTAGATACTTAAGTCAGAACACTGAACAAGTCTGCACCAAGCAATGAATGAAACTGTCCACACTGAATAACTGCGACAGCATGGTGGACTTTATATAGCCATGGTGTCGTAATGTCTAAGCATCAAGGTGATGCAAGGCGGAGGGTTCCAGGCGCTTCTGCTCACGTCCTTTTGATGTCGCAATGGCTGCAGGGCTGGCCCGCCAGCACCAGACTTTACCCGAAGGTTCGTGCACCACGACAAATTCTAAATGTGCCCGCAGCACCGTAACACTATCATGACGCACACCACTTTTTCAGTTAACCTGCTTACTACCATAATTATTTGTTTTAACTCCTTACTGAATGTATTTTGGAACGTAACTATCACAAACAAGAAAAATAAAAAATTCCAACATAATTTTGTGATTTTACAAATCATATTATAACTAATAATTTTCTTAAATTATTGCCCCCCCCCCTCCCAAATGAATTTCTGAGGGGGCTCGGGCCCCCTCAGGCCACACAAAGTCTGCACCTGTGGCTGCTGACCAACAGAACAGGTGTAAACATTAATACAAAGCTACACCAGAACTACGGAGTACCTGAAAAACATAACTGAATAACTAATACGAATATCTTCTGTGGGGAAGTTGGTAGACTGTTGTACCAAGGGTTCTCGGTTCAAACCCCAATGATAATTTTTTTATTGTATGAAAGTGTTATATGGGACAACATGTTTATGACATGTAAAAGGGCTGTTTTGAGTTTACAGTAACGTTCTCTTGGCAGTCTGCTTTCACTTCGTTTATTTGAAAGTAGTAAACCTATAGAATACATTTGTAGTTTCACAGGATATACAATCAAAACAGCACACACACACACACACACACACACACACACACACACACACACACACAGCGTCATTCATTCAGGAACAATGGCTTCAAAACAGAAGTGTGTCAAGCAAATTACTTTTGCACAACAAGCACATTTGATGAATCCCACATCTGCTTATGCAACTTTTAGATTGCAAAATGAAAGCTAGTGGCTGAAACAGAACTTCGTCAAAGTTTCAAAGTTTCTGCATTCGTCAGCGACTTTAGCCATTACCCACCCACGACAGTGAGAATTATAGAAACATGGAAAATGAAACTGATTTTATGTGAGGGACTGCAGCTTAATAAAGTTATTCTGTTGTTGCAGACTAATCTCTTCTGAAGAAACTCTAGCGACATCGCACACTTTATGAATCGTATGCTTGTACATTCTGAAGAAATGAAGATGAAGTGGTTGACAAAAGGAGGTTGTGTTTGCTGGAATTATATGAACTGTGATATCTTTTAGTAGCTTATGTTGTATGTGCAGGTCACGAAGAACAATAGCATCTTTGTGGGGCTGTAAGAATCCCATATTATCAGAAGTTTCTCTCAATTGATTTGTTCCACTACTGCTGCTTGTAGAAACATCTTGAACAGTTCTTTGGTCATTTTGCTGGAGGAGTGAAAGAGGATGATTAAATTTGGTGCTGGGAATATGGACTGAAGTGTACGAGTACTCAAAGAATGTGGCTCTTGAAGGACAACAGACAGCTTTGGCACAAATTTGCCATCTGTGAAAGCAACTGAATAATTGTGAATGTATGGGTTGTCTTGTGAAAGGACCGTACAATCCCTACAAAAATTTTTAGAACCTCTAGTTGCAAGTGTGCGGCCCATAGTCGTCTCCTTATTAAATCCACTTTTGTCGGTGTTTAGATATTTGCATCTCTGTAGGCTGTCATGACTGCACAGGCTGCTTGTTGCCAGTCTTCTACCGTTTTCTGGATGTCATTTCTGTTTTCACGGTAACAAAAGATTTGAATTTACAGATTACAATATTGTTTTTACACTTTCAGCGTAAGACCCAACTGTTACTGGCATCAAATCTCGGGAAATTTGATTGTCACATTACACATAGGAACACAGACCACATTAGTATTTTTTTCTTTTTAATAATTATGTATGCAGTCAACAATAGATTTAACATCTTTATGCTGCCAAGAAAAAGATTGTAAAACAGGCATTACCATATCACTCTGGACAAGTATACAACACAGGTTGTATGTGCTGATATTACTATTACTTCTGATGACTTTACAAATCTTTTAATTGCTTACATCATCAAGTTTGGGCTTCTTTATTTCTGTAAGAAATGCCTGAAGCTGAGAAGAGAGATATATCCTCCAGGTAAATTTTCTGCACTTGACAGGTGTCAATTCAAAACAAAACCAACATGCTAACTACTGTGACAGTACACTGGTTTTCAGAATTTGATAATTCCAAGTGCAATATCTTTGTCCACAACTTGTCATTAGACTGTTTTAGCCTGGTGGTTACTGTTGCTGGCTACTGAGAGAGGTTCTGGGTGTGATTACCAGCAATCCTCTGAGATTTTTCTGTGAGTGAAAGACTGTAAAAAGCTGTACTAGCTTCATGCAGCCAAATAAAATCTGAATTAAATAAGAAGCAAAACTTACTGCAAGTTGCTAAAGTGTCACCAAACTGCAAGACTTACAACAGCTTTTTAGAAAATATATTTTTAATTACTGAACTCTTACTCATTATATTAATAATTCCAAGACTGTTGTCCTAGGTGTCTAGCTGTCCTAGACCAAAATGAGAAATAATAAGAACAGCACACCTGAACTCTATGACAAACGCATTGAATTGTATCTTCTTAACTCAAGACTTACTGGTGCAGATGCAGAAGCACCTATATAATCTCCAATATAAGACTATACTATGAACTTTGGCCACACTGGTTTCTGACTTTTGCTTCCAATCACTAAAAAAACAGACTAAAATATCATTAGAAACTACAATAAAAATTAATCTTGACAAAATTCTTACTGTTTTCAGCACTTGTTGCGAAAAGTTGTGGTTAATGAAGGTTGCTTCCAAAGCAAGGTTTCTTGGAGAATTTAGACTATTTCCATCATCTTGAGGTGGTTCTACGGAGGTCTCATTCACTGTCAGCAGATCTGTCGGTAGAAAAGTATTATTCATGTACATGTCGAAGCATAAAAGGTTGTCTTCTGCATAGAAACTATTTCTTCTCAAGTGGCAATATCACTACGAAAGCAAACATTTCAAACAGATTATTGTTTAGAGTTTTTTCCAAAAACAACCCCATTTTTCAAAAGGGAATACACACCGGAATATTTTGTAAAAGTATTTTCACAGGACAAGCACAAAAGTACCCAAAAATTGGAAACATATTGTTTCTGTGAACGAGGTTCACAAATACTCTGAACTGTTCACATCAGGAGCCCAACTACAAACAAACGAACTCTGTCGATCAACTGGTATAAGTTAAGTGCTACACTCTGGTACGAAAGAAATATTTAGAATTAAACATGCCATCAATGATATCCTTGGAAATGGAGCACGAGCACAAAGCAAGGACAGAAATTTATAATGTCCTTCTCAAAGGAACACCCACAGATAAGCCTTCTGCAATTTAAGAAAACCATGAAATACCCAAATCTCCGATATATTCCCTCTCTAGAATAAAACTACTGTATACTTTTGGGCAACTTATGTTACTATTTAAATAGTTTGAATAACTTAAATCATTCACAGATAATATCTTTGTTTGCAATATATTTTCAATAGTACCAATCATTACCAAATAGTTTGTGGTAGTGTTCTGAAATACAAATTTATTCCACATATATATAATAATTGCAAGGTGCGTGTTATTGGTAGTGCTAGTTACATTAGTGAACAAGAAGCAAGGAGCAATCAGAGAAAAATAATGTCAAATTATACATACTGGAGAAGTAAACACACCAAATATTTATGTACTTCAGGTCACTGTGTGTGCGTGTTCACACAAGTAGCCCAAGTAACCACCCCATATACTAGCTGCAAAGAGGCAAACCGTCTCATTGCCCAATAGTCACAAAACTGCAACTACTTAACCTCATCCTCTGAAAGGGCTCTGACTACCTTTACTTGCACTGAAGTGAGAAAGCTCCTGCCACCCATATGGAAGTTATTTCAAGTTCCCAGGCAAGCAACACAAGCTCAAGTAAGTGAGCAGCTTGGACACCTATGCAAGAAGCACTCTGCAACACAGAGAATTAAAACAAGTGCTAAAGGTGAACATTCAACTGGGGAAGAAAAGAAAAAGTTTTCTATATGGAAATTTTAATGGAAGTAAATGAACCATATTGAGGATACTGAAAGACATGGGTTTCAGGCATCATAAAAGGAAAGATAGGAAGGCTTTCCTTATTGCATTGCACTGTTGAAGCTTATGTACAGCAAAAGAATACAATGAAAATGTGGTGTAAAATGAGTTATGGGTTAGTAGTCTGAATGTTATGGATGGAAAAAGGAGCAGAAATACTGTGCTTCATGTGTGACCAACAAAGACTGCCTTTATTTCTGATGGTATGTTTATTTTGGAAACACCAGACTAACAATTCTGAAATTATGTACAGTGTCTAAAATGGTAGTTCAATGATGAATTATTTCTCTATCATCCTGCATGTATGTCATTATTACGGACAATACAAACATCCATTCTGTGCAACGAACAAAACAACTATGAACACTGACATGGCTACATAGTTGCCTCTTAACAGATTACTCCATACTGACAACAGCAGAACTGCTTACTGGTAACACTAAAGAAACTTTCTCCTGAATTTAAGAGATGAAACTGTGAAGCAGCATAGACACAGTTATACTATCTCCACCAAATCTTTGCTACTGCTAACTGCTAGCATAGGATATACTGGCAGGCAATCAACAGTGTCAGGACATCTACAGGAGACAGTTTACACATGACATACAGTAAAGACTGCAGGAGGAGAATTACCAAAGACAAATTTGCAGTAACAAAGTTATGGAGTATTTCATAATCTCCAAAAGTGTCATTGTGTGTCAGATGAGGATGACGGGAGGGTTTACTTACAGTGAACTATGGGAGTATTAATGAGTTACTTAGGTCTTTGAGAACGTAATACAGCTGCATTATCATTAAGGAATCATCCTTAGATTCATAATAATGCACTTTTCTTTGCCAGGCACACTCGATCCTGTGTACATACTGCACCCAAGTATGTAAATCATAATGCAGTACGTATTATAAGTTGATTTCAGAACAAAAGAAAATTCCCTTTTTGTAGTTCATTAATGAAACGGTTCCTGATAAAGTTACCCATTTCTTCAGCTTGAAAGATCAATAAGCACAGAGGATGCCTACAGGGACTGGTACTGTCCAAGAATTTTTCTTGTTTATAGCAGCAACAATTGCTTACAATATCGAGGTTTGTGCAATTTCTGCACGGCACTGCTGAGAATATAGTTTACACCTGGAAACAGCATCATATTCTCTCATTCCTCCCTTCCTCTCCCCCCTCCCTCTCTACCCAGAATGAGATGCTCACCTACCTGCCTAAGTAAATGGATTTTAAAAAACAGATGTTTTTATGACTGTAGATAATAAACTAACAATAGATACCCTGAAACTGCATACACTTAATAACTTTCCTTTCAGTAACAGTTAATTTAGGAGTGGACAGTTCCTTAACAGGTTATTTCTATGAAAAGTGGTCTAAAACAAGATAGCTAAATTAAACTATAGCCTACATTTGCAAATTAAGTTAGAAAGAAGTGTTGTTGTTGTTATGAAGAAAACAGTAGGAAACTTTTTCTTCTTGCTAAGTTGAACTATGAGGTCACTTATGTAACAAAAAATAGGAAGTGTTACAAGAAAGTTTGGAAAATTCAGAACTGCCTACGGCACATGGAGTACGAAGTACTAGTCTCCTTTAAAGTAGTTTGTATACACAATTCACTCAAAACTAAGCAATGTCATTTTATTAAAAATTATTATTCTTGCAACACAAAAAGAGATGGCTTGGAAATAAAACAGTACATGCCTGTCATGAGCGATATACAAACCAAATTCTGTGTTGTCTCTGCGGTCAAAGAACAGCTTGTCTCCAATCTTCTCGATAACAATATCCCATGAGTAATTGGACCTAGTACAACACATTATGGTTGCCAAGATAGCATCGGTGGCGTAAACATTCCCAACAGTCTTCGACAATTTTCGTATGATGGGATCATCTGTTGTTGTTACAGTGTGAGCAATTCTGTCAATTCGCTGCAATGGCTTTTCATTCTTCACATTCACTCTGTCATATGCCTTATCATAATATTCCAGAGAACCGCAACAAATTCTGTAAACATGCAATTTTATTAGTTCCGTTGTAATTAATATAATGCAACATAATTCAAGACATGTTTATACAAAGAGATGCATCAAATAAAAAGAATATATAGGAATGATGACAAATAAAGAATAACTTGGGAAAATACCTATTGCTCCTTGAAGTATGAGAGATTACAAGAGGAATGAGTGATGATTTATTTATAAATAAAAGACACAGCTCACTGAAATGCAGAAGTGCTGCATTGTCGACAGGTACACAAATAAAAGGTACAGAGCATTGAAACAAAATTTCAGTTCATAGTGCAGTGGAATGTGGGGAAAAAAGCTGCAAACTAGCATTTATAAGAAGAACAACACCAAAAATGCAAAAGGTGCTTAATATGTAAGAAATTGTCCATGCAACTTGCCACTGATGATGCCTAGCAGAAAATAAAGGCGAAACGCATATGGCACTAAAATGGTGTTTTATTCAGTTGCTGTCAGACGGTCCATAAGTAAAAATTATCAATATACCGCAATATTACATGCAGCTGAGGAAGACAGGACTACAAAAGTTGAAGATGTCAAAAGGTACAGAGCTTTGCTTTGCTAGCTTTCCGTATGAAATTCCTTTCTCAATCTGTAGGAGAAAAACACCCTCCCCCGGTCCCTCACCCCCACACAAACACCTGTCTCCCTACACTGTGCTCAGTCAACTGCCAGCTCTTTCCTGGCCCACAGTGAGTGTACTGAGGTGGGATGAGGTACAGGGCGGGGTGGGAATGTGGGGGTTACAAGGTGGGGTGGGGGATGGAGAGGCAGGAGGGCAGGGAGTGGGATTTTTTTTTTTTGTGGGGGGGGGGGCGGACGTGACGTCTAGTGTCTTGTGGGAAAGTGGGGAACTGTTTGGAACCATCCCAGCATTCACTTGAAGTCATTTTTACGGAAATCATGGAAAGCCTAAATCAGAACGGCTGGACGCGGGTTTGAACCAAACCAATATCAGGACAGCTGGATGCGAGTTTGAACTGTTGTCCTCCCAAATGCGAGTCTCGTGTGCTAATAACTGTGCCACCTCGCTCGGTGGTGGTGGGGAAGATCCAGATGACACAGGTTCTGAAGCAGCTTTTGCAACATGTAGCAGAGCACAACACGTGAGATTTCAGTGGATGCTTCACAATCTGTGCCATCTGGCTTCTCCCAACAACAACCAGCTTTTCTGAGCTTCACAGATGGGAGCTATCCTTACAGCACATCCCTCACTCCCTTAATCTCCCTGGCCTAAACCTACGGTAAATCACTGTCCCCCCTGACAATAATGTGGGCGTGTGCCTTCGGGTGCATGCATGTGTGTGTGGGTGCACAATCCATTCCGTGTCACATTACCCCCGCCCAATGTGTGTCAGCTAGTTGTGTGCTGCCATCTAGTGCCCTAGTCTGTGAAATTGCATGCCCAGCCACCTGCCACCTGCCTCCTCTACCTGCACCCCCAGCTAGCCCATAGATAGCTCCCCACTTTCCCATGAGCCACTGCCTACCTACCCCCTCCCTGCCTTCTGCCTCTCTCCATCCCTTAGCCCACCCCAGCTGGCTGGAATGAAGGGAAACTGATACCAGATATTTATCATGTTTAAGTGTTTGTCAATGTTCTTAGGCTGCACGTTATGTGTGTTTCAAACCACAGATGAGCCACATGTCAGTGGGATATAAAGGAACAGCTAAACAGAAATAATATAATCATTGAGAACTGAGAACAAATACTGTACTCAAACTGTCCACTGTTGGGCAGCAGGCCAATACAAATGCCAACCACAACAGGAGAGCCACACTGGAAATTCATGCCTGACAGCTAGTTGTTTACTCAAAGATAAATATCTTGAATGAACAACTAGCTGTCAAACTTTATTTTCTACAACTGTCAGATATTAAAAAAATGTAATATACGTGTGACAAATTATCGACAACAATAATGGGTTACTCGAAGTTGACATATGTCAATCTACAATGTCAGGAAATTTACTGATGAAGGCAATAAAGCCAAAATAAGCATATATACTGAAATAAAATATCAAGTAGCACACTTTTCCAACTCTCTGCATGATGTCCTACCCTCTAAATTAATTATCATTAACAATAATTTATCATGCCCCATTTTCACTAATTTGTTTGCAAATAATATAGGTACCCTACAGGTAACACAAGGCTACCTATAGGTAAAGTACCAGCCTAGGGATGCATAACTGATCAACATGAAGCTAGTTTTACAGCACTATCCGAGTGACTACATAACAAGAAGATAGGATTTCAACTGAAGAAAATATTAGGAAAGGATTAATGTGACAATGGTATTGTAAATATCTCTATCCCATTTTAACATGCAACTTTAGATGTAAGTGGTGTGACTTAATAATACATACTAGATACTAATACATTGTTAACTGAACGACCACATGTATGACAAATATCTGAACATATTAATGTGTCTGTGTTGATTGGGGGGGGGGGGGGGGGGGTACTACTACAAGAAATAATTTACCTCAAAGTAGTGGGTTTTCTTACATTTTTGTATGTGTTTGAATGACCCAATGCTTCAGTTTTTCAGAGTGAGGTCCCCTTTCCTCTTAAAGCAAAAGCGCTAAATCCTACTAATTAATTCCAACCCTCTAAACCACAAGCACCCAATAAAAACCACCCACACGGCATCTTCAAGACACCAAAGAAAAATACAACAAACACAATCATACAGACCTTCAACATAAATATAAAATAAACAAAATCCAAAACAACAAAGAATACAGTACCAAAATTTCCAGACCACAAACGAAAGCACTGACTGCTATCTGCTTTCAATTGCAATCACTGTCATGTACAGTAACACACACTTTGAAGCACTGAAATTTATCACTGACTAAATTTGAGGAATTACATAGCAATTACCATGCAAGGATAAGGTAACTAAGTAGTTAGTACTCACATGTCTTCCCCATCCTTTACACTGGGCAATGAAAGCTTTGCTAATCGTGGAAAATCCATCTCTTCAATTGTTATCCAGTCGGGACGTACTGTCACAGACGCATCACGACTCTTTATGGGTGGCTGATTCTTACTGTTCCGCATACCTTGTCGTAATGGCCATTTGCGCTGTGCCCGTTGATTCCTGTTACAGCAAAAGTCCGCATTTTGCATTAACAAACATTAATTCATCTCAGATTTTTCGTAAAATATCAATTTCAACAAAAGTTCTCATTTGAATCTGTTTCTGTCTTTGACTGCACTAGACATAAAAATTTACAAAAACTAATATTCCTACAATGTAACAATCAAACCCTAACAAAACTTAAGTATTCTGAAAAAAGTGACCTGTAGCCAGATAAATGGAAATAATTCAATACCAGTCTTCATCTCGGAGCAGCGACTTAAGAAACACGTGACAAATATCATAATCATCGTGAGCATTACATAATATCAGCAGTGACTTTCAAATGCCGGTCTGTCGCAACAACCAGGATCTTTTTCCTTGTTCACAAAAGACAACAAAACTGTGAATATACACATCAAAAGATGACATCACAGCTGCCACCGGTCAATGACTAGTATCAAATATGTCAGTTTACATGATACACAGCAGTAATGACGGGCTGATAAGAGTCTCAGGCGTGGGATTTACGGAATGCATGTCACTATGCTGACCAGTTCCTGCAGAGACAGCAATCACATAAAAATACTTTTGTGTCAGAGTTGGTGCATTAACTGTTTTGTGTTTTTAAAACTGCATATTACAGGCTTTTCATGTTGTAATTGTATTTTCATAGAAACAAAGCCAACTGGGTAACAAACAATATAGACCCTTCCGCATAAATAAGCTTTGATGAGCCACAGCACCTAATAAGGCACTTATACCAAAATACTCTAAAGGGAGGGGAGGGAGGAAAAAATCCCTAAACATTATATTTTATCAGTTCCAGTTCACCTTGTACACTCCTCTCGACATGCACCATATTCCTACGACTTCTTCCTTCCTTTAGTAAATACAGCATTTGCTAAGTCATGAATGTAGTTTGACGAACAGTCTCCCTACTTACTATTGTAAGCTCCATATTCATATCATACTTAATCATAGCTTCTCGGTGTCAAGAACAAACTATACCTGTTAGAAATCAGTACCCAGAAAGAGTTCACACAAATCTTAAAATTACCTATCTCGCATTTTCAAGCCTTTGCCAAGCAGCTGCAGCTGGCCTTGCATAACTCCTCTAGCACCACCACGACCCCGGAGATTGCGCTGGTTTTGCCGGAATCTGCCACGCTGATATGGTGGCTTCTGCACACGAGTTGTATCCACCAGATGAAATGTGCTTTCATCTTCCTCATGGTAATACGCATACTGACTGCCACCTCCAAACTGAGACTGGTACTTGTCTGTAATAAAAAGTGATTACAGCAACATCGCAAAGACTTTCTTAACTCTTATGTACTGAACATAAATTGTAAAGACAGAGGGAGACACTACATATTGCAAACTTTACATCTTTAATCGCTGCATACGCTGGAAAGAAAAATGACGCTATACAATCACTTGGGCGGCAAACTAATGCCGACAAATACAGATGAAAATTAAAATAAACTTTTTGCACGATCGCGAGAATAACGGGCATCTTCGCACTAATGAGTGAAACCAGATAGTATATGTACTTACTAGTGTATTTTTTGTCTTGGAAAGCCGCACCAGTCCAATCAGATATCTATGAACGCAAATAAAAACGAAATTAACACTACATTAAAGAAAAACAAATCATTTTAATACAGCTAACTTATACATATGTCAGTAATTTTCACGTGTCATACCTTGCCTAGGCGATCCCCTTTCGAAAATGGTTGATACGGCATATCTTTGAACTGATCGGGAAGATCGCAAGGACCCCATCCCTTTGGATTATCCTGTATAACAGGGGGTACAAAATGAGGGAGTTCTTCCCCGTTTGATGATATATCTTCAGTTATCATAATTGTGTCCGCCACAAACTCGTACCCATGGAATCCACACACACAGCATAGAGCATACAATCGCGTTGCGACTATCGATGCACTATTCGATATAGGAGCATCACTATCGATAAACCTAATCATATATATCGATACGTCCGAATATCGCAATGTCACAAGTCGTTAAGCGTTAACGTTGGGTTCAAGCAGGCAAGTACTGTGTTGTTGTTGTTGTTGTGGTCTTCAGTCCTGAGACTGGTTTGATGCAGCTGTCCATGCTACTCTATTCTGTGCAAGCTTCTTCATCTCCCAGTACCTACTGCAACCTACATCCTTCTGAATCTGCTTAGTGTATTCATCTCTTGGTCTCCCTCTACGATTTTTACCCTCCACGCTGCCCTCCAATACTAAATTGGTGATCCCTTGATGCCTCACAACATGTCCTACCAACCGATCCCTTCTTCTGGTCAAGTTGTGCCACAAACTTCTCTTCTCCCCAATCCTATTCAATACTTCCTCATTAGTTATGTGATCTACCCATCTAATCTTCAGCATTCTTCAGTAGCACCACATTTCGAAAGCTTCTATTCTCTTCTTGTCCAAACTATTTATCGTCCATGTTTCACTTCCATACATGGCTACACTCCATACGAATACTTTCAGAAATGACTTCCTGACACTTAAATCTATACTCGATGTTAACAAATTTCTCTTCTTCAGAAACGCTTTCCTTGCCATTGCCAGCCTACATTTTATATCCTCTCTACTTCGACCATCATCAGTTATTTTGCTCCCCAAATAGCAAAACTCCTTTACTACTTTAAGTGCCTCATTTCCTAATCTAATTCCCTCAGCATCACCCGACTTAATTAGACTACATTCCATTATCCTTGTTTTGCTTTTGTTGATGTTCATCTTATATCCTCCTTTCAAGACACTGTCCATTCCATTCAACTGCTCTTCCAAGTCCTTTGCTGTCTCTGACAGAATTACAATGTCATCGGCGAACCTCAAAGTTTTTATTTCTTCTCCATGAATTTTAATACCTACTCCGAATTTTTCTTTTGTTTCCTTTACTGCTTGCTCAATATACAGATTGAACAACATTGGGGAGAGGCTACAACCCTGTCTTACTCCCTTCCCAACCACTGCTTCCCTTTCATGTCCCTCGACTCTTATAACTGCCATCTGGTTTCTGTACAAATTGTAAATAGCCTTTCGCTCCCTGTATTTTACCCCTGCCACCTTTAGAATTTGAAAGAGAGTATTCCAGTCAACATTGTCAAAAGCTGTATTGTATTGTATTTGTATTGTATTTATTTATTTATCCTGTGGATCACATATTGCACAAAGTACACATGATATAGGACAAGTCATTTTTCTTAACAAATATGTAGTTTGGAGAAAAAAACATAGGCAATGGACTGCCATTGAAAAAAATGTACACAAAATTGTTCATTGATGAATATAGTAACTTCACATACAGAGAATACAAACAATTTACATGGGGAACTAAAAAACATGTAGGCAATGTAGTGCTACTTTAAATTTACACAAATAATCACTGAGATTACAGAATAGTGAAAATGTCAACTGGAAACACAACAGAAGGACAATGTCATTTAAAAACTACATTAAACATGAAATTAACATTGAGATTTCACAGACAATTAAGTTTTTATACTAATAGAATGTGTACTTGTACATTCAAAAAGCGAGTTAAAAAATTTTGGGAAGTGAAACTGAAACATAGTTGTGTATAGTAGAAATTAAGTTATTATTTTGCCTACAGAATGTTTTACTCTAATCACAGTATTTTACAAAGGACTTTATAGTTTTTCATTTCCAGGAATTCTTGTACTGAATAGAAACAGTGCTTTGTCAGAAATGCCTTTAGTTTATTTTTAAATATTGGATATGGAGCAGTTTTTATTTGTTCTGGAATTTTATTGTGTAATGCGACACCCAGGTGAGTTATATATTTTTGGTATGATTATGTTCTTAAAAAATTTGATGGATATTAGATTGCCCTCTGGTATAATGAGCGTGTATATCATTGTTTTGGATTAATTTGCCTGTTCTTGAGAGGTATTCCCTGGTGAATAGGATTGTTTCTTGAATGAATAGGGATGGGATGCTTAGAACATTAAGTTTTATAAATTGACATTTACAGGATTCCAGCTTTTTGATGCCACAGATTATCCTCAGTGCTTTTTTTTTTTTGTAGTTTAAATATATTTGTGCTGTGAGTTGAATTTCCCCAAAAGATGATTCCATAGCGGGGGAATCAGTGGAACTGCGCATGGTATGCTTGCATTAGTGTGGATTTACTTGTAGTAGATTTTAGTATTCTTAGTCCATAGCACAATGATGAGAGTTTCTTTGATAAGTTGTTTATATGTGTGTCCCATTTTAAATTTTGTTGGACCCATAGACCCAAAAATTTTGTTGCATTTACATTTTCAATTTTATCATTATTTAACTTTACTTGGATAGTTTTTTGATTGGATGTGGGAACTAGATGGAAGTTGATACATACAGTTTTTCCACAATTAACAATTAGGCCATTTTTGTTAAACCACTCAGAAAGTTTTTTCATAGAGTTATCGGATATTGTCTGAAGGGATTCAGGACTAGATCCAGTCAACACTATGCTTGTATCATCAGCAAACAGGATAGTTTTTTGTGGGCTCATACAAGATCATCTATGTAAATGAGGAAAAGTAATGGCCCTAGAACAGAACCCTGGGAAACACCATATCTCATTGTTCTTTCCTCCGAGAGGAAAACTGTGTTATTTATTTTATTCTGTACATTAATATCGTATTGAAGTGATACCTTCTGTCTGCGGTTTTGTAGGTAAGAGCATAGCCAGTTGTGAGCCACACCTCTTATTCCTCTTCTTTCCAATTTAGCAAGCAGTATTTTAGGATCTAGTACGTCAAAGGCTTTAGAGAGGTCTAAGAAGATACCTGCAGCTATATTATGTTGGTCAATTGATTTCAGTATGTGGTCCAACAGTTCAAAAATTGTTGTCTGGTTGGATAAAGATTTACTAAAACCATGTTGTTGAATGCTGATTGGTGCGTGTTTTTTTATGAAATTTATAAGCCTGTCATAAAAAAGTTTTTCCAGGATTTTTGAAAAGATGCTTAATATGGATAATGGTCTATAATTGGATACTAAATCAGGGGAACCTTTCTTTAGTAATGGTGAGACTTTAGCTATTTTGAGAGCATCTGGAAAAATGCCAGTTTTTAATGATTGGTTGTAGATGGTTGATAATGGCTTTACTATATGGGGAGCACACACCTTTAATATGAGGTCAGGTACTTCATCATAGCCACTAGAGATTTTATTGGGTAACAATTTTATTATGTTCCTAACTTCATCAGGGTTTGTTTCATAAACAAACATTGTAACATTAGTGCTGTTTGACGTATTGGTGGAATTGAAGAACGATACCTTGCAGTTTGCCTGAATGAGATCTTCTGCTAGTGAGATGAAATATTCATTGAACTTGTTTACAACTGTGTATGGATCTGTGACGTTAGAGTCATTAAGTGTTAGAGAAATGTTTTCCTTTTTAGGTGTTGAACTACAAGTTTCTTTTTTTAATAACTTTCCACATAGCTTTCATTTTGTTTGAAGAGGTTCTTATGAAATTGTCATTCCATAAAATTTTGCCTGTCTAATCACTCTAAGATAAGTTTTTTTGTAGGCTTTACAATAGTCAGCTACCCATGACTTTCTATTTTGATTGCTTGAAGTTTTTGTTTCAAAAGGAAATGCTGTATTAAAGTAATAATGGAAGGTGTTATGGAAGCTTAAGAACATATTATCAACAGTTGTTTGCATGTAAACACTGTCCCAATTTTCCTTAGCTAATTGGAAGTTAAAAATCCTAATATTGTCATCTGAAAGTTTCTTCTTTGAAATACTTTTTTGGGGCTGATTTTACTATTTTCCATGGCGCCACATAACGGTTATTTTGGAGTAACCGTTATCACTGTTACAGTTATTTTTTATAACCTTTATTTTTAACGATTATAAATAACTATTAGTTACTTATCACTACCGATTACTCCAGACAGGGTTACCACAGTCTGACATAACTGTTGCAACACTCACTGCTGTAAAAGTTGTTGCCATTTGACAACTGGAGCGACAGTAGTGCTCCAAGCAGCGAGAAAAGAGAACGCCAGATGCGTCGTAAGTATTTTTTTTCCCACCGCTTGGCTCGCTGCTGGCACATTAGGCAACAAAATTGAGGCGAGTTGAAGTGTCGCAACTGTTATGTTAGACCAGGGGTAGGCACGAGAGCTGCCCACATGGTTTCCCACGAGCAGTCGCTTGGTGACAGTGGTACTGTGTGGATCATATGCAGAGCTGCGGGAGTGCATACGAAACTGCATCAAGCCATAGGGATCTGCTTGCAGATTACGTCTCGAGGGTGTGCAAAGCTCTGAAACTTTGGCATACTGAGGACGCAGGAGCGACCAACTGCATTTTATTAAAATACAGTTTGGCGCTCAGGAAGACCATCTGAGGGCAAGGCAGCCTGAGGAAGCCTTGAGAGCGGAACTGTTGTATCTTTTGGCCACTTTGGAATGTTGTGCACTAGTGGTGTCTTGGGGTTGCAACGCTCTACCACTGTCAACAAAAGGCGCGTCTTGTTGTTGCCAAGGGGCACATCGCCGGCCGTTTCGAGCATCCCAGCTGCCACAGAATCAGGCTCTGCTCCTTCCCCCCCCCCTCCCCCCCCCCACCCCCCAGGTTAGGGAAATTGTGGGCTAACACCTGGGAGCCGGCCACGAGAAGGTTTCTGTCGCTGCCATCCAGACCTCTGTGTCCACCAGCGCGATAGGGCCAGCAATGCACCCAGGTAACCTAACGGTGTCAACGGCGGTTGTAACTGGCTCTTCACTGGCACCAGCCCCCTTTTTTGCTCTGGACATTGCTACAAACACACCTAATGCTGTAATCCACAAAACACCAACATCATCACACATAGTCAGTACTTGCAGTCCCACCCCTCTTCCCTTTGTCCTATGTCTGCTCCTGCTTGCCAATGCCACAAACAACCCCCCAAAATTACATAGCATCCCTGAGTAAAGGAAAGCAGATGACTCATCAACCGATCGAAATCCTCCTCAAACCCACCACCTCGACCCAATCCTCCACCCAATCCAAATACCTAAAATCCCCCCCCCCCCCCCTCCACAAGTCCACTTTATCCAAACAGTGGCGTGCAAAGAAGCAGCACAAGGATGGACACACAAAGGGCAAGAAGAGGTCACCAACCCTACCTCAACGACTCTCTCAATCTCCAAGGAGCCCATGACCCCAACAGCACCCATTGTCGCCCTGGGAGGGAACCAGGAAACCACCGCCCTGGAAGGGAACTGCATAACCGGGCAGGATTCAGATGGTTTCGTGTTGGCAAGGAAAAGCTTCCGGCAGCCTGGGGAGTAGAATCCACCCTGAACTGGTTTCAGGTGGTGTCTGATAACCCAGAGGAAACATAAAACAACATAACAGCAACACAAACACAGAAACAGGTCACCCACCCTCTGATTGTCGCGGAGGTTCCTCAAAATTACGAGGAACTCTTTGAGTTGTTTAAAACGGAAATCGGGGGAGACAATTTCAAAGCAAAATGTGCTGGTGGTGACAAGATAAAAATAACTCTACACACACTGGAAGACTACAATACAGTCAAGACCCTTTTTACCAGCAAAAACATACCCCACTACACGTTCCCTACAACAAAAACACGTAACAAAAACATTGTTATCAGAAACCTCCCAAGACGACTGTCCCCACAGGACATTGAAACAGACCTGACTGCCCAGGGATCCATCGTCAAGGCAGTTCAGCAGATGGGTAAAATTGAAAGCAAGTGGAATTTATTCCAAGTCACACTGCTGGATACCCCCCAGAACAAAATGAGATAAAAATGTTCCTGGCTGCGCCTCTCATCACCAAGCCACTGTGCTGCAAAACAAGATGGTACAGTGCTTCAGGTGTCAGGGACTAAACCATATCGCTGCACACTGCACAATGGCAGTAAGATGCAGGAAGTGCGCCAAGGCCCACGAAACGAGGTCCTGTACACTCAAACCCACAGACCCACAAATAAGGTGTGTGCTGTGTGGCAAAAAGAACGCTGTGGGTTACCAAGATTGTGAGGTCCATAAAAAAACACACACAAAAAAACAAAACACCACCACCACCTCTAGACACACAAAGAAACCAAACACATCAACACACTCAGACAAGACTTGGGTTAAACCAAAGACTCGACATTCCAAGGCCAACATACGAGTACACTGAAGTGGTTTCTCCACAAAGAAGCCACAAAAGTATAGCCCTATCACCGCAACATCAACCACAAACACAAGAACAACACCAGCTAATACAAAACAATAACGACCAGGTCCCCAACAGAGAAAGCTATAGGGAACCCATAACATAAACTGCAACAGAGAGCATAAACCTCTCCCCACCAGTTCCCCAACCCTGCTCCCACTCATATCAGGTGTCAAACTGCAACAACTAGCACACAACCACCACTCTGCAGGATGGGGTCTAGTCAAGTCCACTCACTTTTCTAAAAATGGAGGTAGGCCCGAGAGACCATCCCCCCACAAAGGGACAGGCGCCCCCACAAATACAGCTCCTGGAACATTTGCTAGCTCAAATTCGACACAAAAATAGAGCAGCAAAGCAGTGGAAGGCCACAAGACATTAGGCCACCAGGAGGCTGCTCAATCGTCTACAGAGAGAGCTGAAGGCAGCACTCAATGAGCACAGAAACCAGCAATGGCAAAATCACCTTTCAGCCTCAAAATAGACGATCACACACTCTGGCAATCTACCAGACAATTCCCTAAAAGACACACTAGAATGCCGCCTCTGCACAGTGAGCGGGAGAGGGTCTACAGCCATGCTGATAAGGCCAACGCCCTGCTGATACCTTCCAGAAGAAATTCCAGGCAGAAGAACCCAAAGACGATGATAGTTCACCATCAACTGGGTGTCTTCCTCAATGCTGAGAAAGACCCAGAAGAAGAACTCCCACTTTTCACCCCCCCCCCCAAGACGTGGCAAAACTAATTAGATCCATTCCAACAAAAAAGGTGCCAGGAGATGACAGTGTCACCAATCAGTTAGTTAAAAACCTCCCACCCTCGGCGATACCACGCCTCGCGAACGTCTTCAACGATATTACTCGTTTCCACAATTTCTCAGCTTGCTGGAAACATGCAGAAGTGGTCAAGATGCACAGACCAGGGAATGACCCTCTATTCCCACAGCAGTACAGGCTGATTAGCCTCTTGCCAAATCTCATCAGGTTCTATGAGCGCCTCCTGCTAACACCCAACAGGAACATCTTACCAAAGAGAAACTTCTAACAGATTTCCAGTTCAGATTCTGGCAGAACCACTCTGCCCCACAACGGATCATGAGAGAGGTTGTAGCAGCCACAGAGCGCTTCAACCACAGAGGCTACTGCAAGATAGTGCTACTAAACGTAACAAAAGCCTTCGACTCAGTATGGCATAGGGGGCTACTCTACAAGTTATACACACAAGGGTTCCCTGGGAGCATAGTTAAGCAGATTAAAAACTATCTCACGGATGGAACTTTCTCTGTTGAAGTAGAAACAGCCACCTCCACCAAAAGACATATTCGTGCTGGGGTACTGCACGGATAAGTTCTGGGGCCCGTATTGTACAGCTTGTCCACTGCGGACGCACCAGTAGCCCCCCTGGTGCACACCACACAATATGCAGATGAAACAGCTTTCTACACACGTAATGCGAACAAGGACCTCATCATCTGTAGGCTACAAAGGGCTGTAAATGACACAGAAACTTGGGCCCTCCACTGGCACATCACCATCAACTCTGAGAAGACGCAGGCTGTGCTGATTACCTGGAGGCTGAGAAGGCACAGACCTTCTCAACGCCCCCCCCCCCCCCCCCTCCACCTACACCTAAATGGAACTTAACTCCCCTGACGCAGAACTGCAAAGTATCTTGGTGTAACCTTGGATTCTCATCTTACATGGAAACCCCACATAGACGAGGTCAACAGGAAGGTCTGTGCAAGAGTGTCCATCCTGTACCCAGTCCTCAACACAAGCAGCTCCCTTCCCTGCTCTGCAGGTGTAAATGTATATCAGGCCCTTGACAGCCAGTAATGGAGTATGCACGCCCTCTCTGGGGATACAAGGTGAAGCAGCATCTGGACAAATTCCAGAGGCTGGAGAACCACGCCCTCAGGAGGGCATTGCATCTACTGACGGTATTCCCCACCGACGACCTGGACGCCACAGCTGAAATCCCACTCCTGAAAGAGCGTTTCCAAGAACTGGCAAGGGCCTTCTATGAGAGCTCTTCTAGATCAGGAAATGACCTCATCCGCTCCCTAGGTCAGTATGACATCTCCTGCGACAAACACAAACGCCAAATGACGATCTTTAATGAATAAGTCGAAGGGAAAATCCATATATCCAGTCCCTAATCCTGTTCCCTCCCCATAATAGCAATGATCTCGCCAACCTCAGGCAAGTACCAGACACACACAGAACATTCATCACATTACGAAGACACCCAAAAATCAGAGAAATCACACACACAAGTAAACACGTGGAGTAAAAGCCAAAAGGCTACAAAATCCCCAACACACTACCCCAAAGAGGGGAAATAAAGTAATGAGAGTGAGTGAGAGTGCCTACAGGCACCATGACCCACCGGAGCAATACTGAGCAGCTGTGAGGGTACGTAGTGCGGGTAGCAGAGCTATGCGATGTGGCTTGGCACTTGGGTATGCACACTGCATGGGGAGACAACCATGCCGCTGTGAGAGTCTTCATGCACACAGCTGAGTATGGACAAGCTAATGTACGTAGTGCAGGTGAAACACACATACATCCGAGGTCATTTCACGTGTACATACGTGTAAAATGAGCTTACCCTATGGTTGTGTATACTGTGCCATGCAACGGTTGGCCATGTACTGATGAAACACAGTTTCGAACCATTGTAACAAGTTCTACTTTCACGCCACAAATAAGATACAGACATAAAGGATTAAGAAACACACACATTTGTACTGTAAAAGTTACATTCTATTTAGACAGAAGTGTGTAGTTCAGAGGAGGGGTACTACATACGAATAGGACATAGGCATTAATTTACATAATCCTGGATGTTTTTACAATGATTATGAACTAGCATCTTGATATTTGGTGTGAAATTACTTGTCATTAGGCGCATTAGGTTAAAGTCAAACTCCAGACAGATGACAATCAAGATAAATAGAATAAAACAAACTTCATGCACAGTAAATAGGGGTAAGTATCAACTTACTTCATCAAAATATCAGGGCAATAAAAAATAAAGTAGATGAGCTATTAGTGTGTTTAGATGATCTCATAAATAAGAATGAAATCGATATACTCTGTCTGTCTGAACACCATGTAACTGTGGACATGGATAGTGTCAGTATCACTGGGTATAATTTAGCATCTTACACTTGCAGATCTAGGATGGATAAAGGAGGAGCTGCCATTTTCATAAAACAAGCGTATAATTGCAAAACTGTAGAAGTAAGCAAATTTTGTGTTGATCAGCACTTTGAGGTTTGTGCACGTGAACTTCAGCTAGATAATGTAGTATTGATATTAGTAACAGTGTACAGGTCCCCATTACGAGACTGGGAGCTATTCATAAAAAAGTTTGACTCCCTATTATGCAGTCTGTCAAACAAAAAGAAGAAGTTATTAATCTGTGGTGGTTTCAATGTCAACTTTCTAAATAATTCTGAGAGGAAAAGTGAACTGGAAGTGTTATTAACAACATATAACGTAGTATCAGTGATCAATTTCCCTACACGTATAGATCAAGACAGTAACATGCTAATAGATAATATATTTGTACAGAGAGAGGATGTAAAAGAAACACATGCTTTCCCTGTGGTAAATGGATTGTCAGACCATGATGCACAACTGTTTAACTTACAAAACCTAACAGGGTGTACAGTTCAGAAACAATTAAGTAAAAGTGTGAGGTCGCTCAATCCAGTATCTATAGAGCCTGTCAAAGAAAGCTTAAGAAATGTTAATTGGGAAGATGTATACAATGAGCCAAATGCTAATGATAAATGCAACATATTTTTTGATAAATTTATATGCCTTTTTGAACATTATTTCCCAAAGAAAATTACTAAATGTAACACCACACACTTTTCAAAGAAACCTTGGATTACTACAGGTATTAATGTGTCTTCAGAAAGAAAAATAAAACTTTATGAGACAGCAAGAACTCGTAAAGATCCGGAAGTAGTTTTACACTATAAAAATTATTGTAACACACTGAGAAAAGTTATAAGGAAATCAAGAAATATTTGTGTTAGAGAATAAACTAACAACTGCAGCAATAAAATCAGATCAATATGGATGTCGTTAGAAGGGAGGCAGGAAAAGTAACCACTGGGAAAGGTAGGATTACTATTAAGGAGAACGGGACCATCCTAACCAACAGTACACAAATAGCTAATGTATTTAACAACCATTTCTTAAGTGTGGGAGAAAAAATTGGTGAGAACAGTTAAAAAAAGGCCAGGCAGTACATGGAAGAATCTGTTTTGAAAAAAATTAGTCAGATTAAGTTTCACCTAAAAACCTCTTGTGAAATAAGTAAAATTATTAAATCTTTGAAAATTAAATGTTCTGCTGGAGTAGATGACATCTCTAATAAGATATTAAAACAATGTGGAGCAATTACAGCTGATGTTCTGAGTCACATATGTAATGCATCACTGTTGTTTTTGTAGTCTTCAGTCCTGAGACTGGTTTAATGCAGCTCTCCATGCTGCTCTATCCTGTGCAAGCTTCTTCATCTCCCAGTACCTACTGCAACCTACATCCTTCTGAATCTGCTTAGTTTATTCATCTCTTGGTCTCCCTCTACAATTTTTGCCCTACATGCTGCCCTCCAATACTAAATTGGTGATCCCTTGATGCCTTAGAACATGTCCTAGCAACCGATCCCTTCTTCTAGTCTAGTTGTGCCACAAACTCTTCTTCTCCCCAATTCTATTCAATACCTCCTCATTAGCTATGTGATCTGCCAATCTAATCTTCAGCATTCTTCTGTAGCACCACATTTCGATAGCTTCTATTCTCTTCTTGTCCAAACTATTTATCGTTCATGTTTCAATTCCATATGCATCACTAAATCAAGATATTTTCCCAGACAGGTTAAAATATGTCATTGTCAGGCCACTCTATAAAAAGGGGTACACCACAGATATCAATAATTATCATCCAGTATCCTTGCTTGCAGCATTTTCAAAAATCTTCAAGAAAGTAATCTACTTAAGAGTGGTTAGCCATCTCAACAGTAATGGGATACTTAGTAAATCACAGTTCGGGTTTCAAAACTGCTGTTCCACTGACACAGCAATATACAATTTCACTGTCCACATAATAGAGTCTTTAAATAGCAAAATGTCACCAATAGGAATTTTCTGTGATTTGTCCAAAGCATTTGATTGTGTGAACCATGACATTATGTTTTCAGAAATTACAGTTCTGTGGTATAAATGGAATAGCGTATGAGTAGTTTAAGCTGTACCTACATAACAGGAAGCAAAAAGTTTCCTTATATGGGTCAAGTGATTTCAATAAGTTTGCCACTTCATCTAATTGGGGTGAAATTACATTAGGTGTTCCACAGGGTTCAATCACGGGTCCCCTTCTGTTCTTGATGTATGTGAACGAACTCCCTTCCTATCTGAAACAGGAAGCTGAACTGACACTATTTGCTGATGATACCAGCATCATTATTAATCCAGTAAAAGAAACTCCAATTGAAAATGATACAAATATGGTCTTTGGAAAAGTCATTAATTGGTTTTCTGCAAATGTGGTTGCTCTAAACTTTGAGAAAACACAGTACATCCAATTTTCTGCTGCAAAAAGTACAGTTCCTTCACTAAATATAACTCATCAACAGAAGTCAGTAGACAGGGTAGAGAATACTAAGTTTTTGGGTGTACACATAGATGAGAATTTTTATTGGAAAATTCATATTTTGGTTCTCCTACAGCGACTGGGTTCAGAAACTTTTGCAATCAGATTAATTGCCAATTTTGAGGATATAGAAATTAGTAAGCTAACATACTTTGCGTACTTTCATTCTCTGATGCCATACGGAATAATATTTTGGGGTAACTCAACACTTAGACAAAAAGTATTCACTATTCAAAAGGAAGTGGTTAGAATAATGTGCAGCGTTCATAGTTGCACATCTTGTAGGCATCTTTTTAAAAGATTGGGAATTCTTACAACAGCCTCATAGTACATTTACTCGCTAATGAAATTTGTTCTCACCAACATGGACTAGTTTGAAACAACAGTGACATTCATGATTATAGTACCAGTAAAAAGAAGGACTTACACCATCCTTTATTCAACCTATCTTTAGCACAGAAAGGTGTAAAATATGCTGCTATAAATTTTTTTGACAAATTACCAAATGAAATAAAATGTCTGACAGACACCAGTAATAGCTTCAAAAATAAATTGATGTCATATCTCCTTGACAACTCCTTCTATACAGTAGATGAATTCTTGAATAGAAATAAATAAATCTATAAATGTAGTATATGCATTTTGGGCCATTTAAGGGAATGGAGTAAATAATAGAAATATTAATCTTAACTATATATATATATATTAAAATATCTTGTTTCATATGTGCGTTTCTTGTGCACTTGGCACATTCCACATCATAATGGCTACCATACCGTGCGATTGATCAGTGGAACATGCAACTAACTAATTAACTAACTAACTGCACCAGTCAGATGAACATCAGTAAGACTACTCCTAAGCTTCGATTTTGTCAGTTTCGCACAGGTATTTTGTTCCAAAAAAACTATACACATGAGCAGCTGTTTTAAATAACAATGGAAACTGTTCATGTGTAGAAGCTTTCCAAGATTTCTGCAGTGTGAAACTTCTCCTTCAGCACACGACTGCATTGAGAGTCAATGAGTTCTAAATGAACACTTCGATAATTATCTTACTTCTACCTTGCAAAGCTACATTCAAGCTATTCAGATGCTTGGTTACGTCAGTTAAAAACGCAAGGTCTAAAATCCACTGTGGTCGTCCAATTCTTTTACTGGTTTTCCTTTCGCATCCATGAATACCGCTATATCTTTACGTAAATTAAAAAATCGCTCTACAGCTACACCTAGACTCGACGAGCATACTTCACAAAAATATGGAACACCGCTGTATTCACACTCGAGATCTGCTTGTATCGATTTGAATTGTTTGTGCCCCAAACCTTGCGATCTGAGAATGTTAACTGTCTTTATAGCCACATCCATGAAGGCAACTAGTTTGGCACATTTTGCTAGAAAATTGATACGGTGAAGACTGCAATGTATTGCTGGTAGTTCCTTTCGGACACTGACTTCAACTTTTTTCGTATCAAAGCAACGACACCAGACTTATGAACAATCATTGCAAGAGCCCCATCTGTTGTAATCGATGAAAGTTTTTCCCAACATAGCTCGTATTTATCTATTATACATTCTATGCATGAAAATATGTCTTCAGCTGTTGTTGTGTAATGCATTGACACTAAATTGAGGAGTTCTGTAATCACATTGCACTGAGCATCAAACTCCTTGCAAAAAGACTGCAAGTTGAGCAACATCACGTACATCAGTGCTTTCGTCCAATGCTAATGAAAAGAAAACCAAATCTTTGATACTGTTTCTCAATTGAGCTTACACATCGTGTGCTATTTCTTCAATATGCCTGAAAACGGTTCTCTGTGAAAGGGGAGTGGTCATTCACAAATTCTCCACTGCCAAAGAGCTGTGCTGTTTTAGCTATTTTAAGAGTCACATGATAGCTTTCTGGCATCGCTGCATCACTGTGGATGATGAGGTATTCATCCTGTAAATATGTACAGGAGAAGGTAAAAGTGACAGAAAATACGCATAAAATATTATTAATAACAATAATAATAATGTCATAATTATCTACATGTATACATACGTCTTTCTCCTTTTTCTGCTTCAGTTCGATAAGTTTGTTTTTTATTTCTTTATTATTCAAACCGACTATATCCTTCTCATGAAGCAGTTGATAATATCACTTCATATTGTACTTCTTTCATGAAGACAATGTTGCGTTGCAAATCAAACACTGAGGTCTGCTTTGCGTTCCAAAAAAAAATTTCTCTCCTTCCCACTGCGGATTGACGAGTATGGGTTCAAAGGACTTTCGCTTCACGGATTTCAAGTCCTCCTCAGCCATTTTCTACCTACTAGTTCTGTTTTATCACAAGCGCCGAATGGGATATCTTCACAGACAATAGAAATGACGGGAAGTAAACGAACCGAGGGGCTCCATGTGATGTAATGACGTGCTTGGCTAGCTGATTAGATGGTGGGGGTACTGCTGGCTGGCTGACTGGGGGAGAGGCGCGGGCAGGCCTTGCAGTCATCTGCGAGCACCCGCACTGGAGAAAAAGTATTTGCCCAGCCCTCTGTTAGACTGTGGGGTTACAGTCAAATAATGAAGTAAGTAGACTCTATGAGTTTAGTTATCAGTATAATTATAACTGTTATTAGTGCAAAGTGGAAGGAATTTCGTATGAATCGTGCCATAACCTTAGCTAATTCACTGTCTGGTACATTTCAGTTGATGTTTGGACGGTTATTTGTGTTTCAAACTATATGTATGTAGGTTATCGGTGGCTAATATTATCCTTGCAGCTGCAGCATGAAGTACGTAGAACTTCCCCACAGCACTGTTTATGTGAAATTTTAAAAACTGTCTTTCGTAGTATGAACTAATACATAAGCTTAAAAAATTCTATATGTAAAATTCGAAGCTTACTTTCTTGTGCTGTTCACTTCATAGAATAAGTGTATGGCCTTGTAATACAACACAAAAATATACTTAATGTCATAGATTTGTTTACTCTTGTATGAGATAGTCCATTTGAGGAAAGTGTGAGTACGCTTACACAAGTTTTATGTGAGATTTGTAAAACTGCTAGATTTCTTCAGCTTCCACAAGAGACTTAATTTTTTGGTGGGAGAAAGACTAAAGTACATTTCTCCACTTTGTTGCATATCTCTTAAGTTTGGCATTATTGTGTGGAGAATTCCAGTGGATGATTGATTGTGTTGATGTCGTAAGGGTAACAGATTTAAACGCCACAGATGTCATTACAATACCTCTTTTACACTGTTAATGTAAAGCGGGTATTACATGACGACCTGCCGTTAATGGTACTATCTAGCGTGACAGCCATCTAGCTGTAGAGCGGGCGAAACTACGAAATTAGTAGACACATTATCCATGGACCAGAATAAACAGCAGTTCTAAACTGCCGTCAATCTGCACAAGCGCACAAGGTAGCAGTAACTCGCACATGCGATGAAGAGGGTACCTCACTGCTTTCTGCTTGTTATTTGCTTATTGTTCGGTGCCTAGTAGCTAATTTCAATTTTCGTATTGGGGATTCTCCACGTCTTTTCTTTAGTAAGCAGGTTTTCATAAACGCAGAAAAAACTTTTTTTGCCAGTAGACTTTCTTTTATACTAGCTGTTTATGAAAGCATTTGTTCTTTTAATTACTTTTATGGGAAATGGGAATACATATAACTGTATATGCAACAAACTGTTCTCATAAATGTCTATACATACATATATTTCAGCACAAAGAAAGATACACATGTACACTGTACAAGGTACAAAGGCTCACTGGGACATTAACATGGTGACTCGTCAGACCAGTTAGACTTCAAAGATCATGCTTTACATGGTCGATGAGACCTATCGACGCCACACAATCTCCCGCCCCCTCCACCGCCTCCTCACCCGCCTCCACCGCAGCCCCTCCCCCGCAGTACGGAATACAGCCTGTGAGACCTGAAGGGAGCTCATGTGGGCGTTGGCATCAGAGTGAGTAATGCCAGGCAGCAGGCGCACGACTGGAAGCTTCATCTTAGTCAGGGCGGCGTGCGAAGCCATGGTGATGGGCTGCAGGCCCATATCATAATCAGACAGCCAGCAGGGGCGGACGATGCATCAGACGGCCTGGGAGTAGAGGTGTGGGGAGGGGTGCGGCATGCGAGCATGCCTGCCCCTAATGCAGATCGAGCCATCTGAGGGAGATGAACAACTAACTCTTGATAGATCGCACTCTCGGGAGAGGGACAGGCTATGCACTATCTTGACATCTAGTTCCTGATTGAGTGTCGAGTCTGCAGTGTCTGTAAGGAGCACTAGCACACGGTTGTCGAAAGCGACAATCAACACGTCGTCGACGCGGTTAGGTGGTACATTGCAGCGCAAGTTGAAAGTCGGGGAGCAAGTCCCTCCAGTAGATGAAACATCGTCAAAACCTGCGCATGGGATTGATGACGACATGCTTGGGAAACCTGTGAACTGCGGTGATGAATTATCAGAAGGAGAAGACTCTACCATGGGATGAGCTAACTCATTATCAGACTTAGCAATGGCAAATTCGTCTGGATGGTCGGACTAGGACGGCAGAGAGGCGTCAGAGTCCATGAAAGCAGGCTTGAGCCTGTGTAGCGAAACAGTCTGTGGGCGATTTTTAACCATAATATCGAACGTCGTCTCACCCCTCCGGAGTACTTCAAAGGGAGCGAGGTATGGGGGTTGCAGGGGTTATCTAACGGAATCGTCCTTGAGCATAAAGTGGTAGCATGTCATGAGTGCTGTTGACAGGTGTAGCCATGCATGTATAAAGTGAGTGCGCATTCTACTAATAAAGTCTGGGGAGGTGGGGGAATCTTCAACTGCTTCAGGCAGGATAAGTTTCCCAGGTAGAATCGGGTTCTCGCTGAAAACGAATTTGGAGATGGTTCCCTGTACGTCAGGTTCAAAGGTCGACTGGAGACCGAGTAACACCCACTGAAGCGCCTCAGACCAGAGGCAGTCATGGTACCTGAGTGCTGTTTTAAGGGTGTGGTGCCATCTTTCCACTAAACCGTTGCTTTGTGGTTGGTAGGCTGTTGTATGAATTTTTTTAACACCGCAAAAGTTACATAGAATCGTGAAAAGTGCAGACTCGAACTGTCGACCCTGGTCAGTGGTGATGCTGGACGGGCAACTGAACCTAGTGATCCATGATGAGACAAATCACGTGGCCATGGTTTCTGCTGCTTCCACCCAACGAAACATGCGGTCGATTGAGGAGAGGATATATCTGTGGCCCTCTGACGGTGGCAGAGGGCCGATGAGATCGATATGTACATGACGAAAACATCTTTGTGGAATGTCAAACTTGCCAAGTTGTGGAGAGGTGTGGCGTCCAATTTTGTTGCGTTGGCAGGAAATGCAGCTGCATGCCCAGGTTTGACAGTCCTGCTTACCATTTTTCCAAACAAAACGCTCAGTGAGGAGGCGTGTGTTGGCATGGACGCCAGGGTGGGCGAGATTATGCAAGGTGTCGAAGGCTTGTCAGCGCAACGTGGGAGGGAGCAACGGCCGTATAGTGCCAGTAGAAGAGTAGCACCACACTTCGTCCCAAACGCCAGGGAACTTGGCTTTGTTAAACACAAGCAATGTCTGAGGATCTGTGAGGATAGCTTGAGATTCCTCATCAGAGGCCTGGACAGTGGCGAGGTTGGATAAATCGACGATGCATGAGACAGCATTGATCTGCAAAAAGAAATCAGTGGGGATGTTTTCCGTGCCTTTGATGTAGTGTATGTCGGTAGTGAATTGAGAGACCAGGTCGAAGTAGCGGAAATGCCAAGGGGTTGGGTCCTTGTGAGTGTTGCAGAAGGCGTCCGCCAGTGGTTTGTGGTCAGTAAGGATGAAGAAAGAACGGTCCTCGATGTCAGGGCGAAAGTGTTTGATGGCTTCATAGACCGCCAGAAGTTCTCTATCAAAAGCGGAATATTTCTTCTGTGCTGTAGACAGTATTTTAGAGAAGAAATGAAGGGGTGAAACCGTGTCGCCTTTGCGTTGCTGTAATACTGCCCCAAGCGCGATGTCGCTGGCGTCCGTAGTGATGAACAACTCGGCAGACGGATCGGGGTGGTCGAGTATGACGGCATGAGCCAATGCTGTCTTTAGAGCCCTGAAGGCCTCTAGCATAGGTTCAGTCCAACTGACTGGCTTAAGACCCGAAGTCTGTTTGCCGAACTGTGAGTCCATCAGCGGGGCCTGCACGGCAGCGGCAGAAGGTAGATGTCAGCGGTAGTAATTTATAGTACCCACAAAAAGTCAGAGTTCTTTGTATGTAGCCGGGGGTGGCAATGACGTGATAGTCTGCACGCAGGATTTAGGAGGCTGTACTCTGTCTACAGAGATGGTGTAACCCAAAAATGTCACAGAAAAATGGCGCAATTGGAATTTATCTTTGTTGACCTCAACACCATTGGAGTTCAAGGTCTGGAGGACCTGGGTTAAATGATCTTTGTGGTCCTCAGTCGACTTGCTGAAAATGAGGATGTCATCCAGGTATGCAAAGCAGAACTCCAACTGTTGTAAGATTGAGTCAAATGAAACGTTGCCACGTTTGTGCCACATTCTTTAAGCCGAATGGCATGAAATTGTATTGGAACAAACCAAGCAGCGTGATGATAGCAGTCTTTGGAATGTCTTCCTGCACTACAGGAATCTTGTGATAGGCACATTTACAGTCAATCACATTGAAAATTTGTGGCGTCCGATAACATACAAGTGAAATCGTTTATTTTCTGCACTGGGTAATTGGCAATGACAGTATGAGCGTTTAAGCGTCTGTAATCACCACACATTCTAAAAGAACCATCGTGTTTGGTGATGAGGTGAATCGGTGAAGACCAATTGCTGTCTGATGGCTGTAGAATGTCTGCCTCCAGAAGTTTGTTAATCTTTTGCCAGGCCGCGCGTAACTTGATGGGGTTGAGGCATCTAGCCTTGTGCCTAATAGGAGGGCTGGCAGTGGTAATTATCTTGTGTGTCGTTCTGTCAGTGGCGGAAGAGATTGAGAACTGCGCACGAGACTGAGTAAAGTCCTGATGTGAAGTTTTGGGATGAGTGGGGCAGATGAGGCGTAGCCTTTAGTGCGAGTGGGAAAAGGCAGCATGAAAATCGCATGCCTATTGTGTGAGAGCGGCGTTCTCTTGTATGGAGAGGCCAGCTGCTCACACAGCATGGAGCAGATCAGGGCACACAGCGACTGTCTGTTGTTCGCTTTGCCTCTAGTAACCGACCGGGCGAGAGAAGCATTCGTGTCGCGTGGGGAACAGTGATGGCCACCAAATCACGTGGTTGGTGTGCGAGAGAGGGGGAATGTTTACCAACACGCGGGGCAGCTGGCTGCGTGGTGGGCATGTTCACAACACGTGCACGACTGTCATTACAAG
This sequence comes from Schistocerca serialis cubense, assembly GCF_023864345.2. Lineage (NCBI taxonomy): Eukaryota > Metazoa > Arthropoda > Insecta > Orthoptera > Acrididae > Schistocerca > Schistocerca serialis. The sequence goes on from NC_064639.1 coordinate 708,897,687, forward strand.
CACTGTTTGAAACACATGGCACTGCACGTAGCGGGCATGAGACAGGTGCGGAGATCACTGAATGCGAAACATCACACACAATGAATGTTTTTGAACTAACCTGATGAGTGTCCTTGCTGGTGTCTGCTGATGAAGGTCGATCAGATGGAGGAACTGTGGATTGCAGTTGCAGCAGTAAGGTACGAACCATGGTGAGCTCATCGAAAGTGTGAGCAACGAATTGTTTCAACTCGTCGTTTTGCCGACGGAACTATGCCGCTGCAACGTACTCTGACAGTAGATTAGTGATGCAGGTTACAATTTTGTCTGTGAGGGTGGAGCACTCGCGAACCAAATCACATGTCACGACAGAAACGGAATGACGAGCATAAGTGCCTGAGCATGGTACCTGAGTGTCAGAAGGGTGGTGTAGCACTGAACCTTGGAATATGTTCAGGGATAGTTTGTAATGGACAAGAAATCCATACCGAGAATTGGTTTGTCAACGTCGGCGACGTAAAAAGTCCACCAGAAACGTAAAGGAGAGGATAGTGCAGCATAACTTTAGCAGAGCCAACAGTTTGTAATGTTGATTCGTTGACAGCGCATAGAAGCGACTTCGTCAGTGAAAAAAGGAGGAGCCAACAATGTAGGTATGATGGAATGTCAGTGCCCGTGTCGACTAGGAAAACAAGCTGCGACGAAATGTCGGTCACGTATAAACGACCGCTCGGCCGAGAGCACGAGCGGACAGAAAGCAATGTTTGAGGATGCCTGTGAAGTTCCCCACAGGACTTGGCGTCTTTTAGATCCTGCGGCCGGCGTTTTGGTGTTGGCAAGGTAATCTACACTTCTTGGCCTTATCCACGAAAATCTTGTGGTACCAACAGTATGGATGAGCCGAATGTGGCGGTGGCGGTGATTGTGACAGTGGCGGATGTTTGTCCTCTTTGATCTGTTCCGGAATGTAAACTGGGACGTATGGTGTTGGTGTGATTCCTGAGTGCTCGGAAAGAGGAGAGAGCGAACGAGTACAGCCCATGATGTAGATGGCGTGGAGGGGGTACGAGCCCTGCCTCTGCCTACAGATGGCTGGTAAACAGGAGGCGTAGTGCCAACCAGTGGTGAGAGGTGAGCTGGTTATTTTTGCCGCAGTAGTGCATACAGCTGATCTGCGATGCAAAGGCGAGAGCCGATAGACTTGAAGGAGTGTGGTAGCAGGTGTATCTGCAGGTCAGTAGGTAACTTGGCAGACCATACCGCCCACAGGGTAACGTCCGGCATCGTGTGTTTACTCACAAGTAGCCAAAGGCGGTGCCAGAGTTGTGATGCAGTGCGGTCCCCCAGGTGTTCCTCGTACAGGATCTTGTTTATTAATTCCTGTGGTGAGCAGGTGAGTTGGTCAAATATTGTCTTCTTGGCGAACTCGTATTTCGGCGGTGGCAGTGGCAAAAGGAGGAGGTCACAAATTAAATCTGGGTGGTCAAGCAGGTGTGTGACGAGACATAGAAATTTAGAGTTGTCATCGGTCACCTGATGTAACTCGAAAAGGTGTTCCACAAGCGCGAACCATGAAACGGGGATGTCCTCATATAGAGGAGGTAGCTTCGGCAGACAGCCAGGTGGGGTGGATGAGGGTAACTTTGGCATACCTTGGAAGGCCTGCTGTTCCGTGGTAGGATAGGCTGTCCTGTTACCCGACACTACTGGTATGGGCTTGTTACTGGCAAACACATCTCGAACAATGGCCAGTTGCAATGTCCCAGATGAGTCACGGAAGCACAACGCGGCAGGCACGGTCGGTACCGCGGGAATGAACCAATGAGCAGCGCGTGAGGTAGGCGCGTAAACTGGACCAGAGGTTAAAGTCACAGTACTTAAATTGTCTACCTCGGAAATGACGTGGAAGGCCGGCGCAGCAGGCGCAGACAGTACTGCGGAAGCAGCGAGTGGCTGTATGGTCGGAATCAGGGGCCCCCATGAGTGAGGGGGGTAGGAGGGGGGTGGTTTGGTACTCGCAACAGCGAGAGTTTTTTTGTATACATCAAAAACGCACCCTGTGTGGTAGGACCATAAATCAGTGGTGAAACCTGGTGGCAGTCACATTGTTGTGGTACAACATTGCTGGATAGTGAAGCACCATCGGGTGTGCTTGAACCCACGTGGTCGAGAAACTGGACGACAGATCTGATGGTTGTACCTGGCGAACTTGATGTATAAAAATGTCCGTTATTAATTTGTGAGGAAGGCAAAACTGGCAGCAGTTGACCGTGTGTGCATTTTGCACGAATGGCGGCGTTGCACACAGCGCGTAGAGGATCAAAACATGTGTGCGAATATGGGTCCCTTTGAACACTGCATGAGCTATCGATCGTTACACGATTCTGGAAATCGTCCACTTCACCTTTCACATGTTGGCGTGCACAGTCCGGCGACACGAAACCTGAGTCCATTGTCTGAGGTAACGGCGTAACACTCGGCCATTGCAGAGCTGCAAAGTTTGAGGTTAACTTCGTTGGAGATCGCGGATCACTGTCCATTAGCAGAGAAACAACCATTCGCAGGGGATTCGAGTGGCCTGGTAGTAGTAGCTGAGCCTCCAAATCCTCATATAAAACGATGGGTGAGGCAGCCGTGGCATCGAACATAAAACCTGTTGATTCCGCACAGCCAGTGCAGAAGTCGTGGAAGATGTAGAAACTTCGGAGTCACCAATATTGGAAACGGGAATACGGATAACCGTATACGCAACAAACTGTTCCCATAAATGTCTATAGATACATATATTTCAGCACAAAGAAAGATTCATGTGTGCACTGTACAAGGTACAAAGGCTGACTGGAACATTAAGATGGTCATTAAGGTCATGCTTTACATGGTCGATGTGACCTATCGACGCTACAGTTTGTATTATACAAATAAAATGGAGGAAAGAGGCGTTATGCATCTTAATTCAGTCATACAATGAGGAAAGGTTTCTATATGACCCGCTACATCGTAACATGTTGTGTTGGCACTCGTTTCTTCCTGAGTAATATGCATATAAGGTAACATGGTGATTTTCGATTAGTATCGTAATGCCTTAGATTACGAAAGTTCTTGTTTGATTTGATCGGATCTCTTCCTTTGTTTCAGTATGACAGAAAAGAGAAACTGGCAGTGATGACAAGAGAGTCCGTGCAGTTTCGTCCAGTGGGACAGACGATGACTGCAAAACGTTGAGTAGCACATTGCACATTGCATTCCATTTTCCAAACTTGGAAAAATAACGCAAGTGCACTTTTAGGTATTGGTCTTTAAAATGTTTCAAAGTGCAGTGTATACATAACTTTTGAGATGGTGAGCTGTGCTATTCTGTGACTAAAAGCCAGAATCTTGAAAGATTCCCCAGTCGCTAGAAAACATAACATACAATCAGCCTGCAACATAACATACTAAATCACTGATCTAGTTGGGTATGATCACAAAACATATAAACAGATGATTTAATTCTCATTTTAGAGAAGGTGAGATAGCCTCCATCATGACTGTTGACACTTGCTAGTTCCATCTTCTATTATAGACAGCAGTTTTTCGAAACAGGTCATGTCCATCCACACGAAGTTCGAAATCCTTGCAGATCTTCGATCCTCAGTTCTTTCATAAGCAATATAATCCACTGCCTTCGTTCCTTCTTTTCAGCCAGGGGCAAACTCAACAGCGTCTGACTTTTCGTCTTCGTCGTCGTTCTGCCCTAATCGGGAGATCTACTGTCACTGCCAGGGCAATAACTCCAAAAACAAGTGGGTCATCCATGTGCAAAATATGAATTTAGGTATACATATACTTGTGTAACCAAGTGTCGTAATATAAAACTGACTACTTAGTCTGTAATTCAGAACAGTGGTAACCTACAATTACTTAATAAATAATCATAAAAAACAATTTCTTATTAAATAGGAACCTTGAGCACGCATAAACAGTTTGAACGAATGACATTCCTGTCACACTGCCCCCCTAGTGTTTCGCGCGGTAGAACGAACGACTAAACAAGAAATAAAAGACAGTGCTGCGTTCTGTGCGTTATTACCGTCTACTGCGCGTGTGCACCAGGTAAAAACCTCGTGGATGGGGTAACAGGTCTACGTGAACGAGCCTGTAGTTACAGAAATGCACGCTTGGAGCGCTGGTGCATTGGTGCACGTTTTTCGAGCATCGTGTAATAGGGGCTTAATTCTTCTTTGGGTATCCAGATTTTCAGAGTCTGAATTGATAGTATTGATGATGAAAATACGAATTTGTATTAAGTTTTTGGAAATTTTGAATAACAAAATTTCCTGTCCTGAGGAATACTTTACCTGACATTCCATGTTTTGCTTTTTTATCACGTGTGTTACACATATGAGGCAATAGTAAACACTTCATCTGTCAATGCCACCTGCCTGCCTCGACATTTTGTTTTACAATTTAATAATATTCCAGTTAAATGTCTGTATATGTAACAGACTATTCATGAACGAGACAGGTGAACTTTCAAAATGAAGGATTAAAAGTTTTGCATATAACAGAACTTCAACATAGCAATGAGCGCACCTGACAAAGTTTCTTAGTGTTACTTAATGTAATAGAAAATGAACTGACTTGAGCTCTATGAAAACATAACAGCCTATATTATTCAAAAACATTCATGTAGTATATACAAGTACTAGTAGACCCTAAATGAGTAAGTCTATACCACTGATGAGGTATCTTACTTGATTGTTGTTGTAAGCATACCTTATTCATTCCAAACATGCCTCCATCAAATGCTTAATTTGCCATACATGTGTCTGAAGTGCACGTATACCACTGCAATAAAATTGATGTGCTCAATACTATGTAGGAAGTGTTTCAAAGTCTGTGACCAAAATCTAATTAAATAAAAAAAACGATTTTCAATGGATTTGTACAAATTGAGAAAACATTTTTTCTTAGTAAAGCAAAAAAGCTATGTTTCACCAAATTGCACGAGTTTTTTCGTATTCATGTTGATAAAATACACTTTAATGAGATTGATTGATCCAACACTGGCACTTTCTCATCATAATGATGCCACTAAGCATTAGGTATATGGTACACTTTGAGAAGATATTCAACTATTTTTCATTTGAGGTCATCTACAATACTCAAATATTTCGGTAAGCGTAAAACCCATAAAAAATAGTAAGATGCTGCATACTCTTTACAATATTTCAAAATTGTTCAAATGGCTCTAAGCACTATGAGACTTAACATCTGAGGTCATCAGTCCCCTAGACTACTTAAACCTAACTAACCTAAGGATATCACACACAGCCATGCCTGAGGCAGGATTCGAACCTGCGACCGTAACAGCAGCGTGGCTCCGGACTGAAGCGCCTAGAACCACTCGGCCACAGCGGTACAATATTTCATATCTTTACATGTACAAGACTATTGCTAGTACTACTAGCCCGAGGGCAATAGTACAGAGAAAAACACGAACATGAAGCGAAAGTGAATATCCTCAGCGAGGAATTATACATAGCTATGTATAATGCCTCATATCTCCTCTAACGCAATCAAAGGCTGGAAAGAGAGTGACATCAGAACTACAAGAAATGGAGAGAACTGAATCCCGTTATTTGTAAATTCTCAGTGGTTGTTTCCGCAGCAATACGAAAATGTTTTGTTTACTCCAGTACCTATTCTCTCTGGAAATATCACCGGGTTCTACATCTCTTAATTGGAGTCAGAAACACAGTTACCAACTTCCAATTTACCTGTTGTGGTAGCTGTTAACTTCCAGAGAACAAAAACTGTGAACAAATACAATATTTGCCGGAGAAAAATGCAGATCTCTGACATATATTTCCATAGTCGCTCGAATTCCTTATGGTAACTATTTGTACTACCCGCCAAAATTAAATTGACACACAGTGCTGTGACTCAAGGAAACGACCGTACATGTGCAATGCCTTTATTTTCGATGGTCTATCCGTCTCCATTAAAGCCAGATCTCAGATGAGTTAACGCGAAAGCGTAGTACAAGTTGCGGTAAACAGATGGCGGGAGGGCTGTTGACAGTTATGGAAATAACTGGTAGTATCAGATGGGCAGTAATCACAGTAACTGCTACTTCTCAATAACTGGTTATTTCTATCAGTTACATTATATTTTGCGACCTCTGCGCCACAACTTGTGGCTTTCTGTAGCGGCCTCGCAAAGCGTGCATATTTCCTCTACCTGAAATACATTACATTCTGAAGATATTTGCTCCATATCGCAGACAGCTAGTGAGGACAGAGGTTACCATCAGCCAATTGAAAACGTTCTATTTTCAATGCGCCATTATTGTGTATACATTTTGCACAGGTTTGGCTATGAATGAAATGTGTAGCATTGTGCTATGTCTCCATGAAGAGTTTGCTCCACAGGCATAACTTGCGGAAACAAACGTGCATTTACCTCAGTAACAGCAAGGTAGAGAAAAATTAACCCCACATTTGTGACAAATTTTTCTTGACATACACCGAAAACACGGGTCTACAGTAGCACAAGTTAGGGGAAGTATTGAATATACGGTACCTTTTGAATATGATGTAATGTACCCTTTAGTATTATACTGTAGTAATTTAATTCAGGATCAGCGTTTGGTCGAGTTATGTTACTTGACAGCGACACACAATGCGAAGTTGCTATTCCACCAGTGTAGGGCATTACAGGAGCGGCCGATTAAACCCGTTTGCTTTGATCCAAGACGTCATCAATATGGTGGAAACTGCTACTTCCAGCGTATACAAAATGACAACACTAATGTCACTACACACACACATGCCAAGAAATATGAGCGAAAATAAAAAGACACAATAACATCTCACTCCAAAAATAAAATGAAACCATCGGGACAACGGCGGAACACTGGGGGCTTAAGGCAATGACAAACTACATATGCAACAACAAAAGAACACTGCACCATCCCTAAACAAAAAATATAAAAAAATTAATGTACAGCTTTCCGCTACACCAATAAATTCACAGGAATTGGACACTTCACTTGACTCATATAGCTTAACCAAAGCTATCGATACCAAGAAACTAACAGTGGAATCAGAGATTTCCCTTGAGCCATATAGCTCAACTGCAGCTATAGATAGACTGATGGCATCTGATGTTAAGTTCCATAGTACCCAGAGTCATTTGAACCATTTGAGCAGCTATAGATACCAAATAATCAACACCTACAACTCCAAAAAATGGAAACAAAACCCCAACAACTCAAAAACCCAAATGCCCCATTTTCACTACACCAATTAAAACACAACCGACCTACCATAAATATATAACACACAAAACATCGTAATTACTACTGAATAAAACCAAAACAAAAATTATTTACCAGCAATACCACCTAGGTTGGCCAAAAGTCGCCTGTATGGGTCAATGCCTAGTTTGGGGACTCATTTCAATTATGTGCAGTGCAATGGAGATGTGGAAACTTGGATGGTCCTGTCTTTTGCAGTTGGACGACAAGAGTGGTATTCAGTAAGCCACCCCCCCCCCCCCCCCCCCTCCACACACACACACACACACACACACACACAAACAGTTCAACATATACATGTCCCTGGCTGAGCTGTCGGTACTCTCGTCCTCATGTTGCTGCCGCAAATGTGACGCCAAACATATTCAGCAATAAGACCGAATATTTGCAGAAACTGAATGAGAGACATCATGCTAATACCTATCCTAAAACGTAATGATACACTATCCGAGGAACAATAGAGGACATAAGATTGAACCTTGGGAAACCCCATACGTAATTTCTCCCCAGTCAGAATTATGTCCCCGGACTATATTGGTTGAATTATTATGTACAATGTTCCGCATTCTTTTGGTTAGATATGACATTACACATTAGTTGGCTATACCAACAGTCTCATAAAACTTAAATTTATCCAGGAGAATGTGAAACTAATTACAAATTACTAGAATCTCAACCCAAAAACTCATTTGTAGAGAACTGTTTCGTGGTGAACAGGAGTACATAAAAAGATATGATGTCTCAAGTTCTTGACCTTTTGCATGTAGGTTCTAGATATTTACATTTGCACACCTAGATTGAAACATGAAACTACCTGTTTTGTGTGCCAAAAGCAGGAACAAGATCAGAGACTGTGAGAAGACAGTGCTGACCCATTGACCAAAGCTGCCTGTGCCCTAAGTGCAGTAAAATTAATTTTTCTTTTTCTTTGCCTACATTAAGCCTTGGAGTAGGGTGTAATCCATAAGAACTAGCAATCCATGCTCTTCAGAAGATTCAGGCTGTTCTGAAGAAGAAACATGACACAGTAAAGATAAAGTTTATCTGAACCAGAAAGGCATTGACAGTGATGATAGGCCTACAGATTATATTTTAGGCATATAATTTATAGAGTAACTTGCTTATTGACTGTTGCCTTAACATAGTTACAACTGCCAAAACAGGTTAGGCCTACAAACCAGGAAAACACACTAATCTAAACTGTTACATTTCTCAATTCTAAGCTCTCACAGACACTTCTTGTTTTGCACACTATAGCCAGTGCTAGAGATTCTGTTATTGAACAGAGATATAAGACAGCAAGAGCAATACCGATGACTGAAATGTAACAGCTGGGTGTAGCAATGACAGGTACTGCTTCGCTGAAGTCCCACAACTTTAGCAAGAAAACAAAACTAATTGGTTGTAATTGTGATAAGTAATAAATTGATATTACAAATCTAAATACCTAGCAGTTTCTAACATTAACAACAGGTTATGGGGCCACGTTTTACAGTGCAAGACATAAATGTGGAAAAGCTAATCAATTTATTCAGTGCATAATTCACAGTAATAGCTCAGGAGATGGAGAAGTTCAGGATACTGCTGTTTGATGATATCACCTTTAGCAACTGGAAATTTGGAATTATTGAGTTTTGTAGAAAAGTGCTACTCAGAAATGTGTGCAGGATGACACAGCTGAACAATGTTCATAAAAGGAAGCTCATCAGAAAGAACTTAGCAAAAATGATAAGAAGGCTGAGTCACAAATAATTCAAAGAATTTCAGGCAGTTCCTTCGAGAATGCCAATAACATGGAAACTGACTATGGTTTGTGGAATTCATTAACTTAAACTTTTGAGGGGCAAGGTAGGGCTAAACAACTTTTATTAAGAAAGACTCTGTGGACAATGAAGTTTAATGCAAATGGTAATACTTTTGAAAATATTTTCTAAAAGTTAGTTAAGTTAATAAAGTTAATAATTGTGTGGAAGATCAATGTATCGAGTAATGTGAAATATCTGTACTAAGATCTTTGGCATGTACCGAAAAATAGGGCAGTCTGTTGTTTAGTGGTGAACTGTGTCATTGATTTGTATAAGTGTTTTACTTATAATAAGGCATTATTCATTTAAAGTGGTGTTCGGGACATTATTTCGCTACAAAAACCACCCACACCCACTCTAGTGACCCCATGTTACAAGTCTTTGGTGAACTTCCACGATTCAGGCAATTTCCACATACAAAATAGCACAGGACAATGTGGCCAACAACAATGACTGCTATGACACAGCAACCGATTTCATGCACCACATGATCACCTGTGCTCGTTTCTCCCACCCTGATTTACTATCATGGTGCTTCAAATCGTGTGAAATTTGAAAACTGTGAACAGTTTGCTTCACTGCCAGTACAATTCGCTCAACAAACAGTGCCGACAATGAACTTTGTTGCACTAGTTTCTATGCCCCATGGACATTTCCCAGCACATCTTACACATTGTATTGCTCCATCGAGTGGTTTTTCTGTTCATGAACATTTTGTAATATAGTGTGACCTGTTTGTTACACTTGTTGAGCCTAACCTACAACCTAGGCTGCCAGCTTTCCACCAAGATGCCATATTACCGACATGTACACGTAACTTCATACAATTCAAAGGCAATCCACAAGTGTTCAACGTAGTGCAACAGCAGCAGTGCATGAACAGTGAACTTTTACCAATGAATAATGTGACTGTTGCCGTTTCCGCCTTGTCTGGTGCTCCTATATCGAGCATTTTTAATTCACCTGAAAAGGTAAACAATGCTTAGTGGATTAAGTTGTGCATTCCGAATTTTTCGATGATCACAGCCGTTTGTGCCACGCTAGCATGTGTGATAGTGCACCTGTTTACATGCATGTACATCAAGGACAGAATAAAGTTAAGTGCCCAGATACAGTGGTGGCTTCTACAGTCTTAACGCCTTCATCAATGTTCGCTCCATGTATTTTTCTGTTCTGCTGTCTATCTCAGGATGTTCACCACAACTGCCACCACTTACTAAGGACAGTCCGAAAACATGGTTTTCTCTAATGGGCAGCATTCTGAATGTTCATGGCGTCCTATCTGATGAAACATGGTTTGTCACATTGCTTACTGCTCTACACGAGTATATGGATTAGACATTTGATGTCATCCTTGTGGCAATGACAAGGGACTGCTACAAAGATGAAAAATCCACAATTCTTTAATGATTGTCGGAAACCCCACATGGGGTAATTCATCACATACTGCATGAAGTATCACTTGGCAAGCTCACACCATTTAAACTTTGGTGAAAGATTAGATAATTAATAGACTCTTCATTCCTATCAGACGAAGCACTGTGGTCACTCTGGGTAGTTAAAATACCATAAGCCCTCTTACTCCAACTCTTATCTCACACTACTGGCCCTCTAAAAACGCATATACAGCTGGCAGACAACGCCTACAAAATCATAAGACATGATCAGCTCATCTCTGTGCTGGGTTCAGCGACAGCACCAACAGTTGGCATCCTGTAAACACTTCAGCTTGCAGTTTCGAGCACGGCTGTGGGAAGTCACGCTGGTCGAAATCTAGGTCAAGGTGCTATCTGGTGGCGGTGGTAACAAGCCTGCTGGCCCCACCACCACCAGCCACCAACATGGCCTCGACTGGGTCCACTGTTGCAATGACAGATGTTGCCCATGGTTCGCAGTCACACTCCATGTATCCTCTGTGCTGGTACCAAATCAATCATGGCGATGCAGTTCAGAAGTGCCACCGGTCTTGCTCATGGGACCCAAACTGGCGCTGCAAGATGAATTAGGTGCATCATCTCACAGGCATTCTAGAGGGTGCCTACATTAGCACGAGTCAACAAATAATAAACAACTACTGCCAGGCAGACTATGTTTGTGACCTCATCAGTGACACGACCTTCCTGGTTGACACGGGTGCAGATATTACTGTTATACCCCTGGCATTGTCTGTTACGCCACCAACAACTTACGTCATGATGCTACAAGCAGCTAATAACTTGTCAGTCACGGTCTATGGCTCTACTCCTCTTAAACTTAAATTTCACTCAGCACTGTGTTTTGATTGTACATTTAACAAGGCTGACATCGATAAACCTTTGTTAGGCATAGACTTTCTGCGACACTACAGACTCTCTCCAGACGTTTCGATGTCCACACTGTTACAACATGCCTCCAACCAAGCATTGAGGGCTCCTTGGTCGCAACGCCTCCGCATTTGAGAGTGATGAATGCTGTCTCTCTGCTACAGTCAGCTGAACTCACATGTGTCACTACTGACTTGGTACACTCATTGTACAAACTCCTCAACCAGAGACACAATATCACAGCTCTTCATGTGGCAAATGCGACCCTGCAAGCATTCATCAACAATACATCAGCGGATCTGGTAGATGCATGGACAACCTTCACTGCATTCGCATCAAGGACACCTGTTACTACCGCACGTGTTGGGTAACCACATCCCGCAACTACAGTCACTGCCACGACCGAGAAGTTTCATGCCAAACTGGCTACTTTCTCAGATGGCGAGAAAACGTCTTCCTTCACAACAGAGAGCTTCAAAATGTCTGCCGATGAGGCAGACAATGCCCCTTTTGCAACAGTAGAGCCGGCAAGCTATGCAGCTACCTCTACTGCTCCTGCCGAGCCTGTACATGCCTGTGCCACTGCACCCACTGCTGATGCAGACCACACCCCCCTCAACAGGTCACTGCACCACATGGCAGCCAATCCAACCTCCGCACCTGCAGCTGATGCCGACCTCACCCAAACCACACTCAAAAGGAGGCAATCTCCACAGCCTTCATCGCCTACACATCAACTAGGCAGAACACCATCACCAGAACTCACTCCTGATGTGTGGCATGACCATGAGAAAGACCGAATCCATCACTGGAACTGGAAATAAGCCAAGGAGAAAGATTGGTGCATCCCCAGGGAACAGCATGCCTACCAGGCAGGCAGGGGCTCTGTGGCGGATCGATGTATCGAGTAATGTGAAATATCTGCATTAAGATGTTTGGCCTGTATTGAGGAGTCAGGCAGTCTGTTGTTTACTGTTGAACTGAGCAGTTCAGTTGTGTATATGTGTCACTTATAATAAAACATTATTCATTTAAAATGTTTTTCATTACGTAATCTACCAACACCCCCACATTATTTGAAAGACTCCGGTGCTAATACTGGGGAAACTGACATAGTGTGCAATTTGTTACTAATGATACATCCACGATACGATGTTGTAGTTGCTGTTCTGGAAACCTAGTCAAGTGAGCAAATGAAGAAGCAAAACAATAATTCTGCAGGTAACAAAAGGTCATTAAATGAACTGTATTTATCAACAGCAGGTGTCTCAGCATGTCTCTCAGCAAGGTCAAAGGAAGCATCAAGCGACAGCCAGATACATTTTTGTTTGCCAGAAAGGTTATAAGAGTTGATGTTGAAAGCATTGCTCCTGAAAAGAAATTTCAAATAAAAATAAAAGATGTTCTTGAAGTATCACATTTATTGTCAGTTTGTAAACTAGAAATGGCTGGATACCACATTGTGTTTGAAAATTTGGTAGGTTAAATTCGAAAGGGTGATAAAGTTATAACTGTATCTCACAGAAAAGGTTCAGGTATGTGTACCCTTTCATTTAAACATACTAAGAATTCTATGTGCAGTGCTTGTGTTTCAGAGAGGGATGTAGAGTTGTGGCATAAACGCTTAGGACAGTTGAACCTCAAAAATATGAAGAAACTTCTTTATCTAGCACAGGGAACCGAAAAAGGGAAGTTATCTAAATACATAAATAAATTTTGACCGTCATACAGGGCAAACAAACACAATTACCACTTATTCAGTCTCATGTTCGAATCAAACAACCACCTGAACTGATTCTGAGCTCAAATGTAATGAGGATTCTTGTACAGAACAACCTTCTCAGTGCCAGCCAAAATGGTTTTCCAAAACATCGATTATGTGAAACCCAACTTGCACCTTCCTCATATGACCTACTGAAAGCTTTGGATCAAGGCAACCTAATAGATGCAGCGTTTCATGATTTCCGAAAAGAATCTGACTTAGTACCACACCTACGCTTATTGTTGAAAGTATTATCATACAGGGTATCAAGTGAAATTTGTGACTGGATTAAGGACTTCTTGGCAGGAAGGTCACAGCATGTGGCAGGTCATTATCAGATGTAGAAGTAACTTTGAGTGTGCCCCAGGAAAATGTGTTGGGACCCTTGCTGTTCATGTTGTACATTAATGACCTTAATAGTAAAATAAGGCTTTTTACAGATGATGCTGTCATCTATAATGAAGTACTATCAGAGAAAGGCTGCATAAATATTAAGTCAGATCTTGATAAGATTTAAACATGATGCAGAGATTGGTAACTTGCTGTAAATGTTCAGAAATGTAAAATTGTACATTTCACAAAACGAAAAAATATAGCACACTTTGACTATGACATCAATGAGTCGCTGTTGGAATTGGCCAACTAATAATACAAATACCTGGGAGTAAGGGTCTGTAGGGATATAAAATGGAATGATCACATAGGTTCAGTCATGGGTAAAGCAGATGTAGACTTCAGTTTATTGGTAGAATACTGGGGAAGAGCAATCACTCTACAAAGAAGATTTCTGACAAATCACTTGTGTGGCATTATGAAGAGGGTAGTTGCCGCTCACCATGTAGTGGAGATGCAGAGTCGCAGATAGGCACAACAAGAGACTGTCAGAAAGTGAATTTCAGCCAACTAGGCTTGCATAAGAAATGGACAACTTACACCCAAAGGCAAACGCAACACACACACACACACACACACACACACACACACACACACACACACACACACACATGACCACCGTCACTGGTTACTGAAACAAGAACTTTACAGTCTGGCTTCATTTTTGGTGTGTGTGTGTGTGTGTGTTTCTCTTTTTACGACTTGGGTTTTTTACTGTTCGATTTTGTTAGAAGTGTTTCATTATTTTAAAATATACTATGGAATGGCTACTGCTCATTTTAACAAGAAAATCGACAGATTTAGATGTGCCACCGGTTATAAATACATTTCGGATTAAATGACAAAATTGTTTGAAGAAAAGGGAGTACAGTTCTGGTTTACCACAAGCCATACACCTCAGCAAAATGGAGTGACAGAAAGATTAACTCATACTATAACTGAAGAGGCTCATAGTATGATTCTTGGATGCAAACTTGGAAAGCAGTTCTGGCCAGAAGCAGTACTGTCAGTTGTTTCTATTATTCATTGTAGTCCTACTTCAGCTTTAGGTGGAGAAATAACTATGGTATGGAAGGAAGGCAAATTTGAAGAAACTGTATATGTGTTTGAATGTAACGCAAACTGGCGCATTTCAAAGGAATTACTGAGAAAAAAGTTTAACAGCAGGTTAGTAAAATGTTGCATGACTGGATATTGTTCAAATGATTGCAAATTATGGAATTACAAACAACATAAAATTGTATTTCTAAGAGTTGTTATTTTTGAAGAGATAAGTCTCTGTTTAAAAGAGAAGGTATCAATGACTGCATCTTGAAGGAAACTGTTCAAATGGACAACATAGCACAGAATACAGTAGAAGACAAGGACACCAGAATGATACCGACTTTGAGGACACTGAGCAAAATGCTGAAGATAACTCACAGCCTGTTACTTCAGAAAAAGCAAAGGAAGCAGAATGCCTGCAGAAAAGCAATAGAATAACAAGAAAATCTAGCTCTTTGAAGATTATGCAGAGTTAGCCTTGAATGCAAAAGCATTTGTGGAAAACATACATCAGAATTTTGGAGATTTGAAAGCTCAGCATGATAAAGAAGAATGGACAAAAACAATACAGGAAGAATTGTACTTTCTGTCATCTACTGGAATTTGAACTTATGCACCACTTCCAGCAAATAAAAGAGCTATTGACAATAAGTGGATGTTTGAAGTAAAAAGCGGTGTATCTGGAAATATTGAAAGGTATAAGTCACATTTAGTTATGAAAATTTGTGCTCAGGTAAAAGAATATACTACCAGGAGACACATGTTTCAGTTTCTCGTCACAATACTGAGAACTTTTCTTAGTCTTGTGAATGAACACGATTTGTTTATGGAAAAATAGATATACAAAATGCATTCCTGCATGGAGAACTGACTGAAGAAATTTATATGAAAGTTCCTCAAGAAGTAAATTTTAAGGAAGGACCTATATGCAAACTCAATAAAGCTTTATACGGACTGAGACAGGCACCAAGAACCTAGAACTCTACATTTGACTCTTTTATTGAGGAAAATTGGTTTTGCTAATCCAAAATTGACAGATGTCTGTATGCTGAAAGTACTGATAGTTATAACATTTATTTGCTACGGTATGTGGATGATATTCTAATTGGTGAGAATTGTAAAAGAAAAATCACTGATATTAAAAGTTAAAATTAAAATTTTCAATGCTAGAACTTGGAGAACCAAAATTATCCCTTGATATAAATATACAGATGACCAATGGCAAAATATTTCTTCATCAACACGAAAACTTATTGAAAAGATTCAGTGTGGAAGACTGTAAACCCTGTAAAACACAAGTGTAAGTAAAACCCATTAAAGATCCTTGTTGTGACATGGTTGGATATAAAGTGAACAGAGAATTCATAGATTGTTTGACGTATTTAATGATAGCTACAAGAGCAGGCATAAGTGTGCCAGTTCCACAGATCCTTGATCCGAGTATATCGCTAGTGCCAGATTATTACAGTAATAACCATATCTAAATGGTCATGAGGCTTACAAACTAAATCACATATAAACAGATACATGAGGTTCAAGTGTTTAAACAACAACACAAATTATAGTAGTGAGAATGGTTACACAAACAAATTATGCCTAACATTCTAATACATATAAAAGGCATTCTGTTATCAATTGATATGTCAATGCTACATAACCAGGTTCTCTAGGATTTTTTAAAAATTGAATACATTGTACTAATTGTTACACACTGTCAAAACATTCCTGGAAAGAATAGAAAGAACTATTCAAAAGATAAAGTTTCAGTTTTTTAAAGAATTTAGTCATATTCCCTATGATCGATTTAACGTGAAGCGAAAGTTTGTTGTATACTTTTATGCTTGAATAATGTACTGCTTTCTGCACCAAGCTGAGATTTTTTATATCTTTGTGAAGACCATGTTTACATCTCATATCACGATCATGAGTTTTGCTGTTTATTTTGTATATTGTATAATTATTGTTCACAAAGCACATTAGTGGAAAAAAATGTACTGAGATGGCATGGTGAGGATACCAAGCTGTTTGAATAAGTTTCAGCAAGAGCATCTGGGGTGCACTCTAGCTATAATTCTGATGACTCTTTTCTGTGAATTCTCATATCGTTTTTCATTGATGCAAGATGTTTATGCTGCCACAGACATTAATTTTCAATGGGTTTCTACTTCATATTCAGATGTTTAATGACTTCCACATCAAAACATCAACAAGCAAACATGAAACATTAAATGTTTTTGAACATCATGGCTTTGTGGGGATAAAAGGAGGCAGTACACAAAGTTTCTTGGTTTGCGAAGTGGCACGAATTGTGGCTTTCGCAATTCCCAGCCATTTCGTAACAAATATTTCTCTCCTCTCTCCAATCACAAATGTTTTTTAACCCTTTTGCAGTTACTGGCATTCAGATACGTCCGGCAGGCGGAAAGTCTAGATGGCTAATGGCATTCATATATGCTCAAGTTAGGGAGCAGGTAAACATACACATTAGAATGGATACTTACTGTTTTCCGCATTTCTGACAACAATGCCATTATCTGGTTTTCTTTGTAATGTACGAAAGAGCTGTAGTTTTCACCTCCTCTTGGCCCTTTCTACTTACGAGTCTGACATTCGGCCAGTCATCTTTTCGCTTCTGGTGAGATGACAGCGTTCGCGGATGTAGCCTTTTCCATGTCGGGACGCAATATATCGCACAAGGAAATTACGGGTGTTCTAATGAATAGTAGCGATGAAGACTGTAGTGATACTTGGGAGCTTTCTTCCAACAAAGAGTTAGATGAATATGGACATATTGCTGAATCCTCGACATCACGAACAGAAGATTCTTCCTCTGAAGATGGAAAGGAGATGAGTAAGTGAAACTTCGTTAGAAAAAAGAAAGTATGACTGGATGCAGAATCATCCAGTGATGAAACGACACCCTTTTGTGAACGCATTTAGCTGGTAAAAAGCAGACTTCGAAGACTCAGCAAGTCATTTAGAGTTTTTGTACTTCATGTCCATGTAATTCGTTTCTGCCATCTGCACACAGATCAATAATTATTATAAATTTATCATGGAAAAAATGACAACAGTAACCACGAGATTAGCATGCTGGAAGCACATAAGGCCAGCAGAATTTTATTTCTTCCTAGCGTGTTCTCTGCATATGCCTAGAAATAAAAAATTAGAAGTGAATAAATATTGGCTGCAGATTCTTTGCTTCAAACACCAATATTTTGTAACGTAATGGCCAGGGACCGATCAAACTGATCCTAAGTTTATTGCACTTCAGTGACAATTTCACTGCTTCCGAAGATATTCTTGTAAAAATATGTCTCATTGTAGATCACACAAAAATAAATTCCGACGGCAGTAGTACCCTTTCTAAACTTAGTGATCGGCGAAAATCTGCTACTTTTCAAAGGAAGGATCCGATTCAAGCAATATATACCATATAAATGCAACCATTTTGGCATTAAAATTTTCGTCCTTTGTGACATACAGACCAATCATATTTTGGATTATATTGTCTACACTGGTGCTGCCAATGAAATAGGTTCTGAAAATGTTGGTTGGGGAAAATCAGGCGATGCTGTTGTGAGTTTATTGTCATACCTCAAAGTTATACCATTTATTTAGACAACTGGTGTTTGAGCCCTCAATTATTCCTGTGGCTCCATTATAAATGTACAAACGCCACCGAAACAGTGTGCAAAAACAGGAAACACCTGCCACCATTGCCAGACAAGCTGAGAAATGGGGAAATACTGTTCAAATCCTATGGACCATTAATGGCACTAAAATAGATGGACAAAAAAGAAGTCTGTATGCTTTCCATCGTAAATGGACCGGAGATTGTGGAGACAGAAAAATAAGAATATAGATTGGGCCAAAACAAATTGAAAATTGCCTGTGTTGTCAGCTATAATAAGTGGATGAGTGCATTTGATAAGACAGACATGCTGTTATTTTCTGTACAGTGCATCCAAAAGACAAAGAAGTGGTACAATAAAGTATTCTTTCATTTGAATGACTTGTGTGTGCTTAATGCAGAAAACTATTTTTGAAATACAAAAGCAACAGAAGATACCACTAGCGAAATACCACTTGGAAATAATCCATCAGTTGCTTGATAAATATCATGGTCAAACGTGTAAAAGTGTGATACTACGGACAACCAAAGAAGAGAGCCCTTTCTGATTACAGAATAAAGAGGGTCAGTATCCAGGGTTACTCATAGCAACAGAGTTTGTACTGCTCATTCACGACGAAAAATGAGTCACATAAGAGGCAAAAAGTGTGATGTGGCTGTCTGCATGGTGTCATGTTTCGAAAAATTACACACTAAAGAAATATTGGGATGTTTTAGCAACATTATACATTTCAAGGAAAGGAAAGTAAAAGTAAAATAAAAAGTAAGTAAAAATAAAAAAAATGGTTTTTAACTCAGCCAGTGGCAGTCCTAAGCCTGCATCAAAAATGAGGATGGGAAACCACTAAAGTAAACCATACTGAAAGTGACGAACTGAGAAAGAAAACAGGAAGTAAGAAGAAGGTAGATACTATCTGATTGCTTACTGTGGAGAATCGGTTTTAGGCTTTAATTACAAACGAAGCCATGGGCCTATCGCAAAATGAGTTTCCCAGATACATTCTTTGTTTAACTCTTTGTCTGGATACGTGATACAATTTGGTTTTTAATTTCTGTAATTATTTTTTATTTAAGATAGTAGCAAGAATTGTCCGAGATTTCGGCGTTTTCGCTAAGCTCTACTCACATTACAACTATATATCTTGAAACACATCTGTTCGATGTTTATCAAATTTTAACAAGATGCAGACACATACGTCAATAGTGTACGAGGGGCGTTTGAAAAATCTGTGCAAAGTCCGAGAGATAGCACCACCAGCGCTTGTCGAGGTCATGTTTAGTTAGTAGCATCTTTGGAAACAACGCACACCGAGTTTCAGCCATATTGGCCTATTTCTCTGTGTTTCGCATTTGTGTGAATCAAGGAAGTCGAGTGATTGTCAAAAAATGGACGAAGAAGAATTTCGTGTGGTGATTAAACATTACTTTATGAAAGGTAAAACGCCTCGGGAAACTAAAGAGAAGCTTCACAAACATTATGGAGACTCTGCACCTTCAATTAGAACAGTTTACAAGTGGTTTCAAAATTTTCGGAATGGCCATATGGGCACAAATGATGCTGAACGTTCTGGACGCCCTGTGGAGGTTACGACTCCAGAAATCATTGATAAAATCCATGATATGGTGATGGATGGCAGAAGTGTTAAGGTGCGTGAGATTGCTAGTGCTGTGTGAATCTCGAATGAATGGGTACATATATTTGGCATAAACATTTGGACATGAGAAAGCTATCCACAAGATGGGTTCCGCGATTGCTCACGCTTGACCAAAAACTGAATCGTGTGAAGTGTTGCAAGAATGGTTTGCAACTGTTCAGGAAGAATACGCAGGACTTTAAGCGTGGTTTCGTCATTGTGGATGAAACATTGATACATTCCTACATTCCTGAGACCAAAGAACAATCTAAACAATGGGTTAAAAATGGAGAATCTGCACCAAAAAAGGCGAAGACCAGTCCTGCTGGAAAGGTCATGGCGACTGTCTTTTGGTATTGATCATCTACTATGGCTTATTTTTGCACAGACTTTTCAAACACCCCTCGTAAGTTTCATGTTACAGGAATTACTGAACGGTGGTTCTCTGCACACCAGAACGTGCGGAAGCCTGCAGTGGCCGTAGCCTACAGCGACCACAGGGCTGAGGCCTCCGTCCACTGGCCATGCACACACTGTGTTTCCTCCCGTCAGCTGACCAAGCAGTCAGGAAGCTCGGCCCTAGTAGCCGCGAAAGCGTTAAACGTCAAAAGTTAATTTCCAGTTGATTCGTGCCGAACGTTTTCATTGATTGATGGTAATTCAACTGACATTGGTTGACTTTAACTTTGGTATGCAATGTTTTTAGGTCGAGACAATAAATGCACATCGCATCATGAGCTACCATTCACACACAAAGCCACAAATTCAACGTAGTTGCGCAGCTTTCAGTATGGTGTCCATTGAAATCATATGGACGGGTATGAATATCAAAGTGCAGGTTATGGCATTAGTGCTTTGACAATAGTTAAATACAAGAAAAACGAAATCCAACTGTTCCATCTGAAAACATATTTCGCATAGGGATAAATCAGGGAGCACAAACTTATGTGTTTGATTCACCTGAGGAATCGTGTTTTCAAATTGATACCCAGGCTTCTGAAAGTCTTCAGTATTTTCCTCCAAATTTGCAGTGTCTTACCATTGCAACTGCATCTGACACAGCTTTCAGGTTGTTTCACAAATGTGTTCCATTGGTGGCCATACAATTCAAAGGACATTCCCCACACAGGGGTGCTTTGCTACATTTTACATTGTCCTGTGCTACCCATATGAACAGGTATTCTGCGGTTGCATATGGAGAACAATGATGTGTGTGTGTTGTGATGCCCCACTTCCTACAGTGTGACATTTTGTCCTTATTGCGCCAAGACCAACTCACCAGATGATATTGTACTTGGCAGGGAACGGACACTCAAACTGAGCAAATGACTGCAAATGACTGCAAATCAGACAGCTCCATCGCAATGCTTGTTGAGTTGCTACGTCCATTTGGACTGTGCCAATGCATTCATATAGATTTTGCAGGTCTATTCTGGAACATCCGATGGTTGTCAGTAGTTCACAATTATAGTAAATTTCTGTTTATTGTCCACATGACATCCACCACTACTGCAAATATGGTATTAGCCTCATCTTCTATGTTTTGTCTTGTAGGTATTTCACAGGTCAATGTCTCAGACAATGGACAATAATTCATGTCAGCCAGTTTCCAACGGTTTTCTATATTCCATGTGACCATAGCACTTCTTCACACCCAGTGCAAGGGTGAAGGTGAACAGTTAATCTGAACGTTCAAAAGGCACATGGAGAAACTAGTTCCTCCCACACATAGGAGCACGCACTGAAAATTTTTCTGTCCTCCTACCTCTTCTTGTCATGTGACAGGGCTCACCAGCAGAATTGTTACACGTTCATGGACACTGTACCTTGTTGCATATCTTGCAGCTGCTACAGAAACAATCCCTTCAAAGAGGTCAGACAAAGTATCAGCCACAAGATGAAGTCTTCTACAAAGTTATGAGAAAGATACAGTGGTGGAAGTGCAGACTCAAAACAGAAGCTACCGAACATTCTTCTTTCTTCATTCAAGGCTCTACTGGGCTGCAGCAACGCCACTAAAACCAGATGCAGCACACTTCTGCATATGTCAGTGATTCTGCCACAGAATGTTTGCCCACAGACCAAGCATGTCACTGGGGTCCGAACCATCTGTCACTTCCATCTCTCTGCAAGTCATGCCACCATCCTCTACGGTGCCTGTGGAGATCGACACTCTGGCACTGCTACCGACTTTGCCACCCATGCCACAACCTGAATGAATGTTCATTGACGCGCTTTTCCCCAGAAGGTCATTATGCCACTCCAGAAGATCCCTGTGCCATTCACCCAACCGTGGTGTATGTGGCTCTGGATGCTAGTGTGCACTCTGCAACTAGTTTTTCAGGCAGTGTTCCCAATCGCTCTCATGATGGACACTGGGTTGTGGGCAGGGAGTTGCCATCAGCTATGCAGCTCTGCAGTGCCACACCGTGTAGGCTGATGTACAGCTGAGCAGAGGAAGGCTCAGTCCAGTTCATGACTGTCGATCCAGTAGGCAACATTGCCTGCTCAAGACACTAGTGTTACACGTGTCTTAGATGGAACTGCACTTTTGAACTTCATGAGATGTATACTTCAATAGATGCTTTTTGTAAATATGGGTTTCAAGTGATGCTTTAATATTCAAAGACAGCTGTAAATATTTGGCACATTCCTGTGGCAATGAATAGTGTAAGTTATGTAAATGTTTTTATCATTCTTGTAATAAAGTGAACTAATATTTCATATATTGTAGTTCTGATATACTGTCTTCCAGGGCAATCAAAGAACACACTGTTATGACCAGATGATTGTTGTTCAATCAGATGATAACAGTGGTGATGCATCCTGATTGATTTTTCCACAGATGCAGTCAACTCCTGTAATGTCACTGGAGGAATGCTGTGCTTTCCTTTGGCGAGAAAAAGGCTCTTAAGCAAAGCACTGGACAAAAGACAGTGTTTGGACAGAGCTGGAGATTGATGAGTAGGCTGTGAGGTGGTGTGGAAGACTGGTGCTGGCAGTGGTTTTGTGTGTGTTGATCACAGGAGACTAGTGCAGACAATGGGAGCACCGCAGGATGGATTAGATTCATTGGTTTGATGAGAAGTATTGTGTGGATGTCCTGGGAGCTACAAGGTGTTCGGTAGTAGACTTGGATGGCTGTTTCTATGGTGAGATGGAACGTTGAGCTTTGTGGGACTGTGTTTGTATCATGGATCATTAGACATGTTATACAGTGCCTTCACTGTAGTCATTGTATTTTGAATCTATGTCCCTGATGACATTTCAAAGCTTTAATTGAAAGTGCTATCTTACCTATCTCACCTTATTCTGCTTGTACATTCTTCGCTTGTCCGCGGGTCGTGGTCTTGCGGTAGCGTTCTCGCTTCCCGCACACAGGGTCCTGGGTTCGATTCCCGGAGGGGTCAGGGATTTTCTCTGCCTCGTGATGACTGGGTGTTGAGTGTCTTTCATCATCATTGACTCGCAAGTTGCCGAAGTGGCGTCAGCTAAAAAGGACTTGCACTGCCGGCGGCCGAACACCCCGCATGGGGTCTCCCGGCCAACAATGCCGTACGATCATTTCATTTCTTTCTCTGCCAAGTGTTGTAATTGTGAAGGTAGCGATTTTGGGAGGGTTGACTTTTGTGAAAGAACAATATTGGATTGTGTATAGGTACATAAGGAAAAGCCTGAACAAGTTACGACAAAATCTAAAAAGCAATGATGATAAACACTAGCGTGACCTCTGTAAGCTTCGGAAAAGATGTATTTTGCTACGCCGGAAGGCGAATGGCAAATGATAAAAACTTCGTTCATACTTTTTTTTGTCAATTATTAGATAGACTCTGTCTTTAGTTCTCGTAAGAAGAAGATATATTTTTTGTGAGAAGAGTGTAGTGTACATTGTGTTGTCTGAATAAAAAATTTTATGGATGTATGAAGTGTGAGAATTCTTTTTAGTGCAAAACCACGAACGTTTTCTTTTCTTCCGTGCATTATGCTAACGTCATGTCACTGCAGCTGCCTGCATCTGAAGAGTAAGTCAGATAAAAATCAATATTGTATTCACAGCCAAAAATGAGAAGTACTTATGGCAGAAGAAGAAGCATATAACTAAATTCCGTAAATCTCAATGGCGTAAAGAAAGCAAAATCGACGTAAGTTTACGCTAATACTGACTTACAATTTACAAGATTTGTAAATTAAGACTGACAGACAATTAATTCACTTCAATGTTTATAAAAATTGAATTTGATGGTATTGTGG
Source organism: Schistocerca serialis cubense (assembly GCF_023864345.2). NCBI lineage: Eukaryota > Metazoa > Arthropoda > Insecta > Orthoptera > Acrididae > Schistocerca > Schistocerca serialis. The sequence continues at coordinate 708,921,792 of NC_064639.1, forward strand.
ATGACATGACATTGAAAAAGCCATGAAACCAGTTGTGTATAAAGTAAATTGTTTAAAATTATTTATAACATTGTATGAAATTTTTTCCATGTGCTAATTTTTTTAAAATTTTCATGTGCTACATCACGACTGGGAGCAAAAGAACCAAAACCAAAAATTCTTGTGATAAAGTAACCAATTCAAAAGTGAAACCGGAATTTACGGAAAATTTTCGAAATATGCTGTTTGTTTCATCGCAGCAAAGGTAGGATTGCTATGCAACCGCTTGCTTAGTTATGCTCGGTAGCATTTCCTACATAGTAATTAGACATCCCTTTCCTTAATTTCCCGTCCTAAATGCATTGTAGTGAATAGACAAAATTCATGAAAATTTATCTGATGTAATTTCACAAGCTGAAGAAGGTACTTTTGACAAAACCAGTACTGCAGCGGAAAAGGTAGTGAAGGAATGTAGATTAATCAATGATGTAGTTGAAAAAGTTATTCAGCAAAAGGAAAATGACGTTATCGATAAAGTGAACACCAATTTGCAAGCTACAGAGCACAGGATACGCAACTACTTAGGGGAAAGTGTTACAGAGACACAAGTTGTACACATAAACAAACAGCCAGCCACAGCAAACCAAAGTAACATATGCAAACAGATCATTTCAAACCCTACAACAATGACAGTAGTAATGACAACCACAGACTGTAAGTTTACATGGCATAACACCAGAACCAGTACCTACGAGACATGTAAATAATTATGACAGCTACGTAAACACAGCACAAAATGCAAACTGCTTGTCCACTATATTTGCTTAGGAAGGTCTATTAAGACACCATCAATTTCCAACATTTACGAGTGAAGGTAAGAGGATGAACCTTGTTGTATTTATTAGTGCTTTTCGACATGTGTTTCCTAGAAATTGGACAGAAGCACAAAAGATCAGGTTTGTTGTTGGGTACCCACAAGACGATGTACTTTGGTGGGCAACCGAGGCAACCGAGCGTTGTGCCACATATTTACAATTTGAAAGGGCATTTCTTGACAAATACTGGTCAGAAACTGGACAGAAAAGACTTTGGCGAGAGGTTTTAAACCCCCGCCATTTTAATAGCAAATATGGTAGCTTGCGAGGGTATTTTGAGAAGTATCTCAATAAAACGCGTTATTAGACTAATCATATTTCTCATGTTGATGTTTTAAAAATTTTAAAAAGTCGTTTGCCATCACACATTCGTGAAAAATTACACTCCTGGAAATTGAAATAAGAACACCGTGAATTCTTTGTCCCAGGAATGGGAAACTTTATTGACACATTCCTGGGGTCAGATACATCACATGATCACACTGACAGAACCACAGGCACATAGACACAGGCAACAGAGCATGCACAATGTCGGCACTAGTACAGTGTATATCCACCTTTCGCAGCATTGTAGGTTGCTATTCTCCCATGGAGACGATTGTAGAGATGCTGGATGTAGTCCTGTGGAACGGCTTGCCATGCCATTTCCACCTGGCGCCTCAGTTGGACCAACGTTCGTGCTGGACATGCAGACCGCGTGAGACGACGCTTCATCCAGTCCCAAACATGCTCAATGGGGGACAGATCCGGAGATCTTGCTGGCCAGGGTAGTTGACTTACACCTTCTAGAGCACGTTGGGTGGCATGGGATATATGCGGACGTGCATTGTCCTGTTGGAACAGCAAGTTCCCTTGCCGGTCTAGGAATGGTAGAACGATGGGTTCGATGACGGTTTGGATGTACCGTGCACTATTCAGTGTCCCCTCGACGATCACCAGTGGTGTACGGCCAGTGTAGGAGATCGCTCCCCACGCCATGATGCCGGGTGTTGGCCCTGTGTGCCTCGGTCGTATGCAGTCCTGATTGTGGCGCTCACCTGCACGGCGCCAAACACGCATACGACCATCATTGGCACCAAGGCAGAAGCGACTCTCATCGCTGAAGACGACACGTCTCCATTCGTCCCTCCATTCACGCCTGTCGCGACACCACTGGAGGCGAGCTGCACGATGTTGGGGCGTGAGCGGAAGACGGCCTAACGGTGTGCGGGACCGTAGCCCAGCTTCATGGAGACGGTTGCGAATGGTCCTCGCCGATACCCCAGGAGCAACAGTGTCCCTAATTTGCTGGGAAGTGGCGGTGCGGTCCCCTACGGCACTGCGTAGGATCCTACGGTCTTGGCGTGCATCGGTGCGTCGCTGCGGTCCGGTCCCAGGTCGACGGGCACGTGCACCTTCCGCCGATCACTGGCGACAACATTGATGTACTGTGGAGACCTCACGCCCCACGTGTTGAGCAATTCGGCGGTACGTCCACCCGGCCTCCCGCATGCCCACTATACGCCCTCGCTCAAAGTCCGTCAACTGCACATACAGTTCACGTCCACGCTGTCGTGGCATGCTACCAGTGTTAAAGACTGCGATGGAGCTCCGTATGCCACGGCAAACTGGCTGACACTGACGGCGGCGGTGCACAAATGCTGCGCAGCTAGCGCCATTCGACGGCCAACACCGCGTTCCTGGTGTGTCCGCTGTGCCGTGCGTGTGATCATTGCTTGTACAGCCCTCTCGCAGTGTCCGGAGCAAGTATGGTGGGTCTGACACACCGGTGTCAATGTGTTCTTTTTTCCATTTCCAGGAGTGTAGTTACTACACCAGAAAACGACACAGAATATTTTCTATCCATTTTAGATTCAATCGACCTAATATATGACGAGAAAGTAATAACAAATAGGGCGTCAGACAGCCAAACACCACAACAACATAACTCGAATCGTCAATACAAAAAGACCAGACGCGAACATACAGCAAAGTTGGTACGCGCAGCCACAAGGATACATTAACCGCGGTAATGGATACGGTAATGGAAATGGCAGGAACAAAAGATCTAAGCAAAACTTTCCGTGTAACAGGAACGATTACCATCAACAAGCTAGTTTCAAGCCCTCCTCTCAAAACTATGCACCGCATGTAAATAAAAACAGTCAGACGCACCAATGGCGAGCGAGCGGCAACGACAATAACATGCCACACGCCGTATCGCAGCCGACCTTTTCCCAACAAATTCACAAAACAGCAACATTTCACAATAGTCATGTGAACACTCGAGAAAATATGTCGCGAGCTGGTAACAATAGAAACTGAAGAAACAATCACACAGTACAACTGACAGAAATTGTTCCATGCACAGAAGTAGATCAGACTACACTGCAAGAAAACCTGAATCGGTCATAGTTGAGCCCCGTACTATAGATCTTATAAGAGGTGGGGGCAAATCAGATTTTCAAACATGTTTCGTACGATTCGATGAGCAACGAGACATAAAGACGATCTATACCAACATGAAATAGAATTGACGAAAAATACACCAGAAGAACAAGTGCAAGCAGTAGTCATGTAAGTAATGTCATAGTTTTATTAAAAAAAATTATTATGTGCATTTTTGAATGAAATATCTATAGACTTAAGTAATTTTCTTGTTTTGTAAGCAAAGACAAACATTTGGGAAGAACAAAGTGTAAAAACTCAGCTGCACGCGAAGCGCAATGCAAACTGGAGCAGCGTACGACTCAGCTGTGAGCGTTCAACAATGCATGTTTACATCAGTGTCTCGTAAGGGAAGAGACTTTGACTGTGCACAAGCGCAACAGGCTAACTCACGGCGCAACCAAATAGCAATGCAAAGATGCGCAAGTATCAAACTCAATTTAAAAATAATTAATAACATGTAACAACTATATTTACTATCAGGGAACTAAAGAATATAATATTATATCAATATTCAAAGTTGCGTCAATACTAAGATATATATACTAGAATTAAAAGGAATCATTATAACGAAACATACAGGACGTGTTTGCTAACAAAAGATAAGATACCATACGAGATGTAAAAGCAACTTTCTTTGCAGGATAAATGAATAAAAAAAAGCAAATGTATAAATATATAAACAAATAAGAATGAAATATGAAAAAACGTCTGCGAACGAATCTGATGACCGAGTATATGAGTGGCCTATGAGCTACAAAACACCATTAGTTTTTAAGTTAGTTATAAGTTTTTATATTGCAGCGACTGGTGCATCAACACGGCGCAGAAGAAGAGATTTACGACGGGTGTTATAGGTACCAAATGAAAAAATGGGCTGCATCTCAAAGAAATTATTTAGTTATTAGTATGTCTATGTGTATATTTTGGTCATCAAGAAAAAGAAGAATAAGAACATACATCATCGCAGTGCAGCTACAGAACTGTTGCCCGTACCTACTGACTACAAAGTGCACATAAACACGGAGGCATGTGACCTCAAATACAACTAATTAATACATATCGCATCACATGTGAATATAAATAATGGCATTTCCACGTAATTGTAAAGAGGTAAGCGTGACGTAATGCAAAAAGTTCTGCGTTTCGAACAAAAGGCAGTGTGTACACAAATATAAGCAACACTATGGTATATAGTACATAAATCATTAATATGTTTCATTTACATGAAAAAGGAGTTCCCTGATAAGTGATTTAAGAAAGGACGAACAGTATTTCCTTAGTAATCGATAAACCAGTAAAATAGTAATTCCTTATTCCCTCCCCAACGCAGGAGGCGGTGCCAAAGCATAGTTAAGCCAGCAACATGTACTGTAGAATCCTGATGTAAATGTTTTTCTCCATTTCTTCCTAGGATAATATTAAATTCTCATAACTGAGGTATGCATGACTGGAAAATAAAATGTGGATGCATTAAAAGGATATATAGTAACAAATTTAATGAAATCTAAATAAGTTATTTGTATTTATGTACAAAGGATTTTTTTAAGTTAACAAACAAATTTTACTAACCAACAACTATAATTGAAGAAGGAATTTTGTAATGTTTTAGTATTTGAGAATTTTCTACGTTTGACACAAATAATGCGTGGAATGTCAGCCTTAGTGCTAGCCATTGTAATATGCATTGTTATGTCAAAATGTTTATGTGAATTTTAAGTGTATATCGAGCCATATGTAAAAGAAAAAACCTCAAGGACTAAAATGATTCTCATGACAAAGTGAACGACGAAATATATAGTGGTATCCAAACGCGTGTGCAATAATGCAACGAATCAATTTTAGTAATGTTGTGCTACGCAACGTCTGATATATTAATCAGCAAACTAAAATTGTGCAAGCATCACTTACCTTGACGTCGCGTGTTGATGTGCAGTATTCACCCCACTGAAAATGTGGAAACGACAGAGAAGATTTCTTCCCGGGCCATATCAAAGGTGAATTATGTGCCACAGCGTCGGTTCTTGAAGAGTAAACGCATATGCACCGCACTCACAATGAAAACTACGCCACATCAAATTATTCGACGGATAGTACGGCACTCAGTGTGAAAATGACACTAAAAGTGCGAGTGGAAGCATGAATGACTGTACGCAACAATATGTGGATCATTAATATATATTTTGTGTACATGCGCACAGAGACTGACAATGTTGCCAAAAGGACAAGTAGCCTCTCTTGCAGCGCTCTCATGTAAATACTTAATGAATTATCATACTGTATGTAAGTTATATATTTCCTGTAAGATAATGTGTAAGCAAGCCAAGCTGACATCTCCAATGCAATATGCAAAGAAAAATACGCCAACAAATAAATGTCATTGTACCCCTTTTGGCAAAAATTTAAATTTATGCTGTACGTGTGCACACAAAACAAGTTCTCATAGGGAAAAGACGTATCTTTTGTGAGAAGTGTTTAGTGTACATTGTGTTGTCTGACTAATAATTTTTATGGAAGTATGAAGTGTGAGATTTCTTTTTAGTGCAAAACAATGAAAGTTTTATTTTCTTCCGTGCATTATGCTAACATCATGTCACTGTAGCTGCCTGCATCTGAAGAGGAAGTCCAGTAAAAATCAGTATTGTATTCATGGTCTAAAATGAGAAGTACTTATGGCGGAAAAAGAAGCATATTGACAAGATTTGTAAATTTAGACTGAAAGATAATTAGTACACTTCAAAATTTTAAAAATCGAATTTGATGGTGTTGTGGATGATTCGATTAATAATAATAATAATAATAATATTTATTATATATTTTATATATTTTTGCAAATTGCTCTGTTGTTGTCCATTGTGTGCATTACAACTGCTAATTAGGCACACATATTGAAGTGTATGTTATTTGAGTTTACTGATTTCACTTCTCTGTTTGTTCTACAGGCTTGATAATACTCTGCTGGGACGTTGTCCTTTATGTTCCAGTTTTTAAAAACAAATGCTAGCACAGCATCGTTTTGTAATTGCCAGTGGCTTTTGGTGCACTTGTCCACTCTTGACCAGCTGATGGGGTAGTGCATATTTTGGCTCCAGTCATGTAATCTTTAATTGAGCTGAATGTGTGGATATGGTGGTACACAAATTCTCTGGGCTTAAGTTTTTGAGAGTGTGTTGCTGATTTGTTCTTACTTTGTGTTATTGTAACCAACTGCCAATGAAGTTATATGACTTTTTTTATTGTCTCCAGTAATGTACTACTGAAGTTTGTTAAAGCTGACCTTACAGAGTCACATATTGATAATTGTTAACAATAGAAGTTTCTGGTGGACACTTTAGAATGTCCTTTAATAACTACATATTACAGGCAGGGACACACTGAGATCTGTTTTAATGTTATAGTGTCTTATATTGTTTCATGTACAAGGAGTTGAATGAAATTGTTCTCTTTTAAAATATAACTGTAGATTAATAGTCCCCTTTTAATTGTATTGTTCTGCCTTACATTATTGTTATTTCTGCTGGGACTTAGTCCTTTATGTTCCAGTTTTTAAAAAGTAATACATTTACTGATTAATTCAGTTGAAGCTTTATCAATATATATCTTTTGAGTACCAAGGAATGAAAGCTTTTACTGTAATAAAGTCTGAGTCAATAAATCCAAGATCGGTGAGTGTTCATCAGCTTTCCACTAAAAGAACCCCAGTTCCTAGCCAACTTACTCAGTTGGTGTAAAATCTCAATAGAGAGCTGTTTTTAGTGGGAATGATGTACTGCTTGCATTCTGGTACCTGTCCACACAAGTGACAGTTTTTTTGTCACCTAATTGTAGCCATATTGATGAAGATGGTTTGAGGTACCCACACTCATCTTCAAATATGAAAGCAGAGTCACCAATGAAATACACCACTTTAACACTGAAAGTATGTTTATTACTGACACCAACATACAGCCAAATCAGAACTGATCTCATGGATGGAGAGTGCAGCTGTTTAAACTCACATTGGATATTCAAGAATATTGAAACTTAATAGGTATAAAACATTTCAAGAATCTTTCAGAAATGGTAAATAACAAGTAATTGCTGGTGGTCAGGTCTGATGTGGTGACCTGTGTGAGAGAGAGAGGGAGAGGGGAGGGGGGGGGGGGGCAGAGAGAGAGAGAGAGGGAGGGAAGGGGGCACTCAGAATGTGTAAAAAATTACGCAGTAATATTGTTATAACTTCAAGTTGAACAAATATATGTCAAGGAAGACGCAATACATGAAAGTCACAGATCAGGTAAACAGAGTAAGACGTGTGTACACTTTAACAGTCAAATCATAACTGTGTCCGAGTCTAGCGGCCGCTGGCTGGCTGGCCACTTAGGTGGCGCTGCTGCTGCATGGCGGGAAGACAGCGCCGCACGTAGAGGACGCGTGTAACTGCATGGCGGCACTTGAAAGATCGGTGAGTGACAACACTTTCCCCCCTTTGAAGTTTTTGCACAGGTCTTGATGGAGGTGGCTTGTAGATTGCTAACGTCCATAGGTGTTGTTTGACTGGCCGTAAAGTCTCGAGGAGGAGGCTTCCCGTATGGACGGAAGTGTCTGTGATGATAACAGGTCGAGATGACAGGAGACGTGGGGGTCGAATCTACTGGGGCCCCTCACACCAATCTGTCCGTTGCGGCAAGTCCAGTTGTTATAACAGGAGACATGGGCGATGTGTCCGCGTCTGTATGAGAAGGAGGCGAGTAGAGTTGTTCCGACAGATGATGGTCATCTGGTTCCTGCATGGGCACGTCTCCTGGTGGCGTCAGTTCTTGTGCTGGCACGAATATGATGGTGAGAGGACTGCGTTGTGAGTAATGAGAGATTCCAGTATCCCGACCATCAGGTAGAGCCGAAGGTGGGGTAGAAGCATCCGGAACAGGTGTTGCCGGCACATGAGGCCAAAGCTGGTCCGAATGACGCACTGCAACACTGGTGTCCATCTGGATTTCATACAGGCATTGGCCACGGTGTCGTAAGATGCGGCCCGGACTCCATTTTGGCCGCCTGCGATATCCCTGTACCCATACAAGGTCGGGCACCCACGGCCGTGAGTTGGAAGGCTGCAGAAGATGAAGTAGCATGCGGGGCTGTCGGCCATGTATGAGCTAAGCCAGGCTGTGGTCGCCCATGGGGGTGAAACGGTAAGAAGCCAGAAATTGGAGAAGCGCATCATCAGCAGCACAAGAAGTCAGGAGTTTCCTCATCTGAGCCTTAAATGTGCGGACCAGTCGTTCAGCCTCACCGTTTGACTGTGGATGGAATGGAGGGGCCGAGACATCCATGACGCCATGATGGGCACAAAAATCTGCAAAATCGGAAGAGGCAAATTACGGACCATTCTCAGTAACAAGAGTAGAGGGAAGGCCTTCCAAAGAGAAAATGCTAGCTAGAGCATTGGTGGTTGCCGTGATGGTAGGCGACGTGCAATGGACAATGAAAGGAAAGTTAGAGTAGGCATCAATAACAAGAAGCCAATAAGTACCTAAAAAAGGTCCCGTGAAGTCAGCATGAATACGCTCCCAGGGCTTCTCAGGCGAAGGCCACGGTGACAAAGACGACTTCGAGGCAGCAGCCTGTGACGCACAAGGGCCGCAGGCAGTGACCATGTGTGCGATTTCAGAGTCGATGCCGGGCCAGTATACATGACAGAGCGCCAGAGATTTTGTGCATGAGACACCCCAGTGCCCTTGGTGAAGGAGGCGCAAGACCAAAGCATGCAAAGATGCAGGTACCACAACATGCGGCGAAGCATTTTTGGTGGAAAGGATGATAACACCATCCCTAGCCGTGGGGCGGTAACGCAAAGTGTAGTAGTTCCGCAACGGATCAGAAGTCTTAGCAGATGGACAATCTGGCCAACCCTTCTGAATACAGCGTAAAACCCGGGAGAGGGTAGGGTCAGAACCCGTAGCAGCCGCCAGCCGGTCCCCGGTGATGAGGAACCCATCCACAACCCGCTGCTCGGCAACATACAGGTGGAAACACAAAAGTTTGTCCCTATTGAATGCCAGACCAGGACCATGGGAAGGCGAGACAGTGCATCAGCATTCGCATGTTGAGCCGTCGGCCGGAAACGATTCTCATAATTGAAACGAGACAAGTAAAGAGCCGAACACTGGAGGCGGTGTGCAGCCTTGTCGGGAAGTGACGTTGATGGATGAAACAAGGAAACAAGTGGTTTGTGATCCGTAACAAGATAAAATTTGGATCCATAGAGAAAAACACCAAACTTATGAAGAGCATAAATAATGGCCAAAGCTTCTTTTTCAATTTTAGAATACTTTTGTTGGGCATCCATGAGCGTTTTGGAGGCATAAGCAATGAGTTGTTCAGAACCGTCAGAAAATTGTGCCCAAGGGCTGCACTGACCCCATATTGAGAGGCGTCCATGGCAAGAACAAGATGTTGGCCAGGTTGATAAGTAACCAGGCACAGGGCCTGTTTCAGCATAGTCTTCAATTTCTGGAAAGTTGCATCGCATGATGCGGACCAGTGAAAAGGCACGTTTTTATGCAACAGGCGATGCAACAGCTGAGCCACTGAAGCAGCAGATGGTAAAAACCTGTGATAGTATGCTATTTTCCCCAAGAAGGCCTGCAGTTCCTTAACAGATGTAGGGTGAGGAAGGGCATCGATCACAGCGACAGTTTGCTGAAGCAGATGAATACCATCCCGAGAGAGTTGAAACCCCAAGTACATGATAGATGCCTGAAAAAATTTTGATTTCTGAAGATTACACTTAAGACCGGCAGTCTGTAAGACACGAAAAAGTGTACGGAGGTTTTGAATATGTTGATCAGTGGTGGAGCCAGTGACAACAATGTCGTCCTGGTAATTTATACACCCAGGGACGGTGAGCAATTATTGTTCCAAGAATCGCTGAAAGAGAGCAGGGGCGCTGGCAACCCCGAATGGCAATCGTTGGTATTGATAGAGGCCAAAAGGCATGTTAAGGACCAGAAACTGCCAGAAAGCAGTGTTGAGAGGAAGTTGATGATAAGCTTCTGACAGGTCAAGTTTAGAAAAATACTGGCCTCCAGCAAGTTAGTGAACAATTCTTCCGGTCGAGGCATAGGGTAAGTGTCGATAAGGCATTGAACATTTACAGTGGCTTTGAAATCGCCACAGAGACGAATATCACCATTTGGCTTAGCAACGACAATGACAGGAGATGACCACTCACTGGAAGTGACCGGAAGCAAGACCCCTGAAGCACTGAGACGATCCAGCTCCTGTTTGACCTGATCATGAAGGGCCACAGGAATGGGCCGAGCCCAAAAAAACTTAGGCCGAGCAGTGGGTTTGAGCGTGATATGAGCTTCAAAGTGGTTTGCATGGCCTAACTCAGGAGAAAAAAGGGACGAAATGTTTTCGACAAGGAATCCAATTGAGCATAAGGAATAGCATCAGAGACGATATTGTCAGAGTCATCTATGGAGAACCCAAAAATGCGAAAGGCATCGAAACCAAAAAGATTCTCCGCGTTACTATGGCCGACCACAAATATGGGAACAGTGCAAACAACAGATTTGTAAGATACCTCAGCATCAAATTGTCCCAAGAGTCCGTAATTGCCTAGTGACAGGTGACAGGATTGGAGAACCCAACTGAAGATACGTCTGAGAATTGAAGATAGTGGCAGCAGAACCAGTATCCACCTTCATGCAAACATCTCGACCAAGTATTTGGACAGTGAGGAATAACTTCCCTGAAAGGGAAGAAGTACAATTGACAGAGAACACAGAATCAGAATCAGCGTCATGTTCATGAACATCATGTATGCGGTCGGATTTGCAAACGGATGACAATGACCCTTTTTTTTGCATTTGTGACACACGGCCCAACGTTGTGGACAATCTTCTCGTGAATGTTTCATAAAACACCGCAGACATGAAGAAAGTTGCCAAGGGTTTTGCTGCAGTTTCTTAGAGGTTTGTTTACGGTTAAGCCGAGGCTGCGCTTGGGAGCGTACTGCGGCCAGATCGGCCGGCGGGGACATGCCACATGCTTCGTCAACATCACACAGAGATTGTATTTCCCCGACATTGCCCCATGCCTCTATTTGTGCTCCAGCTGAACGAGAAATTTCAAAAGACTGAGCGATGGATAGGACTTCATGTAGAGTCGGATTTGCCAACTGAAGGGCACGTTGCCTAACTTCTTTGTCGGGCGCCGATCGGGTAATAGCATCCCGTACCATGGAATCGGCGTAGGATTCTTTGTGAACTTCAGTAACAAATTGACACTTTCTACTGAGGCAGTGAAGTTCAGCAGCCCAAGTGCGATAGGATTGATTCAGCTGTTTTTGACAATGATAAAAGGTAACACGAGAGGCTACCACATGCATTTGCTTTTGAAAATAGATGGACAGAAGTGAGCACATTTCAACAAAGGACAAAGACACAGGACCTTTCAAAGGAGCCAACTGCAACAACAACCGATACATTTGAGGTGACATCCATGAAAGGAACAGAAACTTACATGTGAGTTCGTCCACGACATGAAATGCCAAGAAGTGCTGTCGAAGACGGTTTTCATAACCAGACCAGTCTTCCACTCTCTCATCGTAAGGAGGAAGTGGAGGTAGAGACAACGACGAGAGATGCCCCACATTTGATGCCGCGACAAAAACACGAATCGCATTTGTGAGAAGCGTTTGCTGTTCTATGAGACCTTGCAATAGTTGCTCTAAACTAGCCATGGAAACATGTGGGTCAACAATGGAAAAGAAAAATCCCATCCTCGTCACCAATTATTATAACTTCAAGTTGAGCAAATATATTTCAAGGAAGACGCAATACATGAAGGTCACAGATCAAGTAAACAGAGTAAGATGTGTGTACACTTTAACAGTCAAATCATAACTGAGTCCGAGTCTAGCGGCCGCTGGCTAGCTGGCCACTTAGGTGGTGCTGCTGCTGCATGGCTGGCAAACAGTGCCGCATGTAGAGGACGCGCGTAACTGTGCAGCGGCACTTTGAAAGATCAGCGAGTCACAACAAATAGAACAATAAAATCAATAAGATAATACATTTGGAAAGTGATACAACAGTCTCAAACAATTGATATTAATACTTAATGAAGAGCATGCTAAATTAAAAGGTGAGAGCAATGATGAAGGTTACTGGGTTCCTGTAAAGCAGCATGTACCTCACCAGCAGCAATATGCTGAAACCCAAAGAAAATAGAGCCTGTACCATTCTCGAATCACAGCAGATAATTGCAAGTATCCATAGCACAGCTCAGTGCAAAATGGTAATTGTAGAGTGAAAAAATCATTTTACGAAGTGACGATTGTACATAAATAAAACTCATTGAAATGGAGTCAGAAAAGCACAAAATGACTCTTTTATTGTGGTGTGCATACTGTAAGACCATTGGTACACACACCATCAGATTATTTGACTTGTCGCTCTAACGAAGTAGCCGAGTCCTCAGCAATATGTCTCGTGGTCTTTTCGTGGCGTGTTTATTTTCTGCCGTTAGGTCAGATGATAGAAATGACACTTGCACGCTTAGAGTAGCAGATTGACGGTGACCAACTTTAAACAGAACTTGATTAATTTTCACATACATTTATTAAAATAATAAAAAGCGTAGACATTACATAACTTGATTCTGGATGCTGTTTACAATTGACAATCTGAAGTTCCTTTGGTCTTGGTACGTTAATCTTATTCTCACATATCTCTGATACTTGATAATGTGTCTATTCATTTATCTTCTTCTATTTATCTATTTATCCATCTATTTATCTTCATGGCTATGTACAGGAATATGGTAATCTTATTAGATGCAGACTGAAACTTGACTATAGACTGGCACAGACAAATGCAGACTGGTACAGACTGGTGCAGATAAATGCAGACTGGTGCAGATTAGTGCAGACAAATGCAGACTGGTACAGACTGGTGCAGACAAATGCAAACTGGTACAGACAAATGCAGACTGACTAATCAGAGGTCTGTACACTCGTTATAATACCTCGTGCGTTCATGTATCACTGCGTGAGTGTGATCCCCGAGGAGAAAAGGTTCTACGTTAGCAGCAATCTCATTGGCTGCGTTACATATTAATATGCAGATCGGCGGAAGCAGAATTTGGTCCGTCTCTAAGGCAGTGCCATCTCGCTGTGCAGAGACGGACGAGTCTGTGCTGTTGTGCTTAGCGGAGCGCGCTCTAGTGGGAAAGTTGTGTACATGCTGACTACGCGGAACTATGTACACAACATTTATAATTATGGTTTCCCTGCTACAGAATATAATGTCACTGAGACCTGAAAGATAAGGGTCAGTCACTGGCCTTACCAAGTCTGAAATGTTGTGGCTGCTGTCAAAATTGTCAGAGATTATAATGTTATGTAACCAGTGGCACCCTACTCTATTCTCATTAGTCCACAATTTCATTTACACTTACTGTTTTCCTTTACATGATTGCTGGTACACCCTCTCCATGCTGCTTTTAACAGACTGTCCTGTTTCACCTACCTACCTCTCCAGAGACCTAAATTCCAGTCCTTCATCCCCAGAGGAACTGTCTTTCCCTTCACCCAAAACTATATCTTCAGCTACCTGGTTATTCCTATTTTCTAATGACCCAGACTACTCCTATCTTTTTGTAACTAAAAGAACCCTCCACTTTGTTTCAACTCCCTTTTTAATTGGTTTCCTATTCTCCATCTCGTTCTCTCATTTTACACTTCTCTGTGGCTCTCTCTCCAATCTTGCTCCTGTTCCACCACTACCGCAGATATGCTATCAGCTTTGTCTTCTATTTTTTGTCTTGTAGATCTTCCACAGGAGTCTGTCCCTGTTTCCCAGTTATGCTCTCTCAAGGTGAGGTTGCCCCTCACTTCAGCCTGGGGACAACATTCCTCTCTGTATTTTGTACTGACCCTTGACAAGATTGTTTCCCAACCGTTTGGCATCTTCCGCTTATCATTTGTGTTATTCATCCTGATTCAGTTTACACCATATTTCTCCCTTTTATCTGGTCTGTTAAATCTACTATAGTTCCTTGTCTCATCACTAAGATAAATTCTGTGAATTCTTTCCATTAAATTAATAAATCCCTCAGCATTATCTTTAGGTGCTGCAACTACCATTTGCCTTACCTGGGATCGTGGTTTACTCTCGAGATCTAATATAATCATTTCAGCATCGAGTTTGTTTCAATATACAAGGGTTGGAACTTAAATAGTGGCAACTATTTACATGTTTGCACCTGTTACTGTCCTTCAAAGTGGTCACCAGCATTGTTTAGAATCTGTTGCCAGCAATGTGGAAGGCACAGTATACCAGTGCGAATGGAGAGGTCTAAAGTTATGGTGATTCTCCTGTACTACAATGATGATGTTATCCTAATGCATTACGTTCCTCCATGGCAGACTGTCAATGCACAGTATTACTCTTTGTTTTTGGAGCATCACCTGCGACCAGCTTTGTGAAAGAACCGGCAACACTTTCTGCGCAACCCACCCATTATTTTGCACGACAGTGCACAGGCACATACAGCACATTCACTGGTTGTGAATAAATAATTGCCACTATTTAAATTCCAACACTCATACTTAGTTTTATTAACTCATCATTGGCAAGAGGCCTTCAAGGGGCCAACACTTCTGAATGTTACATCTCTCCTCTCCCCAGAAATCCCTCAATATGGATTGCTGCTTATTCTTAAACCAAAATTCAGTCAGGAACTTGGATTCAAATTCAGTTATTATCTCACAAAAGATGGCCATGTCGGCCACCACAGGAACTTGAATTCAAATTCAGATACTGACTCAAAAAACTGAGCCACTTCAGCCACCCACCTATATGCAGCTTTTTGTAAATGACAGTTTTTCTTTGTCTGATTACCACCTGGGTAATACATGAAAACCTTTCAAATACTCTACGGGATTCTCATTCCTCACAGCATCACACCCAAACACTTTTTTACAGATCACAAGCAAGCTTCCTCCATGCATACTTTTATTATTACTAAGAGGGTCACTCCAAAAGAAATGCACACTATTTTTTTTTTTTAAATCCATCTTTTATTCTACATGTTTGAAAGTTTTACAGTGTGTTGATACATCCTTTAGGAACAATATTTTCATTTCTCCACATAATTTCCATCCCTCTCAACTGCCTCATGCCATCTTAGAACCAGCGCCTATATAACCGCACGGTAAAATTCTGGACCAACTTATTGGAGCCACTGTTTGGCAGTGTGCACAAGGGAGTCATCCTCTTCAAACCTTGTTCTACGAAGAGAGTCTTTCAGTTTCCCAAAGAGATGATAGTCACATGGAGCCAGGTCAGGATTGTAAGGTGGGTGTTTCAGTGTTGTCCATATGAGTTTTGTGATTGCTCCCATGGTTTTTTGACTGACATGTGGCTGTGCATTGTCATGCAACAGCAAAACATCCTGCTTGTGGTCTAACATGACTCAGTCGAGCTTGAAGTTTCTTGAGTGTTGTCACATATGCGTCAGAATTTATGGTGGTTCCTCTTGGCATGATGTCCACAAGCAAGAGTCCTTCAGAATCAAAAAACACCATAGCCATAACTTTTCCAGCAGAAGGTGTGGTTTTGAATTTTTTTTTCTTGGGTGAATTTGCATTGATTGCCTCTTTGTCTCTGGTGAAAAATGATGGAGCCATGTTTTATCACCTGTCACAATTCTTCCAAGAAATTCATCTCCACCATTCTCGTAGTGTTCCAAATGTTTGCTGCATACCGTTTTTCTTGTTTCTTTGTGAGCCACTGTCAACAACCTAGGAACGCACCTGGCACGAACCTTTTTTAACGTCAACACTTTCAGTATTCTGCAAACACTTCCTTCCATTATCCCAGCATAGCGTGACAATGCATTCACTGTGATGCGTCTGTCAGCAGTCACCAATTCGTTAACTCTCTGCACATTGCCTGGAGTGTGTGCAGTATGAGGCCTGCCATTGCAAGGACACTCCTCAATATTGCCGTGCCTGCTTTCATCATGTAACCTGCTTGCCCACGAACTAACTGTACTGCGATCAACAGCAGCATCTCCATACACCTTTTTCAACCTCTTGTGGATCTTTCCCACCATCTTGTTTTCACAGCACAGGAATTCTATGACAGCACGTTGCTTCTGATGAACGTCAAGTGTCGCAGCCATCTTGAAGACATGCTGTGATGGCGCCACTCACGGGAAGAGGTTGAACTAAGTTTGAAAACAAGCAGGAAGGATGTATCCACACATTGTAAAACTTTCACACATGCAGAATGAAATCTGTATTTTTACAAAAATAGTGTGCATTTCTTTTGGAGTGACCCTTGTATTAGTTTCTTTACTGTGTGCTGCTATAGCATATTTTTCAGTATTCATGCATTTACTCTCTAACTCATGGGACAGTTTGCTTACTTTTACCACAGATTTGTGGTTCTCTTTACAATGACTACACATGACTAATTTACTATTCACCAAAGATTCTAGTACCTCTACATTGTTTGGCTGATTCTTCAGTCATATTATGACAATCATTAAGCAATTCCCTTTGGCTTCCTGCTCACCATTTGTATTGAGTCATTCATTTCTGATAGCCTAAATGTTCTCTGATGGAATTTGTCTCCAGCTTAACAGGTCCATCTCAGATTTAACTGGACCAACTGCAAATTTAACTGAACCAACTTCAGATTTAATTGGCCCTATTTGCATCCCAATATTATCAAACATCTGTACCAACCTATCCCATTTTGGAAACAATTGCAGTTCCCCAACATTACAATCATAATCTTGCGGCATTACAACTAATGTTCATGATTAGATACCTGCAGACACCTTTCAGCACTGTCATCTTCATGAGACACAAAACTGTCATTGGTACAATTGCTTTCTTCTACTAATTCCTGTTCAATAACCGCCTGTCCTTGGTCCATTCCATTCATAAAAACATTGCTGCCTTCACATCCATATTCACCAGTTTCATGTCTCAGGAGCAGCTAGACTTTTCTACATTATGCTACTTCTCATCTGCTCTTTATTTACTGCCAATATACCACCCTTTGCACTGTAACAGCTGCCATCAGGAAGGAGTAGAGGATGAAAATATACTCTGTGCACAGATGTGAGTCTGCCCACACTGGATGATGGGTAGAGTTACTAACCACAATCAGTATTCTCTGTCCCCATGCATGTGATCTTGGCTCACTTGGTCTCCTGGAAAAAACTGAAAGACGGTAGAACTACACCAGCAGCAGCCACTTTGTTCCATCACACATGTGCACATTAGGTACTTACAGACTGTTGGTTGCTAGTGTGTTGGGCCTGATTCATGATGTCACTCAATTAAATCAACATTCACCTGCCACTGCCAATGTAACTGGGCCACATTTCCCATGTAAAAATAGTTTATTAAACCAACAGTTTCATCCTTGTCACTGCATCAAATGTAACCTAGTCAGTTAATAATGTAGCTTATTTACTCTCCTTTATAATATTATTCCAGTTCGTTGATCACTCTGCGCAAGGCATGACATTGAGTGAACAAGCAAAAACTTAAATTCAAATGCCAGTTCTTTATTGGACTGGATTGTATTGGGCAGGATTGAACTGATGGGGTTAAAGGGACCAAACTACAGATCATCAATCTTTCCACCCTATACATCCTCCACTATGCAACAAGCCAGCAAGAGTGCTCAGAGAGTATGAACAAAGCAAACAAATCCTGAGGAACTCGACTTTAACTGAGAATCAATAAAACCAAGAGACAGAAGCACGTAGAAGCGAGAGAGGTTGAAGGTGAAGGTGGATGAGCTGCCCCACTCAAAAAGCAGCTGGAGGTCCCTTAGCACAAGTTATATGATGGGAGCCACACCAACTGGTATTTCCTCACCCATCATTACCACAAGAAAAACTAGCAATGCAGACAAGTTGATAAAATCTCAGGAAAGAGAACAATGATGATGAGACAGTAAACCAATGACAAATATAAAAGAATAAGAAGAATAAAAATGGTGGGAAGGGCATGAGCCAGGCTGGACCACTGAGCAATGGCAGACATGGGCCCCATGAGTTGAAGCAGGTGACAGGGTATTCCTCCAAAGCCTGAAGTGGCCAGCGAGACCATTTTGTCCTGCCTCACAAAAGGGAGTGGGAACTACCTTAATGGGTAAAACATAAATCCATATTAGCCACTTTGGCATCATCTGCTAGCACCAGAGGCAGCCTGTGAGCAAGTTAGCATGTGGGCCACTGTCAGATGGACACTGCACTGGTTCCTCACATTGTAGGAAGCCATGGGTCAGCCAACTGTGGCCAATGTGAAGTCAAAAGGGAATGGTTGATTCCCCGCAATAAGTACGAAGGGAAATTAGCCACTTAGTTGTGGTTCCCTTTATTGCACCAAGTTCCAAGAATCCAACAACTGGCAGTATAGAGTTGATCAAAGCTATGGTTTTTCTCTAGAGTTGGCCTACCAGTAGCCAATTTGACCCACCAATCAGCATGTTTGTTTCCTGCATTCCCAATGTGGCCTGAAGTCCAGACAAAGATAACTGACTGTTCAGCTTGGTGGACAACAAAAAAGAGATTTTGGATTGTCACAACCAGCGGGTACTGAGGTAGCACTAGTCAATAGCCTGAAGACTGCGCATGGAGTTGCTGCTGATTAAGAACATCTGACCAGTACAAGAACAAATGTGACAGAACTCGAGTGATGTCCACAGATTCTGCTGTGAATACACTGCTTTCATTCAGTAGGGAGCATAGTTCACTGCACCTTCCATGTTTCTAGGCTAAATTGGTTTCTCAGTCAACAGTAAAGCCAACAATGTATACCACTTCCTGATCCTGGGATGCATCAAGAATGGCCAAGAACAGGTGATGAAAAATGGGGCCAACAGAGTCTTTCGGTCCTAGGCATAGGTTGGAACACATCTGTGGATGGAATACCCACCATGGGGTATATGAGATTACTTCCTGACAAGAGGTGACAGTGGGGGATGTTTGAGCTCAGAGCAGACACACTGTATGCTAAATGAGATCATGACTCCAGTCCTGGGCCTCTATTGAGGAAGGTGGCTTTCCCTACTAGGAAAGGGAACGTGGTAGTTTGGATGCTCAGGGGAGCAGAGAATGTGTATCACATAATTGAGCAGCAGTTGTCGGCACATGATGTGTAATGGAGGAAGCCCAACTTCCACTAGTAGGCTGTACACAGGACTGGCTCAAAAGGCAGCTGTCAGAAGTCGGAAATCACAATGGTGTATCAGGTCAGGCATCTGCAGTGCTGAAGGTAATGCTAAACCACATACCACACTCCTATAACCAAGGTGGGACAGGGTTAGAGCTTTGTAAAGTTGTAAAAGTGTAGAGTTGTCTGCAACTCAGCTGATGTTACTGAGGCAGTAACAAAAAGCAATAAAAGTCCACCACCAGAGCAATTGGTCATCGAGGTAGAGTTCTGATTGTGAGTGGACATTATGAGGCAGAAAAAGTGCATGACCCATTCCTTTGTGGCTGAAAAACGAAAGCTGTGGGTGAGAGCACAGGACTACACCTTTCGTATGGCTGTTTGTGTTCAGCAACACAACTCAATACAAAGCCCTAAGGGACCCCTTTCTCTTGTATATAGTGGGTACTGCAGGAAAAATGGAAGCAGGCCCCAGAGACCCCACTTGTGTAGGGTAATGGGGTTTTGATGATAACATATGGTGTCCTAAGCCTTTTGCAAATTGAAGAAGAGAGAGATAAGGTGTTGACGTCAGACAAAAGCTGATCAGCTGGTAGACATCAAGAAGACCAAATTGTCAGCAATAGAACAGCCTTGGTGAAAACTACATCTGTGTGTGTGTGTGTGTGTTAATTATTTTTAGAAGTTGTCCTTCACTTGTCATCATAGTTCTGTTCTTTGGTTTTTCAGTTGCATGCAATGACTGCCTGTGATGTAAAGTGTGTTTTTGTTTTTCACTGATAGTATTGTGGTATTGTTATACTTTTGTGGTTTTTCAAATAAATGGTTCATTTGAAAATGGCATTTGATGTTTTGTCAGCATGGTAGCAGATGTGGATAGTTAATAAAGTTGTAACCGTTTTCAATGATAACTTGATGTTGTAGCAATGTAATTGACAAGACAATGGCCAACAAAAGACAGAAAATTAAGAAACTCATTGGCAAAGAAAATTGGGGGACTTGGAGAATTATAATAAGAACTATCTTAGAATACAATGAAATCTTTGACATCACAATTGGTGAGTTGCTTATGCCAGAAGAAAATGGACAAAATTATCAAACCGATCTTGCTAAATGGACCAAGGCTAATGCAAAGGCAAGGAAATAGCTAATTCTGTCACTTGACACCAAGCCTCTACTTCATGTTGGAGGATGCAAGATTGCTAAAGAGATTTGGGATAAGCTACATAAAATTTATTATTTTCACTCAGCTGAAAACATGGATCTTCCTCATGACAAATTTAATAACATTGTGTGGAAATCATCTAGTGGTACGCAAGACAATTTTGCCAAATTTGGTGAGGCATAAACTCAACTTTCATTGTTGGAGAAGCCGATTGATGATAATGACCTCTGTGCATGACAGTTGCAAATTTTACCCAAAGAGGTAAATCACATTTATGATTTATCTGCTGAAGAGAATGTGTGGAATAAGTTACAAAAATGATGTTTAAATTATGAACTGAAAATAACCGATAGCGATGATGAAAGTTGCTACAGAAATGACATTCAAAATGAAAATTAACAAACAGCAATAAAGACTCAATCAATCTTCATCCGAAGCTGATACATTAAATATATCTCATTATAAATGGAATGAAGATGGAAAATGCTTTTCATATGGTAAAGCAGGTCACTTATCAAAACAATCTAAAACAGGAGTGGTTTGTTTCAAATGTAAGAAAAATGGCCATTGGTCAAATGCAAGTACTATGACAGACAAAAGAGATGACTGTGCCATGTTTTCAAAAGGGGTAACATCAGTGGAACATTCAGGAAGCTGTAGTTGCACAGAGAGGCCTACTTCAAAAACTGAGAGAAAAGTTTTAATGATTTTTTCGTAGATGTAAATTCCGTAGACTGTGACAAATGATACATTGACAATGATGTGACACGTCACATAACAAATTACAGTTGAGGTGGATGCTTGGGTGAGACACACCAAACAACTCCTTATAATCAGGAGTTCATTTATTTACCTCTTCACACAAGTAAGGCTTACAGAGAACTGGATGATGAAAGTACACAAAGATAATGTTTTGCTTAGTTCAAAGATGATGCTCAGATCGATACTGGTGTCGATCTCATCGGCGCCACACATGCCCCCCCCCCCCCTCCCTCCCCACAGTATGGAGTACTCCTGAGAGGCAGGGGGGGGGGGGGATGACTATGGCGTCGGTAGGGGTGGTCTGCGGGAGCCGAACCACGGTCAGCTCAACAGCATCGTCGGGGAGCTGTGTTCGTAAATGACATGAAGGAAGGTCTGGCCACCGAACCTGGAAGTCTTTGAAACGCGCCAGGCATCATAACTGGGCATACTGGTCATGCAGCGACAGGTAGGCCAGCGGTTTGCGGGAGAAACAGAGCGACGACGATGATGTCTCCGGTGGGCATGGCAAACACACGAAGCATGTCCAGGTCGACGTCGGGCGAGAGGGGAACACATTTCACCAGGTGGCAGGGAATGGCGGAGGATGTGTCGTGAGCACTGGATGAAGGGAAACATATGATGAACAGTGTATCATCGCATAGTATTATAGAGATGTCGTGGATTATGTCCCGGGGGACAGGCACAAACACCTCGAGCGAGGGCACGTTCAAGATGGGGAGGTGTGAGAAACCTCGACAGGGCGAGGCAGGCGATGGGGTAGAGGTCGAAGGAACCGGAGAAGGGCCCGGTGGTGAGGGCGTGATCGTAGGTAAGCTCAACGTGGGGAGCGTGTGATCACCCGACGGAGTGCGTGAGACCGGAGTAGAGGGCGAGGTCGGAGAAGAGCTCGACAATTGGAGCTAGAAGTCACTCGACTGAGTGAGTAAGTCCGACGTGGAGGGAGTGGTCGGAGTGTCATGAGCCACGACAGTGAGTGGCGTGGTCGTGGCCTGAATGGGGATAGAAGCGGGTTTGACATGAGCCGGCTTAAGTCTGTTGAGAGAGACAGTAACAGCTGAATCTTTTATCCGGATGTCATAGGTGTTGGCTGAGCGCCAAAGAACTCAGTACGGGCCGGTATATGGGGGTTGGAGGGGAGCACGGATAGTGTCATCTCGGAGCATGACGTAGTTGAAATTGTTCAGAGATTTCGGGACATGAACCTTAGGGAGGGAATGGCTGGCAGGAGGAGGGATGTGGAGGTTGATGACGTGGCGTCTGACGCGGTCCACGAAAGAAGGTAAGTCAGACTGAGGGAGAGAAGCGGAAGGGCTCACAAGTTCACGAGGGAGAACTATGTTCTGGCCATATACGAACTCGGCCGTTGTGCCTTTGAGGTCTTCCTTATAAATTGCACGAATGCCAAGTAGCACAAGGGGAAGGGCCTCTGTCCAAGAGAGTCACGGCATCAAAGAGCCGCCTTGAAAGTGCGTTGCCAGCACTCAACTAGCCCTTACTTTGCGGGTGATATGCTGTGGTACGGATGCTCCGGATGCCGCAAATGTTACAAATCTCGTTGAACAGGGCCGACTCAAATTGTCTGCCCTGGTCATTCGTGATGATAGCTGGACACCCGAAACACGATACCCATGACTCGACGAAAGCTCAAGCAATAGTTTCTGCCATGATATTGGGAAGAGGGACAGCCTCGACCCAGCGAAGTGTTCGGTCGATAGACGAGAGAACATAACGAAAGCCGTTAGAGGGGGAGAGAGGGCCGACAATGTCAATATGAATATGCTAGAAACTCCCAAGAGGGATCGAAAAGGCGCTGAGGGGGGGGGGTGAAGTGTGCTTGTGTACTTTGCAGCGTTGGCACACGATGCAGGAGCATGCCCATTGCTGGCAGTCCTTGTTGACATTTCTCCACACAAAGCACTCCGTTACGAGGCGGGCGGATGCACGAACACCGGGGTGGGCTAAATTATGCGGTGTGTTGAAGACAGCTCGACGGAGCGTGGTGGGGATGAGGGAGTGTAACGTGCCCGTACTGTCGTTGCACCAGATCTCACCAGAAATGCCAGGGAAGGTGATGCGGACGAAGTGTAGTGAAGAGGCAGAGTCTGAAATCAAGTTTTGTGTGTCCTCGTCAGCGGGCTGGAGGTTAGACAGGTCAGAGAGGTCTAACAGCGAATGAATGGCGTCGACTCGTGAAAGGAAATCAGCAACTATATTGTCAGCACCCTTTATGTGTCTGACATTGGTGGTGAACTGAGATATGAAGTCCATGTATCTGAAATGGCGAGGAGGTGGGTCAGCTGGCGGGTTTGAAATGGCCACATCCAGGGGTTTGTGGTCTGTTAAAACATAGAAAGGGCGTCCCTCAATGTCGGTCTTAAAATGCTTGATCACTTTGTAGACCGCGAGCAACTCCCTGTGAAACGCAGAATATTTCCATTGTGCATTCGGGATCTTGCGCGAGAAGAACTGCAGAGGCGAAGATTGGCCGTCGACTGTCTGGCTAAGGACAGCGCCGATGGCAGTATCGCTTGCGTCTGTAGTGATGAAAAGCTGCACATTGGGATGAGGATGCGCGATGGTGCAGGCCTCGGCAAGAAGATTTTTGAGGGCAGTGAAAGAGTCAGTCATAGCAGGGGTCCATGGAACGTGCCGAGATCCAAAAGTCTTGGTGCCTGCCAAGATGTACGTCAGTGGAGCCTGAATCTCCGCAGCCTGAGGTAGATGACGGCAATAATAATCAACTGTCCCCAGAAAGCGCCGGAGCTCTCTGAATGACGAAGGTCTGGGTAGGTTTAGTACTGTTTGTACTTTGTCATAGGGTGGTGAAACGCCATCGGCAGAGACCCAAAAACCAAGAAAAGTGACAGCAGGTTGATGTAGCTGCAATTTGTCCTGATAACAGTTTTAACATGTCGAATGTTGTCCTCGATGGAGGAGTTGAACACAAGAATGTCATCAAGATATGCAAAGCAGAATATTAGGCTGAATAGCACTTCCTTGATGAAGTGTTGCCAGGTCTGGGTTGCGTTTTTTAGCTCGAAGGGCATCAATTGAAACTGAAATAACCCGATTGGGGTGGTGATTGCTGTCTTCTTGATGTCTTCAGGAGCCATGGGGATCTGCTGGTAGGCTCGTTTGTAATCAATGACAGAGAACATGGTCGCACCTGCGAGAGAACTGGTAAAGTCGGCAATATTGAGAATGGGGTAGGTGTCCATAATTGTTCGTGCGTTTAGTCGACGGTAGTCTCCGCACATGCGCCAGGACCCGTCTTTCTTGGGTGTCATATGAATGGGTGTAGACCAACTGCTGGCAGAGAGTTCAATGACGCTGGAGCTTAGAAGTTCAGAAATCTGCTTTTTAAGGTCGGAGAGGCACTTGGAAAAAGTCGACGTGGTTTACTGGAGATGGAGGGACCTGGTGTGAAGTGAAGCTTGTGAACCGTGCTGTTGGTGATGATGGAAATGTTGCCGGCGGCACGGGAGGCGTTTTGTTTACAATGTGAGGTGGGCGGCACAGGCGAGGCGAGGTCGTGGTGTTTGGAGCCACTTCCCGGATCCGACGGGAGTCGAGGCGGCAAAGTGTCCCAGGGGTCAACGTGACGAGATGGCCGCCGGCCCGAAGCAGTGGCACCATGGTCGGACAAGCTTGGTAGAGCTCGTGAAGCGTTAGTGAGTCCATTGTCCGAGCCGAGGTTGCAGCCTGTGGCAGCACGGTTGCGGGTGAAGCGCTAGGCGCGATTGCACTGTTTGTGTTGTCAGTGGCAGTTGCACGGCGGCATGCAGGAGCGAAAGTTGCATAGTTTGAGGTGCTGTCCGCGAGGAGGGGGGGGGGGGGGGTAGGAGCTGTCAATAGGGGAACACGTGACACTCATCGCGCATGCGCACTCATGTCCGTCTGAGTGTCAAATGCTGCCATGTTACGGGGGTGTGGTCCTGTGGAACTGTCAGTACATGTTATGGTAGACTTGATAGCACAGTTACGAGGGATAGCAGGAGGTAAGCACACGGAGGCTTGATTGCTGGGACTACAAGCAGATTCAGCACACTTACTGACCTTGCTTTGTCCTTGCTGCAGTGTCTGTAATTCCTTTGCTGCGTCGGATAGCTGGAGCTGAGTTTCATGGAGCCGGAGGGAGAGCTCAAAGTTTTCTTTAGTAGGCGAGTGATGTTTTCAAGTTCGACAAGGCACCTGTGCGTTGTTTCTTGTAACGTCGTCGACAGAGCCAAGCATGTGCGGATGAGATGAACCTGGACTGACGTGTCACGGGGGGGTTTGCTCAACAGAGCACAAGGGAAGTGAGTTTTGGATGGCTGATGAAACACAGTGTTTCACACTAGGTCTGGTGAAAGTTTGTGGTGTCATAAGAAGTCAATGCCTAGTATAGGTTCCTCAGTATTGCACATTAAAAAAGTCGATTCGAGTCTACAGTTTGTGGAGAGTGAGACAACGTGGGAGGTTGAATCCGAGCATTGTAGTTTAGTAGAGTTCACAGCTTGCAGTGAAGTATGATGAGGGCAGATGTTCGAAGACACTAAGGATGTAGGCAGCAGCGAAACATCGATGTCTGTGTCCACTAGGAAAAAGTATCCCGACGAAATGTCTTTAATATAAAGACGTCCATAATTATATGATTGTTCCCGGACAGAATGGAGCACTGGGAGTTGCCTGTCGTGTTGTGCGGAGGAAGTGGCACCGGGACCTACCTGCGATTTGCGTTTGTAAAGCAGCAGGGTGGTCTGCAGTTCCGTGCCGCCTCACCAAGCCGTATGTGGAAGTAACAGTATGGGTAGTGCGGCTGCATTTCGTGCGGAAAGTTCGTTGCCTGAGGCGGTGGCTGAGGTTCGGAGGCCGCAGCCAGTTTGGTTGCAGGAGGGGTTGTGACCGAGGGTGGAGCCGGTGACGTCCCAGCTGTTTGTATACTGCATCCTGGAGCGAGTGGAATGGTCAGAACAGTGTGGCCCCGGCCGCGTCTGGCCACGGGACGAGGGGCCTGAACCTGAGACTAGCCAGGTAGGCAGTGGCAGGCGAAATAGAGCAGTGATGGCTCATGTAGTTCATCAGCAATTGTCATTCGTTGCTCGACAGGTTCGGGAGACCTCTGAGCCAGAGCAAAGCGGATGTGGGGAGGTAGTTTATCTGTCCAGATGGCGAGGAGATCTGTGTCAGAGAGTAGATCATCGCCAACAGGGGTCCGTAGCCGTCTCCGAAGTTGTGAAGAGTTGTCGTTGTCTAGTTGTTTGATGTGGAGCACTTGCCTTATTGCTGTCTCAGTTGAGCGTGCAAGCCAATGTAGAACTGTCTTTTTGGCTAGAGTGTACCAGGTAGCTGAGTCTGGGGCGTCGACCAGGTCAGCAATGAAGTCCTCCTGGTCGTGCAGGTGGGTGATAAGGCACACAAATCTGGTTGATTTGTCGAGTTTGAAATGGTCGAACACTTCGTCCACAATTTTGAACCAGGTTGTTGCCCTGTCGGTATTGAACGGCGGCAGTGTCAGTAAGTGTTGTAGAACATTCAGAAGAACAGGGTGAGTTGAATTCGTCGGGGCACTGCTTGAAACGAGCTGTTGTTGCTGCAGTATTCCAGGAGAGTGTGTCTCCAGCGTATGTGGCGATGACGGCTGGTCGGGTGGCAGCGTGAAGGTGATGCATTGTGGATGAGTGCGATCGTCGCGATGCAGAAGGCCGACGCGGGTGAGACACTGTAATGTGTCAATTGCAGTTGTGGAAGTTCGACTGGAGCTGGCACGGGGGTGACAGGTAAGAAAAAGTTCAAAGTTTGAAAACACGTGGCAGGCCCAGGAAAACTTGACGTGCGATCAGAGTTGGAGCCACTTGTGTTGCAGGAAGGCTGCTGAGGTGCGGGCTGTCCAAAAGCACAGTGAGGAAAATGATGTCGAACATTGGGCGAAATGTGTGAATGTTCACTGTTCATAGTCACTTCAGTCAAAACGGTGTGCGGAAAAGGTGAATGTCATGGCACAAAATGCTGAGGCATAACAGTTGGATGGAGATGGAGGTCATTGACAGATAACAAGCCATTGTTCTTGTTGCAGGCCGAGATATTGAAACAGGAAGGCATGTGCTGATGCTGAACCGAGGCAGGCAAAGGTGTGGTCGGATGCTGAGGAGGTTGACCTGTGAACAAAGCAGTTCCAGCCACGTGGCAGGAATCCACGAGGTACTGCATGGATTGCGGTGTGGCAAACTGTTGTCCTGGCCATGGTAGGTTATCCAACGGAGCATTTGCAGAAATCTGCATTGATCCCACACTGCACAGAGATCCATAAGAGGTAAGTGCACCATCGATGAGGTAGGGCACATGTGGTGGGAACAAAGGTGTCTGATAGCCGGAGTCATGCACACTCCTAACCTCACATATTGTTGCAGGCACAAAAATGTCTGGCGAAATCAGCGTAATCGACGAGTGAGAGGCATCGTGTTGCAGTCCTGTTGGGTATACATCGCCCGCTACACAATGCATGTTGATCACAAAATCCGGCATTAGGCATTGGGCCTAAGCTATTGTTCCAATGTTGTGTTGATGTAATACACACGAAAATATCCGACGCGGAGGCCGCGGACATTGTAAAACGGCAAAAACAGAAGACGTTACAACTCAGGGTCACCAGTCAGGTGGATGCTCGGGTGAGATATACCAACCAACACCTTATAATTAGGAGTTCATTTATTTATCTCTTCACACAAGTAAAGCTTACAGAAAACTGGATGGCGGAACTACACAGAGATAATGTTTTGCTACGTTCAAAGATGATGCTCAGATCGATTCTGGTGTCAATCTCATCGGCGCCACAAATCAAACAATGGATAAACCAGGATGGAATGTAACAATATTAGAGAAGGAAAGTTGCTGCTCACCATATAGGGGAGATGCTGAGTCACTACAGGCCCAACAAAAAGATTCACTCAATTATAGCTTTCAGCCATTAAGGACCTTGTCAAAAATAGACACACATACACACACGCACACATACACTCAAGCAAATGCAACTCGCACACATATCTGCCATCTTAGGCAACTGAAACCACACTCCACTGAGTGTGGTTTCAGTTGCCTGAGACTGCAGACATGTGTTCCCAGTTGTGTTTGGGTGTGTGTGTGTGTGTGTGTGTGTGTGTGTGTGTGTGTGTGTGTGTGTGTGTGTGTGTATGTGTGTCTATTGTTGACAAAGGGCATAATGGCCAAAAGCTGTAATTGTGTGAATCTTTTTGTTGTGCCTATCGTGTCTCAGCATCTCCGCTATATGGTGAGCGGCAACTTTCCTTTTCTAATATTGTTAAATTCTTACTATACCTAATCTTGTCTCTAAATTGCTCACATATGCCACAAATTAGGCTATTTGTATTAATCAAACAGTTCCCTTCCAACTGATCAATTTTAATCTTAATGTAAGGACACCAAAAATCTGAATCATCATGTCTGTTATTAGACAACACATGTAAAAGGTCACTTTCAATTTCATCAAATACTACATCCACACTGTTTTTGCTGGGTTTTATCGACTTTACTGTTATCATAGCATTACTTTGGTACTCATGTTTTCAGGTAAAGATTGAATGCAATGAATGGATTCAATAGCACAACTAAAATCACTTATTAATGAAGGAACACAAAATATATTACTGTCAAAATTACACTTCATGCTTAGATCTTCGTTCCACCAATTTGGATAGAAATTTTCACTGTCCACAGCTAACTTATTCCAGAATGCACATTAATCTATCTTATCATCAATCTGGTCCCAAACAAACTTAAAAAAGCTTTCACCTTTATTCTCTAGGCTTACAGATAACTCACTTTTACTGTTTGGATCATTACTCTGCATGACATTAACGAAAAACTGCTTTGACTGGACTGGTCTTCCATGACTCTCACTTACATCATCACATACTGTACTTACCTAATCTGTATTGTCAACATCATTCACAAATAAATCTGAAACTTCATTATTCTTAAACTTCACAAATACCTGATACATCATCATCATCATCATCATATTCTTCCAAAATTACTTCATAAACAACATCATTAACAAGACAAGTGTCATCTCCATCAAAGTCACTCACCTCACCTACATTCATTTGCAATAAACTACCGGTCTCAGACTTACCAGCCTCAGTTATTTCACAGCTCTCATTCACATCTACATTAAAAGTACCTCCTAGTTCAGATCCAATACCATCATCGTCTGTTTTACATACATCAATAACACTGTTTTCTGACCAAGAGAAGAAATCATTAATACATACTACATCAAAATTCTCATTACTCTCACATCCTGGATTGTGATTAGCACCTACATCACTATAATTGAACATAGTATTCCAAAACTTTTGATCAAAACATAAATGAAAATCTGATATTTTTTCTGCTCACCTTCAGATACCTGTGCCACATTATTAATACTGTTATTACTAATTGCAAGTGTAAATTGGGAGTCTTGTGCTTGTTGTGTTTCCTCGTCCCAAAACTGTGGACCTTCGTTGAGGCAGACTGCCATTTCCCAAGGAGTTACCTCTATGATTGTTTCTTCTTTTAAATTGCCCATGGTTATCCTCATTATTCCTATTCCGTTGATGTTCAAAATTTCTGTCTCTATTAACATTTTGATGCTGATAGAAATTACAATTACCTATGTTTCTGTAGTTATTACCATTGTGATTTCTAACATTCTGTTTGTTATGGTACATAGTTCTTTCTACTGCCTTATACAGCCTGTCAACATATTGTAAAAACTGCTCAAGGCAATCATCAGATCCATCTACCAAATCCCACTAAACTTTTCTGGTAACATTCTCTTAAGTGCGTCAATCAATGTCATTTTGCCAAATGGTATGTCAGGGTGCCTTAATTTCTTAAGTTGATTCTTACAAAACCCTTTCAGAGTACCATACCTATTCCTATAGTTAGGACCATTCAAAAATTCACTTTTGATTCTCCCCTGTTCAGCTTCTGACCAAAATTTATTTAAAAAACTTTTGTTAAAACTTTGATATGTTTCCCACTGACTTAAATTTAGATTTACCCAAGACAGAGTTTCACCTTCAAGATATCTTTTAACACATTTACATCAGTTTGCTTATTTTTTTCAGCATTTAAAAATTTTTTGAACTAAACTGCTAAAGTTTTGCTCCATTTTTTCTGCTACAGCCTTCTGTTCAACTCTGATGTGATTAACATTCTTTGTCGATTATGGAGATTCAGCGATTACCTCATTTTCAAAAACAATAAATTTACTTTCTAAGACATCAGCTTTTTCATTCACTCTTTTTAACCCCTCTGAAAACCTATTTTTTAGCTCTGAAACCTGATTACTAAGTTGGTCCATTTGGCCCTGCACCCTATTCAATTTACTATTGTTATCTGCCTTTATTTCCTCTAGTTTTGCCAAAGTCAACTGCAAAATATCAGTTTTTACTGTTTCATTGCTGACTATGATTTCACTTGGTTCAAACATATCCTGGCTGTGTCCTACAGCTTTCACTTCTACGTCACTACTACCCTCATCCTTATTCATTTTGGTAACAATCAGACGAATTCACAAACCAATTTATTTCACAAATAGTTTGTATTTATCGTTCCTTTTTTGATGTCCCTTGTCGCAGTTGTAAAGTCCTCTTTCAATTGATATGGTTCATCATTGTTGGTAATACTTTGTCACTGTTGGTATGACTTTGTTGGGCAGTCCTTGATCTTCTTACTTTGCATGCTCAGAAATTCAGTAATATATAAACTGCAAATGACACAAACCATTGTCCCTTCTTCTGCAGCAGACAAAATTTCATTATCAGTCAATTGCTCCCAGACAACACCACCAATTGTAATCTTGCCCTCCCTCACATCACTTGTTGATTGTCACTCATTTCAAAATAAAATCTTTTAATTAACTTCAAGAGGAGTAAGATATACAAACAAGTTTTTTACATAACTTCATTTCTTGTCATGTCTAGGGGTTGATTCTTGAGGCTGAAATTTTTTACTTTATAGATTTTCATGATTTCAATTGGCATAATAATGACTGAAGAATTGCCCATTTTTATCTTGATTTTTATTTTTTCACATTTTTCTATCTCACTCTGTCATTGCAATTTCTATTTCATTAGCAAAAATTACATTGTTATTGGCAAACTTAAAAACATGTCCGACCACATCAGAGGCATGTCCACACGGGGGTGAAAGCTTTATGGGCGAAGAGGCAAGCTACGTAGTTCCATTCCAGACCACTACAGGCGCTAGGGGTCAAACAAAGCTGGAATTGACCAATGAGAGCTGTCTAAACTCCAATGGTGGTTGTTTTGAAATATTCTGTCATCTTGCTCAGCACTGAAATCTGTGGTCCTCGGTTACAGTCGTCTTTGTATTTGTTTCATATTTACATACTACTCATCTTCATTATAAACAGATTTTTTTACTTTAAATTCATAGAGTTCACCATGGAATTGAAGAGATTTCCTGCTGAAAAATGTCCACAATTAATTGTAAGGTAAAACATTTCATTTTTCATTAAATAATCTCATAGCCTATAAATAAAATGTATTCTCTTCTATCGTGAATTAAGCAGTGTGGTTTCCATTTGTTTATTTAAATAACTTTGATATGTCTGTAGTAGTTTTATTTAATGAAGACTTTTATGATTTTTCAGAATATTCAACACAACAGATTGATGTTGAAATACTCCTGTAAGTTCCTCGGCTGTTCATCTGGCTTCATCGGAGGAAATTTGCAACAAGCATTTCTACAGGTTTTCAAAACAACATCAAGAGTTGCTTCTAAAGTGGAAGAGTGTTTGTAAACTGTCGCCATATGTGAACTGTGCTTCTTATTTTGTTTGTGAAGATCATTTTTTCGAAGAAGTTTTTATGAATAAAAGTAGGCACAGGCTAAACAGCGGTGTGTTTCCAAAACATGTGACAGGTGTCCCTTGTGAAAAACAGTTTAAAGCTTTATAGCAGTTAAAAGAATCTTTTTTTTGTGTGATTGAGAAATAAATAAAAAGTAAGTTTTGTTTTCATTTCACTGTTTTTATCCCTCTTCCTTGCTTTTGGTACATGATATTGAACTTTTCTTTTTTGTGTTGAAGCATTTACAGTAGTAAGATGTAGGAACCTTTTTAAGAAATTAATGGTCATTAGTGCAAGTTTGCTGGGCAGAAGTTACTAGTCCTGAAACTTACTAGTCCTGAAACATAGTTGTAACAAATTTAAGAATTCTTCATTAATCACTACTGTGATAAATATTTCTTAATTGAACCTCTTTAACTGCTGCTTATTCTCTTAATAATAGGCTTTTTTCTCTCCATTGATCCAGCAGCTTGTATGAGGTAAAAATTATGACATTATTCAGGAATATTTGTAGTTTAGTTTAGCTGCTACAATGTTATTTTTCTTTTGCTTCAATTATTTACACTACAAGCTTGTTTTGACTTACTCTCAGCTTCAAGTGTTGCATCTATGCTGGAGCTTTTACATGTTGATAGGTAACAATATAAGCATGTCAATGTAAAAGTCTATTTTTGACGTTCGCACTTGAGAGTCGCTGCTCCTATCATGTTTTCTTGTCTGTGAGATGAAAACATCAAAAATAGACTGAAAATATTACTGAATAGGGTTCTCTCTTCTGTGGTACAGTGTGCTATAGCTGTGTTTCCATTATTTTATTATGATGACAGCCAAAATAATTACATAGTACGCCCTGAAAAATAAGGTAATAGAATTAAAATTAAAATAAAAACCTACAACGTAAGTAAATTGGGGGGGAGGGGGGGGGGGGTGTTCAACCCGCAATGTTTTCATATTTTAGTTCATCTCCATACCACTTGAGGCACTGCTGTCGGTCTGTGTTTCCCACTTTTAACACGGGAGTTGTGTTTCTCTTTTTTTTTGTTCTGTGCATGCTCACCACTAATCCATTCTGTGGTACTAACTATTTCCAAAGAGTTCATAAATTTTGTTGGCAAATGAATTTCTATTATTATTTTATAAATAAATCCAGAAATAAATTTAATAATTAGCATCAGATTGTGCAATAAAAATAGGAATTTTAAGTATGCCAGGTATTTCGTAATTTCAAATGTTTCTAAAAGAAAAGTAATTTTAACTGTACATACAGAGCTAGTACATATTGACTGTGACAAAGAAAATAAAATATTTTTTTTATCCATTCTAGCCTGAAATATACCACAGCATGTACAAAATATATGAAATTCTTTTAGAAAAAGAGCTGAGATAATATCAATCTGTTTAAAAGGTAGAAAGTATTTTAGGTATTGATACCTTCTGTTGAATAAAGGTAATATTATAGGAAGATGTCCCTTTACAACTTTGAGCCATGTTTTCATGGTTTTGAAGGAATATACTTTTTTTACACTAATCTAATGCACAATGAAACATAATGCAGACCTCAAGTTTGAAAATTAAAATCATAAAAGTTTACTTGTGTGTAACTGGTAGGCTCAATTTATTTTATGCAACAATGGATGTACATATGAACTATCAAAGAAACAACAATTTTTAAGTGATAGTCATTATTAGAAAATAAATGACATGAAAAAAAAACTATGCAGGATGCTTAATTATTTCTGTCAGAGCCAGTTCATGGTTTTGTTTATAAAACCATTTTTTGTAGTGTTCCTAAACGTAACCTTAGAAAGGTTTATTTCTCCTGAAGTTCAGTGGTTGTAACATTGAAGACATTCCTCCACAAATAATAACAAGTTCACTGGCTAGGCTGTGAATCTTCTTTTTTTATGTTGTCAGTGTGATGAACATGAAATTTATCGAGACAAGGTATTGACAGTAGTTTGGAAAGCCTGCCGGGATGGAGTTTCCACGTGTTTTAGAGCCAGTCATGCATTAAAGTTTCAGTCATCCAAAGCTTCTCTTGATTTCAACAATGACATCCTCAGACAACAGCTTCTCATTTGTAGGGGTCTTGGGGCTTTTTTGCTGCTTGAAGATTAAGACAGGGGGAAGTTTGCACCCATCTGCTGGGATTGCCCGTACTATAGTTGTGAGCCATTTTTCACATTCTGAATTTTTTGATGATAATTTCTTTTGTTCCCTTCTAATCAACTGTATAATTATGTGATATGTCAAACTGAATTGCTGTTTTATCAGTACTGCCTATTTGGCCCATTGAAAAATTCTTCTCTTTCTTAAGTGTGGTGACATACCTATGAAATTTTTGAAGTTCTTTTGCAAAATCCTGTGGAAACTTTTGGCATTTTCACTCTGCTGCTGAGTGAGAATCTCATTCTGGAAACATCCCCCAGGCTGTGGCTAAGCCATGTCTCCACAATATCATTTTTTCCAGGAGTGCTAGTTCTGCAAGGTCCGCAGAAGAGCTTCTGTGAGGTTTGGAAGGTAAGAGACGACGTACTGGCAGGACTGAAACTGTGGGGATGGGTCATGAGTCATGCTTGGGTAGCTCAGATGGTAGAGCACTTGCCCGCAAAAGGCAAAGGTCTTGAGTTCGAGTCTCGGTCCGGCACACAGTTTTAACTTGCCAGGAAGTTTCATATCATCACACACTCCACTGCAGAGTCAAAATCTCATTCTGGAAGCCATCTGTTAATAATCTCACTTTGAAATTTCATTATATGAACTGTGCAGCAATGTTGCATCACATATTCTTGAAAATTTTGCTTTTCCCCTATTTCTGAAAAGCTACAATGTTTATTCATTACAATTATTTAAAAAGATAACTCTTCTAGAGAGCAAACCAAAACATTGATAACAATATCTTACCCAAAGTAACTTGTTTGTAATTAACTAAAATGTAATTTAAATTGTTGTACCGTAAAATTCATTGAAATTGTATATGAAAGTGTCAACTCTTCTAAATTTGTATGTTAAAACATTTAGGGCAATATGTGCCCCATTTTTAAAATATAAGTAACAAAATTCATCCAATTACTTTTAATTATTATTTTGTAATTCATACATTTAATAATGTATTTGGTTGTTTAATTTTATATAAAAGGGAGTGGCATATGAGCCAGAGGCAGTGAGAGAGTAAGTCAGTCAATGAGTCTGCATTATTGCCTTTTGGAAGCTGTGTGCATGAGACTTTTTGGGAGGCTGTCAGACAAGAAATGTACATGTCATCTATGTACATCCAAATCGGTCACAATAAAAGACAAGAAAAGTGATGTACTCTGTTTTTTATTTAAAAATTAGTACATCTGCAATGTCAGATGCTGAGACTTTCTGATGCAACAGCCCCCAAGGATATCAAAGTTGACTATCTCACCACATGGAGCAACTAATTTATTATGACAACTTTCATTAACTTTGATTGAAATTTTCTAGTTTTCACTCGTCATTGTACTTGTGAATGGTGGAGACCTGAGCTATTAAGTTGCTACAATGGCATGTTTGAGAATTCACTATTACCACTGTCATATTACAGACAGAACTACAGAAACTATATATTGCATTCTCAATCAGTGTCAGTGGTAATTAAAATGCTTCTCTCCTCTCACACATTTAAGGGTGGTATTTCAATATAGTGTCATTGAGATGGGATATGTGTAAGTCTGTGTACTAATTTTTGTGCATTTCAGAGTCTAATTGTGACATGTAACAATCGATTACTGGACAAGAACTGGGACAAGGCAGAAAGTGTGGCATGGCAACATTTGGGATGAGCACAATTTCTTAAATTACTTTTCTTCAGACTACTTTTTTTCCAACTTTCTTTTGTCATGTGACTGTTGATAGGCAGAATATTTGTGAATTTTCATGTGATGATAATCTGGTTAGGAAGGTTAATTTTCATGTTTTGTTCTCTATATTTTCTTCAAATATGACAAGCACAGAAAATCTTGGCACAGCTGGAGAGGTTTCATATATTCACCATCCTCAATCATCAACACCGAACCTGCAACAGTAATCCAAGGCATCATGTTTCTTAGCTTTTTCTCCAAGCCGACAGGCCTCAGGTTTATTAGAAAGATTATCTCAACTCTTGGATCACAGGCTTACAATTCAGTCTCAACTCTTCAATCACAAGTTTACAAGTCAGTCTCAACTCCTCAAACATAAGCCTACAAGTCAGAATAATGATTTAAAGAATGAACTTATAAGGCAAAGCAAAGGCCTAAAACAGAGTATTGTTAGTCAAAACAGTGACCTAAAAAAAGAGTATTGTCAATCTAAATGACACTGTTAAGACAATCGAGAGGAAAATTTGGACTACGCAGGAACAAATAATGAACACCTTTTCAAAATTTAGTCAGTTACATGAGTCAACTGACCTTTAAATTCAAACAATAAACAATAAAGTTGATCATGTATCATTGCATGTGGAGAATGTTGAGGATGTTATTCATACTGAGTTAGGTAGAAGGAACTCTGAATTCAAAATCATGCATGGATATACAGAGCAGGAAATTGAATTCATTGAAAAGAAACAAACTAAATAATGATCAAAATCATAACCATACTACCAGTGTTAACAATAAAATTGAGACTTTGTCTGAAGATTTACAACAGGTTAACATCTGATTAAATGATGTTGAAACAAATATGTCATATCTGCAAATTGGCAGAAATTTTGTACCATTTTATCTCTTAAATACTTCCTTGGTGTTTTTAAAATACACCCAGTGGACTTCCTACAGCAATGTAAAGATAGTTTTCCTCCAAATTTGCCTGATTGTGTAAAAATTATACTAACCTAATGTTTCCTTGA
Organism: Schistocerca serialis cubense; assembly: GCF_023864345.2. Classification (NCBI taxonomy): domain Eukaryota; kingdom Metazoa; phylum Arthropoda; class Insecta; order Orthoptera; family Acrididae; genus Schistocerca; species Schistocerca serialis. The sequence continues at coordinate 708,958,909 of NC_064639.1, forward strand.
TAGGGAAGTGTTTGTTATCTCCTGTAATATCCCCCCTCCTTCCTGATTCCATCTATTGTTCACATTCAAGTATTTAATGAAGATTTGAGAGGAGTGAAGATTACCATAAACTTTCTAGTTTACTTAGCTTGTCATGTTGAGTTGGCTTCAGATCTTCTTGTCTTGAGGCTGAAAATCATCATGTCAAGTCCTCATGGTTGGTTTGAACTAAATAAATCTGAATATTTGTGTTTCAGCACTTTTTTTCATGTAAATATATTTTCTCACATTCTAGTATATCATATAGTCTTTTGATTTTTCACATTAACATAACCAAAATTACATTGTTCACAAAAAATACAAAAATATGTCCAATCACATCAGAGGTATGCTTACAATTCTCACATTCTGTGGAAATAACATTTAAAAAGGGTTTACAATTTTTCTTAATAATTAAATTTCTACTTGTTTCTGTAACATCATTAATTTTGATCATTATTTTGTAAATGAATCCAGAAAAAACCATAGTAAACAGCATAGGATTGCGTAAGTAATAACAGAAATTTGAAGAGTGCCAATAATTTGTAATTTCTTAAAAAAATAATTTTAACTGTACATTCAGAACTAGTACTTATCGATTATAACACTGAAACTAAAATATTTTTACAGTAATCCCTTTTCGTAAATTTTAGGTTGAAATATAACATACTGGGTATAAAAATATATGAAAATTTGATCTGTCCAAAAATGGAAAAATAATACTCGTATCAACAACTACTGTTGAGAAAACGTAATTCTAGAGGAGGATGTCCCATTACAACACCCCCCTCACATAATATGGAAACATTATATTTACAATATTTTGTGACCAGATAGAATACAGATTCGTGAAGCTAAATTCCAAAATTACAAGAAAATTTTAGATTGTGTGATCATTGCTTCCCTATGTACATAAGTAAAGGTTAGCTTACAAAAAAACTGCAAAAGGTATAGAAGGAAATATCGAGCACCTGACAACTTTCTGATTACAGCGAACAGAGTTCTTCTTGGTTACAATTTGTCTATAGTCTAAATAAGTGTGAAACCTGAGCGGTGAAATGGCAAAATTATCATATGGTAACGATTTCCAAAATTATGGACAAAATCCAACTTCATACAGAATGGTCTAATGTAGTGTAATCTTTAAGTACCTTTCAGCATTTCAATGTATGGGGTTTAAGTGTCTGTTAATGTTACGTAAAAATGAATAATAAAGTATTATAGGAAAATGTTACTATAAATCTAAAGTAAATGGACACAATACAAAAGTGGAACATTGTTCCTACAAACATAGTAAAAACCATAAGTATAACAATATTAATCTACATAAGTAGAATTCAGATGTATAGAAGTGTCTGATACATAACATATTACTGAAAACGTAAGAAAAATATCTACTATACAAGTCACAATCTATACATATATGAGGACATGGCACATAGATTTCAGATCTGTGCAACAATCTGTCCCAAAACAAATGATACAAAGTTATAGCTACAACATTATAACACTAAACTATAGAAATAAGTGCAGAGGCAATATAGAGTACTAGAATTACAAACTGCAAGTTTACATCTATAAAGTCACACCTTCAAAATCATCAAAAGAGAAGAAAAAATTCAGATTCCTTATGTATGGAGTGCGCTGACTCGAAAAACTCACAATGAGAGGTATGGACCAGAAGAATATACTCAATCACATGTAGGAGTACAGCACAAAATCAGTCAGCCACATAAATCAGATTATGTAAGGATATGTTGACTCATGAAAAGAGAAAATATTGAAAAAATATTAGGGCCTATGTTTACGATGTGGGGTATGACCCACGAATCCAAACCACACCAGGTACACACCAGTAGAAATGTTTTGACACAATAAAATGAATAATGTTCATAATCAGATATCAATAAGTTCAATCACATGTGAAGAATAATTATAAGAGGCATCTAACCTCAATCAATAGCTGCACGCTCTCCTTGAGTTCACATACACACAGTAATGGTGACCAGGGGTACCCAAAACAGAGTTAAGCATGAATTCGCACACAATTCAAGTTCCAATGGGATAATATAATGCAGTACTCAGGATAAATATAGGTAATCAGAGTCATTAATACATTGGAATCATGACATAATCGAGTAGTGTAAGGACCAAAATCAGTGTGTGAAATCAGGTCTGTACACAAGTCATGATCACTAACATAAATGCCTTCCACACTATTTGCTAATTGTTCGTACAAACTAACCTAAATACATAGAAGCCATGAATATTCATTTGCAATTAAAAAATTCATTCTGAGTGTTGAGATAAGAAAATTCATTGAAATGTATAACTCCTAACCTAATAGTGTCTAATTTTATCAGATTCTGATAATTATTTACAGCATGATTCATAGGACATACTCCTAAACTTTCTAACTTTTCACATTTCTTTGTTGAACATAACAAATCGTCAGTCACAGAACATCAACTCATGTCAAACCAGATTTAAAGTTACATAATGTATTGAGAAATTAATCCCCCTATTTGAAAAAACCTTCCATTTATGTGGAATAACAGTGTCCATAGCAGTGACTTCTTTTCTAAACAACAGTTCCTTGAAATTTATATAAATAAAAGACTTTTGTATATAGGATAATTTCTTGGCTGCCAATTTATGAATTTCAGTCACAAGACTGATGTGGTGACAGATGCTTGAGTACATTACCCGGCACCTATGGTCTCTTGAAAGTCGACTGAGCAAACAAGGGTGCAGCCACACAGGAGTATAAGAGTGGATCAACCACATCTTTCAGTTTCCTCCCTAGATTTCTCATCACACACTCCAACAGATAAGTAACTTCCTGTCTAGCTTTTACATTGAATCCTGAAACATTGTTTTATGTACTAAGTTTGTTGTTCAATACCTCCTTCACACCACACGGTATATGTTTTGCCTATCTATATTGAAAAAGTAAGTGTTGAGTGTTCATGTCACAATGGATTACCAAGTGTTCACGCATTTGGTACATTAATAAACAGAGCTAAATGCAATGAAAAAATGAACTAGTAAGGTAATATACACATATATACTAAAGATATCTGAAAGTAAATTACACAAGCAAGACAAGTTGGACTACACTGACGAAGCATTCGACAAATGCCTACGAAATGAAGTATGGACCAGAGTCCATCATGTACTTGCATAAGAATTCTGTGTTTAGCATAAACATGTGTTTGGTTTGCACATATAGAATTTTGAGATACTATTCCTAATATTTACAGTATACATTATTAAAACAAGTCTTCACTCAATTTACCACAACACCCATGAATATACCCAAAAGAGTTCATGACAATTAAATTAAATCATTAGCTGCAGAGAACACAAGAATAATAATAATATTTAACACTAATAGCATTCTAAAACAAGAAATGTATTACCAGATATTTAAATATATTATATAGTACAATTATATAGTTGTTGAACCTGCAAATATAGCGTGCCATAGACTTAAAATCAGCCAATAGACAAGACAGAACTTTAAAAATCACTTCATCTTACATACTACATTCCTGACAAAGGAGTGAGAGAAAAAAATTAGATACTTATGGATCATGTCTAGAAGCTTTCAGTTCAGTGAGTTTGCATAATCCAAACAACTGCTTAGATTTAGCCTATATAAGCTAGTATGTATTATGATGCAGATTTTCAAGGATTTTAAATAGTCCTATATAAACATCGAAGAATCTCCTTATCTCAGATGTCAACATTTTAGATTTCTCTTTGGCTTTCACCAACACAAGATCTCTTATCTCAAGCTTAGAAAAGTTTCCTTTACCATCATGTCTCTGCTTTCTCCTATTCCCCTGCTTTTTCATCATCTCCCTGACTCACTCTTGTCTCTCTTTTGATGACAGAATTTTACAAGATGCAAATTCTCAAAAATAAAGTTATCTGGTCTGAAATTAAACATGATTTCAAATGGTGAAAAACCTGCTGAAGGATGTTGAAAGCTGTTCATAATATCCTCAAAATCACTGATATAATCTATCCAGCTGGTATGATTCTTACTACAATATGTTCTAAACAATCTTCCAGTTTCTCTCATATATCTTTCTGCAGGATTACTTGATGGCTGGTACACAGAGGTTAAAATATGCCTTATTTTTGCATGATCAACAAAATCTTTCCAAGCTTGTGATGTAAACTGAGAATCACTATCAGATAAAACTGTTTTAGAAACCTGGTGAAACTGTGTGTTTTCAAATTTAGAAATGATTTGCTTACTGGTCGCTTTCTTAAGAGGAAACAGCTTTATGAAATTCAAAAATACACCAATCACCACAAAAACATAACAAAATCCATTCCTAAACTTAGGCAAAGGTCCATAGATATTCACAGACATGAGGTCTAGGTTACTATTAGGCAATATGTTTTGCATTTGACCTGTACTCATTTGGTTACTTACCTTCACTCTTTGACATCTGTCACAGCTTGCATTCTTCTACTTGACTCTCCTTCCTATGTTATAAAAATAGACATTTTCCTGCATATTTTGTGTGCATTTGATTGATCCACAATGACCAAATTTCTCATGAGTATAAGTAGTTGAAGTATCAATACACTGTTCTGGCCAACATGGTTTCCAGTCACCTGTCAATCTTATGTCTCCTGAATAAAGTATCCTTGTGTTCCTTATAATATTCTTCAGTCTTTTCTCTTCCTTTATTACCCAACATGCTCTTAACCAATTTCCAATTTTGATCATGATTTTGATACCTGCAGATGTCATTGCAAATTTTCGAGATCTCTTTTTCCTCAAGTACATAATTTTAAACTTTTTCTCTCATTCTCCAAAGCTGTTAGATGAGTCACTCACTAAAAGTAGCTTAGGCAAAGCATCAGCAACTACATTGTCTGTGCCCTTCACATATCCGATTTCATAACTGAACTGCTGTGAAAACAAGGCCCAACAGGTAATTCTGTTATGGTACAGCTTACACTCCTGAAGATAACATAATACTTTGTGATCAGTGTAGATGATGACATTGTGACCTATTAAATCATTTTTAAGCTTGTTGAATGCCCAATGTACAGCCGAAAGTTGTTTCTCAGTTGCAATGTATGTCTTTTCATGCTTCTGCGATATTGAAGACTAGCAATTGCAAGTTATCTATGTTCAATAACACCTTCAACTTCAACCTCCTGAAATAAATGAGCACTCAAACCAACATCACTACTGTCTGTCATAATACTAAAAGGAAAAATGAATCTAAGAGTGTCTGACTTTGACACAACTGTCTGTTGATCTAATCCCAAACAGTATTCTTCTTTAAAAGTTCACACAGGCATGGAGCATTCAAAGCTTGGCAGCTACAAAATTTTATATAGAATCTAGTTAACCGAAAAAATGATTTAAGCTGTTTTTTGTTGCAAGGGTGAGGAAAAGTAGCAATAGCATCAAGTTTCTCTTTATCAGTTGCATTTCCTTTCTCAGATATAACATGTCCTAAACATTTTACTTCTTACACACCAAATTTATACTTACCTATTTTCAAAGTCATACCTCCTGTTCCAATTTTGAAAACACATCTCTTGACAGATCCAAATATTGTTCCCAAGTCTTTTCACTGACAAAAATGTCAGCAACATACACAATTAATTTAGAACTCACTTCACTTCCCAAGACAAAATCCAGAGCTCCTATGAATTCAGCTACAGATACATTTAGCCCAAATGGGGAAGTAAACTGTTTGTTAGTAATCCAGCTTTGAAATTTTGCGATATGAATTGTGCAGCCATGTTGCACCATGTATTATTAAAAATTTTACTTCTCTCCTATTTCTGAAAAGCTATAATGTTTATTCATTATGATTGTTTAAAATTATAGCTCTACTACAGAGCAAACCAAATCACTGGTAACAAAGTCTTATTCAAAGTAATTTGTTTATAATTAAATAAAATGTAATTTAAATTGTTGTTCTGTAAAACTCACTGAAATTATACACTCCTGGAAATGGAAAAAAGAACACATTGACACCGGTGTGTCAGACCCACCATACTTGCTCCGGACACTGCGAGAGGGCTGTACAAGCAATGATCACACGCACGGCACAGCGGACACACCAGGAACCGCGGTGTTGGCCGTCGAATGGCGCTAGCTGCGCAGCATTTGTGCACCGCCGCCGTCAGTGTCAGCCAGTTTGCCGTGGCATACGGAGCTCCATCGCAGTCTTTAACACTGGTAGCATGCCGCGACAGCGTGGACGTGAACCGTATGTGCAGTTGACGGACTTTGAGCGAGGGCGTATAGTGGGCATGCGGGAGGCCGGGTGGACGTACCGCCGAATTGCTCAACACGTGGGGCGTGAGGTCTCCACAGTACATCGATGTTGTCGCCAGTGGTCGGCGGAAGGTGCACGTGCCCGTCGACCTGGGACCGGACCGCAGCGACGCACGGATGCACGCCAAGACCGTTGGATCCTATGCAGTGCCGTAGGGGACCACACCGCCACTTCCCAGCAAATTAAAGACACTGTTGCTCCTGGGGTATCGGCGAGGACCATTCGCAACCGTCTCCATGAAGCTGGGCTACGGTCCCGCACACCGTTAGGCCGTCTTCCGCTCACGCCCCAACATCGTGCAGCCCGCCTTCAGTGGTGTCGCGACAGGCGTGAATGGTGGGACGAATGGAGACGTGTCGTCTTCAGCGATGAGAGTCGCTTCTGCCTTGGTGCCAATGATGGTCGTATGCGTGTTTGGCACCGTGCAGGTGAGCGCCACAATCAGGACTGCATACGACCGAGGCACACAGGGCCAACACCCGGCATCATGGTGTGGGGAGCGATCTCCTACACTGGCCGTACACCACTGGTGATCATCGAGGGGACACTGAATAGTGCACGGTACATCCAAACCGTCATCGAACCCATCATTCTACCATTCCTAGACCGGCAAGGGAACTTGCTGTTCCAACAGGACAATGCACGTCCGCATGTATCCCGTGCCACCCAACGTGCTCTAGAAGGTGTAAGTCAACTACCCTGGCCAGCAAGATCTCAGGATCTGTCCCCCATTGAGCATGTTTGGGACTGGATGAAACGGCGTCTCACGCGGTCTGCACGTCCAGCACGAACGCTGGTCCAACTGAGGCGCCAGGTGGAAATGGCATGGCAAGCCGTTCCACAGGACTACATCCAGCATCTCTACGATTGTCTCCATGGGAGAATAGCAGCCTGCATTGCTGCGAAAGGTGGATATACACTGTACTAGTGCCGACATTGTGCATGCTCTGTTGCCTCTGTCTATGTGCCTGTGGTTCTGTCAGTGTGATCATGTGATGTATCTGACCCCAGGATTGTGTCAATAAAGTTTCCCCTTCCTGGGACAATGAATTCACGGTGTTCTTATTTCAATTTCCAGGAGTGTATATGAAATTAAGTAAACTCTTACAAATTGTATATCAGAACATGTAGGGCAACATGTGGCCAATTTTTCTTTTCCTTTTATTTTTTCAAAATCTAAGTAATGAAAATCTTCTAATTACTTTTAATTGTTATTTTGTAATTCATGCATTTAACAATGTATTGGATTGTTTAGTTTTATATAAAATGGAGTGGCGCATGAGCAACGATGCAGTAGTCAGTTGAGGACAGTCAGAGGCAGTGAGAGAGTCAGTCAGTCAATGAGTCTGCATTATTGCCTTTTGGAAGCTGTGTGCATGAGACTCTTTGGGAGGCTGTCAGACAAGAAATGTACATGTCATCTATGTACATCCAAATCGGTCACAATAAAAGACAAGAAAAGTGATGTACTCTGTTTTTTATTTAAAAATTAGTACATCTGCGATGTCAAATGCTGAGAATTTCTGATGCAACAGCCCCAAAGGATATCAAAGTTGACTATCTCACCACATGGAGCAACTAATTTATTATGACAACTTTCATTAACTTTGACTGAAATTTTCTAGTTATCACTCGTCATTGTACTTGTGAATGGTGGAGACCTGAGCTATTAAGTTGCTCCAATGATATGATTGAGAATTCACTATTACCACTGTCCAATTATAGATAGAACTACACAAAGTGTATATTTTAGTTGTGAATGGTGGAGGCCTGAGCTATTAAGTTTCTCCAATGATATGATTGAGAATTCACTATTACCACTGTCCAATTATAGATAGAACTACACAAAGTGTATATTTTAGTCTCACTCAGCATCAGTGTTAATTAAAATGCTTCCCTCCTCTCACACATTTAAGGGTGGCATTTTAGTTGTTAGTAAGACAGATACATTTCCCTCAAAATTTTGGTTATCTGTAGTCGTAGACACCAAATGTCTGTTCTACAAATTTCCTCACCTGGAAAAAGGTGAATATCTAAATCAGTACTCCACGTCACTTGATGGTGTGTGGTGGAACGTGCTCTTGGTAACACTTACTGATCTCCCATTTGGGAATGACATGTGAGAAGAATGACTGTTGGTAATCCTGTATATTAGCTCTAATTTCTTGCATTATTTCATTTTAGTTATTTTGTAAGTTGTATGTGGGAGGAAGTAAAATATTGTCTGAGTCTTTCCAGACTGTACTCTGCTGGAAATTCAATAGTAAACCTCTGTGTGATGCATAATACATCTCTTGCAGCATCTGCCATTGGAGTTTGTTGAGCACCTCTGTAGTGCTCTCATGGTGACTATACGATCCTGTGTTGCTCTTGTCTCCCCTGCCCCAGAGTAATGAGCAGCATTCAAGAATCAGTCAGACAAGTGTTTTGTAAGCCACTTCTTTCATGCAAGAGCTGCTTTGCCTTAAGATTTGTCCTATGAATCTCAATCTTCATCTGATTTTCCTGCTATTTGATTTATATGGTCATTCCACTTACGGTCACTCCTGATCAAAAAGTGTTTTTGAATATGTTGTCAAGAAGCTTATGGCACCATTGCTTAGAAGTGAAAAGAACTTTGCTCCTGGTCAAGGTATTGACACGCGAGGCTACAAAGCCTAGTGTGTTCTGTCTGATACTTGCATAATTAAGGATATCAAAAGTATCATTATTTAGAACTAATGTGACAAAGCATGGAGAAAGAGTGTTACCTGTTTATCAAGCAAGAAAAAAATGTTCTCATTCTCAGTGCACTTCTTTCATGTGTAGAAATTTGGAATGACTCTTAAAATCTTCCATAAACAGCAGCATTACATATGCAACTTCCCAGAGATAGTCAATGTAAGTGTTTTACAATATATCTGACTTCACCAGAATAAATGCATGGATTCTTTTCAGAGCAGTCAGAGGATGTTATCAGTATGCAGTTTCTGCAACACCTCAACAAAAAAGTATGGCATGAACACATAAAAAATAAGTGCTAAAACATATTTCCTGTAATCAGCAGTGGGTCTAATAATGAAGACAAACCAGGGAATAAGACAGCAATGCAGCATGTTGAAATCCAAGAACAAGGCAACTGACTCATGTAATGCTTATAAGAAAACTTTGTGGAAAATATGCAAAAGCAATGCATTTTGTGTGTTCAGGTCTCATGGTTATAGAAAAACACAATTTTAAATAAAATAAATAAAATAAATGAATAAATACATGATCAGCATGTAATCAGACAAAGACAGAAAATATTTTTTATTGTCTCTTCAACGTTTTATTCAACTGACATGTTCTGCATAATAACATTTGTAACAAATTTGGATGGTTTAAAATCTGGCATGTTTGCCACGTAGCCAGTGCACCTCAGCATATCGAACAACTTTTTATTATCTGTCACATTGTTGCCACATGTGTTGTTATCTAACACAATGTATGAGTAAGTGTGCTGTTGGTGAACATGGCATATTTAATTTCTTACACTTCCCCACTGATTCATTGCCACCTCATAGAATCAGGTGTACTGCCAGTGGTCAATATCTTCCCAACATAATATTTTGATGCTGCAACTCAGTATCAAAATATTGTGTTGGGAAGACACGGACCCTGTAATGGATCATTTTATTTTCTCGTTTTTTCTTTGTTCTTCTCTTTTTATATGCATACACGTAAAGCCAAACATGAATTAATGAATTGCTCTGTGCCAGAGATGATGTTTTTATACAATAAAGAGAAGAGACATGCTATTCAATTGATTAATTTCAACTGTTTGTTTCTGTAAGTGGTTGTGGGCGGACATATGATTATCTCTGCGATGTCAGTATTGTTTAAAAATGTGCATTGCAACTGTTTGTTAAAAAGTGTTATTAAAGTTATTAGGAAGACCAAGTTTATCTATATATATTAATATCAATAACACCTGTCTGTTCATCATTTCGCCCATGCTGAGACTCTGGTATCAAGAGGATCAAAGCAGACTAGAGGAATTTGTATGAGCAGTGGAGGGCAATCACATATCAGCATTGTCATAAGCAGTGCTACTCACAATGGAATTAATGTGAAGAAGTACATAAATTTAAGTGATGAACACTGATATTAGATGTATTGACAGTGAAGGTCTGGTTATATTAGTACTAGTTAAAGTTCACCCAGAATATGTTACCTTCCAATTTCTTTCAGTTATTCTTTCCAATTAATTTTCTTTAATTATTCAAGCAGCGATTATTAATCAGTTACCATTATTTTCTGCCTAGCACCGAGCAGAATATGAGCAGAACCTTTCAATTGTTGAGATAAAAAGTTTTTGAGATAAATGATTCATTTTATTGCCACAAGAAACTAATGAAACCTTTGTTGTATGTGTTACATGTCATAACATCATAGATTAAGGGTTGACCTGCGACAGCAACTGCACAACTTGCGTACGGGCCGCAAGACACCGCCGCGAGTGCTGAGAGTGCATTGCGATTGCAGGCGCGCATGTTGCGTACGGGCCGCGAGGTGCCACCACGAGCGCAACCGTATATAAGTGCCGACGGAGTTCGGCCAGCTCTCATTTTGTTGGCATCTCATTTTGTTTGGCATATAATTTTTTCCTATTCTCTTATTTGCTTACCTCTTATTCATTTATGGCTCATGTTATTGTGCTCTCTTTCAGCCATTCTGATCGTTTTGATTTACTTTCAATTGAGAAGTGCTCATTTTGGCATTTCACTTTTGCATATTTCTCATTTTGCTAATAATATGCTCCTTAGCTTTTTACAGTTGAATTGATTAACATAGTCTCATGTACTGTTTGTTCATTTCAGCCTGTTCATATTTTGATGTTATTTAAATACTGTAATAATTATTGGAAGCATTTCTTCCCTTAAACTTGTGTAAAGTATTCTCGATGTATGATTTGTTCTGTGACACAGGTGTAAGGTTTTGAATATAAATTATATACGAAACTGTGCTTTAAAAGGAATTAATTTTTTCAGTTTGTACTACATCAGACGAAAATTTTGTGATATGAGGGAGAAATTTGAGGGGCGAACCCATGGAAATAATCTTAAGTGATCCCCTTTAAAAATAAAAATTTGTGTGACACTGAAAGATGTGACACTGTAGGCAGCGAAAATATTTATATATACGAAAATCTATACATCACAGTATCCATGAGATTGGAAATAAGAAAAACATTAAAGGGGAAAATTAAAACTAAATTCTGCCTACAAATGACACATGCCAGGAATGCTAGTTTCAGCGGTAAAGGTACGAAGCTGTCACGCTTCTTGCTTATATGGCCACACTTGGTGCTGTCTCTCTGGCAGTAAATAATCTCTTAGCCATCCAATTAATATCCTTTGTGGAAAGTGCATTTCTAAAGAAAAGACAAAAATTTGTATAATGTCAACATTAAAGTGCAAGATAAGACATCAGATTCTATAAGACTGTGTCAGAGAATAATCAGGTTCATTAGTAAATACACAGATAAATATACTTTAGTTGAAAAGTACTGATACAGGCAAAATTTCATTTTTGACAAATTTTGCTCATAATTTTGTTTAAAACTATTCACAATGGAGTCAAAGGAAACGTCCATTGCTGAAAATACATTACAAAATGCAGTATGCCAAGATTTCGGAAATCTGAGCTTGCAACACTTGAAGGTAACACACCAAATTGTGAACTGGCTGATGGCACCCAAAACAATGACGTTAGTGTCCCACTGTCAAAAAATCATGATGCTAGCAACATAACTATTCATGATGTCACTTTTATGACACCAGATGAGATAATTTCTCAGTTCTTATTGGGAAACATTTTTTCAAATAGTGAAACTGAAGGGCTTGACAGTGAAAATTCCTTTGATTATTTGCTCATGACATCATGAACACAAGAACAGGAAACAGTTCATAAAAGCAATGTAAATACTAGTGACACCCACAATTTGACACAACTCATGCAACTAATAACACAACAATTTACAAAACAACAGTAATTTCAGGAAAGCGTAAAGCAACAGCTCACAAATCATCATGGATTTCAGCAAAGTGTAACACAGCAGTTTAGAAAACAACAGGAATTTCAGGAAAGTGTAATGCAACACTTTTCAAAACAACAGGAATTTCAGCAAAGTGTAACACAACAACTTAAGGGTATAGGACAACAGTTTACACACCAAAATCAGGAATTTAACAACTTCCGGAATACTATTAGTCAACAGTTCAGTGAGGCAAGCAAAACTATATGCACTGAATTATTGGATGAACTATCTGGGAAGTTGACCAACCTAGGTAAACAACTAAAACAAGAAATAATTACAGACACGTCCTGCAATGTAAATATGTTAACAAAAAAAGTATCAATATAATAGAAGGAAACATTCCACGTGGGAAAAATTATATATAAAAACACGGATGAGGTGACTTACCGAACGAAAGCGCTGGCAGGTCGATAGACACACTAACAAACACACAAAATTCAAGCTTTCGCAACACACTGTTGCCTCCTCAGGAAAGAGGGAAGGAGAGGGGAAGACGAAAGGAAGTGGGTTTTAAGGGAGAGGGTAAGGAGTCATTCCAATCCCGGGAGCGGAAAGACTTACCTTTGGGGGAAAAAAGGACAGGTATACACTCGCACACACGCACATATCCATCCACACATACAGACACAAGCAGACATATTTAAAGACAAAGAGTTTGGGCAGAGATGTCAGTCGAGGCAGAAGTGTAGAGGCAAAGAAGTTGTTAAAAGACAGGTGAGGTATGAGTGGCGGCAACTTGAAATTAGCGGAGATTGAGGCCTGGCGGATGACGAGAAGAGAGGATATACTGAAGGGCAAGTTCCCATCTCCGGAGTTCGGATAGGTTGGTGTTGGTGGGAAGTATCCAGATAACCCGGACGGTGTAACACTGTGCCAAGATGTGCTGGCTGTGCACCAAGGCACGTTTAGCCACAGGGTGATCCTCATTACCAACAAACACTGTCTGCCTGTGTCCATTCATGCGAATGGACAGTTTGTTGCTGGTCATTCCCACATAGAATGCATCACAGTGTAGGCAGGTCAGTTGGTAAATCACGTGGGTGCTTTCACACGTGGCTCTGCCTTTGATCGCGTACACCTTCCGGGTTACAGGACTGGAGTAGGTGGTGGTGGGAGGGTGCATGGGACAGGTTTTGCATCGGGGGCGGTTACAAGGATAGGAGCCAGAGGGTAGGGAAGGTGGTTTGGGGATTTCATAGGGATGGACTAACAGGTTACGAAGGTTAGGTGGACGGCGGAAAGACACTCTTGGCGGAGTGGGGAGGATTTCATGAAGGATGGATCTCATTTCAGGGCAGGATTTGAGGAAGTCGTATCCCTGCTGGAGAGCCACATTCAGAGTCTGGTCCAGTCCCGGAAAGTATCCTGTCACAAGTGGGGCACTTTTGTGGTTTTTCTGTGGGGGATTCTGGGTTCGAGGGGACGAGGAAGTGGCTCTGGTTATTTGCTTCTGTACCAGGTCGGGAGGGTAGTTGCGGGATGCGAAAGCTGTTTTCAGGTTGTTGGTGTAATGATTCAGGGATTCCGGACTGGAGCAGATTCGTTTGCCACGAAGACCTAGGCTGTAGGGAAGGGACCGTTTGATGTGGAATGGGTGGCAGCTGTCATAATGGAGGTACTGTTGCTTGTTGGTGGGTTTGATGTGGACGGACGTGTGAAGTTGGCCATTGGACAGGTGGAGGTCAACGTCAAGGAAAGTGGCATGGGATTTGGAGTAGGACCAGGTGAATCTGATGGAACCAAAGGAGTTGAGGTTGGAGAGGAAATTCTGGAGTTCTTCTTCACTGTGAGTCCAGATCATGAAGATGTCATCAATAAATCTGTACCAAACTTTGGGTTGGCAGACTTGGGTAACCAAGAAGGCTTCCTCTAAGCGACCCATGAATAGGTTGGCGTACGAGGGGGCCATCCTGGTACCCATGGCTGTTCCCTTTAATTGTTGGTATGTCTGGCCTTCAAAAGTGAAGAAGTTGTGGGTCAGGATGAAGCTGGCTAAGGTAATGAGGAAAGAGGTTTTAGGTAGGGTGGCAGGTGATCGGCGTGAAAGGAAATGCTCCATCGCAGCGAGGCCCTGGAAGTGCGGAATATTTGTGTATAAGGACGTGGCATCAATGGTTACAAGGATGGTTTCCGGGGGTAACAGATTGGGTAAGGATTCCAGGCGTTCAAGGCAGTGGTTGGTGTCTTTGATGAAGGATGGGAGACTGCATGTAATGGGTTGAAGGTGTTGATCTACGTAGGCAGAGATACGTTCTGTGAGGGCTTGGTAACCAGCTACAATGGGGCGGCCGGGATGATTGGGTTTGTGGATTTTAGGAAGAAGGTAGAAGGTGGGGGTAAAGGGTGTCGGTGGGGTCAGGAGGTTGATGGAGTCAGGTGAAAGGTTTTGCAGGAGGCCTAAGGTTCTGAGGATTCCTTGAAGCTCCGCCTGGACATCGGGAATGGGGTTACCTTGGCAAACTTTGTATGTGGTGTTGTCTGAAAGCTGACGCAGTCCCTCAGCCATATACTCCCGACGATCAAGTACCACGGTCGTGGAACCCTTGTCCGCCGGAAGAATGACGATGGATCGGTCAGCCTTCAGATCACGGATAGCCTGGGCTTCAGCAGTGGTGATGTTGCGTGTAGGATTAAGGTTTTTTAAGAAGGATTGAGATGCAAGGCTGGAAGTCAGAAATTCCTGGAAGGTTTGGAGAGGGTGATTTTGAGGAAGAGGAGGTGGGTCCCGCTGTGACGGAGGACGGAACTGTTCCAGGCAGGGTTCAATTTGGATGGTGTCTTGAGGAGTCGGATCATTAGGAGTAGGATTAGGATCATTTTTCTTCGTGGCAAAGTGATACTTCCAGCAGAGAGTACGAGTGTAGGACAGTAAATCTTTGACGAGGGCTGTTTGGTTGAATCTGGGAGTGGGGCTGAAGGTGAGGCCTTTGGATAGGACAGAGGGGCAAACCCATGGAAATTATCTTAAGTGATCCCCTTTAAAAATAAAAATTTGTGTGACACTGGAAGATGTGACACTGTAGGCACCGAAAATATTTATATATACGAAAATCTATACATCACAGTATCCATGAGATTGGAAATAAGAAAAACATTAAAGGGGAAAATTAAAACTAAATTCTGCCTACAAATGACACATGCCAGGAATGCTAGTTTCAGCGGTAAAGGTACGAAGCTGTCACGCTTCTTGCTTATATGGCCACACTTGGTGCTGTCTCTCTGGCAGTAAATAATCTCTTAGCCATCCAATTAATATCCTTTGTGGAAAGTGCATTTCTAAAGAAAAGACAAAAATTTGTATAATGTCAACATTAAAGTGCAAGATAAGACATCAGATTCTATAAGACTGTGTCAGAGAATAATCAGGTTCATTAGTAAATACACAGATAAATATACACTCCTGGAAATGGAAAAAAGAACACATTGACACCGGTGTGTCAGACCCACCATACTTGCTCTGGACACTGCGAGAGGGCTGTACAAGCAATGATCACACGCACGGCACAGCGGACACACCAGGAACCGCGGTGTTGGCCGTCGAATGGCGCTAGCTGCGCAGCATTTGTGCACCGCCGCCGTCAGTGTCAGCCAGTTTGCCGTGGCATACGGAGCTCCATCGCAGTCTTTAACACTGGTAGCATGCCGCGACAGCGTGGACGTGAACCGTATGTGCAGTTGACGGACTTTGAGCGAGGGCGTATAGTGGGCATGCGGGAGGCCGGGTGGACGTACCGCCGAATTGCTCAACACGTGGAGCGTGAGGTTTCCACAGTACATCGATGTTGTCGCCAGTGGTCGGCGGAAGGTGCACGTGCCCGTCGACCTGGGACCGGACCGCAGCGACGCACCGATGCACGCCAAGACCGTAGGATCCTACGCAGTGCCGTAGGGGACCGCACCGCCACTTCCCAGCAAATTAGGGACACTGTTGCTCCTGGGGTATCGGCGAGGACCATTCGCAACCGTCTCCATGAAGCTGGGCTACGGTCCCGCACACCGTTAGGCCGTCTTCCGCTCACGCCCCAACATCGTGCAGCCCGCCTCCAGTGGTGTCGCCACAGGCGTGAATGGAGGGACGAATGGAGACGTGTCGTCTTCAGCGATGAAAGTCGCTTCTGCCTTGGTGCCAATGATGGTCGTATGCGTGTTTGGCGCCGTGCAGGTGAGCGCCACAATCAGGACTGCATACGACCGAGGCACACAGGGCCAACACCCGGCATCATGGTGTGGGGAGCGATCTCCTACACTGGCCGTACACCACTGGTGATCGTCGAGGGGACACTGAATAGTGCACAGTACATCCAAACCGTCATCGAACCCATCGTTCTACCATTCCTAGACCAGCAAGGGAACTTGCTGTTCCAACAGGACAATGCACGTCCGCATGTATCCCGTGCCACCCAACGTGCTCTAGAAGGTGTAAGTCAACTACCCTGGCCAGCAAGATCTCAGGATCTGTCCCCCATTGAGCATGTTTGGGACTGGATGAAGCGTCGTCTCACGCGGTCTGCACGTCCAGCACGAACGCTGGTCCAACTGAGGCGCCAGGTGGAAATGGCATGGCAAGCCGCTCCACAGGACTACATCCAGCATCTCTACGATTGTCTCCATGGGAGAATAGCAGCCTGCATTGCTGCGAAAGGTGGATATACACTGTACTAGTGCCGACATTGTGCATGCTCTGTTGCCTGTGTCTATGTGCCTGTGGTTCTGTCAGTGTGATCATGTGATGTATCTGACCCCAGGAATGTGTCAATAAAGTTTCCCCTTCCTGGGTCAATGAATTCACGGTGTTCTTATTTCAATTTCCAGGAGTGTACTTTAGTTGAAAAGTACTGATACAGGCAAAATTTCATTTTTGACAAATTTTGCTCATAAATTTGTTTAAAACTATTCACAATGGAGTCAAAGGAAACGTCCATTGCTGAAAATACATTACAAAATGCAGTATGCCAAGATTTCGGAAATCTGAGCTTGCAACACTTGAAGGTAACACACCAAATTGTGAACTGGCTGATGGCACCCAAAACAATGACGTTAGTGTCCCACTGTCAAAAAATCATGATGCTAGCAACATAACTATTCATGATGTCACTTTTATGACACCAGATGAGATAATTTCTCAGTTCTTATTGGGAAACATTTTTTCAAATAGTGAAACTGAAGGGCTTGACAGTGAAAATTCCTTTGATTATTTGCTCATGACATCATGAACACAAGAACAGGAAACAGTTCATAAAAGCAATGTAAATACTAGTGACACCCACAATTTGACACAACTCATGCAACTAATAACACAACAATTTACAAAACAACAGTAATTTCAGGAAAGTGTAAAGCAACAGCTCACAAATCATCATGGATTTCAGCAAAGTGTAACACAGCAGTTTAGAAAACAACAGGAATTTCAGGAAAGTGTAATGCAACACTTTTCAAAACAACAGGAATTTCAGCAAAGTGTAACACAACAACTTAAGGGTATAGGACAACAGTTTACACACCAAAATCAGGAATTTAACAACTTCCGGAATACTATTAGTCAACAGTTCAGTGAGGCAAGCAAAACTATATGCACTGAATTATTGGATGAACTATCTGGGAAGTTGACCAACCTAGGTAAACAACTAAAACAAGAAATAATTACAGACACGTCCTGCAATGTAAATATGTTAACAAAAAAAGTATCAATATAATAGAAGGAAACATTCCACGTGGGAAAAATTATATATAAAAACAAGGATGAGGTGACTTACCGAACGAAAGCGCTGGCAGGTCGATAGACACACTAACAAACACACAAAATTCAAGCTTTCGCAACACACTGTTGCCTCCTCAGGAAAGAGGGAAGGAGAGGGGAAGACGAAAGGAAGTGGGTTTTAAGGGAGAGGGTAAGGAGTCATTCCAATCCCGGGAGCGGAAAGACTTACCTTTGGGGGAAAAAAGGACAGGTACACACTCGCACACACGCACATATCCATCCACACATACAGACACAAGCAGACATATTTAAAGACAAAGAGTTTGGGCAGAGATGTCAGTCGAGGCAGAAGTGTAGAGACAAAGAAGTTGTTAAAAGACAGGTGAGGTATGAGTGGCGGCAACTTGAAATTAGCGGAGATTGAGGCCTGGCGGATGACGAGAAGAGAGGATATACTGAAGGGCAAGTTCCCATCTCCGGAGTTCGGATAGGTTGGTGTTGGTGGGAAGTATCCAGATAACCCGGACGGTGTAACACTGTGCCAAGATGTGCTGGCTGTGCACCAAGGCACGTTTAGCCACAGGGTGATCCTCATTACCAACAAACACTGTCTGCCTGTGTCCATTCATGCGAATGGACAGTTTGTTGCTGGTCATTCCCACATAGAATGCATCACAGTGTAGGCAGGTCAGTTGGTAAATCACGTGGGTGCTTTCACACGTGGCTCTGCCTTTGATCGCGTACACCTTCCGGGTTACAGGACTGGAGTAGGTGGTGGTGGGAGGGTGCATGGGACAGGTTTTGCATCGGGGGCGGTTACAAGGATAGGAGCCAGAGGGTAGGGAAGGTGGTTTGGGGATTTCATAGGGATGGACTAACAGGTTACGAAGGTTAGGTGGACGGCGGAAAGACACTCTTGGCGGAGTGGGGAGGATTTCATGAAGGATGGATCTCATTTCAGGGCAGGATTTGAGGAAGTCGTATCCCTGCTGGAGAGCCACATTCAGAGTCTGGTCCAGTCCCGGAAAGTATCCTGTCACAAGTGGGGCACTTTTGTGGTTTTTCTGTGGGGGATTCTGGGTTCGAGGGGACGAGGAAGTGGCTCTGGTTATTTGCTTCTGTACCAGGTCGGGAGGGTAGTTGCGGGATGCGAAAGCTGTTTTCAGGTTGTTGGTGTAATGATTCAGGGATTCCGGACTGGAGCAGATTCGTTTGCCACGAAGACCTAGGCTGTAGGGAAGGGACCGTTTGATGTGGAATGGGTGGCAGCTGTCATAATGGAGGTACTGTTGCTTGTTGGTGGGTTTGATGTGGACGGACGTGTGAAGTTGGCCATTGGACAGGTGGAGGTCAACGTCAAGGAAAGTGGCATGGGATTTGGAGTAGGACCAGGTGAATCTGATGGAACCAAAGGAGTTGAGGTTGGAGAGGAAATTCTGGAGTTCTTCTTCACTGTGAGTCCAGATCATGAAGATGTCATCAATAAATCTGTACCAAACTTTGGGTTGGCAGACTTGGGTAACCAAGAAGGCTTCCTCTAAGCGACCCATGAATAGGTTGGCGTACGAGGGGGCCATCCTGGTACCCATGGCTGTTCCCTTTAATTGTTGGTATGTCTGGCCTTCAAAAGTGAAGAAGTTGTGGGTCAGGATGAAGCTGGCTAAGGTAATGAGGAAAGAGGTTTTAGGTAGGGTGACGGTGATCGGCGTGAAAGGAAATGCTCCATCGCAGCGAGGCCCTGGAAGTGTGGAATATTTGTGTATAAGGACGTGGCATCAATGGTTACAAGGATGGTTTCTGGGGGTAACAGATTGGGTAAGGATTCCAGGCGTTCAAGGCAGTGGTTGGTGTCTTTGATGAAGGATGGGAGACTGCATGTAATGGGTTGAAGGTGTTGATCTACGTAGGCAGAGATACGTTCTGTGAGGGCTTGGTAACCAGCTACAATGGGGCGGCCGGGATGATTGGGTTTGTGGATTTTAGGAAGAAGGTAGAAGGTGGGGGTGAAGGGTGTCGGTGGGGTCAGGAGGTTGATGGAGTCAGGTGAAAGGTTTTGCAGGAGGCCTAAGGTTCTGAGGATTCCTTGAAGCTCCGCCTGGACATCGGGAATGGGGTTACCTTGGCAAACTTTGTATGTGGTGTTGTCTGAAAGCTGACGCAGTCCCTCAGCCACATACTCCCGACGATCAAGTACCACGGTCGTGGAACCCTTGTCCGCCGGAAGAATGACGATGGATCGGTCAGCCTTCAGATCACGGATAGCCTGGGCTTCAGCAGTGGTGATGTTGCGTGTAGGATTAAGGTTTTTTAAGAAGGATTGAGATGCAAGGCTGGAAGTCAGAAATTCCTGGAAGGTTTGGAGAGGGTGATTTTGAGGAAGAGGAGGTGGGTCCCGCTGTGACGGAGGACGGAACTGTTCCAGGCAGGGTTCAATTTGGATGGTGTCTTGAGGAGTCGGATCATTAAGAGTAGGATTAGGATCATTTTTCTTCGTGGCAAAGTGATACTTCCAGCAGAGAGTACGAGTGTAGGACAGTAAATCTTTGACGAGGGCTGTTTGGTTGAATCTGGGAGTGGGGCTGAAGGTGAGGCCTTTGGATAGGACAGAGGGGCAAACCCATGGAAATTATCTTAAGTGATCCCCTTTAAAAATAAAAATTTGTGTGACACTGAAAGATGTGACACTGTAGGCACCGAAAATATTTATATATACGAAAATCTATACATCACAGTATCCATGAGATTGGAAATAAGAAAAACATTAAAGGGGAAAATTAAAACTAAATTCTGCCTACAAATGACACATGCCAGGAATGCTAGTTTCAGCGGTAAAGGTACGAAGCTGTCACGCTTCTTGCTTATATGGCCACACTTGGTGCTGTCTTTCTGGCAGTAAATAATCTCTTAGCCATCCAATTAATATCCTTTGTGGAAAGTGCATTTCTAAAGAAAAGACAAAAATTTGTATAATGTCAACATTAAAGTGCAAGATAAGACATCAGATTCTATAAGACTGTGTCAGAGAATAATCAGGTTCATTAGTAAATACACAGATAAATATACTTTAGTTGAAAAGTACTGATACAGGCAAAATTTCATTTTTGACAAATTTTGCTCATAATTTTGTTTAAAACTATTCACAATGGAGTCAAAGGAAACGTCCATTGCTGAAAATACATTACAAAATGCAGTATGCCAAGATTTCGGAAATCTGAGCTTGCAACACTTGAAGGTAACACACCAAATTGTGAACTGGCTGATGGCACCCAAAACAATGACGTTAGTGTCCCACTGTCAAAAAATCATGATGCTAGCAACATAACTATTCATGATGTCACTTTTATGACACCAGATGAGATAATTTCTCAGTTCTTATTGGGAAACATTTTTTCAAATAGTGAAACTGAAGGGCTTGACAGTGAAAATTCCTTTGATTATTTGCTCATGACATCATGAACACAAGAACAGGAAACAGTTCATAAAAGCAATGTAAATACTAGTGACACCCACAATTTGACACAACTCATGCAACTAATAACACAACAATTTACAAAACAACAGTAATTTCAGGAAAGTATAAAGCAACAGCTCACAAATCATCATGGATTTCAGCAAAGTGTAACACAGCAGTTTAGAAAACAACAGGAATTTCAGGAAAGTGTAATGCAACACTTTTCAAAACAACAGGAATTTCAGCAAAGTGTAACACAACAACTTAAGGGTATAGGACAACAGTTTACACACCAAAATCAGGAATTTAACAACTTCCGGAATACTATTAGTCAACAGTTCAGTGAGGCAAGCAAAACTATATGCACTGAATTATTGGATGAACTATCTGGGAAGTTGACCAACCTAGGTAAACAACTAAAACAAGAAATAATTACAGACACGTCCTGCAATGTAAATATGTTAACAAAAAAAGTATCAATATAATAGAAGGAAACATTCCACGTGGGAAAAATTATATATAAAAACAAGGATGAGGTGACTTACCGAACGAAAGCGCTGGCAGGTCGATAGACACACTAACAAACACACAAAATTCAAGCTTTCGCAACACACTGTTGCCTCCTCAGGAAAGAGGGAAGGAGAGGGGAAGACGAAAGGAAGTGGGTTTTAAGGGAGAGGGTAAGGAGTCATTCCAATCCCGGGAGCGGAAAGACTTACCTTTGGGGGAAAAAAGGACAGGTATACACTCGCACACATGCACATATCCATCCACACATACAGACACAAGCAGACATATTTAAAGACAAAGAGTTTGAGCAGAGATGTCAGTCGAGGCAGAAGTGTAGAGGCAAAGAAGTTGTTAAAAGACAGGTGAGGTATGAGTGGCGGCAACTTGAAATTAGCGGAGATTGAGGCCTGGCGGATGACGAGAAGAGAGGATATACTGAAGGGCAAGTTCCCATCTCCGGAGTTCGGATAGGTTGGTGTTGGTGGGAAGTATCCAGATAACCCGGACGGTGTAACACTGTGCCAAGATGTGCTGGCTGTGCACCAAGGCACGTTTAGCCACAGGGTGATCCTCATTACCAACAAACACTGTCTGCCTGTGTCCATTCATGCGAATGGACAGTTTGTTGCTGGTCATTCCCACATAGAATGCATCACAGTGTAGGCAGGTCAGTTGGTAAATCACGTGGGTGCTTTCACACGTGGCTCTGCCTTTGATCGCGTACACCTTCCGGGTTACAGGACTGGAGTAGGTGGTGGTGGGAGGGTGCATGGGACAGGTTTTGCATCGGGGGTGGTTACAAGGATAGGAGCCAGAGGGTAGGGAAGGTGGTTTGGGGATTTCATAGGGATGGACTAACAGGTTACGAAGGTTAGGTGGACGGCGGAAAGACACTCTTGGCGGAGTGGGGAGGATTTCATGAAGGATGGATCTCATTTCAGGGCAGGATTTGAGGAAGTCGTATCCCTGCTGGAGAGCCACATTCAGAGTCTGGTCCAGTCCCGGAAAGCATCCTGTCACAAGTGGGGCACTTTTGTGGTTTTTCTGTGGGGGATTCTGGGTTCGAGGGGACGAGGAAGTGGCTCTGGTTATTTGCTTCTGTACCAGGTCGGGAGGGTAGTTGCGGGATGCGAAAGCTGTTTTCAGGTTGTTGGTGTAATGATTCATGGATTCCGGACTGGAGCAGATTCGTTTGCCACGAAGACCTAGGCTGTAGGGAAGGGACCGTTTGATGTGGAATGGGTGGCAGCTGTCATAATGGAGGTACTGTTGCTTGTTGGTGGGTTTGATGTGGACGGACGTGTGAAGTTGGCCATTGGACAGGTGGAGGTCAACGTCAAGGAAAGTGGCATGGGATTTGGAGTAGGACCAGGTGAATCTGATGGAACCAAAGGAGTTGAGGTTGGAGAGGAAATTCTGGAGTTCTTCTTCACTGTGAGTCCAGATCATGAAGATGTCATCAATAAATCTGTACCAAACTTTGGGTTGGCAGACTTGGGTAACCAAGAAGGCTTCCTCTAAGCGACCCATGAATAGGTTGGCGTACGAGGGGGCCATCCTGGTACCCATGGCTGTTCCCTTTAATTGTTGGTATGTCTGGCCTTCAAAAGTGAAGAAGTTGTGGGTCAGGATGAAGCTGGCTAAGGTAATGAGGAAAGAGGTTTTAGGTAGGGTGGCAGGTGATCGGCGTGAAAGGAAATGCTCCATCGCAGCGAGGCCCTGGAAGTGCGGAATATTTGTGTATAAGGACGTGGCATCAATGGTTACAAGGATGGTTTCCGGGGGTAACAGATTGGGTAAGGATTCCAGGCGTTCAAGGCAGTGGTTGGTGTCTTTGATGAAGGATGGGAGACTGCATGTAATGGGTTGAAGGTGTTGATCTACGTAGGCAGAGATACGTTCTGTGGGGGCTTGGTAACCAGCTACAATGGGGCGGCCGGGATGATTGGGTTTGTGGATTTTAGGAAGAAGGTAGAAGGTGGGGTTGTGGGGTGTCGGTGGGGTCAGGAGGTTGATGGAGTCAGGTGAAAGGTTTTGCAGGGGGCCTAAGGTTCTGAGGATTCCTTGAAGCTCCGCCTGGACATCGGGAATGGGGTTACCTTGGCAAACTTTGTATGTGGTGTTGTCTGAAAGCTGACGCAGTCCCTCAGCCACATACTCCCGACGATCAAGTACCACGGTCGTGGAACCCTTGTCCGCCGGAAGAATGACGATGGATCGGTCAGCCTTTAGATCACGGATAGCCTGGGCTTCAGCAGTGGTAATGTTGGGTGTAGGATTAAGGTTTTTTAAGAAGGATTGAGATGCAAGGCTGGAAGTCAGAAATTCCTGGAAGGTTTGGAGAGGGTGATTTTGAGGAAGAGGAGGTGGGTCCCGCTGTGACGGAGGACGGAACTGTTCCAGGCAGGGTTCAATTTGGATGGTGTCTTGAGGAGTCGGATCATTAGGAGTAGGATTAGGATCATTTTTCTTCGTGGCAAAGTGATACTTCCAGCAGAGAGTACGAATGTAGGACAGTAAATCTTTGACGAGGGCTGTTTGGTTGAATCTGGGAGTGGGGCTGAAGGTGAGGCCTTTGGATTGGACAGAGGTTTCGTCTTCCCCTCTCCTTCCCTCTTTCCTGATGAGGCAACAGTGTGTTGCGAAAGCTTGAATTTTGTGTGTATGTTTGTGTTTGTTTGTGTGTCTATCGACCTGCCAGCGCTTTCGTTCGATAAGTCACCTCATCCTTGTTTTTATATACAAAAAAAGTATCATCCATAGATGATAATCAGGAACAACTTGCAGGTGAGTTACAAAACATTAGTGAAGCACATTCTCAAATTCGGGAGATGCAATTCCAAGTGGATGCATTGCTAAAAAATGTTATGAATGCAGTCAGCGAGTTGCAAAGCTTATGGAAAAACTTATCTGCAGAAGTACAAAAGTTGAGTCTAAGAGTAGACCAGTTAAGTTTAGAGCCAACTTTTGCAAAATAACAGAGAGATAAGATAAATGCAGAAGTAAAAGAAATAACTGAAAAAGCTGAAACTGGAATGCTGGATAAGGGCAGTACCCTTGTTGCAAAGATAGTGTCAGAATGCAAAATGTGTGTAGATACTGTAGCAGAACCTCTACAGGAGAAAGAAAGTCAACTTCTAGCTAAAATAGAATCAGGTTTAAAGGAAGCAGAGGAAAGGTTATGAGGCAGTATTGCTAAAAGTACTGACATTTCAAAACAACATTTGACAGAAAACAAACCCATGCTTTTAGAGAAGTTAGATACTTTCACTGGTTACTCACAATATGTGGCTTGCCTGTCGAAGGAAAATAGTGAAGATCACAGAATTCAGCAACATTTGCTGGCAGCTGTAACTGTCGAGCAAGTGCAGTTGCCACGCGCTATGCCACAAGTGAACATAAACACTCTTGGCACTGACAGCGCAGCATGTTCGTCAACATTACTTGCAGGTGAGGGATTACTTAGGCATCGACAATTTCTGGTATTTACCTCTGAAGGGAAAGAACAAACCCTGTGGTCTTTAATGGAGCACTTCAAAATGTTTTACCTCGTAGCTGGACCAAAGCCCAGAAAATTAGATTTGTTGTTGGATACACACAGGGTGACATTCTGCTATGGGCTAAGGACATAGTGGAACATTGCCACTACTATGAACAGTTTGAGAGAGTCTTTCTGGATAAATATTGGTCTGAGGCCATACAAGATGTGAAGTATTCAACCCAGCTTCATTCAGTAGCAAACATGGAAGCTTAAGGGGCTATTTGGTAAAATATTTGAATAAAACTAGGTACTAGATTAACCCGATACCTCAAGAAGACATGCTGAAAATTTTAAGGACCCATCTTCCTCCCCAAATTTGGAAAAAACTAACTGCCATTCTGTAACATGACACTGAATACTTTCTATCTGTACTGGACTCAATAGATTTGATATACAAAGAGAGATCAGTACAACCCAAGCCTATTAATATACAGATAGCACCTCAGAGATTTATGGACCAACAAGTAAACAACTGATTCGTAGTACAACATGGATGGCAACCTTACCCAAGACAGTAATCACGATGGCAATGGACAAAGCTGTAAATTCAAGGGCAGATATAAAAAAAAGGCAAAAATATAACAAAAACAACTATAATGGGCAAGTAGCATATGACCAGCCTGTACAATAAGTACAGACACAAGCTATCAGCAGTAATCAACCAATCACTTGGCAAATGCAAAACAATACAAGACAGATGAGTACTCCATAGACAGTGGGATTCAGCCAGCAAAACAATGCACATATGCTGAATAACACCCAAAGGCAAAGAGAATTTCAGTTGAGAGTCTCATAGAATACTAACTGGCACAATCAAACACCATCAGTCCATGTGGTAGAAGTTACACTTAATCAAGAGGCAGATGCCACAGCGATGCTGGGAAACTTGAACAGGTCATGGTAGGCCCCCTTTCTGTGACCTTGGAGGAGAGTTGGGGCACGAGCTCGATCGACACTTGCTTTATCAGATATGATCAAGGTAAGTACACCCTCTAAGTTATATATGTGTACAATAGTATTAGATTTAGAGTGCTGGAAAATCACATTCCAGAATTTATGTTGTTAGTTGATAAGGAAAGTTTTTGTTTGTGTTTTTTCTTATATGTAAAATGTGGAAGCGATAAGATGAGTGGGTGTAAAAAGTAAGAATTTTAATTCTACGTGTCTGGATACAACGATACTCTAAATACAATGATTCACCTTGCATGTGGCCCAGTTGTAAACAAATAAATGGACTTGTGAAATGCACGATAGGGCACAATGCAATACACAACTCACCGCGATGTAAGTGGTATCAGAGTGACACAGCGCATGCGCACTGGAGAGCTAGCTCGTGAATAAACCACAATTGCATGTATGCCAGACAGACACAGCTGTTAAGTGTTGGAGCACCCAAACCAAACCAACCCTATGAGCTACAGCCTGCACTAGGATTTGTTAAGCCTATTGCATAAACAGGGACATAGAAAACTAAGGGTAAGTTTATACTACAACTAAGGACTATCTATACAATACACACATGTAAAGATAAGGTGAGGGGTTATACACATGGAAAGGGGCCCTAAACTATGAGA
Organism: Schistocerca serialis cubense; assembly: GCF_023864345.2. NCBI lineage: Eukaryota > Metazoa > Arthropoda > Insecta > Orthoptera > Acrididae > Schistocerca > Schistocerca serialis. The sequence goes on from NC_064639.1 coordinate 708,986,085, forward strand.
TATTTACTCAAGTTATGCTACTATATGCATTATATCTGTATATGTACAATATTTACAAATTTAAGAATCAAAGTACATGCACTAATATTCGATGGATCAGAAAAGTCTTGCTGCAGGTAATCAAGCGAGTACAGTATAAGTGCCAAACTGAATAAGAGGTTGCACCATGCCTATAATACACTTTATCTTTCAGACTCGTAAGGTAAGTAGAGATGCACACATGACATTAAACAAGTTTTGTGATAGGATGACTGCACACTGAAATGAATGCATACATAGTTGAATATATGAAAAAGGTATTAGTAGCAATCAAGCTACTTGCAAGATACATGTAGCTATAATTTTATGATACGTAAGAATGTTACAGTGTGAAAGTATGTGAAGAAGAAAACAATTGCACTAACGTCATATATCACAATCCTGAACTAAGGTTGAACACTACCAAATAATCAAGGGGGCGAAACTAACTACTGTGAGTGTCAACTACCCATGAACACCTGATTCACATTGAAATTTTTATGCACATTTGTTACTTATGTAAACACTGTTTTACTCTCATTGCACATAACATGTCTCATTGATGATACAATTCTGTATCCCTTATACAATGAACATAACAAATGAATACTGAGATGCACTACTACACACTGAATAAGTATTTGATATCATTGGTATCAACAGATTTGAGTTGTGTTTATAAACAACAACTATTTTGTTCTTGGGATCACAGTTAAGTCTAGTAATGAGCCATAACTGAGCACATAAATGCCTTTCCATGGAATTTCCTCAACCCTGTGGCGTATAGATACATCTTGGACAATGCTAGAGAGGAGAGGCCATGTGTAGTTATCTGAGTGGCATGTAGTATCAATTGTAGTGACAGTTGTTTACTTCTTTAATTCTTTAGAATTAATAAATATGCTCCAACATGAAGTCATTGTAAATTGACATGAAATGTATGTCAGTTCGTGTCATGAAGGTAAATAGAATCTACTATTGTAAGAATGTTAGTGGAAGAATGTATAACCAAATGAGCGTAAAATGAATACTCATATAATTGGAATCAAACAGTGTAATGAAATTGTAATTTAACAATATGTACTAAAACAAAATGACAAGCAGACTATAATGTATATAAGTGATGATAATGGCATGTCAGCAAATGAATAGGATAAGCATATTTTGTAATTGTATTTGTATGTTTTCTGTTATTTGTATAGTATGTGGAAAGGACACTACAGAAACTTTATCTAATGCAACTGTATGAAAGATGCTCAAAAACAAAGTGCAAAAACACATGGATCCTGGCAGCAAAGTGTTAAGTGTGCATGTCGTATTGATCGGTGTGCATGTGATAAGCTAAAGATGGCAGTACTTCATGTAACATGAATTGTTGGAGCTCGACAATGTTGTAAAAACATGAATCTCCTGTGTTCAATAATGTTATAAAAACATGAATTTTCTGCACTCTAGAATGGCAAGAAACCTACCTTGTCGATGGATGTCATACGTACTGCTGGTGTCCCCATTGAATATATGAGAGCGACGAGGTGAAACAAATTCCTTGGGCCACTGATATGGAAACCAGTTGTCACCACATCAAAGATTTCTCAAGGTATCACACCGCTGAACATGAGCTTCACGAATATGTGCTCTAAAAGCTACTGTAAACGCAAAACATGGGCACTCTGGCTTTATACTAAACATGTGAGCACAAGATGGGATGATAATGACCATTGTGCTGTGCGTGTATGCTTTGCAAGATTAACAATGGGCAGATACTAACTGCCAATGATGGGACTAAGCGGTTACAGCAAGAATTTTGTTATGAAAGAAAACTTATGTATGTATGTGTGTGCTAAAAGAAGCTGACATGCCCATATAAACTGATAACCATACAGGATAACTCCAATGGCTGAAAATAAAGGCTATGCCCATACTGGCCAGGGTTATCAACTCTCAAAAAGGGAAATAAGCTCAGACACTGTGCACCACAGTATGGCATCAGTGCACAGTGGGGGCCAATTGTAATGGATCATACTTTTTTCTTTTTTTCTTCATTCTTTTCTTTTTATACATGTGAATTAAAGAATTACCTTTTGCCAGAGATAATGTTTTTATACAAAAAAGAGAAGAGATATGCTCTTCAATTGATTAATTTCTGTATCTTCACCTGTTTATTTCTATAAATGGTAGCAGGCAGATGTATGACTATGCTCCGCCATGCCAGTATTGTTTCAAAATGTGCACTCCAACCGTATATTACAAAGTGTTATAAAAGTTATTAGGAAGACCAAGTTTATTTATATACATTTACATCAATAACACCCGTCTGTTCATCATTTTGCCTGTGTCGAGACTCCAGTATCAAGAGGATCAAAGCAGACTACAGGAATTTGCATGAGCAGCAGAGGGCGATCACATATCAGCATTGTCATAAGCAGTGCTACTCACAATGGAATTAATGTGAAGAAGTGCATAAATTTAAGCGATGAATATTAATCTTAAATGTATTGACACTGAAGGTTTGTTGATTTAGTACCAATTAAAATTCAGCCAGGATATGTGTACAGTCCAATGTCTTTCAGTTATTCTTTACAACTAATTTTCTTTAATTATTCAAGCAGCAATTATTAATCAGTTTCCATTACATTATTTGACATTCCACCTATTCTGCTACTATTCAGCCAACAGCTGTACTCCAAATTCTACAATGTGACTTCATTTGTTATTTTATAGTATGTTGCTTTCTCCACATGTGGAATCACAAATATGGCCAGGTTCTGCTGCCCCTGCTTCCGACTGTAATCCAGGAATTCCAATTCCATCTTGTTCTTATAACATTAACCTCACACTTCCCTGCACAGATTACACATAGTTGTGTGGTTGTTGCTGTTCAAGACATGTATCACACAGTTCATTTTGATGAAGTATTCTTGAAACTGGAATATTAGACCATAGGGTACACAAGAACATCTGGGGTTCGCAGAGGCACTAGGAAGATTTCATGAATTTTCTGCATTCTCCAATGGCACAGACAATCAATACTCACAGTGTGGAGAAGTAATTCTGCCACTTCCCCTCATCATTTGTATATCTCAGGAGGATTGGTCAACATTCAGTGATATGGCAGAAATGTTCATTTGAAGCAAAAAACTTTAAATGGACATATGCCCTGTTCCAAATGGTTTCAGAGATAGAATACATTTAATGTACATGTGAATACATGAGATGGACTGATTGGTCACACCATGGATGCTCCTGTCCTCATTAGAGAATGTCAGAAGCACTGAGACATGCAGCACAATATGTTCTCCCAAGAGTGCACAAATGCATTGAAGTTGGTGGTGGGAAACAAGAATATTTATTGTGAGCTGTGCAACAGCTATAATGTGGTGTATATGACAATTTTATAGGCGAATGTATTAAAAACAGCTATTTTTCAATCGATACTTTGTAAAATCCAGCAGGCCGCTGTGGCCGAGCGGTTCTAGGACTTTCAGTCTGGAACCGCACTGCTGCTACGGTCGCAGGTTCAAATCCTGCCTTGGGCATGGATGTGCGTGATGTCATTAGGTTAGTTAGGTTTAAGCAGTTCTAAGTCTAGGGGACTGATGACCTCAGATGTTAAGTCCCATAGTGCTTAGGACCATTTTATTGTAAAATCCATGTAAACACATCCCACACCATTATGGAGCATCACCAGCTTGCATAGTGCCTTGCTGACAACTTGAGTCAATGGCTTCATGGTGTATGCAACACACTTGAACCCTACTATCAGCTCTAACCAACTGAAGTCAGGACTCATCTGACCAGGCCACAATTTTCCAGCCATGTAGAGGCCAACCAATATGGTCGCAAGACAAGGAGAGGTGCTGCAGGTGATGTGCTGTTAGCGAAAGGCACTCGCATTGGTTACCCGGTGACATACCACATTAATGTCAAATTTCATCACACTGTCATAACAGATGCATTCGTCATACATTGAACATTGATTTCTGTGATTATTTCATGCATAGCACTAACAACTATGTGCAATTGCTACTCTCTTGGTTTTTAAGTGAAGATTGTGAACCAATGCATTGTCCGTGGTGGCACTCTTGACACTGTGTATCTTGGAATATTGAATTCCCTGACAATTTCGAAAATGGAATGTCCCACTTGTCTAGTTCCTACGACCATTCTGTGTTCAAAGTCTGTTAATTTGCATCGCGCAGCCATACTCGTGGTGGAAACCTTTTCATATGAATTGCATGAGTACAAATGACATTTTGCCAATGCACTGCCCTTTTACACCTTGTGTATACGATACAACCCCATCTGTATATGTGTGTATCACTATCCCATCGCCATGTGTGTATGTGCATATCGCTGTCCCATGACTTTTGTCACCTCAGTATGAACTTGTGCTAGTGTGGAAGATGTTGGCTTCATGTCCATCTTGGTTATTATAATGCATTAACTATGCTCTTCATAGTAGCTTACCTGAATTCCTATTTGTGTCTTCATTATTAGACATTCAAGTGCTCCTTCATTACGTCTATTTAGTTTTTTATTTGTAAGTCAGCACTTACCTGACTACATGGTCTGTTCTTCCCGCCACTGCATTATCCTTAATTCCTGCCCATATCTTACACAAGCCTATCCATTTCCTTTTTTATATTCTCTAACATCCCTATCTGATTAAGGGATTTAATGTTCCACACTCAGACCCATACAATGCCAGTTTAGTTTTTCATGATGGCAACATCTTCCTGAATAGCCTCAGCATGGAGATCAAAACTGAGGACTATTTTACCTCTGCAATATTTTATCCCAGAGGGTCATTAAGCCATACAAGTGAGCTGTATGTCCTTTCAGCCATTTTCAGTACCAGCACAGCAAGGACATGTTACGAGGTTTGGCCATAAAGTAATGTAACACATTTTTTTTCTAAACCAAAAACAATGCTACAAATGCAAAATGTTATGTATATATTACTTGAAGTCTCCTGAGTGAGCACGCCAACTTTCTGTCACTTCCTACAGATAGCGTAGCTACAGGACTGTTTCAAAATGATGTCTGTAGGTAATGTATGTTACAAGCAACACGCCATCATTGAATTTTTCGTTGCAGAGAAAGAAACTGTGGGGAACATTCACAAACATTTGTGCAAAGTCCATGGAGCATCTACTGTCAACAGAAGTACAGTTAGTTGCTGGGCACGGAGGGTGAGGTCATCAGAAGGCAGTTCGATGGAGCTCCATGATTTGCACCGGTCAGGGAGACCATCTGTGGCTGTCACACCTGACCCACCTTACCTACTCTCCTCAGACTTCCACTTGTTTGGGCCATTAAAGGATGCCATTTGTGGAAGACATTTTGAGTACGATGAGGAGGTGATTCACACAGTGAAGCACTCTCTCTGCCATCAGGACAAGGATTGGCACCAACAGGGCATGCATGCCCTTGTTTTGTGCTGGAGGAAGGCCATAGAACAGGATGGAGATTACATGGAAAAATGGGATGTGTAGTGCATATTCTCATTACCTTCAATAAAGAATTGTTGAAGGGAAAAAAAGAAACGGTGCTTACTTTCTGGGCAACCCTTGTACATGGTGTTACAAGGCCAGAACAGTCAACTATTCAGCTTGTTGCTCCTGCAGCTACTCTCTCTCTCTCTCTCTCTCTCTCTGTGTGTGTGTGTGTGTGTGTGTGTGTGTGTGTTGATTCCACAATATGTGTTTTAGCTGGGTGTAATAGAAGATTATTACACATTAATTGATGTGGATAAGATTTTGAAACATGTTACCTCCCTCTCCTCAGTTCTCTGACATCTGTAAGAAATGTGAACTTTCTCTTTGTGTTTTTTTTTTTTTTTTTAAAAACTTTTTCTCTGTGGCTTCACCCAAATATCTGTAAGTAACATACAATGCGCACAGCCCCTCCTCCCTACCTCTCTGCCCCCCCCCCCCTCTCCCCATCTCCTCCTCCCCTTCCCCCTTTCTCCACTGCCTCATCCCCAACTCTCCCTGTTCTCCTCTCCTTCTCCCCTTCACTCCTCCTGCCCCTCTCTCCCTGTCCTCCTCCTCCTCTCTCCATGTCCTCCTCCTCCTCCTCCTTCTTCTCTATACTTGTCCTCCCCCCCCCCCCCCCCCACTATCTGTCCATTCCCTCTGCTCTGCCCCCTATCCATTTCCTCCAGGGCCTTCTATCTCTGTCAATCCCCCCTGTTCCCTCTCTCTGTCAACCCCTCCTCAATCCCTCTCAACCTTCCCCCAGCCATGTCTATCTGCATGTGTACTCACTGCAAAAGAAGTTGATAAAACACTCAAAACTACTCCAATCTACCTGTCATGCAGGACAATCTACATGTCAAGGCTTGAAAACAGTTTTTTGTCCATGGCATATATGCAGTCATGCAAAGCAGGTCGATGAAGCAGGCCAATACCACACCACCATATCAGGTCTGTCGTGAAGAGAACTCTACGTGTCAGGGGCTGTAAAACTGTTTTTAACTCCTGATGAGTAAGCTGCCCTGTGAAACAGGTCGGCAAGGCAAACCAATATTATTTCCACACAACACACCTATCATGGAGGGCAGGGGCTGAAAAAACATGTTTTTCCCCATATCTTTGCTCTTATTGGAGCTAGGAAGCTATAAATCCCCCACAGAGCTGATACTCAAAGTTTGCTATTCATGTGCCAAATTTGGTTGCAACTGATCCAGAGGTTTGGGAAGAGATCTTGTACATACATACATACATATATGTATGGATGCATGCTGCTAGCCTTTTCCCTCCTGTCCACCTCCTTCCTCCCATCTTTCTGTTCACATCAACCTACCATATATATATCTGTTTATGTCCTCCTTTCTGTCTGTCGTCATGCTAACCTTTCTCTATCCACCCACCCTCTTCATCCCTCACTATCTATCTTTTTCCACCTCTCCCTTCTTAGCCATGACCATCTGCAAGTGAAGCCTTTGGAAGGCACACTGATATTAATAGTGTAATGTGTATTGTGCAGGGCAGCCTATGTTCATGGATTGAAAAAGACACTTTTTTGTCCTGTGTGTCCTCCTCTTCCACCCATTGTCTCTTTGTCCACCTCTTCCTCCCACATCTGTTCCTCTCCTCCTCCTCCTCCTCCTCCTCCTCACTCTGTCCCTTCATCCCTGTACATCTCCTCCTGCCTCTCTTTTTTATTCCATATTCTCCTGCCCCCTCTTTCTCTGTCCTTCATCTTCTCCTCCCAGCTGGTGTCATTCACCACAGACACCATGCCAGGTGTGTGTATTTGTAATTCATAGACTGGCAACGGACATTCCTAGTACCACTGCAGAAGCCAGCAACACAGCAAAAGCAGCCGCCAACCGATGACCACCCTATGGACATGCCCTCTTTGGTTGGCGCAGTCTACCGAAATGCTTAAGAGGCCAACACAAGCTTTCAGCAGGCCCCTTCAAAATTGTGATCGATGCCCGCGATTACACAGCCTCTCTCAGTCAGTGACTACTAATTATGGACTTGGCTACAGACTAGGACACTCTGAACACTTTGTTTGAATCTGACTGCATTTGCGCCCATAACTCATCAAGTTATGTACGTAACTGTTGTCTCTCATTCTCTGCTTTCTGCCTTTAGAACCCACACATCACTACAGGATACCATAACATTCGTGCCGAGGCTGTGCTTTCTTTGCCTACCGTTAAGTGGAGTTCTCTCTTGCAACCCTATGGCAATGAAGAAAGATACCGTTAAGTGGAGTTCTCTCTTGCAACCCTATGGCAATGAAGAAAGATTGCATGTGTTTCTTACGGATTATTGTACACACAGAAAGCTTTTCTTTCTTATTCTGGTCTGTAAATTCTAGTCGATACTTTCTTTACAGCTCCAATGCTGCCATTTTGTTGCTATTCAGTGTCTATTGAGTATTGAATCATGACCAATATACCACAGAACTGTCTCAGATCCAAGTTATTCAGTTGTAGGCTCAAATTAAACAACTGCTGCAGCAATGACATAACTGATGCAACTCCAAGCAAGTCTGCCTGTGTTACTCACAGCACCCTAAGCAGAGCCACAATGAGCAATGCCTGTCTGGACTTTCAATGCACAGCTAGAAGACTGGTTTGAATACTTTGCTCAGCTTGACACCCACTTCACTGCATATCATATTCCATATACGGACAGAATACCACATTTCTGGCAACAAGGGGCATCACAGTATATAGGCTGCCACATAAGCTCACTTCCTCACATACTCCCACCCCTAAAGTATTTTGATGTACAAGTGAACATGGCTGCTGCTCGTTGTAACTCTTTCAGATTACATTGACAACTTCATCAAACTAACAAAAACTGAATAGCTTATTTACAAGGTTTGACCAAGCATAGCAGGTTTAAGTGTGAGTGCGACAAATACTACAGTGACACCATGATTCAAGATGTTATCACCCAGAATGTGTTTAACTCTAGAGTCAGGGAATAAATACTACTGTATCTGGACCCATGTTTGAAGCAAGTGTTTGAATTAATTGAATCACAGGACTCTTATGTTAGTGCTGAGGTAGCTGACTCTCCTCTCATTTCTGTGGTGCAAAGTAGGGTTGATAGTAAAAAGATGATGCACCCAGTTCACACACCACATTTCAAATCACAGCCAGGGCAGTGCCATAAACAACACCACCAGCATGCTATGCAGACACTTACGGTGTGAAATCTTGCTCTCAGTGCATCACATCAAACAAGTGGCAGGTGTGCCCCTGTCATGACACACAGTGTTTTCATTATGGCAAGCATAGATGTGTACAGTCAATGTGTCTGCAAAAGCAAAAGTCACACAAGTAATCTGTTCCTTATTCCAAATGTCAGCCTTTGAAGGTCAATGTCGTACTTTCAGAGTCATCTAGTGCTAGTTCCTGTGTGCTAGGCCAGTGTCAAAAACAGTGCTGAAGAAGTCTCAGAACTCTTCTCCTAGTCAGCGACAAGCAAACAAAGTTTTTGACACTTTGCATATTGCTAATCACAATGTGTGCATGCAGTTCGATGCGGGAGCTTTGGTGACAGTTTTGAGTTGATGCACTTATGAATCTATTAGGAAAGCCTAAATTGTAGCACTCGCAGACAACTCTCTCTGATTATTATGGTCATGATATACCAGTTCTTGGTTGTTATAGCTTGCCTGCCACTTTCAGAATGTTATCCAGACATTTTTATTCACAGTGTTGTCTTCAAGGGACAGTCAAAACATTTTTGGTGTTGATTCTATGGTATTGTTGCAAAATCATTGTGCCACTCCAAAATCAACAACGTGAATCAGTACCACAGACAATAGTGAGGGCTTGCTGCAATCTGCAGCAACCAGTGAGAGGCACTTCAGAAGACCATGCTTCCCTCTCATTACAGATGCCGGCTGGAGTAGGCTGAGCACATCTGAATCTGATCAAACACTTCTGAGATGACTTGTGTGTGCAGATGTGGTGTCAACTCCCTCCGGTAACCTACCAAGGGCCCATTGTTTCCATGCCATGACTATTGCATAGATGGTCATAATGTTCTGCTGATCAGTATCCAAGCTAGGCTTGAGCAACACTGGGTGGAGAACGAAGATCTGCAAAGGCACCTTAATGAGGCATTAGCAAATGTGAGTCCAAAACTGCAGTGTTTGCAGCTAGCATCGCTTCCCCATTTGCTGAGTTCCCATAGCCAGTTATGTCCCAGCCTGTAATTCATGTTGCAAGGGGTTTGTTGTTTTACCACCTTCATGGGCAAACCAGGCAAAAAAGTCCACATTTTCATACAGAATATGTAGGAAACTGTCTGCGTGGAGTGACGAAGTGTTGGTAAGAGTCACCAACCTTACTTGTAAGTCGCAAGGAGAGGCACATAGAATGGCTCAGAAAACCTATGCATTTGATTCCCTTCCAAACCTATTTAATTTCATACATCATTCTGGTTGGTGCTCAGAATGAAGCAGTTGGCTTGGTGTCTTCTCCATATTAATATATTTTCAGTTTAGCTTTTATTGGATCAATTGGATAGTTACAATGTTACTTAGAGGATTTCATCAGTGATTATAACGAACCCAAAATAGATTTGACTTACAATGCTTCCATCCTCCCTGATTACAGTTAAAACAAACTGTCGTTTTTCAAAATGCATTTCTGAGATTTCTATCTGCCTTATCGTCAGATTGGCGAACAATATGTACCACCCTGGTGGTTACCCAGTCGCCATAAGGACGTTGGGCACTGTACACTCACGTCATTCTAAAATAGACTGACAGAAATCTGGTGTGTAGGCATTTCAACGTCATGTGGCTCTCATTACATTACAAACTATATCAGGTCTGTTACCACCCCTAATACTACTAGGAATCAATCACTTGTAAATATATATTGAGTATTTTTACATTACATCCAATCCTTGTTGTCTGAGTGTTTTAACTGCTTGTGCTTCTCAAAGCTGTCCCTCAAACCAGTTTTGGCTTCCTTTGAATGCAGCTGCCGTCACAGTCTTGTGTCGACAACTGTGGTCACCGCATAGTGACTTAACTATTATACTCGCAATCCAAGATCTGAATTGTTGAATGAAATTACAATTTTGAATTCTTAAATGAAATTAAAATATTGTTACCACCTAGATTTACAGTTCCCGTGGGACTGTAAAGTTTACCTGTGGTGAACCCTTTCAGTGAGAGTGTAGGAGATGTACAAGATATCCCCCACTTGCACTCGAGTAATTTTTATTGTTTAAATTTTACTTAAATTTTGATTATTCCATCCATTGACTGAGCTGATGTAGCAAAATCTACTAGTTCACACCAGCGTGGACCGAATCCTCATCAACAAAGCCACCTTCTCAATCAAATCAGGTTGACATGACTGGTGAGATGGAGGGTTCTTGGTGCTGTGATCAAAAAACATGTCTCTCTCCAGTTCCAAGCCGCTGCCAAGAGCAGATTCTAAATGGATTAGTTCCTTCCTCACTGATTTTTCCCTTCTTCTTTAAGACTGGTCTGTGGCTACTGGAGTTAACTTCTCACATCCACCTGGAAATCATCCTCACGAGCAAAAAACCAATACAGTTTGTTTTTTCTAACCCTGAGCACCATGTATTAATTACAAGGCCACACCACTTATCAATCTTTACTATACCTCCTGGCTGGTGTACAGAACTGGCTAAGGTAGGAACAATTTGTTTCTTCTCTAAAACAGACTAACGATATGTCTATCTGAAGATTCCATTTTATGAGCAGTCCCAGAAATTTTTTGCTGTCAACACTTACATCGTATTATAAAATTTTTGTATTCACCCTTAGACAGTACTTCAGCACCTGCGATTTATGAGTGCTATCTCTAACAGCTGATTCATAAAGTGCCTTAATGTGCAAATTATTAGGTAGACAATATTGTGGTTTCAGGTCATTCTCCTGAGGAACATCTCTCTGCTCAGAAGCTTATTTAAATTTATCTCTTCTGCTGGCCTCAAGTGCAACACAGACAAGGTTTTTTTTTTTTCTTTTCAAATGGAAATCAAGTACTTAGGCCACGTAATCAATGCTCAGGGCAGCCAACCTTCGCAGTTTGATTTAACTGCTATTCATGACCTCCTGGCACCTTCCAACATTAAGTGAACTTAAAGGAGTACTATGAAAACTCACTCACTACATTTTTATCATTGCAAATGCAGCACAAACTGCACTTCTGTTACACAGGTTATGAAGGTAAAATTTTCCCATTGTATGGCCTTGGGAGTGTCAAACAGCTAAGCTGGTTGTGCTAGCAGTTTATACTTCCTCGTAAATGATTGGTGCAGTGCTTTCGTACAGAGTTGGACAAATGGACAGGCTGACTGCTTTTTACATCCGAGTTCAATGCAATTAATCGCAGTAAGAGAAGGAAGCACTTGCCATTATCTACGGAGTGACAAAATTTCACCAGTATCTTTACGAAAGGATGTTTTTACTTAGTGGCAGATCACAAGCCATTGACGCTGTTCAGTCCTGCCAAGTCAGTCCTGCCAAAAGGCTGCAAGGTTGGTCTTTGATGTACAATTGTTGTTGTTGTTGTTGTTGTGGTCTTCAGTCCTGAGACTGGTTTGATGCAGCTCTCCACGCTACTCCATCCTGTGCAAGCTTCTTCATCTCACTGTACCTACTGCAACTTACATCCTTCTGAATCTGCTTAGTGTATTCAGCTCTTGGTCTCCCTCTATGATTTTTACCCTCCACGCTGCCCTCCAATACTAAATTTGTGATCCCTTGCTGCCTCAGAACATGTCCTACCAACCGATCCCTTCTTCTAGTCAAATTGTGTCACAAACTCCTCTTCTCCCCAATCCTATTCAGTACCTCCTCATTAGTTATGTGATCTACCCATCTAATCTTCAGCATTTTTCTGTAGCACCACATTACAAAAGCTTCTATTCTCTGCTTGTCCAAACTAGTTATCGTCCATGTTTCACTTCCATACATGGCTACACTCCATACAAATACTTTCAGAAAACGACTTCCTGACACTTAAATCTATACTCGATGTTAACAAATTTCTCTTCTTCAGAAACGCTTTCCTTGCCATTGCCAGTCTACATTTTATATCCTCTCTACTTCGACCATCATCAGTTATTTTGCTCCCCAAATAGCAAAACTCCTTTACTGCTTTAAGTGTCTCATTTCCTAATCTAATTCCCTCAGCATCACCTGACTTAATTCGACTACACTCCATTATCCTCGTTTTGCTTTTGTTGATGTTCATCTTATAGCCTCTTTTAAGACACTGTCCATTCCGTTCAACTGCTCTTCCAAGTCCTTTGCTGTCTCTGACAGAATTAACATGTCATCGGCAAACCTCAAAGTTTTTATTTCTTCTCCATGGATTTCAATACCTACTCCAAATTTTTCTTTTGTTTCCTTTACTGCTTGCTCAATATACAGATTGCATAACATTGGGGAGAGGCTACAACCCTGTCTCACTCCCTTCCCAACCACTGCTTTCCTTTCATGTCCCTCGACTCTTATAACTGCCATCTGGTTTCTGTACAAATTGTAAATAGCCTTTCACTCCCTGTATTTTACTCCTGCCACCTTCAGAATTTGAAAGAGAGTATTCCAGTCAACATTGTCAAAAGCTTTCTCTAAGTCTACAAATGCTAGAAACGTAGGTTTGCCTTTTCCTAATCTAGCTTCTAAAATAAGTCGTAGGGTCAGTATTGCCTCATGTGTCCCCATATTTCTACGGAATCCAAACTGATCTTCCCCAAGGTCGGCTTCTACCAGTTTTTCCATTCGTCTGTAAAGAACTCGCGTTAGTATTTTGCAGCCGTGACTTATTAAACTGATAGTTCGGTAATTTTCACATCTGTCAATGCCTGCTTTCTTTGGAATTGAAATTATTATATTCTTCTTGAAATCTGAGGGTACTTCGCCTGTCTCATACATCTTCCTCACCAGATGGTAGAGTTTTGTCAGGACTGGCTCTCCCAAGGCTGTCAGTAGTTCTAATGGAATGTTGTCTACTCCCGGGGCCTTGTTTCGACTCAGGTCTTTCAGTGCTTTGTCAAACTCTTCACACAGTATCATATCTCCCATTTCATCTTCATCTACATCCTCTTCCATTTCCATAATATTGTCCTCAAGTACATTGCCCTTGTATAGACCCTCCATATACTCCTTCCACCTTTCTGCTTTCCCTTCTTTGCTTAAGAAATAGGTTTCCATCTGAGATCTTGATAATCATACAAGTCGTTCTCTTTTCTCCAAAGGTCTCTTTAATTTTCCTGTAGGCAGTATCTATCTTACCTCTAGTAAGATAAGCCTCTATATCCTTACATTTGTTCTCTAGCCATCCCTGCTTAGCCATTTTGCACTTCCTGTCAATCTCATTTTTGAGACGTTTGTATTCCTTTTTGCCTGCTTCATTTACTGCATTTTTATATTTTCTCCTTTCGTCAATTAAATTCAATATTTCTTCTGTCACCCAAGGATTTCTATTAGCCCTCGTCTTTTTACCTACTTGATCCTTTGCTGCCTTCACTACTTCATCCCTCAAAGCTACCCATTCTTCTTCTACTGTATTTCTTTCCCCTGTTCTTGTCAATTGTTCCCTTATGCTCTCCCTGAAACTCTGTGCAACCTCTGGTTTAGTCAGTTTATCCAGGTCCCATCTCCTTAAATTGTCAAATTATCAGTATGAAATTGAAATCGTGCACAGACCAGCAGCCAAGCATTTGAATGCACAGCCCCCCCCCCCCCCCTCCCTGTGTTTACCAGTTAGCAATAATACAGCATTTGACAGATACGAAGACTATTATCTGCATACTGATGTGCAGAACTGTGAAAGTCTTGATGGTTTCCTCATCAATCATTGTTGGATTCCAGAACCCTCTCTAGAAGTTCTGCTGCAGTACATTCCAGTCTCGTATTGTTCGTGGAAAGGAAGATTGTAGGTATGCCTCTGTGTGGGCTCTAATCTCTCTACATCCACATCCATACTCCGCAAGCCACCCAACGGTGCGTGGCGGAGGGTACTTTGAGAACCTCTATACATCTGCACCAGTTGGTCACATACTGTCAAAACTCTTCACAATATAGTGGGTCAGTGATAATTCGCAGTTCAGCATGGTTTGTCTGTATGTTAGGGTGCCATTCTGCTCCATTAGGATAGTGATCAACTGTGTGTGATAGTTCCACAATCTCTCCAAAAGGAAGTCATTTGTCTTTTGCATAAGGCCACTGGGGCATAGTGCATACAAAGCAGCTTACCCAATGCCACTGAACATTGGTAGGGATGGTCTCACAAATTGAACAGTGGAAACCACATTGTCAGGCAAGTGCGGAGCACCATAGCGCTCCACCTCAAAGGTTCCTTCCTTGCTTGGCCTAAGCCCAGTGCCTCTTGGCAGAGAATAGACATTGATTTTGTGAGTTCATATTGGAACACCTGTTGGCCAATTGTTGCAGATGCTTATACCAAATTTCTATTTGTAGCGCCAATGGACTCTCCCATACTGGCAAATACCATCAAAGCTTACAAAGGGTGTATACGTGGACAAGGAAAAAAAATTCCCGGATTTTTCCCGGTTAAAAATACAATTTCTCCCAGATGAAAATACACTTTTTCCATGTTAACCCTTTCAGAGGAATTGGTTCCGTTTGAAACCACATACAATTTTCTCATTTTGTGGCAAAAGGGCAGTGGCTACAATTGGGGACACCATTCAGCAGCTTAGTTGGTGCTGCC
This sequence comes from Schistocerca serialis cubense, assembly GCF_023864345.2. Taxonomy (NCBI): domain Eukaryota; kingdom Metazoa; phylum Arthropoda; class Insecta; order Orthoptera; family Acrididae; genus Schistocerca; species Schistocerca serialis. The sequence goes on from NC_064639.1 coordinate 709,001,308, forward strand.
CTCTAGTGGCTGTCACTGGAACCGCTTCAAAATCTGTAAATACGAGGGTTATTCCAAACGTAAGGTCCGGTTATAAAAAAAAACAATTTTTCAAAACAATTGTTTTATTTACATTCCTTACATCTTTATCTATTTTTCTACATAACTTCCATACTTAGTTAAACATTTGTCACATCGTTCAACAAGCTTTTGAATGCCCATGTTATAGAAATCGGCCGCCTGTGACGATAACCAGTCCTTAACTGCTTCTTTCACTTCATCATCTGTGTCGAAGCGCTTGCCGCCGAGAAACTCCTTTAAGTAACGGAACAGGTGGAAATCACTTGGCGCCAGGTCCGGACTGTAAGGAGGATGGTCCATCTGTTCCCATCCAAATTTCTTGATCAGAGCTTGCGTTTCATTTGCAGTGTGGAGTCTGGCATTGTCATGCAACAACAAGATTCCAGACGACAAAAGACCACGTCGCTTATTCTGGATTGCACGTCGAAGTTTAGTCAGGGTAGCGCAGTAGGCGGCTTTATTAATCGTTGTTCCTCTCTCCATAAAGTCGACTAACAATACTCCACGTCTATCCCAGAACACAGTCGCCATAACCTTACGTGTTGAGATTGTCTGCTTTGCCTTGACCTTGACTGGCGATGACGTGTGACGCCATTGCATTGACTGACGTTTAGACTCTGGAGTGATGTGAGAAACCCATGTCTCATCCCCTGTGACAACATTGTCTAAAAGACTGTCACCTTCCTTATGATATCGCTCCAAAAAATCAAGAGCAAAAGCCATTCTTTTCATTCGTTGGGGCTCAGTAAGCAGCCTGGGAACCCAACGGGCACACAATTTGTGAAACTTCAAATGTTCAGACACAATTCTGTACAAAGTTGTTCTACTCACATTCGGAAAATGCATGTCTACGTCTGTAATAGTGAATCGGCGATCTTCACGAATTTTTTTGTCAACCGCATTGACCAAATCGTCTGAAATCACTGATGGTCGGCCACATCGTGGTTCATCGTGCACATTATCCCATCCTTCATTAAAAGCTCGCACCCACTTGCGCACTTTACTGTCGCTCATTATGTTAGGACCGTACACTTCAGTAATCTGCCGATGGATTTCCGCCGCTGAATTGTTTCTTACAGACAAAAACCGTATCACTGCCCTTACTTCACAATCGGCGGGCTGATCAATTGTCTTAAACATTGTAAAGTGACACTGTGAACTACACTCAGCAACAGTAACAAAGCGAATGGCGGCGTTTGACGCGCAAGGCTTGCCGGGAGTCGGCGCGCATGCGTGTTTTGTCATTGGCGCCAAATTTCAATAGTTACGGCGAATCGGACCTTACTTTTGGAATAACCCTCGTATTAGCAAGTAGTGAGGCGAGTTGGATAGCCATTTTTGTATGCTGTGCGCAAATGTCTTTGTTCTCAAATTGTGACTGTATTCTTCTGTATTAGATAACTTTTATGCATGTATTAAATGCAGAATACTGTTCTGTTTACATTAATACTATATGTACTGCAATAATAACCAAACTAATGCATTTATTTCCGTGAATGTTTGTGGTGGTTCCATTTGAAACCACTGCTCCTGTAATGGCAGCATTAGTAGGTGTGACAAATTTTTTTTTTTCTTCCAGTTTCACGTGATGTATTCTCACAGACTAAAGGATGAGGAAATTCTGGAGTGCCTTTCCTTCAGATCCAGACTCACAGATTGACACTAGCAGTGACAGTGAAAGTGATGTGCTAGCTGAAGACAGTGATCTGGATTTGCGAATGAAAACACCTGTTTTATCTCAAATTATTTTGGAAAGTGAGAGTGAGGACCATTTTGACAATGACAGTGATGATAATTTCAGCACTAATGATGATTTGCCACTGCCTTCCATTGGGAATTTTTCATGGAGAAAGGACGTCAGTGCAATGAACTTTGTCGCCAATTTTTCAGAGGAAGCTGGTGTACGAGGGAAACTTAAAAATGACAGTGAAGGTATGCAACCAGTAGATTTTTTTTTTGTCTGTTTTGTGACACTATGTTAGAACACATAGTTTTCCAGTCTAACCTGTACGCAACACAGAAAGGTGGCAATTTCAGGCCTCTTTCTAAAGTAGAACTTAAAGAATGTTTGGCTATAAACATTCTAATGGGAATTAAGAAACCTTGTTATTATCGTGATTGCTGGTCATCCCATAAGGAACTTCGAGATGAGTACATTTCCTCACTAATGTCGGTAAAAAGGTTCAGCTGGATTCCGACACATTTTCACATCAATGACAATGCTGTTATGCCTTCAAGGGAGAGCAGAAATTATGACAAATTATGTAAAATCCGTCCACTAATCAATCAGATACTGATAAATTTCAAAGAATTCTATGCACCTACTACGGAGCAAGCTATAGATGAATTCATGGTGAAGTTTAAAGGACGAATTGCATTCAAACAATATATGCCCCAAAAGCCCATCAAGAGGGATACAAAATCTGGGTCAGAGCTGATAAGCTTGGATAAATTTGTGATTTTCAGATATATACTTGAAAATTTGAAGGCATAGTGGAAAAATCCTTAGGAGAGAGAATTGTGGGAGAAATGTGTAAAGGCTTGGAAGGAAAGGGATACCACATATACTTTGATAATTCTTTTACCAGTGTCTCACTTTTACAGAAGCTAAAAGATGATGGACTTTTTGCCTGTGGAACAATTAGATCACACAGAAAAGGACTTCCTACACTAAAAACAGACAAAGAGTTGCAAAGAGGAGAGTTTGACTGGTCAGTTCGTTCTGATGGCATTGCCTGCATCAAATGGAAAGACAAACGTGTAGTCATGGTGCTGTCTACAATTGATTCGCCTGTATGTGTTGAAGAAGTCAGCCGTAAAGAAAAGGATAGAAAAATCACAAAGGTACCTTGCCCAAAAATAGTGAAATCATATAATGCAAATATGGGACGTGTCGATAAGGCAGATATGATGAACAGTTTTTATGCAATAGACAGGAAATCATGAAGGTGGTAGCTAAGATTATTTTGGTATATAGTTGATATCTCTATTGGAAATGAATTTATTCTGTTTGGATTATGTAATCCAACAGTGAAGCAAGTACTAAAGGATTTTCGAAGACATGTTGCCACAGGCCTGGTAGGCAGTAATGTCTTCAAAGATAGTCCTGGCCATCCCAGTACACCATCAGAACCATCTGCAAAAAAATTCAAAGCTCTTGTTCCCCATGAGAAACGTATATCGGAAGCAAAACATCTGCCAAAACATGGAACCTCAAGGCGCTGTGTGCACTGCAGCACAAAGAAAGAATCCCACAGAAGCGGATGGACATGTAGTCACTGCCAGGTAGCCTTATGCTTATCTGCAGAAAGGTACTGCTTTTTACTGTATCTTCAAAAGTGATTGCATTTAGCGGGCAGTGGCTCCATTTGAAACCACCCTGTGTTCAGTTTATGTATATTTCATTTAATTTTTACATTTTTCTGTCTCGCTGTATGAAAATTAATACAATAAAAACAAGGAAAAATTAAAATTTAATTTTTTTTATTTTGCCCCTGAAAGGGTTAAGTGACAGTATACTCTTCGTCGGCACTGTAAGTCATCAATCCTTTGAATGTTTATGGTTTTATATACCGACGTGGAATTTCCCGGCACTTTAGAAAACGAAACTCAGGGGGCAAAAACACGTTTTTAAAGACCTTTGATGTGCAGCAACGTGTACGCTGCATATTTTTGAATTACGAAGGTATAAATTTGAATTCCACCAAATAACGCATGTCAATTTCCGAAGCATCGAAATTGAGATATTGTGATGCGCATTTTGTAAACGTCATAGCTCATTCACGTGATCTCGCCAGCTGATGACAGCAATAGGAGACGTGATGTAGTCAGCCAATAGCAAGATCACTCTTAAGTAGCGCAAATACACAAATAAGAAAAGTTAATGGCTTAAATTAATATACATAGCATTCACATATAATATTGGTCTCGAAGATTAATAAGTTGGAAGAGAAGCTAAGCTTCCACATATGTTGATCTTTTTTGCGCTTGTTGCATTTTAAGATACACACACAAATGTGCCAGTAAAATTTTTAATAACGACGCAAATGTCTCATCTCCTGGGCTCGAAATGCTTAAAGGAAACCTGCTTTGAATGTAATGCTTTGCAAACCACCATTCGCAATATTTTCCCGCGACCTGTTACAAATAGGTTCGTTTCAACAGTTGCAAGAAAGCGCCAGATAACTGGCGTCACCGCGCTTGCGCAGCTACGATGACACAGGTAGCCCATATGTTCGTACGTGTAAGATATTAGAAGATCTTACATTATGTCATAAAAGAAACAAGACATCAAAGGATACTTCAAGAGCGTCGGGATTTCGCGAACCATACTAAAGTGCATAATTCGGCTTAAAATGCACATCCGTATGTAAATTTTCTTGGACTACCAGTACTCATGTTTGGTTCTTTATAATAGCATAATGCCATATGTGCACTCGAAATGCAGCGAACAGTTGAAACTAGCCAATAGTGTGAAATTAAACACTTCCTTTCAAATAAATTGACTGCCTCAGTAGAAGGGATTAATAAAAGCCAAATCTCTTTAGCAAACCAGCAAAAATAACTTCATTGTTCTGTAATGTCATTAATGCTTGACTGTCAGAAAGGTGGAAATAAAATCTGAAACTAATAACATATTTTAGCCTGCCGTAATTATGCGAATGTATTTTAATTCATTTGATAGCTCCCAGCCACAAAAATCCGTTTTGTTATCATTTAAGGTGAGAGCAATAAACGAAGAGGAAACAACAAAATCACTTGGAGACGACCCAGCTCTCCACTACAACTCTGACTGCTCTGTGCATCAGCCCCGGATCTAGGATATTTCCGAACCGGGGCAATGTTAAGTAGTGGCGCCCAGCCACACTTCTGTAACCAGAAGCGGGAGAAGGTATTACTGATACGCAACACAACTGCGCATGAGCAAGAGCCCGCCCACAACTGCTCAAACGAATCTAATTTAAACGGTTTTCACGTCGCGCTCATCGGAGGTAATATGTAGTTCTAAAGCATTGCACAGTGTTCGTAAAGCCTTTGACACACTTTACTGTTGGCAGACGCTTGTATGAGCACTATTTTGTTGTTGTATATGGCGCATTTCCTTTGCAACTTAAGTTTTATTTTCTTTTTTTTTCTCCCGTTCATGTTTTGTTGCTGCAGTATCATTCTGCAATAGCGGGGTACAATAATATCCTTTGTAAGAGTATTGGTTCTTACCAGTCAAAATCAAAAAAATTTAACTGAAAAGTAAAACAATGAAAAATTCCAGGAATTCTAAACAATTTCCGGGATTTTCCCGGTTTTCTCCAGGATGGAAAAATTCCCAAACACTTAAGCAACAAATGGACAAATTACATCCCCCTACACATGGGAGCACGCTCTGGTGATTTTCTGCCTTGATACCATACCTGGCCACTCAATGGCAAGTCACCTGCTGAACTATTGCATGGACGCAGACACAGAACACCGCTGCATCAAGTGCTGCGGTCAGCTCTTCATCCCCAACACATTACATTTAACATTAATGATCATGTCTTTGGCAGAAACAGATGCTGCAAATGGGGCATCATCACTCAAGTCTTGGGCCACACTATCTCGTACAGAGTCACCTGGGCTGCACAGGTGGCATCAGAATCAGCTACACTCCTGTAAACCGTATAATCCTGCTGCAGATTTCTTGGTTTCAGAGGAGGAGCCCTGCACAATCTTGCAGTCTCAGTCGCCCTCACCTCCCTCACGTCCAGCACTGCACGCATGGGACAGGGAACCCAAAGACAGACGCACCGTTGCCAACATCACCACCACAGAGTGGTGTGGAGATCTAGTTCTCCCTGTATTGCCAATTTTTTGCATGCTTACAAGGACCTACAGTTGCCGTTGTGTCATTGCCAATTCCAGAAGATGCTGCGTGTCTAGATGAAGGGTGTACATCCTATGACTGGATTTTTGGCCGGTGTTCCTAATCATTTGCAAGGCAAATGACCATGGTTCCGGCTCCTGCCTCCTCAGTGACACCTGTGTCAAGACCCCCCCCCCCCCTCCCCCCCCCCCCCCGTTACCAGCAAAGCCAGAAACTGACAGTGAGGAGGTCTGAGGGGATGGAATGTGTAGGCGTTCACCATAAACACCAAAACATGCTTGTCTATTCGTAATTCAAAGGTTGGCACTAGACATTTGCAGTACAGCTATGAGGCAGCCACATAGCAAATGCAGCTGTCAACCGATGACCGTCTTGTGGACACACCCTCCTACGCCGCTGCAACCAATGCCACTATCGAAGATGATAAGAGGTCCCATTCAGTTTTGTGTTAACACCTGCAAATACGCAGCCTCTATCAGAGATTACAGTATAATTGGCTTGGCTAAGCATTCAGACACACTGGATCTCGCTGCAAGTGTGTTCGCCAACTCATTTACTTAAGTAAAAGGTTTTCACGTAACTGTTGTTGTTGTATCTCTCATCCTCTGCCTTCTGAACCCACACATCGCTACAGATTACATCCCCTCCTGCCACCTTCCCCCTATCCATTCACCCGAGTCTCCTCTCTCTGACCATTTCCTCCTCTATTTATTTCCGCCTTCATCTATCTGTGCTCATCCTCATGTCTAGTCCCCACAAAATAGTTTGATAAAGTAGGGCGATATTACTCCCACAACAGTCAAGTTTCTCAGTGCAGCCTCCACATCAGGGGCTGGACAACCACTTCTTGCCCCTCATATGTAGGCTGTTCTGCATAGCACATCAATAAAGCAGGCCAATACTATAACCACACAACATGCCAATCATGCAAAACAGGCTATATGGCAGGGCTTGAAGGCACAAATTTTTGCTACATTTCCACTTATTGGTGCTAGAAGGTTATAAAATCCACATGCTGATACTCAAAGCTTGCTGTTTGTGTACCAAATTTGGTTAAAATTAATCGTGGGGTTTGAAAAAGCAACACACACACACAAATAGGCCGATTTATTACAAAGTGACTGCTGATAACCTGATTTCTGCGTGCTGACTAAATCATAAAAACTGATTACTGACAGATACTATTTGTGTAACATAACTGACACTTGGAACCTGATATTTGATTAGCCTAACAAAATTGAATCAAACCTAATACATAAAATTAGTTTCCAAAATTCGTATACTGCAAGCTGTGTTGCGTGTAAACAAAGTAATTCAGTCATTCACCCATACTGAACAGTACTCAGTTTTTCCAAGTGCTTCACATGTCCTACTGGACTTGTAATAATGTGGGTTTGAATGGGAAGAGTGGACAGCGGCTGGACATTTCAAAATTAAGAGCAAGATACTTTTTAAATTTATTCACAGAGGTACCTACAGTAGAAAGTGAATTAATACCTGTGTGCCACACTGACTTTCAGGCAACTGACCCCAGCTTAGGATACCTGCAAATGTGCTGCTGCATCACAGAGCAAGAACACAAATCGTATGCTGTACACACTAATCTTTCGTTGACAGAACTCAGTTTTGTTTCCACGGACATCCCAGTTTTTCCACTCTTGTCTCACTACAGTGGATGACCTACAGTATTTTAACAGTAAAAACAAGTAATTTCCAGTAGATATTGCACAATAAGTTTACAAGTAACATTCCATTTTCCTTGCAGTTGAGGATTGCATTTTTCTTTCAAAAAGATATCACTCCCTCTCCAAAATTTTCCTGTCTTGCTGATGAGGGACTGGTTATATTGCTACTCTACTGCTGACTTCATGTGTATTGAAATGAAATACTCTAGTAACCTAATGTGAAACAATTTCATTACATAGTTGTTGAGTTCTGAATTGTTTTCCAGTGTGTGTTCCAATCCGTAATAATTTAACAAGGACATCGCCACATATTTTCATTATGAATGAAAAATGTATAAATATAGCTCATGATTCCACTGAAGGAGACAATCAGCCATAAATGGGCTCAGGATTTCAAAGTATTATGGGGATGAAGCTCATTAAAAATTAATGATTAAATAGTCATGAATTACAGCATAGAAGACTAATTAAAAGGGACCATAGGGAATAGGCAGTTAAGAATTATGCACAGGCAGTTAATGAAATCATAATACGATGAATATAATACTGTAAGTAGATTGCAAGGTATTAAAAACTTACATTAAGTATTTATGCCACAAATGACATGGTCAAGTAATAAAATATGTAAGTTTGCCGGACATGTCTTGCTGTCAACTGGACGAAGAAACTGCAGAGATTTTGGGAGTTTGCACAGGAGGAAAACATTGTGATGTGAGGAGGCATGATACTTTGTTTTAATCTTATGTATATGGAAAAGATGAAAGCCATTAGCCATTGACATCTTTTCCAATGGTTTCTTAATATTCATTTTTATGGATTCTGTTATGCTACTTTGGTGTATTTACCTTTCTCTGCAGTCCTTATCCAGCTATTTGATTTAAACAGTATTCTTTGTGAAGGTACCATATCTCTCCTTCCCCCATACAACCAACTCCAAGAAAATGGTAGAATCTAGTCTTCCAAGATCTATTCCTAGATGACATATACTAATATTTGCAAAAAACTGAACACCTGAAAAGTGTAAAACTTTTAAGTTTTTGATTTTTAGGAGAGGCACATCAAATTAAGATCTCCTGATTATTACGCTAGGAACATTGTAGCTCATGTGATCTTTGAGTAGTGACCTCTGAACTAAGGGCTCAAGTATTAATGCCTGTTTTTCTGGAAAATTACAACCACAACAGTTGCTTTATTTCATTCCTCAAATTGTTAAAGAGCCACACTACACTTCAATGTAGTGAATTACAAACGATCCACAGACTGTGGAAATGGTATGACTAATGAGCTCCTACCTGATCTTACACTTGAGACTGGTTGGAGAGTAAAGTATGTGTGTAGTAGTGTTACCATTTCTAAAACGTTGCTCAAGAAATTATAATCACTTACATGAAACAGAGGGTAGGTTGTTAAGCAACGTTCAGTGGAGCAGTGGAACCCAATGTTTCCAACACTTCTAGAGTGAGCCACAAAAACAAGCAGCGGCAAGCTGACTAGTAGGTGCCCTTCTTTGACAAATTATACTGTAGCTACAACATGATGATGATTACCCATGTTCCTGATGACTCTTAAGATGAATGACACGGAAGAAGGCATTGGCAGCACCACACTTGATCAATGATTAGCTCCATGGTTAGTTGCGGCACTAGCTTCCATTTGTAGTCCGTTATTCCTGTGTGGTGCAGTTCATATCAAGAGGGGTGTGGGATTCTTTGGCAACACATGTGTAAATTCATTTGAGAGAAACTGAGAGAATAAGAATAAGAATAAGCAAGTGACAATTACAGAAATATTACTTTTATTTAATAAATAAATCAGGTTTAAAATAATTTCTTTTAGAACAAATGTTATGCAACAATTATTTATGTATATATTTACATATAGTATAAACAACAATAGAAATACATTACAAGACAAAGCCCTCATTCATTCTCCAACAATGGCAAATCAGCAGTAGCCTAAACTTTGGCTGAAATGGTACAATGAACAATTTAGGCACATAGTGATAAAATACCTTCTTTCATTTCATCTGCCACAGTACTCTTGAGAGACAAGTGTAGTACATTTGAACAGCTGCAGCTCAGAATATTTGCTTTGTTATCAACAGGTTGAAACAAATGTCCAATGGTTAATCAGCATTAATTAAAATACCACTTGGAGCAACGAAGCACGTAAGAATTCACACCAAGCAGTGGAGTGACCATTCTGTTGCTATGTCTGAACAGGAGGTGGGGAGCTCTCCAACTGAAATCCCCCCCCCACACAGCAATTATTGAAGAATGCTGCTTTTACAGCACAACTTTCTGTTACACAACAAATGTACTCTTAAGGAATATAGTCAAATCTCAGTACGGTCAGTTGGTGCTAGACTACCAGTAAAACATAAAACAAAAAAACATCTTAACAGCTAACCCAAGAAATAGAAGTAGCGTTGTACAAATCTCTTATAGCATTTCATAAATCAGAATGTTCGTTTGTTTACTTTATAGTCTCCTCTCCCTTAAATCCTTTCTCACACACTAGACTGTTTGTAAAAGTAATGAAAATAATAGGGAATGAAAGGAAATTCTGATACTTCTCATGTTTGAAAACAGGAGTGCAGAGAAAAACTAAAAACTTAACCACTGACAATAGCAGTTTCCAAAATATCACTAAGAGGTAAAACTAAATAATTGGTATACTCCACACTTCCAGTTGGTGAAAATATTTTTCGGAGAGGGTTGTGATATTAAACAAACTTCACTACTTGCACACATTTTGTTTAGTTTGTTTGTAATGTGAACTGAAGCAACACATGTGACTTCTTACATTTCATGTCTAAAAATAGGGCTATTAATATAAAAAAGTTTTATTTTTCACTGATATATCACACATTTATCTGTTACGACTGCTCTTGGATACAATATTACATTAAATGGCAAGGTTTTGTATTTCTAGAAAAATTCCCAGAATAATAACAAAAAAAGACAATAAATATGCATGAACTTACCAATACACATTCACTTTACACAGATATTGTGTAGCAAACAGAAGAAAAATGGCATTAATATCAGATAATGGACCCATTGCACTTGGACTTAATTACCCAACAGATATTTCAAATACAAATTCTGGTGCTGCACAGCAAAGAAAGTACCACAGTCCTCAAGAATCACTTGCAGTCCTTACTGTCGTGCCAACCAAAGTATCATGTGAATCAGACAAATCACTTGTGGTAACAAACCTTTTGAAGGACATGGGCAGATGGGAAATTTGAGCATAACATCAGTCAACTGTACTCTCTACAATCCATTATAACAGACAACGCTACAAATGGCTATTGCCTCCGAACCCAGGTGGGAGTCGTCGATGGAGCAGCTACTGTCCCAGGCTTATGAGTGCCGAGAGCTGGAAACTGGTTATCCAGATGGTGTGCTGCCTTGTGCTGTCGTGCATCATCTGTGGCGATAACCTGTCCACACACAACACACACCTCCAGCGGTGGCATACGGGCACCTTTTCCACTTTCTGACTTCACTGAGGTATAGACTGTCCACAGTTCCTACAGAAGAGAAGTTCCAAATAGTGAATCACTTAAGAATTATAACAATGTACTATATACTAGAAAGAACACACAGTAAGAAACTATATTAACCAGAAAGTGCTAAAACTTATTGTCTTACAAGTTGAAATTTCAGCTTTAATATAGTAAAATTAAAACAGGCATGAAATAACTCTTGTGACAATCAGACAAGCTAAGACATTCTTACAAGTGTTAAGAAATCCAAAGTGGTGAAACTTACGTAAATTGTTGAAAACAAATGTTTTTTCTTTGGTGACATCGTAAATAGTTTGCCATTTTCATGGCTGGCCTCTCATGCAACTATCATGGAATAAATAGTTTCGACAATTGTGTTCCTGGCAACTGGGTGTATGTGAATTTCATTCATAACCAAGTAGACTTAATAATCTCTTAAAGGAATGATTTGAGTCAATATCCAATAGATTATGATACCAGAAATTATTTGTGAATTTCCATATCTATAATGAATTATCTGTTCAGAAACTGATGAATCACGATCACTATACCTGTGTGGCATAATTTGTCATCACTTTACCTCTTTAGTTATACTTTGCCTGTGTTTAATATGGTGCCATTTTATTTTTGTTAATAAAAATTAATGTTTATGATTTTTTTGTGCCGAACTAGCTGAATGGACCAGATGGGTTTTTTTTGTGGATAATCACTATTTAATTTTGATAAGTTGACTGGTATGGCCCATCTACAATGATTGGAAGTTTGTTGTTGTTGTGGTCTTCAGTCCTGAGACTGGTTTGATGCAGCTCTCCATGCTACTCTATCCTGTGCAAGCTTTTTCATCTCCCAGTACCTACTGCAACCTACATCCTTCTGAATCTGCTTAGTGTATTCATCTCTTGGTCTCCCCCTATGATTTTTACCCTCCACGCTGCCCTCCAATACTAAATTGGTGATCCCTTGATGCCTCAGAACATGTCCTACCAACCGATCCCTTCTTCTGGTCAAGTTGTGCCACAAACTTCTCTTCTCCCCAATCCTATTCAATACTTCATCATTAGTTATGTGATCTATCCATCTAATCTTCAGCATTCTTCTGTAGCACCACATTTCAAAAGCTTCTATTCTCTTCTTGTCCAAACTATTTATCGTCCATGTTTCACTTCCATACATGGCTACACTCCATACGAATACTTTCAGAAATGACTTCCTGACACCTAAATCAATACTGGATGTTAACAAATTTCTCTTCTTCAGAAACGCTTTCCTTGCCATTGCCAGCCTACATTTTATATCCTCTCTACTTCGACCATCATCAGTTATTTTGCTCCCCAAATAGCAAAACTCCTTTACTACTTTAAGTGTCTCATTTCCTAATCTAATACCCTCAGCATCACCCGACTTAATTCAACTACATTCCATTATCCTCGTTTTGCTTTTGTTGATGTTCATCTTATATCCTCCCTTCAAGACACCATCCATTCGGTTCAACTGCTCTTCCAAGTCCTTTGCTGTCTCTGACAGAATTACAATGTCATCGGCGAACCTCAAAGTTTTTATGTCTTCTCCATTGATTTTAATACCTACTCCAAATTTTTCTTTTGTTTCCTTCACTGCTTGCTCAATATAGAGATTGAATAACATCGGGGAGAGGCTACAACCCTGTCTTACTCCCTTCCCAGCCACTGCTTCCCTTTCATGTCCCTCCACTCTTATAACTGCCATCTGGTTTCAGTAAAAGTTGTAAATAGCCTTTCGCTCCCTGTATTTTACCCCTGCCACCTTTAGAATTTGAAAGAGAGTATTCCAGTCAACATTGTCAAAAGCTTTCTCTAAGTCTACAAATGCTAGAAACGTAGGTTTGCCTTTCCTTAATCTTTCTTCTAAGATAAGTCGTAAGGTCAGTATTGCCTCACGTGTTCCAGTATTTCTACGGAATCCAAACTGATCTTCCCCGAGGTCGGCTTCTACTAGTTTTTCCATTCGTCTGTAAAGAATTCGTGTTAGTACTTTGCAGCTGTGGCTTATTAAACTGATGGTTCGGTAATTTTCACATCTGTCAATGCCTGCTTTCTTTGGGATTGGAATTATTATATTCTTCTTGAAGTCTGAGGGTATTTCGCCTGTTTCGTACATCTTGCTCACCAGACGGTAGAGTTTTGTCAAGACTGGCTCTCCCAAGGCCGTCAGTAGTTCCAATGGAATTTTGTCTACTCCAGGGGCCTTGTTTCGACTCAGGTCCTTCAGTGCTCTGTCAAACTCTTCACGCAGTATCTTATCTCCCATTTCATCTTCATCTACATCCTCTTCCATTTCCATAATATTGTCCTCAAGTGCATCGCCCTTGTATAGGCCCTCTATATACTCCTTCCACCTTTCTGCTTTCCTTTCTTTGCTTAGAACTGGGTTTCCATCTGAGCTCTTGATGTTCATACATGTGGTTCTCTTATCTCCAAAGGTCTCTTTAATTTTCCTGTAGGCAGTATCTATCTTACCCCTAGTGAGGTAAGCCTCTACATCCTTACATTTGTCCTCTAGCCATCCCTGCTTAGCCATTTTGCACTTCCTGTCGATCTCATTTTTGAGACGTTTGTATTCCTTTTTGCCTGCTTCATTTACTGCATTTTTATATTTTCTCCTTTCATCAATTAAATTCAATATTTCTTCTGTTACCCAAGGATTTCTACTAACTCTCTTCTTTTTACCTACTTGATCGTCTGCTGCCTTCACTACTTCATCCCTCAGAGCTACCCATTCTTCTTCCACTGTATTTCTTTCCCCCATTCCTTTCAATTGTTCCCTTATGCTCTCCCTGAAACTCTGTACAACCTCTGGTTCTTTCAGTTTATCCAGGTCCCATCTCCTTAAATTCCCACCTTTTTGCAGTTTCTTCAGTTTTAATCTACAGGTCATAACCAACAGATTGTGGTCAGAGTCCACATCTGCCCCTGGAAATGTCTTACAATTTAAAACCTGGTTCCTAAATCTCTGTCTTACCATTACATAATCTATCTGATACCTTTTAGGATCTCCAGGGTTCTTCCATGTATACAACCTTCTATCATGATTCTTAAACCAAGTGTTAGCTATGATTAAGTTATGCTCTGTGCAAAATCCTACCAGACGGCTTCCTCTTTCATTTCTTAGCCCCAATCCATATTCACCTACTATGTTTCCTTCTCTCCCTTTTCCTACACTCGAATTCCAGTCACCCATGACTATTAAATTTTCGTCTCCCTTCACTATCTGAATAATTTCTTTTATTTCATCATACATTTCTTCAATTTCTTCGTCATCTGCAGAGCTAGTTGGCATATAAACTTGTACTACTGTAGTAGGTGTGGGCTTCGTATCTATCTTGGCCACAATAATGCGTTCACTATGCTGTTTGTAGTAGCTTACCCGCATTCCTATTTTCCTATTCATTATTAAACCTACTCCTGCATTACCCCTACTTGATTTTGTATTTATAACCCTGTAGTCACCTGACCAGAAGTCTTGTTCCTCCTGCCACCGAACTTCACTAATTCCCACTATATCTAACTTTAACCTATCCATTTCCCTTTTTAAATTTTCTAACCTACCTGCCCGATTAAGGGATCTGACATTCCACGCTCCGATCCGTAGAACGCCAGTTTTCTTTCTCCTGATAACGACATCCTCTTGAGTAATCCCCGCCCGGAGATCCGAATGGGGGACTATTTTACCTCCGGAATATTTTACCCAAGAGGACCCCATAATCATTTAATCATACAGTAAAGCTGCATGCCCTCGGGAAAAATTACGGCCGTAGTTTCCCCTTGCTTTCAGCCGTTCGCAGTACCAGCACAGCAAGGCCGTTTTGGTTATTGTTACAAGGCCAGATCAGTCAATCATCCAGACTGTTGCCCTTAGATCAGTCAATCATCCAGACTGTTGCCCTTGCAACTACTGAAAAGGCTGCTGCCCCTCTTCAGGAACCACACGTTTGTCTGGCCTCTCAACAGATACCCCTCCGTTGTGGTTGTACCTACGGTACAGCTATCTGTATCGCTGAGGCACGCAAGCCTCCCCACCAACGGCAAGGTCCATGGTTCATGGGGGGGATTGGAAGTTTATGGTTTTATTAATAGCTGTTATATTCTCATCAACTATAGTACACATTTCACTATAAAAATCTAGGGTATATAAAATTAAATGTGAAACATAGCTACCTAGTTCCACGCAAAACTTTCAGCTATCTGGTAAATGCAATGTGGCGACACACAGGTTACAGCAACATGTGTGCAATGTGATTGTGAGATGAGCCCAGCCCAGCTCAGTGGAATCTGCACTGTGCACCAGTAATAGCCAGTGTGAGCAGTAATGTGTCACCACATCAGAACAAGAACCACATTATGAGCTACATGACACCACAGAGCAGTATAACTAACCAAGAATTTTGAGGCAGATTCATTCTAAGTCCTGCAGCACTATCACGATGCCAGGGCTACAGTAGGTGATGGAACTGGGCACTGCCAGCTTCACCAACGGTTTTGAGACTGTGTCGCATCAGTTGCCTTTCGCTCAAAGTCCACTGTATGGGAGTTAAGTGTCACAGCACTGCTGACTTGCCTTTCGCTCAAAGTCCACTGTATGGGAGTTAAGTGTCACAGCACTGCTGACTTGCCTTTCGCACTTGTTGCGGCCAGAGTCTTGCCAAGGAGGCAGCGGGTCATGTCTTGTGCACAGCAGTCTTCCCTCACCGACTTCGTGAATGCGAGCCAGGCCTGAATCACCTAAGCATGGGTGTTCAAAAGTGGAAAGCAGTAGCAGCACAAGAAGGAGAGGACTGCTGAGTCATGGCCTTCGTCAACTGATGGACTGCTGGGTTGCTGCCAGACAGGTGTCAGCACAGCAAGACTCTGATGCACTTCTTTGCATGGGGCAGAAGCCAGCCATCTGCTGGCCACTGCCGGCCCACAGTGCTGGAGTGGGGCATGTCCATATCACACTGACAGTGACAAGTTCTGTAACTGAAGTATAATAAAGTATTTCTCTCAATTACCAGTCTGTCACTGGGACCACCAATGGACAGAATAGATGGTACCAGCAGTGTGATATTTGAACTGAAGCCAACAGAACCTTTGTTTACGGGTGAGTGAAACTCTTTGTTTGTGCTCTTGTGACGATCGTGGGGTCAAGAGTTACGAGCCATCATAACTGCAAAGTTATTTTTGTGAGGCTGGAGGAACCTTGGATGTCACAAAGTGAAGGGAATTTTAAGGATCTGTGACTGGAGCCCGTGCAATGTGCACAGTGAAATTTACTTGGGCACTCTGCCCATGGTGCCAAATCTGTGGCAGTAGTTTGTTTTATGCGTCGTCATTTTGGCCACATGGTTACGCAATATGGGGAGTCGATGATTAACTCATGACTAGCCATAAGAAATAACTGTGGTAGTGTTATTAACTAAAGCGTCTTCTGTTCTTTTTACTGTTGGGTGGCCATTATGGAATTCATGAGCATGAGTAAGCGCAATGCAATTGCAGAACCAGGCACACATCGATCAGGCAGCTATACAATCATTAGTGAATGAGGCAGCGCAGTTGAGAGCAGACAAAACATTTGTGAACAAAAAGCTAGCACAGAAGGATAAGGAGTTGTGGTTGTTGAAATGTCAGAGTCTAGAAGTACATCTAGGAGTTGCAAACCTTGTTACTCCCTTTTCCAGTAGGTCATCTGATGCGTTATTTGAGGAGGGATCTTTTGTCATTGGCTGAAATAGGGGGTTCACTGGATGAGTACTGCTACAAAATTGTGCCTTTTAAGAGAAGCGAAATCCTTTGTACAATGCATGGAGCCACTAGACAAGGGGGATGCTTCTGAGCAGCGCAGTCAAGGACTGATGCAAAGATAAGAAGCAGAACTGTGTGCAGTTTTTTCCTGAGCAGTTAAGTATAACTGCTAAGAGGCCCAATGAAGCCACACAGAATTTGGCACACAGGAAAAGGAAATTTAATGTGTATATGTATGAATTAATGGAAAGTGATGAGGCAAATCAGGTGGTGTTACAGGAAGCTGAGCAAAGGGCACACTATGCTTTCCTGGCATGCTTAGCACCACAAATCTCTAGGATGACGCACACTGGTCCACCTAGGAATCTCCATGCACCAGTTAGGTTAGCAATGGAATTTGAGGAGATTGATGTTGCAACCAAGGTAAAAGATCAATGAAAGTGATTGCTCTGAATATAAGATATTTTAATTTTGGGCTTATGGGGCATACCCAGAGGTAATGCTGCCAACAACAGAACAATATGGGTGGTAAGAACAATTGACAGTATTTTGGTAATATTAGCAGGGGTGGTGTGTGGGTGTTAATAAGCACCCATTAAACTGAAATTGGGACCCAAGAACTGCCATACAGCCTTCCTAGCAAAAAGAAATGCAGTAAATATGACTGAAGATGCAGAACTTGCCATAGCGGGTGTAATAGATGGTAAAAAGCATATGCTTCTGTTGGACATAGGAATGCACATTTCAGTGGCATCGAGAGATTTACTGGGTAGGAGGCAATAGGACTAACCATATTATAATTTGCGTGAGGTGGATGATAATGATATATGGCCAATGGGCTTGGTAATGGTGAGTTTTCAATTGGAGGCAACCACATTGAGGCAGTGTGTAGAAGCATTGTCTCATGTAAGCGAGGGTTACAGCACAATCCTAGGGTTCGACTTTCTCCATCAGCATGGTGCCATAATTGACCTCCAACTGTGTGTGGTGGAACTTAGTGGGAAGACATCCACCTATGGGAAGCTGTTGCCAAGGGTGACTGTCGCGAGGAGCATCTGTTGAACAAGGAAATCCTGTTAAACCACGATCAGTGACATTAAGGCTTAATCAAATGGCACTGAAAAGTTGCTGTGGATGAGTGTGGAGCCTGACTTAGCAGTTCGTACGTTGTGTGTAGTGGAAACAGAGGAGGATAGTGATGTGTTGGATACGGCATGTTGTTTATTAAGATAAAGTATTGGATGTGTACAGAAAAAGATGGCAGCAAGCTAATACCCATCAAAGTGGACAATTTTGGCACTGAGTAGGCTGAGTTGTTAAAGGGAACATTAGTGGTAATGTTAGCAATCCCAGAAGAGGAAGATTGTTGCACAAAGGTGTAAGCTATGAAACGGCACAGGATGCTGCTGAGACTGCATTGTATGAGAAAGTTAAGCATCTGAGGGGAAGAATACCAAGGTATCTGCAACTGATTTTAGAAGAGCATATAAATCAGTAGTAGCTGATGGCATAATAGAGGAGAGTAGTAGCCCACAGGCGGGAGGGATGGGTGGTTGTACAAAGAAAGTCTACAAACAGTTCAAGTAAGGCTGCTGCAGCTACAGTCACTTACTGCAACAATAAGACAACAACATGTGCTTACTTCAGTCCACACATCACAGAAACCATTGAGATGCCTTTAATAGGTTCCACAACGAAACATTGTCTCAAAATTTGGTAGAAAATCCAAAGAAATTCTGGTTGTATGTGAAGTACACAAGCGGCAAGACGCAGTCAATACCTTCGCTGCGCAGTGCTGATGGTACTGTTACCGACGACTGTGCCGCTAAAGCGGAGTCCTTGAACGCAGTTTTCCGAAATTCCTTCACCAGGGAAAACAAATGGAATATTCCAGAATTAGAAACACGAACAGCTGCTAGCAAGAGTTTCTTAGAAGTAGATACCTTAGGGGTTGCAAAGCAACTCAAATCGCTTGATACGGGCAAGTCTTCAGGTACAGATGGTATACTGATTAGGTTCCTTTCAGATTACTTAGCAATCATATACAACCGCTCACTCACTGATAGATCTGTACCTACAGATTGGAAAATTGCGCAAGTCGCA
The DNA here is from genome assembly GCF_023864345.2 of Schistocerca serialis cubense. NCBI lineage: Eukaryota > Metazoa > Arthropoda > Insecta > Orthoptera > Acrididae > Schistocerca > Schistocerca serialis. Next base: position 709,020,286 of record NC_064639.1, read on the forward strand.
CCAGTGTTTAAGAAGGGTAGTAGGAGTAATCCATCGAACTACAGACCTATATCATTGACGTCGGTTTGCAGTAGGGTTTTGGAGCATAAACTGTATTCAAACACTATGAATCACCTCGAAGGGAATAATCTATTGATACGTAATCAGCATGGTTTCAGAAAACACCATTCTTGTGCAATGCAGCTAGCTCTTTATTCACACGAAGTAATGGCCGCTATCGACAGGGGATCTCAGGTTGATTCCGTGTTTCTAGATTTCTGGAAAGCTTTTGACACCGTTCCTCACAAGCGACTTCTAATCAAGCTGCGGGCCTATGGGGTATCGTCTCAGTTGTGCGACTGGATTCATGATTTCCTATCAGGAAGGTCGCAGTTCGTAGTAATAGACGGCAAATCATCGAGTAAAACTGAAGTGATATCACGTGTTCCCCAGGGAAGTGTCCTGGGACCTCTGCTGTTCCTGATCTATGCAAGTGACCTGGGTGACAATCTGAGCAGTTCTCTTCGGTTGTTCGCAGATGATGCTGTAATTTACCGTCTAGTAAGGTCATCCGAAGACCAGTATCAGTTGCAAAGCGATTTAGAAAAGATTGCTGTATGGTGTGACAGGTGGCAGTTGATGCTAAATAACGAAAAGTGTGAGGTGATCCACATGAGTTCCAAAAGAAATCCGTTGGAATTCAATTACTCGATAAATAGTACAATTCTCAAGGCTGTCAATTCAACTAAGTACCTGGGTGTTAAAATTACGAACAACTTGAGTTGGAAAGACCACATAGATAATATTGTGGGGAAGGCGAGCCAAAGGTTGCATTTCACTGGCAGGACACTTAGAAGATGCAACAAGTCCACTAAAGAGACAGCTTACACTACAGTCGTTCGTCCTCTGTTAGAATATTGCTGCGCGGTGTGGGATCCTTACCGGGTGGGATTGACGGAGGACATCGAAAGGGTGCAAAAAAGGGCAGCTCGTTTTGTATTATCACGTAATAGGGGAGAGAGTGTGGCAGATATGATACGCGAGTTGGGATGGAAGTCGTTAAAGCAAAGACGTTTTTCATCGCGGCAAGATCTATTTACGAAATTTCAGTCACCAACTTTCTCTTCCGAATGCGAAAATATTTTGTTGAGCCCAACCTACATAGGTAGGAATGATCATCAAAATAAAATAAGAGAAATCGGAGCTCAAACAGAAAGGTTTAGGTGTTCGTTTTTCCCACGAGCAGTTCGGGAGTGGAATGGTAGAGAGATAGTATGATTGTGGTGCGATGAACTCTCTGCCAAGCACTTAAATGTGAATTGCAGAGTAGTCATGTAGATGTAGATAATCATGGGCAGTGCCGTTATTTCTAGATGACGGACTTGAGGAGTAGATACCATCATTTGGAGTTGATCCAGAGGATAGATCAAAGACTGTGTTTCCAGTACCTTGGGAACATTCTCAGTGTAGAGGAATGTCATTCGTTTTGAAGAATGCACCAGCAACATTCTAGTGTTTTTTAGACTGAGTGCTGAAGGGATTAAAAATTTGCCACTGGATAGTGTATTTAGATGACCTAATATGAAGCAACAAATTGAAGGCTTCTGTGATGCCGATTATGTATCAGATCTCTATCAACAATAGCTGTATTTTAAGTTAGCTGGGTCGGTAATTTCACTGAATCAGTCAGTCATAACAGTGCAACGACACTTCAGGACGAAGTTCAACAAAGATCCACCAACTGCTAACTCCATTCGGCGATGGTATGCGCAGTTTAAAGCTTATGGATGCCTCTGTAAGGGGAAATCAACGGGTCGGCCTGCAACGAGCGAAGAAATGGTTGAACACGTGCGGGCAAGTTTCACGCGTAGCCCGCGGAAGTCGATGAATAAAGCAAGCAGGGAGCTAAACGTACCACAGCCGACGGTTTGGAAAATCTTACGGAAAAGGCTAAAGCAGAAGCCTTACCGTTTACAACTGCTACAAGCCATCAAGCCATGACACCCAATGACAAAGTCAAACGCTTTGAATTTTCGGCGCGGTTGCAACAGCTCATGGAAGAGGATGTGTTCAGTGCGAAACTTGTTTTCACTGATGAAGCAACATTTTTTCTTAATGGTGAAGTGAACAGACACAATGTGCGAATCTGGGCAGCAGAGAATCCTCACGCATTCTTGCAGCAAATTCGCAATTCACCAAAAGTTAACGTGTTTTGTGCAATCTCATGGTTTAAAGTTTACAGCCCCTTTTTCTTCTGAAAAAAAAAAAAAAAAAAAAAAAAAAAAAAAAAAAAAAAAAAAAAAAAAAAAACAACAACAACAACGGTACAGGACACGTGTATCTGGACATGCTGGAAAATTGGCTCATGCCACAACTGGATACTGACAGCGCCGATTTCATCTTTCAACAGGATGGTGCTCCACCGCACTTCCATCATGATGTTCGGCATTTCTTAAACAGGAGATTGGAAAACCGATGGATCGGTCGTGGTGGAGATCATGATCAGCAATTCATGTCATGGCCTCCACGCTCTCCCGACTTAACCCCATGCGATTTCTTTCTGTGGGGTTATGTGAAAGATTCAGTGTTTTAACCTCCTCTACCAAGAAACGTGCCAGAACTACGAGCTCGCATCAACGATGCTTTCGAACTCATTGATGGGGACATGCTGCGCTGAGTGTGGGAGGAACTTGATCATCGGCTTGATGTCTGCCGAATCACTAAAGGGGCACATATCGAACATTCGTGAATGCCTAAAAAACCTTTTTGATTTTTTGTATGTGTGTGCAAAGCATTGTGAAAATATCTCAAATAATAAAGTTATTGTAGAGCTGTGAAATCGCTTCAATCATTTGTAATAACCCTGTATATGACCCTATCAACAGCAGCACAACAAACAATATATCTTCAAGGATTACCCCATGAAATGAATGTCCAACAATGCGGGAAACCAATAAGTGTTTTCTGTGATTAAAGGGGTGCCACTGCACTTAGTCACAACAGTCTGCATCACACTAACAAAACACGGTGATATAAGGCACCAATATTTGTGAGCTAATCATCTGAGAAAGTTCAGCATCAAATAGATCAGAACCATCAAGCAGCCAGATGATTTCTTGATGAAGGCACTGCCAAAGATTAAATATCAATGGTGCTGCCAAGCTGTGGGACTTTCAAAAGGGGGAACGTGTGGGGGTGATGGGAACAACTGTGTTTCTTCTTTGCTGACCCCTCGGTGTACATTAATGCTATTCTTTGCTGAGTTTTTCGATCTGTTGAAAGACTGTTGGGTCAATATATATGACATTTTCTGTTGTGTTACAACAAACAGCTGAATTGTTACTTAAACTGCCTATAATCTGAAGCATAAAAGGTGAGCTGTTTAAACTGTCACACTTATTTGCTTGCAAGACAAGAAACCTCTGTACTATTTTTTAATAATTAACAACATTGTTTAATCATACAAAGACTTCAAACAATGTTCCCCAATTCACAGATGTGTGTTTGCTGACCAGTGATTTCAAGACGACAAAGTTGTACACAGCTTCAATAACAGATAGGTACAAGGCTTCTGCAAAGACTCTTGGTAATATAACATAGGAGCTTAAAATCAGTAATTGATGAAGCAGTATTAATTTGCTTCTCACAGCTTTTTCTTCACATTAAGTACAAAATAAAAGGAACTTTCAAACAGTCTCTCAATTACTTCAAATTTAGTTTTCCTCAAACAATATTTAACTATAGGATTAAGGACTATGGTTTATTATTTCAACTTTATTTATAGAAAATAAAGAGAACAACAGGGTTACATTTAGTTACCATTCCCAATGACATAAAAACTACGCTACCGACAATGTGACGTTTATAAAGCAAGTGCTGCACCAGCACAGTCATAAATACGGAATTTTCTACTAAAATGCAGTTTGTTAACCAATGTTTCAGTTTATTGGTATTTATTTAATCAATCTTGTACTTCACTAAAGTGTTGAGACTGAGGACACTCCTAGATGTGTCAGAGGTGGACATCTTATAAACAAGGTTAGCACATGGTGGATAAATATTTCGGACAGATTCCACTTCAACAGTTTGTTTATTCTTTCAAAACCTTATGGATGGCATAAAACAGCATTCGAGTATGCAATGAAAAATTCTTTAGTGTACACCAACAAACGACATGGATCCATTTAAACTAGTTCAAATTAGTACACACACATTTAACATATCATTACAAGTGTTTGTTTTTATCTGTAAGAAGTAACCCTCTCAAGCAACCTTTCTCGGAACTCTGAATTCTGGCTTCAGTAAGTGACATGTTATTCACCACCTGCAAACCTTCATGGCATGGAGACATTTGTTTATGATCTTCAGAGGAAACAAGTGATCCATTTCCAAGGGTATACAGAATGCTTTCCAAGAGTATGCAGAATGCTTTACTGGGTATACCACATACGCTACTCAGTACTTCTTACACTACAAAACATGTTTTCTTCATCTGAATCAAACAATGTAAAATCGAGGATGGAATACCAACCACTGGAAATGGTAGATTGCTATTCACTACATAAAGGAGGGTTCAGTCACAGACAAGCACAGTGAAAAAGATAGCTAGATATATTCAGCTATCAGTCCATCAGATGTAGAAAATTCACACAATCAGAGCTCCCACACAAATGGCCACTGTCTTCTCCAGGTGCTAATGCTCTACCTTTCTTCTGAACAATCACTGGTGGCCCAAACCACCACAAACTTATGTAAAGCTTCTCTTATGTCTAAAGCTGCTGAATCAACAAATGGTCAGGGTTGGAGAGTAAGCCATAAATGTAAAATGATGTAACTCAATTCATACAGAGCCTTTTTGGAAATTAAAGTAATATCAACCACTGAAATGACCATCTTACAATTCTGTTTACAACAAGTGAATGTTGCATGAGAAATCCAATGAGAAACTTTCCTCTGTTCCAAATGGTTACACCTTGTTGAATGTTCCAACAGTGGGTAAGACCACTTTTTTTTGGCTGTGAGCCAATGAACATGAACTCAGTAATCTTCAGAACATGCAGTGTGATCCTTTTATTAGATTAGACAACTTTGTATAACTAATTGTCCTTTGGCTCACTCAATTTCTGCTGCCAACTGAACTCAATAACACAACAAATTCATCTATAACAACTTGGGTTGTTTGGGGTAAGATTTACAAATAACATAAGAATACAAATAATATTCTAACCTGGGATTTTTTTTTTTTTTTTTTTTTTACAAAGCCTAGGCTTTGTGCAGTGACCACCAGGTGAAACTAATTGTACACAGATGCAAAGGAATAAACATACACCCCCGCATGCATATATGCATTATCTCAGTCTTGTACTTAGAAAGACAAAATCAGGACTGTAGGTCACGAAGACATCACAAGATATTCTTAAGTATCTTTTTATTTGTGCATATCTTTTAGCACACTAGAATCACTGAAGAGAATGACAATATGAAACATAATGGTGTAATTTATATTGCAATTAATTCCATTATCATTTACACAAGTGAAAATCAATTTGCTCTCGGTCTCAATGCATATAATAACATTTCCTTCCAGTCAAATTGCACTACTTTCATGATGCATCCATCAGCACTGGCATTAAATTGTAAAGCTGCCTAAGAAATAGAACATTTTCTGTCAGCCCAAAAGTTCCAAGACTGATTTTATTCCTGGTATAGAAGTGATAACAGAGCAGGAACTATAGTGGCAGCTTTAATTAACAACTGTAAACAACAGAGGTGCATTCAACCAGTCAGCTGCAAGCAGTGTTAAACAGTGGATGTGAAGCCATAGTGTGTCAACAATATTGTTTCGCAAATCACAGCAGAGCAACATCTCTAAACCAAGTGTTCGCACACTCTGGAGAACATTTTAAACAATGGCAAAGTGTGTGTAAAATTCTGCCCCAAACACCTCGATAGCTGAACAAAAACAATGCAGACGGCACTTGCTGCGACTTGACTGAAATGTAAAATGAGGGCAGTTCTTTTCTAGAAAATACTGTCATAGGTGAGAACTCATGGCGTTATCAGTACAAAACTACTACAAAACAGCAAAGTGCATTCATTCACATGAAAGGTCCACACACTGACGACATAATCAATGTAGCGTAACATAGATTATTTGTAAAAATGACATATCTTCCACTGAAGGCCCTCATGCTGGCAAAAGATGGTTGTGTCTATAAACATTTTATGTAGCATGAAAAAATAGTGTGCATTCCTCAATCTTTGATTTGTGCAGATGATGGATATGCAGCAACGTGACGCAGCAGGGGCAACATGTGCGGTGTGGTGAGCACAGTAACATTTGCTGAACATTGACACGTATTTCTTAAAGGCACCCCTTGAAGGTGTCATGAACATCTAAGAGAAAATCGAAGTACTAAGATGTAAATGTTTGAGACAAAGCAAGGCTCTTAGATCTTAAATTGAGTTCAGTGTGGCCAGACATACTGAATGATGTGTCTGAAGTTATGAGTCATCGATAATCAGAACTGTCTTCACAATTTATGTAAACAGTTGAAACAATATAGAAGATAATTGTTGACGACATGATCATCATTCATTAGCTGGAAAGAGTGAGATACACTCTTACAGCATCATCCTGCTTGGAGATGAAGTTGAGAAGAATAAGTTGATGTAAGATTGTGCTATGGAGTAGCTGGATCACGAAATCAAAAAGAAAAGGCGACTGTATTTGAAGAAGAACAGTAAAAGTAACTTAGACCACATAAAACTGATAGATCTGTCACACAGTGTTCCCTACTCATGGTGTGACAGTGAAGTCGCCATAAACACACATGAAAGTAAAACACCACCCTGACATTCAAGCCAATGAGACATGCAAGTTGATAATCATTCAAAGGGGACCTTTTCTTATGGCTTCACATGGTTGTATGAATGGGCTGTGCATTGTACTCAAGTGGTGGGAAACTATGTAGAATACCTGAAGTATTAACTTTTTTCTGTTTTTTATTAATCCAGTTTTGAGACTTTTTGGAGTGATAGGTTACAGGTTGCAAACTTTATTCTTGTTCTGCCCTTAATAGTTGGTATTTTCTGCAAAAGCTGAATTTTAATAAGGACATATATTCAGTTTTACTGAAAATTGTTAATGCAAGTGAATAAGGGGCACAGATTTGCTTTTAGTTCACACATCCTACATTGTATTGTATTGAACTGGAGACCTAGAAACGACGGAGAGGCTACAGCAGTCCACTCACATCACCACCGCCCCACACCGAACACAGGATTACTGAGCGGTTGGCCACCAGTGGACCCCCCTGGGAATGTCTCACACCAGATGAGTGTAACCCCAAATGTTTGCTTGGCAGAGTAATTGCGTACATGGAGACACTGATTTTGCGGCAATCGCCGACATAATGTAACTGAGGCAGAATAAGGGCCAAGGCAGATGAAAAACCACCTTAAAAACCATTCACAGACTGGCCAGCACACCGGACCTCGACACTAATCCGCCAGGCAAATTTGTGCCGGGGACCAGCACGCCTTCCTGCTAGGAAAGCAGTGTGTTAGACAGCACGGCTAACAGGATGGGCACACATCCTACATACTTTCCTCTCTGTACTTTAGCTACACACTACAGTAACTACATTGGCACACAATACTGCTACATACAAAGTTTTCTATTCGGGGAAAACTGAATTCTTTTTTGTTTTATTTCTACGAGTGACGTATAAAACAGCATAACTTTTCAATTTCTGATCTGGTCATCAGGTTGGGCCCACATCATCTTTGACAAGGGAAACACTGGAATTTGTGACTGCAACAAATTTATGAACTATGGGTGTGTTCTACTATTGTTGTTGCAGAATATGCTGGACATGATTACACACTGCTCCCTACATACTTGTGAATGATCACAGTCCAGTCACTTTGAAATACAAAATAAATCATCAATAATATTAAAAACTGATGACTACCAAGATTTTCCCCTCTTTTGTTTAGCAATCTTACCTGGACTACGGTGTAAAATGCTGGGACCAATGCCTTTTCCTATAAATAAAGTCTTAATTTTATATTGTAACTTTCCTGCCTCAGCAAACTTTTTAAAGAACACATTAATCCAAAGCAGTTACTCTCCCCAAGGGGGACTCTCCTCAAGGGGGCGGGGGAAACTGCCAACGATCAGCATCTATGCTGTAATTGTGACAAAAGTAATCTAAATGCCTACTCCAAAGATTGTGTTGTTGTAAATCATTGTAGCTTCTGGCTTTTTCTTAAACCTATGACATTAATATTTCCCCAATTATGTAATCATGTGCAATGGAATCTTATCAGTTCATAGTAACACAGACAAATTCCGTGTCTGTGAGAAATTTGTGGACATTCTCTGAAAGGGTGTGAAACACAACAAAGCACACTTTGTACAATCAATAGAAACTGCAGAACTATTATATGGACTGAAACAATGACAGTTATGGTTACTAACACTTATGAGGTAAAATATGAAAAACTGATGATTATAACAACAATTTAAACAGTCTCTGGCTGCAGTTATAGAGATAATAGTTCTACTGCACGATTGATTTCTGTCTTGGTGTGTTAGACATTGTTATTACTTGGTTTTAAGGTAAACTGAATTTAGATGTATTGGAAGTTCATCTGCATATGCAACTGTTCACAGAGTAAAAAGCTTTAAGGTTACATATGTAAGTGCATATACAACTTAACACACAATTTCTTGGAAAATATACAATATATACTAACCAGTCTACCTGTCTTAAAGTTAGTTTAGAGATCTCTGCTAAATCCTAATACTCCAAAGAGGAATTATAATTAATCATAGCAAATACCAGTACTAATTCAATAATATTTTCTACCTTAGTTTTTTTATGTGATTATACGAGGTGCATTCAAGTTCTAAGGCCTCTGATTTTTTTTCTAATTAACTACTCACCCAAAATCGATGAAACTGGCATTACTTCTCGACGTAATCGCCCTGCAGACGTACACATTTTTCACAACGCTGACGCCATGATTCCATGGCAGTGGCGAAGGCTTCTTTAGGAGTCTGCTTTGACCACTGGAAAATCGCTGAGGCAATAGCAGCAAGGCTGGTGAATGTGCGGCCACGGAGAGTGTCTTTCATTGTTGGAAAAAGCCAAAAGTCACTAGGAGCCAGGTCAGGTGAGTAGGGAGCATGAGGGATCACTTCAAAGTTGTTATCACGAAGAAACTGTTGCGTAACGTTAGCTCGCTGTGCGGGTGCGTTGTCTTGGTGAAACAGCACATGCGCAGCCCTTCCTGGACGTTTTTATTGCAGTGCAGGAAGGAATTTGTTCTTCAAAACATTTTCGTAGGATGCACCTGTTACCGTAGTGCCCTTTGCAACGTAATGGGTAAGGATTACGCCCTCGCTGTCCCAGAACATGGACACCATCATTTTTTCAGCACTGGCGTTTACCCGAAATTTTTTTGATGGCGGTGAATCTGAGTGCTTCCATTGAGCTGACTGGCACTTTGTTTCTGGATTGAAAAATGGCATCCACGTCTCATCCATTGTCACAACCGATGAAAAGAAAGTCCCATTCATGCTGTCATTGCGCGTCAACATTGCTTGGCAACATGCCACATGGGCAGCCATGTGGTCGTCCATCAGCATTCGTGGCACCCACCTGGATGACACTTTTCGCATTTTAAGGTCGTCATGCAGGATTGTGTGCACAGAACCCACAGAAATGCCAACTCTGGAGGCGATCTGTTCAACAGTCATTCGGCGATCCCCCAAAACAATTCTCTCCACTTTCTCGATCATGTCGTCAGACCGGCTTGTGCGAGCCCGAGGTTGTTTCGGTTTGTTGTCACACAATGTTCTGCCTTCATTCAACTGTCGCACCCACGAACGCACTTTCGACACATCCATAACTCCATCACCACATGTCTCCTTCAACTGTCGATAAATTTCAATTGGTTTCACACCACACAAATTCAGAAAACGAATGATTGCACGCTGTCCAAGTAAGGAAAATGTCGCCATTTTAAGTATTTAAAACAGTTCTCATTCTCGCCATATGGTGCTGCCATCTTTGGGACATATTGACAATGAACGAGGCCTCATTTTAAAACAATGCGCATGTTTCTATTTCTTTCCAGTCCGGAGAAAAAAAATCGGAGGCCTTAGAACTTGAATGCACCTTGTACATTCTTATTACTCCTATTTTTCAAGTAAGTGAAGCTAGACGTATTGAGAGTGTATAATCATTGTATTATAATAACATTTATGGTACTACACAATATTTATGCTGGCCACAAGTATATATGGTAATGGATCTGGGAGATGTTATTTTTTTACTGTATTTGTCGATACCGAATTGTAAATGTTTTCTTATATTTTTGTCAGAATTTATTATAATTTGTCTTATTATATGTTAATTTACTTCTGTTTTTGAGAGTAAAAGCATATTGATTACTATTAGAAAATGTATCAAAGAATAGCAAAGAGACTGATTACAAGTGGAAACTTGTGAATTGTGTAAAATATCTTTGACGTTGGAGTCGTCTTTGACTATAGTCAGTCGGCAGCTAACTCTTGGTGTGTGTTGACGGAAGAACAATGTGAAGGTCGCAGTCATAAATAATTTTGAATTATGTTACTATTATTTTTGTATTAACTAAAAAGAAGAAACTACATTTGAAGAAACTGTATCTGAAACACCAAAATGAGAGAAACACGTTGAACCACGTCATTTCTGCAGCTGACATAGATGCATTGTGGAATCATACTTAGACAACTGAAGCCAAGACTAATATCGCCTTGCAAACGTCTAACGGAAAAGGTACTGTCACGAAATATGGCAAATTTAAGTAAATAAAAAATAGTGATCATATTTTCAACTTGTGTCTTAGCTGGGAAGCCATATTTCAACTGGGGAGTGTAGCCGGGATATTGTGTTCACGAGATCTTCAACAGTGCTACGAGAAAGAAAATTTTTGTGTGTTAATACCAGTTTCTTCAGAATGTGTGTTACAGTGTTTGTGTTCATCGGGAAGTAAAAGTTTTGGAGAAGAAATGTTTCGGCAAAAAATATAATTTTCGACAGAAGAAAATACTTCAAGAATTTTGGTCAACAATCACATGGATGGAAAACATGGTTTTGCAACAGTAGAAGAGTGTTCCAGATAAGTCACGAAACCCTCGTATTTTGTTAAAACAATATTTTTATCTTGTTTTGTATTGTTGTGTATAAATTTTTGTTCTTCACAATGACTTATGAGATTTTCGAGAGTATTGTGCCTAAAGTAGAAAGTAGTAATTTAATAGACTTCGAACATCAGGACAGGTCAAATGAAACAGAAAGAACCGATCAATTTGATTTAAAAAGTTTTCTTGTAAATTTCACGAAAGAAACTAAACAATCAGTTGACGACAATAAGACTTACTGGGATGAAAAAATTGATAACATTTTGTTGCAAGTCCAAGCAGTCAATACCCAAGTGGGTGAGCTTTCGAACAGAGTTGGCAGTGTTGAGGAAAAAATTGAATCTGTGGAAGCAAAAGTAAATGAAATTGATGTTAAATTGAGCGGTGATATTGATACTGTAAAAAATGAGTTACTGGTAGATAGGGAAAGAAATTTAATTGATTTTAATGAGATAAAAGGGGAAATTAAAAATTTGGATGAGAATACAAAAGTTTTAGTAAAAAATGTAGAACAAAAAACTGACAATCGTTTGGTTACTCTAGAAAAAAAGTAGAGTGCAATGATTTAGAAAACAAAAAATGTGTCAAAGAACTTAGCGAAAAAATTGAAAGTTTTGACATTGAATTTCAAAGCAAAAATCACAATGTCAACACATGCAATCTTGTATCTAATATTCCAGTAGATGGACCCATACATCCCATTGATTTTATACAGTATTGTAAGGATTATTTTTTTAACTCACTCACCAGATGAAATAAAAATTAAATTTGTGAAAAAATTCTTGGAAGGGGAAGCTTTGACTTGGGCAAACCAGATTGTAACTTTGGGGATGACCTTTTCAGAATTTGAATCAAAATTTCTGGAAAAATTTTGGGATGATCTTAAACAAACTAGAATCAAAAGTGAATTTTTGAATGGGCGAAACTATAGAGAATCAGATGGGAACATGAAACAATTTTGCAAAAGTGAACTTCAAAAACTTATTCATTTAACAAAACCTTTGGATGACTTGATCAAAATTGATACCTTAAAGAGAAGATTGCCACCAGCAATGCAGTTGAGTTTAGTTCATTGTCCTGATAGTAATGTAGAGCAGTTTCTCAATTATATTGAAAAGTTGGATAGGGTAACAAGAAGAACACACAGTGGGTTTACTCAGAAAGGTAATGGTCAAAATTGGGGAAATGACAACTTTCAAAAAAGGGAACAAAACAATTATCATGGTGTCAGTCAAAATTCGGGGGGATATAACAATTTTCAAAAGAAGGACCATAATTTTTATCCAAAACAAGAACAACATTTTCGCGTTAATAATCAACAAAATAGAGAACACTTTAGGGATCAAAATCACAGAAATTTTGATAGAGGTCAGTACAATAGAAACTACCAACAATCAGGTAATGTTTGGCACAGGAATGGGATCAGAAATGTTGATCAGAGACATTGGCAGAACCACAATCAGCAGTTCAAACAGGAACCGGAAATAAAAAACGAGTAGACGCCCCCTTGAAGGTCCGCAAGGTTGAGGCAGAAGGTGAGCATGATGAAAGGACCAATGGATGTGACTATCATAAACCCAAACAGGACAGTTCCAAACCTAAGCTATCACATGAGGTCATTAGTTGTTACTTATTGAAGAAATTTCAAGAGGAAAATAATGATAATAAAGATAAAATTTTCAGTACACAAGAACATACAGTAGATAAAAGTAATTGTGATTCATTTAATTTAACAGAGTTTTACACTTGGGCAGAAAAGAACAACACTTTGTCAGATGATGTAATTTGTAGTAGTTCAGAGATGTGTGTGAATGAAAGAGAGAATGCATGCTGTGAGAATGAAAATGTTGGTGAAAGGGATCTGGTAACTTTAGAAAAGGGAAATAATATTTTGGGGAATAATTTGAATGTGTATGACCTGAATATGTGTAATGATAATGATGTTGTTGATAAAGTTGATAATGATGGTAATGGTATTGATGATGATGTTGAGGAAAGGTATTTCATTAGTTTAAATAGGGAGTTGGGTATACACATGGTTGAAAATGGATTAAATAGTGAGAATATTATAGAAATTCCCAGGGATGTTACCAGGATGAATAAAGCTCACAAGCTGGATGTATGTGAAAGTGTGAATTTTGATGTTGTTGGTAAAGAATCTTGACTACACAAATAACGATGACACATGTATAACTTCTAACCTAAGTGAAACTTTTACAGATACTAATGATACACACACATTTATTATGAATCTATGGCTGAATAGTGAAACTATTTCTTTTGACAAGAACTTTAGAAAGATGCTTATTAATGTATGTGAAACTGTATGTCCTGAGTGGTGGAAAAAGATGAGATATTTTATTTTTGAAAAGCTGAAGGATAAGTACTTCAATAGCATACAATGTGATTTGGATGAAAATTCTTGGCTATGTGAGATAATAGAGAGTACTAATGACAATTCTGTATCTTGTGCAAATTTTATAACTGTGACAAATAATACATGTAATGATATACCATATGATTCTGATAAGTATAGGTTTGGGGAAATTGAAAGTGATTTATTACATGAGGATACAGCTTCTGAGAAAAGTGATCAATTTTGCAGTCCTTATATAAAAGTTCAAATTGGGTCATGGATTGGTAAATGTTTAATTGATACAGGAAGTGAGATCTCGGGAATATCTGAAAGGTTAAGCAAGAAATTGAAAGTGGGGAAAGATTATGTTGAAATGCCAGTTGTTGGGGTAAAGATAAAAGGTGCTACTGGGAAGAGCAGTAAATTGGTAAAAAGCCAGGCTTTAGTGACATTTTTAATTGAAGGCAAGTTGTTCACACATGGATGTTTTGTAATTCAGGAATTTAATGAGGATTTTCTTTTGGGTATGAATTGGATAGTAAAAGTAAATACAGCATTTGATTGGGTTGGAAGAAAACTTTTGATAGAAACTAGTGAAAGGGAATACATTCAGACAAATTTTGTGAACACACTTGGTGATCAGAGTAATGGAAATTTTGACAGTATCAATTTACTAAAAGAAAATAGATTGGAGAATATTGAAACTCATAGATTTGATACTGATGAAGTTGAATTTGGGAATTTAGTAAATTTGAAAATTTCAGAAACACAAAATTTATCTGGGGAGCAAAAACAACAGTTAGAAAATCTGCTGTGGGAATATATTGATGTTTTCAGTGACATACCTGGAAGGGTAAAGGGTTATCAGTGTGAGCTTCAGGTAAAACCTCATGAACCATTTTTCATAAAACCATACAGTATTGCAATATCAAAAAGACCTGCTGTTGAGAAAGAGCTGAAAAAGATGGAAGGATGTAATATAACAGAAAGGAGTATCAGTGCATATAATAATCCTCTAGTAGTAGTTTCGAAAAAAGATGGTGGAGTAAGATTGGTTTTGGACTTTAAGACAGACAGACAGACAGACAGACAGACCATCCTGAAAATATTGATGAGTTACTCTATAAATTTACAGATATAAAATATATGTCAAGTTTGGATCTAACTTCGGGTTTTCATCAGGTACCACTTTCGGTTAATTCTAGAAAATATACTGCTTTCTTGTACAATGGTAAGAGTTACCAATATTGTGTTGTGCCATTTGGGATAAATGCTTCTGTTTCCGAATTTATAAGAGCTTTGGATCATGTACTGGGGCAAGAACTTGCGTCTAAACTGATAATCTATGTAGATGACATTTTGGTTACAGGGCAAAATTGGGAGGAACATTTTTTGATTTTGAAGTCAGTTTGTGAAAAACTTAGAAAAGGGGGGATGATATTGAAATTAGAGAAATGTAAATTTGCAGTTTCTGAATTAAAATTTTTGGGTCATGTTGTCACAGATCCAGAAAAAATTAAAGCAATTTCAGAAATTCCTATTCCTAAGACTAAAAAACAATTAAAGTCGTTCTTTGGGTTATGCGGTTATTACCGAAAACATATAAGTGATCAGAGTCTGAATGCACCATGTTTAAGTCAATTACTTAAGAAAAACACTGTTTGGGTTTGGGATAAAAGTTGTCAGGAAGAGTTTGATAAAATTAAGCAAGAGTTGAGGAAGCAACACTTATTACACAGACCTGATTTTAATTTACCATTTTGTTTGAACACTGATAGCAGTAATTATGGGCTTGGAGCAGAGTTATTTCAAGAAAGAGTAGAGAATGGAGTTAAGATACATTATACCATAGCATTTGCAAGCAGAATGTTGCTCAAGCATGAGAAAAGTCATAGAAAATCCACACCCTAATGCTTATCGTTTGGTGTATCCTAAGTCAAAGAAATTATTTGGTCTCAGGAATGTTGTCTCTTTAAAACTGTATAAACAGAAATCATAATTTCAAAATTTAAATAACCTATTATCATCTAAAACAAAAGTCCTCCACAGGAATACGCTTGTTAGAACAAAACTGCCTGTACAACCAAGTGTGTATATTTGCATGTATAAATTAATAATTTGAAGTCACATGTTACTTGAAACTGATGAAAAAACACTGTTGTAACAAAGAATGAGAGAAAGATTTATTTTTAATTAAAAAAAAATGTCTCCATAGTGAGCATTTCTGAATTTTTCTAATTTTTGGAAGCTAAGTCTTCCCTGTGGGTGAAGGCATGCATGTGAGGACATGCATGCAAAGGTATAAGTTTCAAAACCAATTTTAGATAAAGCCTCATGATATATGAGCAGTTTATTGTTGTTTATACTGATGTTGAGGGGAGCAAAAGTACTCTTCACAAGAATGTGACTTGTAGTAATATTGTAGTAGAGAGGAAAGTGTACATAAATAATTGCAAAAAATTTAGATAATACTGATGTATCTTTAGCTGTACTAAAAGAAGAAAATCATAAGGAAAAAAAAAAAAAATACGAAAGAAAAAAAAAACATGAGTAAAAAAAAATTTAAAAAGAAAATCATAAGCAAAAAAAAAACTGTATATGTCCAGTATCATTTTTACTGTTACAATATGTAAGCATAATGAAATTAACATTAATATAAAAAAAATTAATTAAATCTTATTCTAGGAAATGAGTTTTACCTTCCTATTATTTTCAATCTGTATGTTAGAATACTTCTCATGTATGTTTTATACCATGTATATTTGTCATGTCAAATAATTTCTTTACTTGAATTTTTTTGTGTATGAGATTGATGGGGAAGTATCATTGCAACAACAGCCAGTAACAAGTCCACAGATTCAAAGAGTCCAAATTTGGAAGAGGTTATCAGACTGCATCATTAGTGTACTAATTGTGTAATACAGATCCATCACTGAGTGTGGTCGGGATTTTGTTGTATATGTCCATAACAACAAAAACCCTGGGGAGCAGTTATAATGGATCTGGGAGATGTTATTTTTTTACCGTATTTGTCGATACCGAATTGTAAATGTTTTCTTACATTTTTGTCAGAATTTATTATAATTTGTCTTATTATATGTTACTTTACTTCTGTTTTTGAGAGTAAAAGCATATTGATTACTATTAGAAAATGTATCGAAGAATAGCAAAGAGACTGATTACAAGTGGAAACTTGTGAATTGTGTAAAATATCTTTGATGTTGGAGTCGTCTTTGACTATAGTCAGTCGGCAGCTAACTCTTGGTATGTGTTGACGGAAGAACAATGTGAAGGTCGCAGTCATAAATAATTTTGAATTATGTTACTATTATTTTTGTATTAACTAAAAAGAAGAAACTACATTTGAAGAAACTGTATTTGAAACACCAAAATGAGAGAAACACGTTGAACCACGTCATTTCTGCAGCTGACATAGATGCATTGTGGAATCATACTTAGACAACTGAAGCCAAGACTAATATCGCCTTGCAAACGTCTAACGGAAAAGGTACTGTCACGAAATATGGCAAATTTAAGTAAATAAAAAATAGTGATCATATTTTCAACTTGTGCCTTAGCCGGGAAGCCATATTTCAATATTAATTGACAAGTCACCTGAGGTATAATGAAAACTATTAATGCCTCATAGGCTATACATTAGAAGTGTGAATTTATGTTAATAATCACCTAAGGAACATCCTGAGGATATAGTAGTGACTAGATTCACACCACTATCTTACTTGATCCACATTGCCATTATACACAACCACAGTCAAATATTAACACAACAGCAGTCTTCACTTTACATTAACATATCATTGTATAGCAATGATATCCACTTTTCCATTCAAAATTGAAGAGCCATTACAAAGAGAGTATTTCTATACACATAAAACATTCAAGCAATCGCGAGCAATACGAGAACACTGGAGTGTCAACATGGTATAATAAAACACTATTCTGATCATCTAGGCTGCTTAAACATAGTTTCAGAGGTAATAACAATATCAAAAGTAGACTAATACTTACTAGAATCATTAATATCATAGGAGCCATTATATTAAACATTACAGGTAACATGCACCACTATTTAATCCAAATTATCAAAGGTTAATCTTTATCTAGATGACAGTGAGTCAGAAAGATACACCAGTGATTTACTGTTATGGTAGTTCCTGGATACTGATAATGTGGCAACAAAATTCAGTAAAACATTTTATTGTATCATGTTGTCTCTCCAGTTTGAGTGTATTGGTTGCAATTAGATGAATATTTTATATACTTAGAAATATTCTCCTTGCAACTGTTCTTCAATTTTGAAGAAAGATGGATGCCAATATTATATGATGATGTATTACATGTAAGAAGAAGAATGGTGTACTGTGGGTCAAACAAGATAGTGGTTGTGAATCTCGTCACTATTACATTCTACATCTACATCTACGCGATTACTCTGCTATTCACAATAAAGTGCCTGGCAGAGGGTTCAATGAACCACCTTCAAGCTGTCTCTCTACCGATCCACTCTCGAACGGCATGCGGGAAAAAACGAGCACTTAAATTTTTCTGTGTGAGCCCTTATTTCTCTTATTTTATCGTAACATTCACAGGACATCCCACAGATAAATGTTTCACATAAATTCAAATTTCAAATCTACTGCCTATGAGGCATACACAGTTATCACTATACCTCAGGATACCTTTCAAATTGATATTTACTTATGGCCAGTGTAAAATTTGCTCTAATACCACATATATTCTTATAATAGAGTCATCATCACTTCCAATACATCCAGGTTCAGTTTACCTGAAAACCGAGTAATAACAATGTCTAACATACCAAGACAGAAAATAATATTGACTTAGTATTGGTATTTGTTAGGACTAATTACAATTCCTACTCCACATTATCTCATGATGGTACCACAGGTGAAAATTAACAATTTTACGTTTTGTATGTGTAAACCTTTGGCGCACAAATAGTAGTTGTTGTTATACCTAGTACACTTGTCCAATTAATATTTACTAATGGTCAATGTAAAAGCTGTTTTCAACACTATGAAGATTATTTTTTTAATTTATTTATTAGAGAATGGTTATTCACTCCAAATTCATCTACATTCACATCTTGAACGGACTCACCGCATAATGACAAATATTTCAAGACAGAAAATATTGTTGAACTACTACTGACATCTGCTACAAATAGTTATGATTCCCATATGTTCAGATTTAAACTTCTAGCCCAACCTTAAGACAGGTATAATGGATAGCTTACAAAATTTTCTTTCCAGGAAATTATATATTATGTTATATATGCACTTATGTATACAATCTTAAAAGTTTTTCATTATATGTTCAGGCGCATCTGAGGATGAGGCATGAAGTCTCAAAATCAATCATGCAATAAAACTTAACATCATAACTACACCCTGAGACTACTTTATTTATTGTTATTACTATGAGGGCAGTTCAATAAGTAATGCAACACATTTTTTTCTGAAACAGGGGTTGTTTTATTCAGCATTGAAATACACCAGGTTATTCCCCAATCTTTTAGCTACACAACACTATTTTTCAACGTAATCTCCATTCAATGCTACGGCCTTACGCCACCTTGAAATGAGGGCCTGTATGCCTGCACGGTACCATTCCACTGGTCGATGTCGGAGCCAACGTCGTACTGCATCAGTAACTACTTCATCATCCGCGTAGTGCCTCCCACGGATTGCGTCCTTCATTGGGCCAAACATATGGAAATCCGACGGTGCGAGATTGGGGCTGTAGGGTGCATGAGGAAGAACAGTCCACTGAAGTTTTGTGAGCTCCTCTCGGGTGCGAAGACTTGTGTGAGGTCTTGCGTTGTCATGAAGAAGGAGTAGTTCGTTCAGATTTTTGTGCCTACGAACACGCTGAAGTCGTTTCTTCAGTTTCTGAAGAGTAGCACAATACACTTCAGAGTTGATCGTTTGACCATGGGGAAGGACATTGAACAGAATAACCCCTTCAGCGTCCCAGAAGACTGTAACCATGACTTTACCGGCTGAGGGTATGGCTTTAAACTTTTTCTTGGTAGGGGAGTGGGTGTGGCGCCACTCCATTGATTGCCGTTTTGTTTCAGGTTCGAAGTGATGAACCCATGTTTCATCGCCTGTAACAATCTTTGACAAGAAATTGTTACCCTCAGCCACATGACGAGCAAGCAATTCCGCACAGATGGTTCTCCTTTGCTCTGTATGGTGTTCGGTTAGACAACGAGGGACCCAGCGGGAACAAACCTTTGAACATCCCAACTGGTGAACAATTGTGACAGCACTACCAACAGAGATGTCAAGTTGAGCACTGAGTTGTTTGATGGTGATCCGTCGATCATCTCGAACGAGTGTGTTCGCACGCTACGCCATTGCAGGAGTCACAGCTGTGCACGGCCGGCCCGCATGCGGGAGATCAGACAGTCTTGCTTGACCTTGTGGCGATGATGACACACGCTTTGCACAACGACTCACCGTGCTTTTGTCCACTGCCAGATCACCGTAGACATTCTGCAAGCGCCTATGAATATCTGAGATGCCCTGGTTTTCCGCCAAAAGAAACTCGATCACTGTCCGTTGTTTGCAACGCACATCCGTTACAGACGCCATTTTAACAGCTCCGTAAAGCGCTGCCACCTGTCGGAAGCCAATGAAACTATACGAGACGAAGCGGGAATGTTTGAAAATATTACACAAGAAATTTCCGGTTTTTTCAACCAAAATTGGTCGAGAAAAAAAAAAAAAAAAGTGTTGCATTACTTATTGAACTGCCCTCGTACATGCAGCTGCATTCCCACCATCCAATATGATGGATAATCAAGAAATTTATGGTCATTGTTCATACATGCTTCAACTGATCAGTTGTCTGAAATATGCAATACCATATGTGGCCATGTCTGTTCAAAATGTGGAGATCAGACACACAAAGAGGCAAACAGTTGTTTCTATGACAACACATGAGACAAACAACACAGGAATTTAAGAGAGATCAGTTTTCCTTTTATCTCCACACATCAAAGGCAGTATCATGATGAAAAACACTATAATCATGTTGATATGACAATTGTGAGTTAATAATCATCAGATTAAAAAACAATAAATTTCCAGAAAAGGCAGCTATTAAATAATCAATATATGTTAGCTAAATATTAAACATGCTATATGGGTTATCATATGTGTATTGAAATAAATTTTATGTGTAATTCTGTACTTTAGGCACAATCTGGGCAACTAATTGAATAGGACTTACAAAAAGACAAAGTTGTTTGAAATTTATAAAATCTTGCCAGCTGTTAGAAAATGCTGCAATAACCCAGTGCATTTAAAAATTAAATCTCAGGTGGGAGGTGAGGGAAGTGAGAGCTTAGGACACAAATCTGTAGTGAAAGCACAGACATCATACACAATGTTGTGGTAGCAACCATAAGAATTTTCAGTAGTTGAGGAAATAAATGTTAACCACAGTAATTACTTTTCTGGCTACAATATCAAAGGAAGCATGTTTGTGTGACAAAAAGTAAAACACAGTCATAAACCCTACATCTAAATATTTTAAATAATGATTACATTATTCAATACTTAAAAATACGGTAATAAACCATATGTTGGTTAATTTTTAAATAATTAATGTGGTTAATTTAGAAATGGTATGTAGTATCATTATGAAGTATTTGCAGAGAAGCACATAAATTAAAGCTAAAGTAAAACTAATCCACAGACAGTTGCTTACTCATGACAAAGCAGTTTAATAGCTACTGGAAGTGACCGTACGATGACAGAAGAAACAAGACCAGAGTAGAAAATACAATAGACAAAAAGTTCAATAGGACCATGTTAGAAACTATTTTTCACAGTCAAAGATGATACATGCAATACGATGTTTTGCACAGGTGTTCACAATTTCTCAGTTGCTAAATATTCGAAGAACTACACAACTCAACATCTCAGGTAAAGAACGAAAACGTCCACTGTTTCGGGAGATCTCTAAAAAATATTAAAGGCAATATTTTGATAGGTTGCCAAAAGAAGATCAAGGGTAAAGACAATTGAATGTATGCTGTAAAACAAAAAGAAAGAAAAATGAAAAGATGCCAAACAATGGAAAATCCAGCATGGAATGCAACAATATTGTGAAAAGGAAAGTTGCTACTCATCATATAGCAGATATGCTCAGTCACAGATAGGCACAACAAAAATACTGTTACAAATATAGCTTTTGGCCAGTAAGACCTCAGTCAAAAATTAGATGACAAACACATACACACTAATGCAAACACAACTCACACACATGACTGCAGTTTGTGTGTGTGTGTGTGTGTGTGTGTGTGTGTGTGTGTGTGTGTGTGTGGGCGCGCACACGCTCTAATTTTGGTGGAAGCCTTACTGGCCGAAAGCTGTATTTGTGACAGTCTTTTTGTTGTGCCTATCTGTGACTCAGCATCTCTGCTTTATGGTGAGTAGCAACTTTCCTTTTCACAATATTGAAATGATGACAATTATGTTTATGGGAAGAAGTATGTAAAACTTTTACATTTAGCCTAATATCATAACCAAACAAGCAAAGCAATTAAGTTACAGAATTATTTACTCACCAGAAAAGAAAAACTTCCATTTTTTATCAAATATTTTATTATCATTATCGCACTTTAAACACTAACTTTTATTTGGTTTGCTACTTTACTCTTTATAGTCTCTACAAATAAACAAAGTGAAAAACCATCCTTTGTGTATATTACGGCTGCCAAAGGGAGGTCAATTTTAAGTAGCCAACGACATGATGAAGGAACATTACAAATTAATCTTTGATTCTGTTTGGTGAAAGAGACAGGAAGAGTATGCACCTTCCAGCTACTAAGATGTGTGAATTCTGGAAAGAGCAAAAATTCACTCCAAGTCTTGTTTTTGAAGATATATAAGGGGCAATAAATGAATCAAATTAAATAACAGTCAGGATTCAAATTTCAGAGTATTGTTGATGAGCTATATCAAAGCGACAGATCTTGGATGAAAGATGTGCTTTAGTTAGAGAGTATTGTGCAAAAGAATAAGTGACTAGTGCAGTGGTAAGTGCAACAGAAATGTGAATGAACAATATGTGGGGCAAAAGATCAAGAGCATGCCAGAAGCTTTGCATACAATGCAGACAAAAAAATCGTCTTATGGATGTGCCTCTATAGAGTACTCTTCCCTATGCAGTCATGTAACTCCAATCTCTCAAAGAAACTGTATAAACCACTGATGATAGGCAGCACACTCCAGACCAGTTTGGGCGAAAAATTAATGATTGGTTATTGTCATTGGTGCATAACCTATAGCATTATGTTCATTCATATTTGTTAATAAATACTGCAATTTCAGATGAACACAATAAAAATAGATGGGTTTAAACAGATACTGTATCAGTTAAAAACCAGAGATATTACTACTAAACAAAGCAAACAAAGAACTTTATATTCAATGTTTTGACAAAAAGAAAATGAATTAGTACAATGATAAGAGCACCTAATAATTGATTTTATATACTATTTTATACATAAATGGAATAAGCCGTAAGTAACTATTAGGAAAGATGATGTCATGTCAATATATTGGATTGCGGGTTACATCTTTGTTGACAGAATACTGCTTTGGAACTGTTCAAAAAACTACCTTGGCAGTTACTGGATGTGATTTCAGGTAAAAAATATCAGATAACCTATATCACAGGCTCTTCCAACACTGCCATGGTGCGCGGGCACCCACGAGTGACCATCATCTAGCCTGTGGGATGAATGCAGGTAGCACAGGCTACCCAGGGCCAGGCGACACTAATCCATTGTATTCACGCATCATTCTGTCGTACATGTGTTTAATTTGCCCAGCTTGGCACCTGAGCAGGGCAAACAGTCACATAGGCTATGGTCGGCTCACTGACTGTCCAAATGTCGTGTTTTCCCACCCAGGCACCTGCAGGCACTCACCAAGAAGAGCCTGCCACATCAGGACACACAATTTACAAATCCTGGTCAATCTTGGTCATTCACCTACCAGCAACAGATTAAGCAAACAGTAAAATTTAAGATTTTATTACAGTAGTTTTGCACATTGGTGTGCCTCACAGTAAATGTGTTGTGTCTCTCTTAGTTAACCAAGAAATTTTGGTGATTGGCTGTACTACCAAGAACTCTATGTAATAAGACCTGTACCAAGGTGGCCAGACCTGCCCCGTGAGGGGCCTCCCGGCCAATGATGCCAAACGCTCATTTCCATTTTTTTCAATTCAGTAAAAGCTATAAATCTGTCCTGAGATGCACCAGTAGAATACTAAGAATAATGCCACATCATATGTAAAATAAATTGTTGGACTCCAGTTCCAGTTTAACAAAATATCATATCATATCAATTACTTCACTTGAAGTAAGCGATTTTGTTCAAGAGACTGTGTGTTTCATTCCAGCAGCCAACATTTTTATTTTCTTTCTTTCTGTGTTTTTCTGTTTTAAGAAACATACACAAACACAATTGCCAATTAAGAATATGGCACACAAATTTCAGACTAGTATGATGAATCAACAAAGAATGTTGGAAAATTAGAGTTTAACATCTCATCACAAAACATATCACAAAGGACTCAGCACAAACAGATATAGGACATACACGGAGACGGACATAAACTGTGTAATTTTCAAAGGATCCACCATGGAATTTCAATGGCTATTTATACTGTTTTATTTTTGGAGGGCTTGGAAAGCAATCAAGCGAAATATCAGTATCAATTAGTATGAAGTGTATGATGAGTTTAGAATCTAAAGGTTTGGAAAAGCCATGGAAGAGCTTTATATAGACTTGGCTCAGACACTGTGATATCAGCTCTAGGTACTGTTCCAGTTTTTTTACATGCTTCCGTTTGCAAATGAGCAATAAACAGTGTGGGTGTGTAGTGCTTTATAATTTATGTATTTTTTGGAGCTGCTAGGTTCTTCTTTGTTTTATGTATAGTGTGGTTCAATGTCATTGTTAGCAACACTACTGTGTGAATCAGTCTGAACCCTGAACTCACGTTCTGGAGGACGACTGTTCAAATCCTCATCCGGCCATCCTGGGTTTCCACGATTTCCCTGAAATTGCTTCAGGCAAATGCCAGGATGGTTCCTTTGAAAAGACGTGACTGACTTCCTTCCCTAATCCGATAGGAGCAATAACATCATTGTTTGGTCACCTCCCCTAAATCAACCAACCAGCCAGTCTGAACCAGCAACTATTAACAAGGGAACCTCCCCATCGCAACCCCCTCAGATTTAGTTATAAGTTGGCACAGTGGATAGGCCTTGATAAACTGAACACAGATCAATTGAGAAAACAGGAAGAAGTTGTGTGGAACTGTGAAAAAATAAGCAAAATATTCAAACTGAGTAGTCAATGGGCCACATAAGCACCATAATGGACTCTGTGAGATCAGGAGCGCCGTGGTCCCGTGGTAGCATGAGCAGCTGGAGAACGAGAGGTCCTTGGTTCAAGTCTTCCCTCGACTGAAAATTTTACTTTATTTATTTTTGCATAGTTATGATCTGTCCGTTCGTTCATTGACGTCTCTGTTCACTGTAATAAGTTTAGTGTCTGTGTTTTGCGACCGCATCGCAAAACCGTGCGATTAGTAGACGAAAGGACGTGCCTCTCCAATGGGAACAGAAAACATTTGTCGCAAGGTCATAGGTCAACCGATTCCTCCACAGGAAAACACATCTGATATATTCTACACAACACTGGTGACGGCATGTGCGTCACATGACAGGAATATATTGTCGACCCACCTAACTTGTACACTTGGCGAATGGGTAAAAAGATTCTTCTACCTTGCCCGATTTAGGTTTTCTTGTGGATGTGATAATCAGTCCAAAAAAGTGATGAAAACATAAGAGTTTGTCCATAAACTGAAAATAAAAAATTAAACTTTTCACTTGATGGAAGATTTGAACCTAGGACCTTTCATTCCGCAGCTACTCACGTTACCTCGAGACCACGGCGCTCCTGCGTTCCTATCGTCCTTAATGTTGGATATCTTCCCTTGAACTATTCAGTTTGTATATTTTGCTTATTTTTTCACAGTTCCACACAACTTCTTCCTGTTTTCTCAATTGATCTGTGTTCAGTTTTTCAAGGCCTATCCACTGTGCCAACTTATAACTAAATCTGAGGGGGGTGCGATGGGGAGGTTCCCTTGTAAGTAACTTCCAGTAGTGACTCAGACCCTGTGCCATCGGCATGAAGTACAATGAGTCTTGTAGCAGATGGACCCTGAAGTTTGTATATTTCTTCTCGTTTAGTCTTTACATAAGGATAACCTACTCCTCTCTTTTTCTGTTCCAGAAAGAACTGAGTTCTCATTCAGATATGGACTGGGATTGTGACCATGACAAGATCATGCCAAGGGAGTTTGCCGCTGTCTGTGAACAGCTGCAAGCTGTGTTGGCCACTGTTTACTGACTTCATACGCCTGCTGCAAGCTGTGCCAATGATTTGGTAGTCTCCTGTCACCAGCTACTCTGTCTGCTCATGTGTGTGGTGTGTGTGTGTGTGTGTGTGTGTGTGTGTGTGTGTGTGTGTGTGTGTGTGTGTGTGTGGGGGGGGGGGGGGGGGGGGGGGGGGACGACGACCCACACAACCCGATCTAGCTCTGAGTGATCAACTGACAGGTGCTGATTCAATGTGGCCAGTTCTGGAATTGTTTGATGGGAAGATTGTATGAGGCTAATAGCTGAAAGGCTTGCATCATACCTCTGATAAAGAGATGTGAGGTACTACCTCCTACTGGTAACGAGACAGAGCCAATGGCTCTGTGCTTTGCCTTTCATGCTCAAACAGTAGCAGCATCTCCTCTGTTATAGGGCACATGCACAAGCACGCATACACGTTAAGTACATAGGAAAGAAGACAATGTTAGAGACCAGTAGTTCCAATGTTAAGCTCGTCATGACCCATCTTATGGAAACAACATAACAGGTGGGAAACAAAGGAAATGTGTACCCTGAGGGATGCAAGAGAGAACCTGGGAGCAACTGAGAGCACAGGTTGCAGTCAGCTGTAGATCATTGTTCACACTGGCAACAATGTCTGTCACCTGGGTTCTGAGACCAATATCAGTTCTTTCCAGAGACTGGTGGAAATGGCGTTGGCAGCCAATCTCACTGATGAGGTTTCTGCAAAGCTGTCAATTTACAACATCATTATAAGGACTGGACTGAGTCATCTGGTCTGGTGGAGAATGGAGGGTGTAACTTAAGAGGCCCACCAGTTATTTGTCAAGACAGGCTGTATATTACTTGACCTACACTGCACTGTGGAGATGTGTTAAGTTGCACTGGATAGGTAAATGCGCATTATACAACAGAAAGTCACTTGGGCAACAAGGTACTATTGAATGCACATAGTTTCTGTTTAGATTAGTCAAAACTTTAGCCCTCAATAAAAAGAAAACCACCATCAGGCAAACCAATGATTTCAACAGACCACATAGCATATCAGGAGTGTGTATATCTCAATATGAAAGCTGTTAAGTGCTGGAGTATTCTCAGTAAAGGCCCAGAGTTCATGTCTCCTTAAGAAAGCAGTTACCTCACATCGTATGAGGAGCTGACCGTAGTCTAAACTTGAAGTAGAGACTAATGAAATTTTGAACAACATATGAAATTAACTTCTCATGGTCAAAGTTCACAGTCATGCAGAATTTTCTGAAGGCATCATGTTCATTGTAGGCTGTAGAAAATTATTTATTTCACTCTTGCAATTTTGGTTTCTGGGCCCTTATCGAGTAGTACTACAAAAGCTAAAATAACAAATAGGTAAAATATAAAAACATACAAAAAATTTGGCGCAGACTCTGTATGCAGACTTTCACAAACATGTATTATTTTCAACATTTCTTGTAATGTACTACTACACTGAAGAGCCAAAGAAACTGGAACACCTGCCTAATATTGTGTAGGGCCCCTGCGAGCACGCAGAAGTGCCCCCAACACGACGTGCCATGGACTTTACTAATGTCTGTAGGAGTGCTGGAGGGAACTGACGCCATTAATCTTGCAGGGCTGTCTATAAATGCGTAAGAGTAGGAGAGGGAGGAGATCTCTTCTGAAAAGCACACTGCAAGGCACCCCAGATTTGCTCAATAATGTCTTGTCTGAGGAATCTGGTGGCCAGCGCAAGTGTTTAAACTCAGAGGAGAGTTCCTGGAGCCACTCTGTAGAAATTCTGGATGTGTCGGGGGCCGTGTGCTGCTGGAATTACCCAATTTCATCAGAATGCACAATGGACATAAATTGATGCAGGTGATCTGACAGAATGCTTACGTACATGTCACCTGTCAGAGTCGTATCTAGACTTATCAGGAGTCCCAAGAGCCTCCACCAGGTTGAGTAGTCCCCTGCTGACAAGCAGGGTCCAAGGATTCAAGAGGTTGTCTCCATACCCATACATGTCCATCCGCTCGATGCAATTTGAAACAAGACTCATCCTATTAGGTAACATGTTTCCAGTCATCAACAGTTCAATGTTGGTGTCTATGAGCCCAGGTGAAGCTTAAGGCTTTGTGTCATACAGTCATCAAGGATACACAAGTGGCCCTTCGACTCTGAAAGCCCATATTGATGATGATTCATTGAATGGTTCGCACAATTACACTTGTTGATGGTCCAGCATTGAAATCTGCAGCAATTTGGGGAAGGGTCACACTTCTGTGACATTGAATGATCCCCTTTTTAGTCATCGTTGGTCCCGTTCTTGCAGGATCTTTTTCCTGCTGCAGTGATATAAGAGATTTGATGTTTTACAAGATTCCTAATATTCACAGCATATTCGTGAAATGGTAGTATGGGAAAATCCCCACTTCATCACTACCTTGGAGATGCTGTGTCCCATCGCTCATGCACCGACTGTAACATCACATTCAAACTCACTTAAATCTTGATAACCTGCCGTTGTAGCAGCAGTAACAAGTGCGCCAGACACTTCTTGTCTTATATGGGGGTTGCCGACCACAGTGCTGTATTCTGCCTGTTTACATATTTCTCTATTTGAATAAACATGCCTATATCATTTTCTTTGGCACTTGAGTGTATTAGATGACATGTTTGTGAGACTGTGTATATTTTTTTATCTTTTGCAGTACCACTTGATTAGGGCCCAAAAGCAGATATTGCAATAATGAAATAATTTTCCACAGGAAATTTATATCAGAATGACAGATTAGGCTCTTCAGAAAAACAAGTGTTTGTACTGACAAGCAGAATCACTAATTCTAATGAATCAGATTGAATTATAAAGTGTTGTCAAATGAAAACATGGAAGACAGAAGGAAAAAGTAAGTAAACTATTTATTATTTCAAAAATAATCATTTTAATTGTTAACACAGTTATCCCACTGTGAGACAAAAATGGTAAAATGTTTGTGGTTGCCTAAGGAACCAGGACTGTACCCAGGCACGCACCTCTTCGTCCGATCAAAACGGAAACTGTGAATGTCTTTCTTCCCAAAAATATGGAAACTGTATGGGGAAAGATAGGGACTTCATGGAGGCTTCTGCAGAAAAGTCTGAACAACCTTGGCAATATGTGGGCAAGCTTTATCCT
Organism: Schistocerca serialis cubense; assembly: GCF_023864345.2. NCBI lineage: Eukaryota > Metazoa > Arthropoda > Insecta > Orthoptera > Acrididae > Schistocerca > Schistocerca serialis. The sequence goes on from NC_064639.1 coordinate 709,049,453, forward strand.
GCAACAGGGTGATGCTGTCTATCAACATTCCTGGGCATTTGAACTTGATGGCATGCTTGTTTCAAAAAATGGTTCAAACGGCTCTGAGCACTATGGAACTCAACTGCTGAGGTCAGTAGTCCCCTAGAACTTAGAACTAGTTAAACCTAACTAACCTAAGGACATCACAAACATCCATGCCCGAGGCAGGATTCGAACCTGCGACTGTAGCGGTCTTGCGGTTCCAGACTGCAGCGCCTTTAACCGCACGGCCACTTTGGCCGGCAGGCATGCTTGTTTCTGAAAAGTAACCACAGTGTTAATTGTGGTGCTGTGTTCCAGAAAGTAAACAAACAGAGGCACTTGCAGTCAAAGGGAAAGGTCATCATTGCCTTCCCGTAGTTGATGCGCCTGTTGTTTCGACTACACTGCAGAAGTTTCACTAGGAAACCCTTACACATCCTCCATACTGTCCCGATCCCTCCCCACGCAATCTACAAATTTTTGGAGCCATGGAGAAAGATACTGATGGATGTCTATTTTCTTTGAATGAATAGGTGCATGCCTGAGTACCAATCATGATTCCATAGACAACCACATTTTTCCATGAAAGCACTGTCTGTCTTGTCTTACAGTGAGATAATTGTATTAACAGTTATGGGGACTGCTTTTGAAATAATAAACAGCTGATTCATTTTTCTCCATCTATCTCGTTTTCATTTAACTCCTCCTTATAATAAGGGCAAGAGCAGCCAGGAGCAGTGGACTTTATTAATAACTGGATGGGTTTCTATCGAACACCAGATTCCGATACATTGTTCACACAGTAGTCAAAGACAGCCAAAAACTCGATAACACAGAAGTACCTTAAGCATGTGGTATTAGCAGATGGTGACTTTGATGTGCTCAATATTGATTGGCGAAACTACATACACACTAACTGTACCTGGACACTTGGTGCTGTGGCTGGGTCTGGTTGAATGGAAGGGAAAGGAAAGAGAAAGCCCAAGTATCTAATGTGTATGGGAATTGGATACATGTCCTAATCTTCTCCTCCCCCATCTCTTTTCATCCCCCCCCCCCTTATCTCACTGTTCATCACCTCCCTCCCTCCTTGTACATCTACTGCTCCTGTTTCTTGGTCCATCTCCTCCTGCCCATCTGTCCATCCCCTGATCTTCTGCCTTGTTTATTGTTATTGCAAATTCAGGTTTTGTAGGAGTATTCTAATTGTAAGTCAATAAGACAAAAATACAACTTTCCTGTTTTCTATTAAAACACTGTCAGAAAGAAAACAGCCAAGTACATTGTTGTGTATACAATTTATGTTTAAAAATATACATAATGAGAGAGTATATAAGTGATGAACAATTTGTCTAATTCTTTAAATGCCCCACTATCTTAGTTAAAACTGGTTGTAACCAAGGAAACAAAACCACACATTTCTAAAGCACTGCAGTTTCTTTCTCATAGTCAGTTTTAACAGAAAACCTGTACATTGTTGTTTTAAAAAACAGTCATTTCTGTGTGAATTAAGAGTATGGTTTAAAATTTACAGTAAATCAGTAAAGACCTTTTTGAGACTTTTACTAACAACATTTCAATTTTCGGAGGCGAGGGCAAACAGTCTTGCACAATAATACTGAAAATATTACCTGTCAACTGCCTTGAACAACTAGCCTAACAATCCACATGCAAAAGAAATAGTCTTGACATCCTACTTAGAAAAAGACTTGATCTTTTCTAGAGTCTCACCAATGAGAGATGTATGAGCAACCATGATGCCATTACATGAATACTGGCCACCAATGGCACAAAGGCTACCAAGAAAGCTAGGCAAAAACGTCCAAGTGGCCAAACTGATTGAGAATCACAATCAATTTATATAAAGGATGAAATAAGAACATTTAATGGTCATCTGGCAAAAGCAGAACAACTGTTAGTCATAAAACATTATCAAATTATCAAGTGCCATCTGGATAATTATATTCCAAGTAAATTAAAGATTGCTAAAGACTTATTCTGATTTCATGGTACCACCCAAATATGCTGCAAAAGCAGAGACTACTACACCTATAATATTATAGAGCTGCAGGGAAGTTGACTACATAAAGTTAACAGCAATTCCTGGATCCATCAGAATGCTCACTTCTGAAGCCTGCAATGATTTTTGAACTTAAATCCTGTTAAAAGATCTATTAGTAAAATCCTAGAGAGTAAAGTCCATTAAAGTGCTTGGGTCTTTGTCTGGTACTGAAACTGAATACAGCAGACAGAAAGCACAAATATTAAATTCCACATATAAAAATTATGCATGAGGGCTGTACAGAACACAAATAGGAGATATTGATATCAGAAGCCTTGGGGGGTGGGGGTGGGTGGGGGACAAAAAAACAATTATTGCTACTTAAAGCGAACAAGCCACTAGGCCCTGATAGGATTTCGATTAGATTTCATTTTTAATACGACACAGTATTAGTCCTTTCCTAGCTCACATTTTGCAAGAAATTCTTGCACAATGAATTGATTCATGTGACTGGAAACAAAACAAGGGTCACTCCTATTTACAAAAAGGGTAAAAGAATGGTTGCACACAATTACAAACCAATGTTACTGACATCAATTTAGACTCAATTAATCAAACTAATTGTTGCTGTAAGTCATTTGGTCAATCAAAAATCTGGATAACCGAATGTATGAAGAAAATGAACGTATGAAGAAAACAGCTTTCTCGTCATATGGTTATCTTTCTAGATTTAATACACTGTTCTGTCACATTAACATGACCACCTGTCAAATGCCTGAATAACCACCTTTTGCAGTACAGACTGCTGTGAGGTGTGCAGGAAGAGAGCCAATGAGATTCTGGAAAGTACCAATAGGAATGTGGAGCAATGCTGTGGCCAGCTGTGCTACATTTCTTGGTTGAAGATCCATGGTCCAAAACACCAATTGCGGTAGTCTCAAGATTCTTGATTAGGTTTAAATCTGGGGAGACTGGTGGCCAGGGGAGCTGGTAAACTCATCCTGCATGTCAGATAAATAACTCATCCTGCACGGCAGATAAATAACTCTGTTTCTGCAGTATGACAACGACTGCACTGTCATCCACATCCCAATCCCCCTCCCCCCTCGACACACTCTACATACCTTCCATTGCAAGTGCTGCCACTAGCCATGTGCGAGCAGTTATTGCAAACATAGACAGTGGGCTGGGCTGTGTACACACTGTTAGGTGTTTATGTGAAACAACAAAAACAAGTTAACCTTATTGAAATCAACACAAACCAATGTTTAATATGAGATTAGAGAGATATTTTCATATGTACATACATGCATATGTTTTTAAAATTACGAAATTATTGCAAACTTAGTCATGACATACCTAGCAAAAGTCACACAGGGCAGTCACTGTAGTTTAATTTTGTTTAAAATATTTGGAGATTGTCATGTGATGTAAACTGTTTTGCTTCAGTGTTGCTTATCACAAATTTGTTTTAAACACAGTAAACTCACGATGTCATAACTGTTTATTTTTTGAACCATTTGCAAGCTGTTTCCAGGGCTTGAAATGCTTCTACACGAAACAAGTCTGCAGCATTTTCTGCATCTACGTTCTCCTCTGTTTCATCTACCTGGATTTCCTGCTGTTTATTTGCCTGAATAGGTTTCCAACACTTTCGTCATCTGATATGATCTGAAAATCTTGATCATTAGTTTCATAAGTCAGCCTCTCTTAGTCTTCTTTTCAATCAAATCCCATGGCATCTATAACCATGTAACAACACTAATTTAAATTCATTAATTTCAAGAAATGACAAAACAACTTCTATGTTATCTTCATCAACAGATAACAATCTATGTAGAAGTTGCTTTCTATAAAGTCATTCTAAAGTTTTGGTAACACTTTGACGCACTGGTTGTAGAAAGGATGTCACATCACGAGACAAAAACTTTACTACAAACATCCCATTTTCTCTCTGTTCAGCTGAAGGAAAGGTTAGCACATTATCTAGTAAACATAGAATTTTCCCTGGTTTACAAATTTCATGTTGAAATTATTTTACTTCAGGGATAAAAATGTTATCATACCAGTCAATGAACACTTCGATGTTCATCCACGTACTTTTTTGGTTTTTAAAAATTATGGGAACCCTGATATTTTTTAGGCATCTGGGGTTTTGGATTTTCCGATGAGCAACAAGGGCATTTTACAGGACCCAGTAATGTGTGTGCAAACTAATAGTTACTCACTCTTTACTAGTTTTATATTGTAAAGCTGAATTCTCTCACAAAAAGAAAGATTTTTAAGGTAATTATTTCCATTTTTATACGGTTTCATCAATGTTGTAAACAAAGTCCAAGTCATCCTCATTTCTGTCCAGTTATTTTTTAAAACCACCTTTCAAAGAATTGCTGCATCTACATCAGCTGACATTTTTTCAGCTCATATTTCCAATTTGTGTATTCCATAATTAGATTTAAATCTTTGGCACAAATAATTCACTGACACCTTTTTTAAACTGTAGTGCCCCTTTACACAACAAATGAGCAACTATCAATTGCCTAGTTGATCATTTTTGTACATACGAATTACATAAAGCTTCTTCCAAAAGATCATTTATTTGTTTCATCATCACTTTTTGATGTTTACTCCCATCTTCACTACTGTATCAAGTTCACAGGTGTACTTAAAAAATGAACCAGTAGTATTCTTAATACCGCTGATCACAGAAATACATTCACCATAATTATTGGTTAATTTACAACTAGCCTCTCTCTCTCTCTCTCTCTCTCTCTCTCTCTCTGATGGATCAATAACTTTTATCTTTAGGTGATAACACCACTCTCTGGTGCTTTGAAATTTTTAAGCACAGGTGTGACATACAGCATACCAATTAGCAACTATTAAACTAAAACAATTATGAAATGGGTGCAGCAGAGATCATGCAGGGTGCAGGTTGGTAGTCCCAGCGTGACATGTTCCTGCAGACACAGACTACACTACAGAGATATTTCTCACATTTGACAATCCGGATAATCACAAATCCATATATTGGAAGTCCATATAATCTAACCTCCATTGCTATTATATTTATATTTGATGCTAACAATTATTTTTATAAGCTCTCTACTTTGGCCACAATCAGTTTGCTGCCGAAATAGGATTTACTACTTCTTGTGGCTTATTTTCTAATCCGAATCCCTCAGAATTGCTCTATTTGATTTGACTACATTCCACTGCCCTTGTTTTACTTCTGTAGATGTTCATCTTATGATCTCTTTTCAACATACGACCTATTCTGTTCAAAAGGAAATCATATACAAGACATTACTATGACCAATTCTTGACTACTTTCCTAGAGATTGGGCTCATTACAAAGTCGGTAAAACAACAGATTGAACAAATTCAGAGACACAAAGCTAGGATTGTAACAGGTCGGTATAGTCTATATTGAAGTAACAGAAATGCTGAGGGAATGTAAAAGGGGATCTTTAAAAGAAAGATGATGTGGTCTCAAAAAACTGTTCCATGTAAATTTAGAGATGATGTTTTCGACAAATGCTGTGTGACCATTATGCTGTCCCCATTATATAACTCACATATATAAGCATCATGAGAATATGATGATGAGATAAGCACACACAGAGAGACATAAAGGCTTATGGACAACCACTGCTCCCCCCTCCCTCCCCAAATTAATACGCAAATGAAACAGGAACAAAAACTGATAACGCTGCTATAAGGTAACCTCTGCCATGCACTGGCAAGTGGCTTGTGGAGTGTAGATGTATATGTATGGCTGGACAAGAATTTGAAGCCCACTACTAATGAATGACGTTATGCTTTATAACCTGTGCCATTTAGCACTGCATTTTTGTAAACTTCTTAAAATAATCTGGAATAAAAATATAAAACCTTGTTCAACAACAAAACATAGTCTATAAGAATGCCCAAAAACCACACGTTTACGTGGAATTCAAGAATTGGTCACATGCAACTTCTTCCCAAATGTGGAACTCTTGCTTCCCTGAAAGTGGCCGAGTGTTTACTTAAGCATATCTCGCACAGAGTAATATTTTTTGTAAGTCTAAAAAGTGATGGCGAATTGATTGTTGTGTAGAAGGGAGTGGAGATGGCTAGCTCGCATGCTGAAGCAGTCGCATAGTGTAAGCTCTGCTGTAAATTTTATCATGGCAAAATGTCCACTTTAAGTATAGGTGTTTATCAGAGTAACACAATTTTCTCAGCATATAAGCATAGTTTAACACATACAGTCACAACAATCCTGCTTATTTTTGTTATAAACTGTGACAGTAGCACTCCAAGCAGATACTTCTGAATACAATACCAGATGAGTGCAAATAATATTGTACATACGGATTTTTAACAGTTTTCACAATAGGGAGCGTATGTAGTGCCATAAAAAAATCACAAATAACTAAAAATGATACCACTATTGTCTTTGTTTATTTTCTCGAGGACCCTGGGAAGTACAGTTCAGTACATTATGGGACAGTTTATTTACAATTCTCTTGTCATCTACAGATTTTTCTGAAGAATGTCAGTTTATTTTAAGAACAAAAAATAAATAATAAACAGCAGAAGACTTGACATTTTGCAGAAAGAAGATGTATACCTACTCAATGTTTCCTACACTACACTTAAACTCAAATAAGTAAATGTGGAATGGAGGAAACTTGTATGAAATGAAGTACCTTTATTATTTAACATACAAAGTAAGACACCACAACTGTATCTGAAAGAAAAAAAAAAATCATGAGATGTGATAATCAATTGTCAAAAGCCATTAAACCATTTACAACACAAAAGAAACCAATTCCACAATTGCTGCTACACCTGAGCCAAAAATCAGCAAGAATCTTACACATATTCACTCAGCCACTTTTGAAGCAAAAGTAATCAGTTTCACAGAAATATTTGTACATTAGAAAGTAATGTGAAGTATAAGAAAGTGAAAATCATTGGGCTTGACATAAAATTATGTTTCAAGGAAAGTGCTTATCACAATAAGGAGACAACAGACATAGTCCCTTCTCATGCATGAAATATGTGTTTATATTCTCTTGCTTTCAGCAGAGTAAGCTGCGGTCACACACATATTCATAAGTATTTCTTCATAAATAAGTTGTAGCTGTTCAATCAGTGAGATTCATCCATTTTTACATTTACTTAATGACAATTATGTCTCTCGATAATTTACTAATGCTTGGAATGCAAAAATATAACAGCAATTCCTTTAATTCAGTAGAAAAATAATTAAAAACAAAATCTTACAGCTGGCTTTCTAGCTGCTAGGTGTGCTAGTTTTGTTCCAACTGCCCAAACCAATAACTTGCACAGTATTAAATGTCAGACTGTGATATAATAATAATTCTTTCCCATATGCATCACAAAGCTATATTGCTTTTCTTTGCTCCGTTGCGGAGACACCTGAGTAACTAAACGGCCCTAAAGTGCAAACATTTTTGAGTGATCCTTATCCACTCCTTGCAGTGTTCAAGGTTTGTGATCTTCACCACAAACACGACTACCTTCGAATGCTTCCATAGAGAAAAATCTAATTGACTTAAATTTATGGAACATGGCAGCCACTCCACTTACACACACTACAACCTATCTAGCTCCATGGAAACTGGGAATCCAGGTATGCACAGACATTTAGCCTCTAATGAAGTGGGACATGAAATGGAACCACCTTCCCATTTCTATGCTTCCTATTACTATGTGCAGATCTTAGTGTCTACTTTCGGTTTTATACCAATTGTTAATCTTTATGCCAATTGTTAATCAGATCTTAATTATGCATTTTCTAGCGAGACAGAATTATTGATATTAATTTTAGTGGTTAAATCTTTAATCTTCCATTTCCAAAGATGTTAATGTTTTGTAAATTTTTGTTCTTTGGGGGCGATGGGTTTTGGAGGAAGTTGGAACGGCAGTTGAATGCACATGGCTGGTGTGGATGGAACGGCTGGACAATGAAAATGTTTTGTATTTTTCGTGAATAAACGACGATGACTCAAAATTCTGCAGATTATTATTGCAACATACACACATATAAAGACCAGCTACAGTAAGACCAAGGATTCTCTTTCCTAGAGGAGCAGCCTACATCCAAAGGAATTTAGGTTAAGTATTCCTTAACCAGCAACAAAGAACCATGTGCTTCATTTGGTAAGTGCCGATATTACTATTCGATGCAATCCTTAACATCGGTAGTAATTGGATTGCTTCCCAAGGTAGAGGGGACATTTCCGACATCAGTGTTTAACAAAAAGTTGGAAATATGCCATCTTCAGATAGCAGCAACTGCAGATGACGAACTGCTGTTGGTATACTCCCAATAAAGAAGGGCTGAGCAATAAAAGAACCCTATTTCCAGAATGAGATTTTCACTCTGCAGCGGAGTGTGCGCTGATATGAAACTTCCTGGCAGATTAAAACTGTGTGCCCGACCAAGACTCGAACTCGGGACCTTTGCCTTTCGCGGGCAAGTGCTCTACCATCTGAGCTACCGAAGCACGACTCACGCCTGGTACTCACAGCATTCTGGAAACATCCCCCAGGCTGTGGTTAAGCCATGTCTCCGCTATATCCTTTCTTTCAGGAGTGCTAGTTCTGCTAGGTTCGCAGGAGAGCTTCTGCAAAGTTTGGAAGGTAGGAGACGAGATACTGGCAGAAGTAAAGCTGTGAGTACCGAGCGTGAGTCGTGCTTCGGTAGCTCAGATGGTAGAGCACTTGCCCGCGAAAGGCAAAGGTCCCGAGTTCGAGTCTCGGTCGGGCACACAGTTTTAATCTGCCAGGAAGTTTCAAAAGAACCCTATATTCCATAAAAAATAAGCACTTTTAATGTGCCAACTATCTTTGATTGATCATACAGTGAGTGTTGACATCTTAGTAGTATTTGCGATTTTGTTTATTTACGTCTCTGTTTGTACAGAAATTAGTTTCATCTGCGAACAGTATGTCATAGAGCAAAGAACAGTTTTTGTCCAGCTTGCATGTCCCCCTTTCTGCAGACTGACCCAAACGATCTGGATCGTCCTCACTAAGATGTTGTAACATTAAAATTCTGTAAGGATGTCATTTGTGTGTGGCCAAAATTCTCACTGATGTACACGTGAATGTAGTTGCCTGTGAGATGTAGCAAATTCTGTGGCCTGGACTCTTACTGAATGATATAGTACAGTGATTGAAGTTTCACCTGTAGCTGTTTTCTGTAGCTGCTTTCTATCACTGGGCTTTTTTTTGCTACTGAACCAGTATCACAGAATTTGATGAGAAGTTTCATCATCACACTGCGGGTAATGTGTGGTCTGCCTGGGAGGGGTTGATCGAAATCCCCTAAAAGTGGTAACATCATGAGCTTTTGTGTAAACTGTAAGGAAGAAATATCACTCAACTTACGAACAAATAAAGCTATGCTCAAACAAATGGCACAACTGAATTTCTTTTCTATCTCTTTATCTGTTTGCTGCATTACACAACCCATTTTCCACTTGAAAATTATGAGTTGCATTCAAAATGGCTGCCAGGCATGATTAGTTTCATGCTACATAGTAAGAGCTCTAAATGATGGTGATTAACACACACACACACACACACACACACACACACACACACACACACACAATACCTCTCCAATAACCTATCATGGCTGAAAAATTCTATGAAAAGCTACTAATGCAATAAGGTACATACAGGCCAGATACGAACACGGAGTAAGAAGAAAGCTGGGCATGCAGCATATAAAGCTATTTGCCTTACATAGACAGCTATGCAGAATTTGACACGGAAGTTCGCTGTCTCTAAAGAGCAACTAATATATAAGTAATACGATGCAGTCAAATCTTATTGAAGGGGTAAAGATTTATTAATAAAGTAGTAACATAAAAAAATCTTTAAAAAGTATGACCTTTAATAAAAAAAAGAGTGTTACTTATTGCTATGAATAATTGCAACAAATAAATGGAAGATTTACAAAAAATAAGAACAAAAGATTGTACAAGCTTAAACCTATCATTAACCAAAGGTTCATTTACTAGGACTGGTCCTATTGTAGGGGAGGGGGAAAAGCATTTGTTGTGGAATTTATACAATGGCGAAATTTGATGTTCATTTTTGAAAAAACACTCAAGTAACTCTACTACTCAACTTTCAGCCCTGTCATATCACTGTCTAGAGGTCTGTCTATCCATTCCTGCCACCAATATCACTGGTATGTGGAATAATTAATATCCTTCCTGAATAGTCACATTGTAGTCCCAATCTGCAACCAACACAGACTTCTCTTGGATTTTATGACTTTCATTCACCCCTGGCAATTCACTTCTTCCGCTTTGCACACACCCCACTCAAGCTGTGCTGTACAATACATCTGCTCTCAGTAATTTTTGGTTCGAAGTTTTTGTAAAAGGCTTTGAACATCAAATGAAATTTGTTATTAATTTCTAACCATGATGAAGAAGACCAATATCATCAACTTCAAACAAATGTCACAAAGGTAAGTTGCAAATAGCTAGTCTCTCTGAATACACATCACCAATTACATATATTTAGCCAATGTGATTACCTGCTGTTTCGTTATGTCTGGCAGCAAGAGAAGCAGCTCAGGAAATATCTCAGCAAAAGTTTGTTCACCAGCTGCTTGGGCACAAGCATCATAAAACTCTCTGGCAGTCAGTGCCCCTCTTCGGAATTCGGCAGATCGACGCAAAAAGGTATCTAAATCAGGGACTGCCTCAGCTACACGGGCTACCAACTGCCTGTTGCGGTGATCTGCCCCAGGTGGTGGTACAAATTTGTGACCCTCAGAGGACTGTGCACTCACTGCATAGCTCCTCCCACTACTGCTTGTGAACGTCAGACCTAGAGTCACAACAAACAAACAGATAAATCAATTATCAATGTAAGGTAAACAATATATATTCAATGTCATCCTGAGTTAATAACAAAAAAAGGCATTCCAGTGGAGATGTAGTAACAATATCTTACCATTGCTCTCAGGCACTGAACTAGGAGCCCTCGCAACTGAACTCAGTGTAACAGAAAAACCAGGCGGTGGTGACAACGTACTGTGGAAACCAGGCGGTGGAGCTGGAAGGCTGCCTCCTGTTTCATTGGCAGCATTGAGACCAGTAATGAGCAGTTGTGACTTCTTTCGCTCAGGTGCACTTGTCGCACAAACTGAAGCAGTAGCAGAATCTGTAGAGTCATTCACATTTCCATTGAGATTTGACTCTTTAGTTCTGTTATCAGGACTCTGTTTTTTTTTCTTAGTACCTGAGTCCTGCTGGTTTGCCACTTTGCAAGGACTGGGTGGTTGATCTAAACTAACCTGATTTGTCACACTTCCTTTTGGTTTTTTCTTTTTGGACTTTACCTTGACAGTTCCCAAAGACACAGGTGCAGGTGCCCTGTCTTCTTCATCATGTGCAACAGGCCAAGAAGTCGGCATAGGAATCAGAAGTGACGAGGATGCTTTCTTCGCTGTTGCTCCCGTAGTTTTAACTATTGAGGACTGTCGAGGGTGTGGCTGTGACTGTGCACGGGACTGTCGTGGGTCACCATTGGACAAGTTATTCACAATAGGTGAAGACCACTGAGAGGAAGTGTCACTATGGCGAACAAGTGCTGGAAAATCTTCTCTCGGTGTGCCAGATTCTGCAGGAATTGGTCTGGAGCCACGTGAAGTTGACAGTCGAGTCGTAAGTGCTCCATCTGCACGCCGATTTACACTGATGGAGAGATTAGAAGCAGATGAAGGCCGTTCCCCATTTACACTCACACGCACAGTCTTCCGACCTTGTGGACCAGAGGTTCCACCTGACGATCCACTATCTAATGCGGGGAAATCTTCTTCCCTCAGGACAGGAGGACGACGGGGTCGGCAGACAGGAGGTGGAGGAGGAGGTAGGGATCGCACTGTGACTGCACCAGAACTGCCGCCGAGCACTGGAAAATCTGCAGCAGCAGGAAGTGGTGGTGGAGGTGGTGGTGCAGCAGCACCTTCATCAAAGCCCATCAGTTCTCCACCGCTATCTTCAACATAGCCACCAGTGGCACCACCACCACTGCTGCCACCACCCCCACCACTACTGCCACCGCCAGCACCCCCACTACGGGGACCACGTCGCATTGCATTAGGTCTGGGGGCCAAAGTGAATTCTAACTCCAGTGTACGTGCTTGCTTGAGGGCCGCTCGCCCAAGACTCCGACCGTGTACTGAAGCACGGTGGGCTGAAACAAAACATTGGAATAAAAATAGTTTTATGCATAAAATTAATTATATTCACACTAATAATACAGCACGACATTCAGAATATACAGAAGAAACGACATTGGTTGTTTGGGAATAAATTCAAGTACCCAGACTAATAGTTACTTTTTTCCAGTGTTATGGTGGCGGTCTGAACAAACGAATATTTTCACAGAAACTGTTAAATTACTAATTATGTTCCCGTTCCCGTGACATTCGTTACTTTCAGAAAGTATGCTCAAGTTCATATAACATTTACTATATCCATTAATAATGTGCATTGTTCTTCCTGTCTTCCCATTTTTAGATCATTCACATAATCCCACTATTATAACCTGTCTTACTACATGTCCAACACCTTTTTCCTAACTACTTTGAAAGGGAAGAAAAGTCATAAAAGTGATGTCAGCAGGAAGTTGGGAAATGAATGGAAGTCGGGAGCATATTGTCAGAGGTTTCCCAGTTGTATACAGAAAGCTGGGCATCACATGTGTAAGGTCAGTGCGACTATCGTGTCAACATCACAACATGGTAGGGAGCTAACATCTTGATCACTTCACACAGGGAAGAATCATCTGGAAACTGGAAGAAGAATAAAGTGCTGTTAGAGTAGCCCAGGAGTTTGATATTGCTCACAGCACTGTTATACATGCACAGGGAGCATTCCAAACCACAGTCACTGCCATCTGAAGGAGAGCAGGTGGTCGACCATAGTCAACTGCAGCAGCAGACGACCACTACATTGGTTCCAGCCAAGAAATGAACCACGCCAAAAAGCAGGTGGAATTGCAACCATGTGTGACAAGGCTGGCAGGCACACAACATAACACTCTACAGTGGCAAGGTGACTGCAGGGGTATGGTCTCTTTGCCAGATGACCAGTACGTTGTGTTCCACTGACATCCACACATCTGCAGCACTGGGTGCAATCGTGTGTCAAGGGCATAGGAACTGGGCCAATGAGGAGTGGAGTCACATACTTTTCTCGGATGAAAGCAGATTCGGAACGAGACAATATTAGGCAAATGGCCAGGCCTGCCTATCCCCCCGGCTTAAATCCTTTTGAGTATGTGTGGGGTGTGTTGAGGAGACATTTTGCAGGATGTCCACATACACAAACAACCGTGCACCAGCTACCAACTGTGCTGGTGGGGGAAGGGAATGTCCTACTGTAAGAACTAATTATCAACCTTGTTGCCAGTATGGGAGCTTGCATGTCCATATTGATCACAAACTCTATTAAGAACAATGTTCTGCTTTTTGTAATGTCCACGGAACCATTATAAATCTGAGTGACTTCAACTAATTATTGTCTTTGAAGAAAAGTGTCATTTATGTTCATCTCATTGCGTACTGCTTTCAGTTATATTCTGTACTACACTGCAGCTGTTCCTTCTACATATGGTAGAAATTTTATTGAGCTGTTACTCAACTATGACACATCATGTGAAGGTTACTCTGGTCCTTAAGTTTTGCACACCAGTGTGTGTGTGTGTGTGTGTGTGTGTGTGTGTGTGTGAGAGAGAGAGAGAGAGAGAGAGAGAGAGAGAGAGAGAGAGAGAGAGAGACGCACTTTAAACTTCTTATTAGGATAAAACTATTTGCTGGACTAGGACTCAAACTTTTTTTTTTTTTTTTTTTTTTTTGGCAACACTCTTGCAGACCTGTCTCCAGCTCCAGTGCTGCCAATACCTCTTCTCCCATTTTTCAATTACAAAAGAGCTCTCCTGCGAACCTTACCAGACTAACTTCTGCAGTCATTTATTTACCTATTGGTAGCTCAACACTTAAGAACACTGCCTATGAAAGGTGAAGTTGAGAGTTTTAATTCTGGTCCACAATCCAGTTTTAACTTGTTGGGAAGTTTCAATTCACTTTCTGCTTTACAAACTTATTTCTGCTTATCTGACAATGTTTGTGGGTGCTATATGAATTTCTCAATCAGCGAACATTCAGTTTCTATCAAATGAGATCATTCAGTTTAGTTCATAATTAAAAGCAAACTGGCATTATGTATACAGCCACTAAGTACGGTAAAAATGTCAGCCTTAAACACCTAATGTGCAGATAGATACAGACGTGTTACAAAAAATGTTTAATGCATTCTTTCATGTGATTAGTAATCCATAATCTTACCTTATCGCAGTTATTTTTCCCATCTTGAAGCAGGGGCGGGAATTTGTATCAATCTAGTCGCAAAACAATGGTGTAATTACTGACTACTCCTTAAAGCATCTTGTCAAGTACTGGCCTCCCTTTAACAGATATGCAAATCTAAGTTCTGTTAGTGTAAGGATTATTTCCTGCGAGTGTAGCACTTGGTTTAGCAGTTTAAACAGTACCTGTAAATGTTGTTGTCTCAAACAGTCACTACATACCCAAAATGAAGTCACACATGACAACCATAAGTGAACTTTATTTATTTATTTATTTTTTTGCCGCTACGCCAAAACAACTGGCCTAAATAATAATAGAACAATAGTTTATTTACAAAATGAAATCCAGTTGGAATAGTATTCAGAAACAATTTTGTTTTGAACCGAGTTGAGTTATATTTGCTATTCCATTGAATTAGCTTACAATTTGTGTTTTTTCAAAACTGCACTAAAATCCATAAATTCTTAATTGGAAAAAATAATGAAAATGAGACTGGAGTATTTTTGCTGTACAATCAGTAACAACAAAGAAAATAAACAATATAGAGACAGTTTTTCCAGCTCTTAACAACAGTTTTTATTCCTATATCTAAGACATTTACTTCAATATCACTTACATTTTTAACTTTAGACATAGCACATACAGAACTGCAGAACAAACATATACAGTAATTTTGGCTATAACGTAAAAAGGTGAGTCAATTCTTATCTCAGGATCATAAACTGGCTTGGAATCAAAAATCTGAATTTCACTGATGAAATAATGAGCAACAGGGCATATTGATACATGAATGAAAAATGTGCGCATGTATGAGAAAACAAGGTTTGGATCGAAACAGTAGTACGTGAAATATCTTCTGCCACACATCACATGGTGGCTTGCAGAATATAGATGTAGATGAAAATAATTCTGTCTTCCAACAGGACAACACTAATAAACACCATATTTTTGTTAGCATTTATCCCATTTACTACAGTCTCCACTTTACTCAACCTTTGGTGTTCTTTACTTTTATTTTATTTGACTTTGCAGCTGGATACCCATCTTGTTGACACGCTTATCAGTTACGTAAGGGAGGAAAGTCATGTGCACCACCTGCCTGTGAATTATGTAAACCTTGTTCCACAACGATCTAATTTTAAAAGTTAGTGTATCATATTTTATAAGGCAGATGGTGGGGAACAGCTCAACAGTTGTAAACAATCACAGGAAACTGCTTAAACATCATCACACTCAGTGTGGCCATGGTCTTTAATACACCATGCATTTCAACATAGGTCTGGCTCATCATCTCACAATAGCAAGTTGACATACTGCACCTTATTTTGATCCTCGTGCAATACATCGAAACAGCAGAACATGCTCCACTCCACACACCCACAAGAGAGGAGGGCGCGGGGGTGGGGCAAAATGAAGGAGGTAGTAGGCAAAAGGAGGAGGAGGAGGAGAGGCAGAGGGGGTAAAATGGGGAGGGCAGAGTGGGATAAAGATGAGAGGGGCAGAGGTGAGTAACAATGGGAGGGGAAAGGGGGGTAAATAATGGGAGGGAAAGGGGATAAGGATGACATGGGCAGGGCGGGAGAGGCTGGGTGGGGGGTGTAAAAAGGGAGGTGAAGGGAGTAAAGATAGCAGGGGTAGTTGGGAGTAATGATGGATGTGGCAGAGGGGTAACTGTGGTAGGGGAAGAGGTTGGTTGGTTGGTTTTGGGGTTTGATGGGGGCTAAACATTGAGGTCATCAGTCCCCTGTTCCAAACAGATATACTTGTAAAAGGCCTATACAATAAAAGCGTAACCTCTGCACCCAGAGGGAGGGAACACCAAGGGGTACAGAGCTAAAATGAACACCACAATAACACAAAATAGAGCACACTTAAAAGGAGCAGAGCAAATAGTTGACTAGAGTAAAACAGACTACAGTGGTTGATGGATCAGGTAAAAGGTCAACCACTCAACTACAAATGAAGAACCTCCAGCTGGAAAGCTTTGATAGAGGTACCAACACAACTTGTTACCATAAAAGACACTGTTTTGGTATCCACGTCACAATTTAAAGTCGCTGGAGTGGGTGTAGCCTGAGAAATCATGCGAGAGCGCCCACACTAGAGAGAGTGATAAAACCCAGCTGCATGGATACGTAAAACTGAGTCAGCTATAGAGGCATCGTCACCTAGAATTAAAGGAACTGCACCTGGTAAATTGAAGGACTGCCGCAAGGGGGCTAAAAGGGGGCAGTCCAGCAGAAGATGAACCACTGTCAGCCCTGCATCACAGTGACACTGGGGCGCGTTCTCACGGCGAAGGAGATAGCTTTGGGTCAACCGCGTATGTCCAATTCGGAGACGGCAGAGAACAACCGAGTCCCTACACGTGCTCCTCAAGGATGAGTTCCATACGGCTGTGGACGACTTTATCATGAGGAGCTTATTTGGCGTGTTCAAGACAGACCATTCAGAGCTCCAGACATCGCGGATCTTACGATGTAGGGCTGACCGGAGGTCTCTTTTGATGAGACCAAGCTCCAGGGGTGGCGAAGTGGTGGCTTGCTTGGCCAACCGATCAACACATTCGTTTCCTGGAATGCCAATGTGGCTCGGGACCCACACAAACGTCGCTGAACGACCACACTCGGCGAGAGCAAAAATAGGATCTTGAATACCGCGCACCAAAGGGTCCTGAGAAAAACACTGGTCGAGTGCTTGCAATCCACTCAGGGAGTCACTGCATATGACAAATGACTCCCCAGGGCAGGAGGAAAGGTGAGCGACTGCACGATAAAGAGCAACCAGCTCCGCAGTGAAAACACTGCTCCCACAAGGCAGGGAATGCTGCTCAATGTAGTCGCCGTGGATGAAAGCAAACCCAGTGCGTCCATCGAACACAGAACCATTGGTGTAGACTACATCTGCATCGCGAAACGAGGCAAGAAGAGCCAGAAATTGTTGACGAACACTGGCAGGTGGAACGGAGGACTTGGGGTCGCAGGACAAATCCAAGCAAAGCTGCCAGCGAGGGATGGACCAAGAAGGGGTAGAAGAAGAGGGCCGGAAGGATGGAGGAAGGGGAAAGGATTCGAGTGATGAGAGAAGGGAACGAACGTGGACGGCGATCGGGAGACCCGACCTAGGCCGTCGTCGTGGGGAGGGGAGTGCAGAAGATGGAAAAAGGAGCCTGCGGTTTGGATGGTCGGGCGAGGCATGGACGTGGGCGATGTATGACACAAGCAACTGTTGTCGGCGGAATCGTAGGGGAGCGATTCCAGCTTCTACAAGAAGGATAGTGACCGGACTAGTATGGAAGGCACCTGTCGCCAGTCTGACACCACAATGGAGGATCGAGTCGAGGATCTGCAACGTTGAAGGTGCTGCTGAGTCGTACACCACACTCCCGTAGTCAAGACAGGGCTGGACTAAGGCCTTATAGAGCTGTAGGAGGGTTATTTGTGCAGCGCCCCAAACAGTGTGGGTGAGGCAACGAAGGACGTTGAGGTGCCGCCAGCACCGTTGTTTAAGCTCGCGAAGATGAGGTGTCCAAGTGAGCTTAGCATCAAACAGCATGCCAAGAAAGCGATGCGTCTCCTCAATATGAAGGACTTCATTGGCAAGGTAGAGCTCCGGATGGAGGTGGACCATTTGACGAGGACAGAAATGTGTCACTCAGGTCTTAGAGACTGAGAGCTGAAAATCATGGTTGGATGCCCAAAAATGTGCCTTATGAATAGCTACCTGCAGCTGACGTTCAGCGACACTGATGCTTGGGGAACTGTAATAAAGACGGAAGTCATCGGCATATAGAGAGGAACAGACCGATGAGCCCACCGCAGCTGCAAGACCATTAATCGCCACCAAAAAGAGGGGAACACTAAGAACCAAGCCCTGTGAGACGCCGTTCTCCTGAATATGAGCAGAGCTAAAATAAGTGCCAACTCTAGCCCGAAAGGAATGATTGGAGGGAAAATTCCATAGAAAAATTGGAAGTGGACCCCGTAAACCCCATTCGTGCAGCGTAGCAAGGATATTATGGCTCCAGGTGGTATCCTACGCCTTCCGAAGATCAAAGGAAACAGCAACTAGATATTCTCGCCGAGTAAAAGCTGTACGAATAGCCGACTCTAGCGAGACTGAATTGTCAATCGCCGAGCGGCCCTGACGGAAGCCCCCCTGTTGCTGGGCCAGGAGGTCCCGAGCTTCGAGGAACCATATGAGCCGCCGACTCACCATCCGTTCCAGGAGTTTGCACATAACGTTGGTAAGGCTCATAGGGCGATAGCTATCAACCACCAGTGGATCCGCACCAGGTTTCAGCACCGGGATGGTAATGCTATCCTACCAATGAGTTGGGAAAATGCCCTCTGTCCAGACGCAGTTAAACAGGGCGAGTAATTCACCCTGACAGTGCGCCAAGAGATGGAGAAGAAACTGGTTGTGAACGCGGTCTGGACCTGGAGAGGTATCGGGGCAAACTGTAAAGGCACTTTGGAACTCCCATTCACTAAACGGAGTGTTGTATTGTTCCCAACAGTGCGGGCGAAACGACACCTGCGTACGCTCAGCCTGCTCTTTAATGGCGCAGAATTCTGCGCTGTAGCCTGTTGTCGCAGAACTATGAGCGAAGTACTCTGCCAGATGTTTGGCGACAACGATTGGGTCAGTACAAAGTGTACCCTGAAGAGAAAGGCAAGGGACAGACACATGAGGCGAAAGCCAAAAATGCGCCGAACTCGCGACCACACCTGAGATGGGGAGGTGCGAGAACCTATGGTGGCAACATATCATTCCCAGCAGGCCTGTTTGCTCCGCCGGATTAACCGCTGAGCCCGGGCCTGCAGCCGTTTCAAGGCAACCAGATTCTCTCGGGAAGGATGATGCCGGTGTTGTTGCAGGGCTCGCCGGCGGTCCTGGATAGCTTCCGCAATCTCTGGTGTCCACCAAGGGACTGATGTATGCCTTAGGGTACTTTTAAGAACAGGGGACAGTTGCCTCAGCAGCAGAAACAATGGCCATTGTGACCTCGTCCACTGCCAAATCAGTGTCACCAGGAAGCGGAGCAATAGCCATAGTAGCTGAGGTGTAGGCTGCCCAATCAGCTCCATGAAGAGACCATTGTGGAAGCCGGTCAGGGGGTTGGGATTGAAGAGAAACCAGGATAGGAAAGTGGTCGCTACCACAGAGGTCATCGTGGACCCTCCAACTGAGGTATGGAAGAAGATCTGGGCTACTAAGAGAGAGGTCAATGGCCAAGTATGTGCCACAAGTCAAGCTAAAATATGTGGGAGCACTGGTGTTAAGGAGGCAAATGTTCTGCTGTGCCAAGAGGGCCTCAATGTTCCTACCCTGGCCCGAGATCTGGGCCCCATCCCATAAAGGGTGGTGGGCATTAATGTCCCCCAAAATGAGGAATGGCGGGGGGACCTGGGCGAACAAGGCAGCTAGGTCAGCAAGAGGGATAACCTCATCTGGGGGAAGGTAGAGGGAACAGATGGTAAGCTCCATTCCTGCCCAGATTCTAACAGCCACAGCCTCGAGAGCTGTGTGAAGTGGCACTGGGGCACTAGGAACAGTGGCAAAAACATAAACACAGACACCGCCAGACACCCTGTTGTATTCTATGTGGTTCTTATAGTAACCCCGGTAGCCACAGAGGGAGGGGGTCTGCCGAACAGGAAACCAGGTTTCCTGTAGGGCCAGACAAGTGGCAGGGAAGCGGCACAAAAGCTGTTTCAACTCAGCAAGGTGGTGGAAAAAACCACGGTAATTCCATTGAAAGATAATGGTATACAACTGTGAAGACATGAAAGAACCTGGCGGGGATAGGTCACGCCTCAGAAGAGATCACCACCACCGAATGGGAAGTAGCCTGATCAACTTCCATAGGAGCTGCGGATCGAGCAACATCTAGCTCCTGAGTGGACACTAGCTGCTCGACATCATCTTCAGGTGCAGTGGTGAACTCCTTTTCTGTCTCTTTGTCCTTCTTTTGCTTTTTCTTCTTTTAGGTAGGGTCCTGATTGTCCCTCGGTTTATCAGGCTGGGTGGGCTTTTCCGACCCAGTCTTATGGACCGAGGAAGACCCGGAAGCCCTACGGCCGTCAGGTGGTGGCTTTTTCAGCCACTGGCTGACATCTGGAAGGGCAGTAACTGTGGAAGGGAGGGCACCAAGTGATCCCTTCCATGCAAGGGGAGCTGGAGAAGGCGGGCACTTCTTCGGTGCAGAGGTGGGGACTGAAGTCCCCAAAGAAGGAGGGGTTGTTACTCCTGATGTTGAAAACAGGGGAGCAACGGAAGAGGGTGTTCCCCAACTACCAGGGGGCAGGAATAGACGGCCAGGCTGGAGGGCCCACAAAAAGCGGCTGAGCTTGGGGGCTCATCGCCAGGGATGGCGACATCGAAGCTGCTGCAGCATACATCGATGAAATGCGCACAGGGTGAAGTCGATCGTACTTGCGTTCAGCCTCTGTGTACGTGAGACTGTCCAAGGTCTTATACTCCATAATATGCCGCTCTTTTCGATAAACAGTGCAGTCTGATGAGCAAGGTGAATGTTTCTGTCTGCAGTTGATACAAACAGGGGGCGGCGAACACGGGCCGTTGGGGTGGGAGGCACGTCCACAATCCTGACAGGTAGGGTTGACGTCACATCTCTATGACATATGCCCAAACCTCCAGCACTTAAAGCAGCGCATGGGAGGAGGGACGTAAGGCTTAATATCACATCGATATAGCATCACCTTGACCTTCCCGGGCAGGATGTCACCCTCGAAAGCCAAGATGAAGGCACCGGTGGCGACCCTACTATCTTTAGGACCCCTGAAGACATCATACAAAGTGGACACCGCAGTGTTCCAGATTTGCACGGAGCTCTTCGTCAGACTGCAACAACAGGTCACAATGAAAAATAAGTCCCTGAACCATATTGAGGCTCTTATGAGGCGTAATGGAGACTGCTACATCAGCGAGCTTGTCACAAGCAAGCAATGCCCGTGACACTGCTGGGGATGCTATCTGTATGAGGACTGCTCCAGACCTCATTTTAGACATGCCCTCAACTTTTCCACAAAAAACTGAGGCTTTGTGGTCAGAAATGAGTTCCCATCTGTCCGGCTGCAAACGAGAAATCAAGGAGAATACGTTTCACCAGGTAATTTAGACCGCCGTTCCTCCCCTAGTGTGGGCAGGGAAGGGAAGGGAAGGGAATGATTGGGGGGTCATACTTTAAAGTGTTGAACTTCCCTTTCTTAGAGACTTGTGCTTACGCACTATTCTTATTTCTTTTCATGGTGGTCCCACGAGCAGCTAGGGGAAGGAATGTCCACCCGGACAGAGCCTCGCTTGCCTGGGTAAGCCTAATACAACTGGGGGGCGGCAGCTTGCCCAGAGGTCGTCCGCTAGCAACTGTTCTACCTCAACAGCCATGCGTCTCCTCAGCGTGCAGCACATCTTGAGATTGAGGTTTTTTTTATAGAGGTTTACACCATCCTCGTGACCCAGGCAGTTAAGCCAAGATTCCCGGGCTCTGTACAGTACAACGTTCCACCATCGCACCTTACGGAGGTCATTTAAGCACGCTCAGAGCTTACGGTATTGAGGACTGGTGGCACTTCCCAGTCCCCAGCTCAGGGACCCCAGGGTCGCCAAGCCCGTACCCAGCAACTAAATGCTGAAAATGCTGAGCCCCCTGAGGGGAGGGGAAGAGGGAAGTAAAGTTGGGAGGGGCAGTAGGGTAAATATGGGAGCGGTAGGCCACCCCCAAGGACCAGCCACGAAGGAGTGCCCCCTTCATCACCCAATTCCACTCCTGACTGGAACAACTAAACCACATCCTTCTTCAGGGCTTACATTACCTACCTTCATGCCCTGAAATGAGGAGCATCATACCAAAGATACATGCCAACCCTCCTAAAACACCCAACCTCAACAGCATACTAGTCCACCTCTATGCCACTCCCAATCTGAGCCCCTTGCCCACTAAGATCATGTCCCTGTGGAAGACCCATGTGCAAGACCTGCCAAATCCATCCACTCAGCACTTCGTATTCCAGCACTGTCACATGCTTATGCTAACCCCATCAGAAGCTGGGCCATCTGTGAAAGCAGCCATGTCATACTAGCTCTGCTGCAATCATCACACAAATCGAACAATGGAAAATCCAGGATGGAATGTAACAATACGAGGGAAGGAAAGTTGTTACTCACCATATAGTGGAGATGCTGAGTCGCGACAGGCACAATAAAAAGATTCACACAATCATAGCTTTCGGCCATTAACGCCTTTGTCAGCAGTAGACACACAAACATACGCAAGCACAACTTGCACACACGTCTGCAGTCTCAGAGATCTGAAACTACACTGCGAGCAGCAGCACCAGTGCATGATGAGAGTGGCGACTGGGTGGGGGTAAGGAGGAGGCTGGGGTGGGGAGGGGGAGAGATAGTATGGTGGGAGTGGCTGACAGTGAATTGTTGCAGTTTAGATGGAGGTAAGGAGAGAAGGGGGGAGGGGGTAAGTAGCGGAAAGGAGAGAAATAAAAACTGGGTGTGGCGGTGAAATGACAGCTGTGTAGTGCTGGAATGGGAACAAGGAGGGGGCTGGATGGGTGAGGACAGTGACTAACGAAGGTTGAGGCCAGGAGGGTTACGAGAACGTAGGGTGTATTGCAGGGAAAGTTCCCACCTGTACAATTCAGAAAAGCTGGTGTTGGTGGAGAGGATCCATATGGCACAGGCTGTGAAGCAGTCATTGAGATGAGGGGTATTATGTTTGGCAGTGTGTTCAGCTACAGGGGTATGAGCCATGAGGCAAGAAATTGGGAGCAGGGGTTGTTTAAGGATGGACGAGTATATTGTGTAGGCTTGGTGGACCGCGGAATACCACGGTAGGAGGGATGGGAAGGATATTGGGTAGGACATTTCTCATTTCAGGGCACTACGAGAGGTAATCGAAACCCTGGCAGAGAATGTAATTCAGTTGCTCCAGTCCCAGATGGTACTGAGTTAAGAGAGGAATGCTCCTCTGAGGCCGGACTGGGGGACTTTGGGAGGTGGTGGGAGATTGGAAAGATAAGGCATGGGAGATTTGTTTTTGTACAAGGATGAGAGGATGATTACTGTCAGTGAAGGCTTCAGTAAGACCCTTGATATGTTTAGAGAGGGACTGCTCGTCACGGCAGATGCGATGGCCATGGGTGGCTAGGCTGTATGGAAGGGACTTCTTGGTATGAAAAGGGTGGCAGCTGTCGAGGTGGAGGTATTGCTGGTGGTTAGTAGGTTTGATATGGACAGAGGTACTGATGTAGCCATCTCTGAGGTGGAGGTCAACATCTAGGAAGGTGGCTTTTTGGGTTGAGTAGGACCAGGTGAAGCAAATGGGGGAGAAGTTGTTGAGGTTCTGGAGAAATATGAATAAGGTGTCTTCACCTTCAATCCAGATAGCAAAGATATCATCAGTGAATCTGTACCAGGTGAGGGGTTTAGGATTCTGGGTTTTTAAGAAGGATTCCTCTACATGGCCCATGAATAGGTTAGCATAGGATGGTGCTAAGAGGGTACCCATAGCTGTACCATGGATTTGTTTGTAGGTAATGCCTTTGAAGGAGAAGTAATTGTGCGTAAGGATATAGTTGGTCATGGAGAATAGGAAGGAGGTTGTTGGTTTGGAATCCATAGGGCGCCTGGAAACGTAGTGTTCGATAGCATTAAGGCCATGGGCATTAGAAATGTTAGTGTACAGGGAGATGGCATCAATAGTGACGAACAGGGCACGGTGTGGTAAAGGGAAAGGAACTGTGGAGAGTTGGTCAAGGAAATGGTTGGTATCTTTTATATAGGAGGATAGGTTCTGGGTAATAGGTTAAAGGTGTTGGTCTCTGAGAGCAGAGATTTTCTCAGTGGTGGCACAGTAACTGGCCACAATGGGACGTTCTGGGTGGTTGGGTTTATTGACTTAGGAAGCATGTAAAAGGTGGGAGTGCGGGGAGTGGTAGGGGTAAGTAGAGAGATGGACTCTGGGGAGAGGTTCTCAGATGGGCCGAAGGATTTGAATAGTGACTGGAGATCCTGCTGGATTGCTGGAATGGGATCCCTGTGACATGGTTTGTAGGTGGAAGCATCTGACAGCTGACAGAGTCCTTCTGCCATGTAACCCTTGCGGTTCAAAACTACGGAGGTGGAGCCTTTGTCTGCAGGTAGTATTATAAGATCGGGATCATTTTTTAGATGGTGGACTGCAGTTCTTTCTGCGGATGTAAGTTTAGTATGCATGATGAGGGATTAGGGGAATGATGGTGAGGCAAGGTTTGAGGATAAGAAATTCTGTAAAGTTAACAGGGGGTGGTTTGGAGGCAGTGGGGGTGGATCACGGTTGGATGGAGGAGTGAACTGAGTTAGGCAAGGTTCAATACTGGTCTCTGGTCGAGTCTGAGGCGAAAAAGTATTTCCACTGTAGGGACCGGGAGAAGAATAGAAGATCTTTAACTAGTCCTGTATGGTTGAATTTGAGAATGGGGCAAAAGGTGAGGCCTTTGGAAAGGACTGATATTTCTGTGGGACTGAGGCTTCTAGAAGAAAGGTCTGTTTAGGTTTTGAGTTCTGTGTGGTGGTGGGAGGGAGTTTTGGAGGGTGGGGTAAGTGTAGTAGGTCTACGAGAGAGGGTTTATCAGCTATGAGGGGGCATGGGGGAGGTTTGGAGGTTCTTGTAGAAGTGGTGGATAGCGGTACTCTGAGGCGGGAGTAGGAAGTGAGCAGGATGGAAAGCTATTTGAGGTGGCTTTGTGAATGTTTCTTAAGTTCCTGACGGGCACGAGTTGACATGTGTGTTATGGGTTCCAGGAATTTGGGAGTACATAGCGGGAGAATTCTGCGGATAGAGAGAAGGTACTGCAAGAAGGATTGGACTTGGTCGATATGGTTTTGTAGGACTATGTTAGTGAGGGCTAAGGATTGGCGGAATCTGAACAGGTGGAGGTCATTGTGGAATGAGGGGTGGCAATCAGAGATGGGTAATTTGATGGTAAGGCCATTGGGGGGGGGGGGGGGGGGGGGGGGGGGTGTTTCATAAGCCAAGCAACAACACAGGAACAGTATGTGGGACTGAGATCTGGCTAGGGATAAGAAAACTTTTCTGTATTGACGCAGATGGAAGGAGCAAGGAGATATGGTGGTGCAAAAATGCGAAAAAATACGTAAGAAAGTAAAATTACGTCCAAATTACACAAAAATACACCCAAATGTGTGTGAAAAGTACGAAATGGATGCACAGGGGGGGAAAAAAGAGATGAAATCTGAGGAAGACGACGATAGTGGAAGGCAAAAGCTCACTAAAATTGGTGAGAAGTCTCAAAGGTCAAAGTAGAGAATAACTAATAATTAATAAATATATGTATATTACTGTGGGTAGCAGGTTTGAGTGTGGATAAGCATAGAGAAAGGGGACAGCAGATATGACTGGATGAGGTGGATTTAATGGGTACGAACAGGGACATTCTCCGCCAGGGTTTCGATTACCTCTCATCGTGCCCTGAAATGAGAAATGTCCTACCCACTGTCCTTCCCACCCCTCCTACGACGGTATTCCGCCGTCCACCAAACCTACACAATATACTCGTCCATCCTTACACAACCCCTGCTCCCAATCCCTTACCTCATGGCTCATACCCCTGTAACAGACCTAGAAGCTAGACCTGTCCCATACATCCTCCTACCACCACCTACTCCAATCCAGCCACTAGCATCACCTACCCCATCAAAGGCAGGGCTACCTGTGAAACCAGTCATGATTTACAAGCTAAGCTGCAACCACTGTGCTGCATTCTATGTAGGCATGACAACCAACAAGCTGTCTGTCCGCATGAATGGCCACCGACAAACTGTGGCCAAAAAACAAGTGGACCACCCTGTAGCTGAACATGTTGCCAAACATGATACCCCTCATCTCAATGACTGTTCACAGCCTGTGCCATATGTATCCTTCCCACCAACACCAGTTTTTCTGAACTGCGCAGGTGGGAACTTTCCCTGCAATACACCTTACATTCCCATAACCCTCCTGGCCTCAACCTTCGTTAGTCACTGTCCTCACCCATCCAGCCCCCTTCCTGTTCCCATTCCAGCACTACACAGCTGTCATATCACCGCCACACCCAGTTTTTATTTCTCTCCTTTCCGCTACTTACCCCCTCCCCCCCCCCCCCCCTTCTCTCCTTACCTCCATCTAAACTGCAACAATTCACTGTCAGCCACTCCCACCATACTATCCCTCCCCCTCCCCACCCCAGCCTCCTCCTTACCCCCACCCAGTCGCCACTCTCATCATGCACTGGTGCTGCTGCTCGCAGTGTAGTTTCAGCTCTCTGAGACTGCAAACGTGTGTGCAAGTTGTGCTTGCGTATGTTTGTGTGTCTACTGCTGACAAAGGCGTTAATGGCCGAAAGGTATGATTGTGTGAATGTTTTTATTGTGCCTATCCGGACTCAGCATCTCCGCAATCATTACACAGGTTTTTATATGGGTATGATTACCAATCTGATGCCTACCAGGATGAACGGCCACCGCCACCATGTGGCACAACATGCAGCTGAACATAACATGTTCGATTTCAACGGCTGCTTCACTACCTGAGCCAACTGGATACTTCCCTCCATTACCAGCTTTTGCAAAATGCACATGGAAGTTATCCATACAAATGAAAGTTATCCATACAACACATTCTTCGCTCTCGAAATTATCCTGCCCTCAACCTATGGCAACAAGCTGTTCCCACACCCTCTGCCCAAGTTTCCAACCCCTCTGTCCATCACCTCCTCCCAATGCTCACCTTCCACCCTCTGTGTGCTGCCCCCTGCTAGCACACTCGCCCATCTTCCCTGCTCGTCTCCTTTTTTGCTCCACGTTTCCCACCTCCCTAAACCACAATCTCCCGACTCTGCGCTCATCAGCAATCTCGTCCCTGCACCCTCTTCCACACAGCATTTATCCCCCCCCCCCCCACACACACACACATACACTGCTACCCTTTCTCCCTCCGCATCCCTCCAGATTGCTGCTTACAACCCATGTGACAGTTGCATTCTAGACCGTGCTGCCAGAGTTGGCCGTCATGTGTGCATGAGGTAAGTTTGCTTGTGCAAATAAATAGTGTGTTTCTTTTTCTGATGAAGGCTGTGGCCAAAAGCTAATGTGCAAGTGTCTTTAATTGTGCCTGTATGCAAGTCATGGTGTCATCTTTACAGTAAGTTGTAATTTATCCTCTCCTTATATTGATGACATTCCAAACCTGGAATTTCCTTTCCTTGATTTTATCCTACTCTTAATTTATTCTTTCAGTCACACCGCGTTTTCTGTACATACCATCACGAAGGAGAGCCGTAAGAGATGTTGAAGGGGGAATAGGGTTCATGTCATTAGAGGCAGAGCACCTGCATATTGTACAAGGCTTGGGGAGAAAATGTGCCTCTCATCAAAGAAGACATCCAGACATTCAACTTAAATTACTTAGGAAAACTCAGAAAAACCTACA
The DNA here is from genome assembly GCF_023864345.2 of Schistocerca serialis cubense. Lineage (NCBI taxonomy): Eukaryota > Metazoa > Arthropoda > Insecta > Orthoptera > Acrididae > Schistocerca > Schistocerca serialis. The sequence goes on from NC_064639.1 coordinate 709,077,380, forward strand.
TCCATAAGGAGAACTTCAATGTCACTGCTCTTGAATCCAAGCTCAGTATCTTAACCAACTCGTCATCTCACTTAGGTGTTTCAACTAAACAAATCTGTGTCGATGTGTAAACATTTGAGGCTTAATTTATGTAACACTTGTTAGATGTTTAAGAAAATAATGTACTGCATAAATCTTTCACTTTCTTTCTGTGTTTAAATTTGTAATTTAATTCCATACAGCACTGTGATATTGACAGGGAACATCAATGAAAGCTCAATTTTCACGGCAATGTGAAACTTACCAACCGAAGTTTTGAAAGATTATGAATCAATGAATTATGCCAAGGTGAATACAAACGGTGTTATTGTTTTCAGTTCTTTTGGTCATAACTTCTCAGCACAGGCATTAACTTCTTGGTACATACATACTGTCACAAACTATTTTCAATTTCCTTCACATCTTACAGAGTGAAAAACGAAGTATGTGTAAAATTTATTCACAACCAAAAGTCACAAGTTGCAAATCTTTCGCTGCACACCCCAAATTTTAAAATGCCATTCAAGAAAATTGTGTGTGTGTGTGTGTGTGTTTTTTAATTTTTTACTCAAAGTTCTAAGTTGTTTGCAACATTCGGTATTTTGAATTACCTTTATTGGAAGATAAATCACGTTCAGTCTTTTTACCAAAATGGCACATGATGCAACACAATACAATGATATGAAAATCAATTTAATATTTACTCTTCCACAAAGAAAGAGGGAATTTATAAATTTCTTCACAATTAAAATCCCTCACAAATTGCAATCCGACAAGTTTCAATACACTACTGAAAAAGAAAAACTGAAAATAAAACACACAGGTGTTCAGGTTTACCTTTTAAGTCTATCGCAGATCGAAACACTGATGTAAATTTTTCTTCAACACACCCTCCTTCCTCACATAAAAAGTGCTCTGCTCGAAAATGGTCTCGTAAAAAGTCATAGGAACTGAAACAAAATAACAATTAATAATCACGCAGAATCAAACCAAATTTTTAATATTGTGCTTTTGAACTGTGATTAAATTTAGATATTGGTGATCTAAATGATTAATGGAAAATCTCATATAAGATGTGAAACAAATACTAACAAAGAGATAGAGGGGCTGGCCAGTACTTACCTCAGCTCAGTACAGCCGATAGATACACATAAAACAGAACTGAAAATTTACATTCCTAGCTTTCGGAACTTTGTTCCTTCATCAGGGAGGAGAGAGGGGGAAAAAAGGGAAGAAGGGAAAGTGGATTCAGTTACTCACAACCCAGGTTATGAAGCAACAGGGAAAGGTAAACAGGGAGGGTAGCAAGGATGGAGGCATGGTTGTCAGAGGGAAGCCAAAGATATTCTACTGTAAGTACTGTGCCAGCTTCAAACCAAAGAGGATGCATACAGAATTAAAGAGGTATATAGTATAAAGATAAACACAACTATGTAGGATGAAAAGATGCGTGAATGGCTAAAGAGGAAAGGGAAAGAGGAGAAGACTGAAGAGTGAATGGGAGTGAGGTTGTTTAACGTAGGTAAACACAACTGTGTAGGATGAAAAGATGCGTGAATGGCTAAAGAGGAAAGGGAAAGAGGAGAAGACTGAAGAGTGAATGGGAGTGAGGTTGTTTAACGTAGGTAAACACAACTATGTAGGATGAAAAGATGCGTGAATGGCTAAAGAGGAAAGGGAAAGAGGAGAAGACTGAAGAGTGAATGGGAGTGAGGTAAACACAACTATGTAGAATGAAAAGATGCGTGAATGGCTAAAGAGGAAAGGGAAAGAGGAGAAGATTGAAGAGTGAATGGGAGTGAGGTAACTCCACACTCCAACACATCCTTTCATCCCGCCATCCCCCTGGACTGAACCTACGTTAAACAACCTCACTCCCATTCACTCTTCAGTCTTCTCCTCTTTCCCTTTCCTCTTCAGCCATTCACGCATCTTTTCATCCTACATAGTTGTGTTTATCTTTATACTATATACCTCTTTAATTCTGTATGCATCCTCTTTGGTTTGAAGCTGGCACAGTACTTACAGTAGAATATCTTTGGCTTCCCTCTGACAACCATGCCTCCATCCTTGCTACCCTCCCTGTTTACCTTTCCCTGTTGCTTCATAACCTGGGTTGTGAGTAACTGAATCCACTTTCCCTTCTTCCCTTTTTTCCCCCTCTCTCCTCCCTGATGAAGGAACAAAGTTCCGAAAGCTAGGAATGTAAATTTTCAGTTCTGTTTTATGTGTATCTATCGGCTGTACTGAGCTGAGGTAAGTACTGGCCAGCCCCTCTATCTCTTTGTTAGAATTTAGATATTGGTTCATATGTAGTAGAATTTAGCACATTAATGTTCGTTTTTCTTACTTGTGTTCTTTAATAAGTCCTTGAGTATTTATTACTGTTAAATCCTTTCAGATACTGTAAGCAAATAGGTGTCCTTTCCAGTAATTTTAATAACCCACCGAGTCTCCTGGAATATACTCAGAAGTTTTACCAGTGTAGTTAAATCATATAAGCCTGTATTCTTGTTTCTTTTACACAAAAAATCCAAAATGGACAATGTGCTGGCAGTATAGTTTCCTCTTCATCTTTAAACACAATATAAAGGTAACTTCATCATCTAGAAATGATAAATTATGCTTCCAATAATACGAGGGTAATCCCAAAAGTAAGGTCTGCTATTTTTTTATAAGTACATAGACCTGTTTACTTCTACAATGGTTTACATCAGTTTACAGTTTGAACATTTAGCTATTTTTCGACATAATCCCCCTTACTGTTGACGCATTTTTGTAGAAGCTGTGGCAGTTTTTGTATGCCCGTGTCATACCAGCTTGCCACCATGCTGTTCATAAAGTTATGAACCTCTTCTTTCACCGTGTCGTCGGAGCTGAATCGCTTTCTGGCCAAATTTTCTTTTAACCTAGGGAACAGGTGATAGTCACTGGGTGCCAAGTCAGGACTATAGGGAAGGTAGGTGATTATGTTCCTCTGAAACTGTTGTGGGAGAACAACTTTGCCGAGCGATGTATGGGCGAGCGTTGTCACGGAGAATGTGTACGCCCTTGCTCAAAATTCCTCTTCTGTGGCTCTGAATTGCCCGTTTGAGTTTTATCAGAGTCTCACAGTACCTGTCAGCATTAATTGTGGTCCCTGCGATTCAGCTCCAATGATGAGATTAAAGAAGAGGTTCATAACTTTCTGAACAGCATGGCAGTGAGCTGGTATGACATGGGCATACAAAAACTGCAACAGCTTCTACAAAAATGCATCGACAGAAATGGTAATTATGTTGAAAAATAGCTCAATGTTCAAGCTGTAAATTGATGTAAACCATTGTAGAAATAAAGAGGTCTATGTACTTCTACAAAAGTAGGAGACCTTACTTTTGGGATTACCTTCATATGTCACTGAAGGGTGACAATTTACTGCTGAAGTCATACTTTTAACTTAATGGTATGGATCAAAACACAATGGACAGAGACAGTGAAATATAGGAGCAGTTATAACCAGTCCTAAATTTTACTGAAGCTAAATGATCAGGCAGAAAAATTATGGCTGTTCACTTGAGGAAGCAGTCAGACTCGAATTGGAAAGCAAAATCTTTGAATGTAACAACATCTAGTCACTTTGTTAAACTGCATAGTTTATTAATGCAACCAAGTAGTGTTGGTGCTCTAGAAGCAAAACAAAACAGTACTCATACGCACAGATAAAAGGCTTTTTTGAGAACACCATATCCAACTGCACAGCCTACCCCTTCAGCACACAGCAATCTATGACTACACTCAACAGTAATCAGTGACTTTTTGATGCTGTTTACCTAACAAACAAGATGCAGAAGTTTACTGTAGTGCCCAAGTACCTATTTAATGCCACTACTGGAAATTATTTACACATATCTACAGAATCTACTGGGTCCTTTTTCTTTACTAAGGATTTGTAAATCTAAAGGGAGACTAAACTAATGAATTAATTGATTAGAAACATGTTGGAGAGCAGATTTGATAGTTAAGTATGCCTACTGAAAGACACCCTAGTTCTAATAAGTTTCTGTGGAATGAATACATAACTATTTATGAAAAGATGAAGGTTACTGAGTAAGGAAAACAAATTAGGAATAGTTTATCGTTCTGCTACAAATATAAATTTTTTTGCTATATTGAGGCACTCTTGTACATTTTTTGTCATTCACTGAACTCTCAGTTGGGAATGGAGGGAGCTGGCTGATGAACTACGTCCAGATAGCAGCCCGTACTGGCACTGCAACTGAATGTCAAAGCCTCTCATTGCCTTGCAAGCAAACATGGGTTTCATATTTTTTTAAAAAAAGAGGAAAAGAAATCTCAAGACTGATTCATTATCACTACTGTGATAAACACAATGGATACTGAATTTGGTAAGACTACAGCAAACAGTTTTTTCAGCATACATACACACACAGGTTGAGTCACGTAACACCCCCTCTATTCCAGAGGCGATTGCACGTATCGGCATGCGGTTTTCGGTGAATCATAGCGGACTATGGGGCACATACGTTGGTACATGCACAATAATCACAACGTTTATATTGACCGAGATAGTGAAGCAAGTAAATGTTTTTTAAATGGGATGCTACAACTTTTTTAGCATCATTCGAACGCTCTGGAAAAGACATGTATAGTGATGTAACGCATGTTGCTATTGTGATTCAAACTTTGCTTAAAAGACACTGGGAAATATTGTGCGATTGAAGGTTGAGGCGGTCGGAAGCGACTGCAGACTGTAAACACGCCTCGCGCGACCCGGAAAGCAGGCGCGTCGAACAACAACTAGTAGATCGTGCGACTTTGAACCAGTAGGACGTGTGTCTCCTATCCGGACGTAGTTGCTGCTTGAACATTACATCTAGATATGGACAAAAGTCAGGAGAAGTTAGACATGTTACTTCTGTATGGCGAATGTCGTAGGAATGTTGTCGAAACTGTATGGCGGTACAGGGATATGTATCCTGATTGTCGGTGTCCCACTTGCCAGGCCATTGCAAGAGTGATTACTACACTAGTGCAAACAGGCAGCTTTAACAGCAAACAAAGGAGGAGGAAGAAGAGTGCAACCGACAGAGACTATGAAGACGCTGTTCTGGCCATGAAGTTTATCGATCCTCATTGTGGCACGTGACGTATTGCCACGGAATGTGGGGTCAGCCAGACGAGTGTCATGCGCATTCTGCTCCGGCATAAGTTCCACCCGTATCACCTTTCACCCCATCATGCACTCTAGACGCGATTTCGAATGTCGTATCAAATTTTGTCGGTCTGCTCTGCGACACCTGCGAGATGATAGTACATTCTTCAAACATGTGCTCTTCACTGACGAAGCAACATTCACTAATCACGGGAAAATAAATTTACATAACGTGCACTACTGGGCAGTTGAGAACCCACATTGGCTGCGTCAGGTACAGCACCAAAGGCCATGGCGCGTCAACTTGTGGTGCGGCATTGTAGGAAATTACATTGTCAGACCTTATTTCATTATAGGAGTATTAAATGGAAATAAGTATGGAGACTTTCTTAGGAACATTCTACCCGTTCTGCTAGAGGAGATACCACTCAATGAGCGTCTGTGTATGTGGTTCCAACACGACGGCTGCCCAGCTTACTCCTCACATGTTTCAAGTCAAATATTGAACGAGACATTTCCTGACCATTGGACTGGATGGAATGCTGCAGTACAATTGCCTGCCAGGTCCCCGGATTTGACTCCACTTGATTTCTTTTTGTGGGGAACACTGAAAGATGCGGTCTACCGCGAAGCCCCAACAATGACAAATGACATGCACCGCCGAATCGTCACAGCTTGCTCCGCCATATCATCCACTGACCTTTCATCTGTTACCCATTCTCTTGAACGTCGATTACAGATGTGTCTTGCAGTCGAGGGTAAACCGTTTGAGTACATGCTTAAGTAAAGTACAGTGCCATGTTTTGTTAACAACACTATGAATTGTGAAGGTTATCAATAGGTACCAATGTATTATTAAATGATATGTGTCAATGACCAGTAACATCCTTGAAGTATAAATGTAATATGTGTGGACAATGTGTATACCACGTAGGTTGTCCTTCTGTCATATTATTTGGTGGGAGGTGGTCAGCATATGAATGAATAAAATGATTATCTTATCAAATGTTTATTCTCTCTAATTATAACGTCCAATACTATCTGGTTTCAGAGCAGACACTTTGTTACCCCACAGACACACTCAGGCGTCACCCGGTGAAAAGTTTCCCATGACACATCCATCAATAACATTATCAGTGGCTTACTGTCCGTCAGGTGTGAAATGCAAGCAGGAAGAGGGCAAAGCTTAAATGAGAAACTGCATGACAAAGCGGTTGCTATGTTCACACAATAACTATTCATTTCAGCCTGGGAATGTCCATGCATTTGGCATAGTTCTCATAATCCCCTTTTGATATGCAATTAGCTAGCATGTGCCACAGTTAAATATGAAATGTGACTTGCCACCCTTGTACCTATGGTGTATCATGAAGAGCGCGGATGAAGATTTACCTACATAGCGTAGGCCGTGCATGCTGCAAAGAGCACGGCAACTCGGTCTGCGGGTCGCACGATGCGTGTTTACAGTCTGCAGCCACTTTGACCACCTCGACCTTCAATCGTACAATACTTACCAGCGTCTTTTAAGCAAAGTTGGAATCACAATAGCAACATGCGTTACATCACTATACGCGGATTTTCCAGAGCGTTCGAACGATGCTAAAAAAAGTGTAGCGTCCCACTAAAAAAACATGTACTTGCCTCATTATCTCGGTCAATATAAACGTTGTGATTATTGTGCATGTACCAAAGTATGTGCCCCATAGTCGGCTACGATTCGCCGAACACGTTTGTTGATACGTGCAATCGCCCCCGGGAATCAAATGGGGTGTTACGTCTTACGCCACTAACCCTGTATCCCAGTTTTCACAACATGGAATAAACAACACACGTAAAAATATCATCGATGGTTACGGGAAAACACACACGCTTCAGTGGATATATATACAGTGATAGTATAAGTAATTCTGAACAAAAAATGTTATATGAAAATAGGTTCACAAATGCTTCGTTAGGGAGGTATGGGTATTGGACGGAACTTTTATTCTGCAAAATTGATGTGCACAACATGAACGTATATGCAATACAACTGGACCGTAACGTGATTTTCTTGCAAACAATGCACAGGTACATGCTATGTTTACACTATGCAACCTACCACGTATTATGGTCATGTGACATAGTACAATAACTCGTCGTTTGTGCAGTTGTGCCCTGTAAGCCGCATTATGTAGTGTACTGGCGACAGATCAGTTAACTGCGTAGCGTACGGTGTTAACTGTGTTCGTATAAGCCTTGCTAATAATGCCACATGTCTACAGTAATGAGGAATACGCAGATGTGGTGTATGTTTATGGCTTCTGTGACAGTAGTGCTACCGCTGCAAGAAAAGAATACCACAGGTGCTTTCCGACTCTGTGATTACCTGATCGCAGGGTGTTTATCACTTTGCGTGCAACAGGCTCTCTTCCAAGTAGACATTTTTTGTCTGAGCATGCACGTCAACAAACTTTGCAAGAACAGTAAGAAATTATCGCAAGTGTTGAGCTAAGTCCTAGTACAAGCATACAAAGAATGTCCCTGTGTATGTATGTCCCACAGACACTTGTATGGGAAATGTTACATGCAGAAAACCTGTATCCACTTCACATACAGCATGTCAAAAATCTCCACATTGGCGACGCTGCCCAATGACTTCAATTCTGTCACTGGGTAATTGAGAATAGTCATTTGCTTCCATACATACTATTCACTGACGAATCCCAGTTTTCACGACATGGAATAAACAACACATGCAAAAATCATCGATGGTCACGGGAAAATACACACGCTTCAGCGGATAGCAATTTCCAAGTTAGTTTTGCCATAATTGTTTGGTGCAGCATGATCGGTAAGCTTTTGATAGGTACATTATTACCAATCGTCAATTGACAGGAGAGGGGTACCCACATTTTTTGGAAAATTCATTTGTGGAACTACTGGAAGGCATTCCTTTAGCCAAGCGAACTGGAATGTACTTGCAACATGACTGTGCCCCTCGACATGTTATCTTACGTGTGAGAGACCGTCTCAACTGGCCTCCAAGATCACCTGACCTTACACCCCCAGATTTCTGTTTATGGAGTTGGATGAAATCAGAGGCACATAAAGTGACAGTAAACACACGAGATGAACTGCTTTGTCACATCATGGACGCTGCTGAACTGATTAGCAACCAATCACATGCAACTGCACAACCAACACAACATGTAAACGCTAGAGCGCAAAAGTGCATTTATGTTCATGGTTGGACATATGAACCTGTTCTGTGAACAGTATTAAAGCTGTTCGTAAAAGACATGGTACGTCTTTTTCAGCTGAATACATTTAACATGCATGTTGTAATGCATTATGTACTAAATGCAAAGGAAATAAACGTTATGTAACATAACTGTACTTCTCTGTAACATTGTTTTCAAGAAAATCACGTTACAGTCCAATTGTACTATGTAAACATCCATGTTGTGCACATCAGTTTTGCAGAATTGAAGTTCCTTTCAATACCCATACCTCCCTAATGAAACTTTTGCAGATGAATGTTCATATAACAGTTTTTTGTTCAGAATTACTTATACTATCACTATGTAAAATATTGACCTTTCCTCCCCAAACACCAAAATTAAAAAGTGGAGGATTTAGTGGCTAGAATCTTTCTTTTTGTTCATCAAATCAGATGGCTACATCTAACTGTGTAGATTTGAAAATCATTGTATTTTTGTTTCATGACACAGATGATAATCTCTGTTGACTATGGCATTACAGAAGATGCTTACTTTACAACAGAAAGAGCCAAATAATCTGTAAAGCACCCCTAGTTCTCCCTGTTGCCTGCTAAGATCCACTGCATTCCTCTCACTGCTCCTCTCCCCTCAGCAGTCCTAATATGGAGGCAAGACACTTAGCTATTGATCCTTCTGAACAGTGATGTAATCTCTCAATATTATGAGCTACTTTGATTCTAAAGTGGTAAGGGTACATACTTTGCAAAACACATGATGCAGGTGCTGAAAATATGTGGGGTACAAGAACTGAAAATTCATGACGCATGAATGTTGGAGATACATTCATCAGATGCTTGGTTGGTTGGTTGGTTGGTTGGTTGGTTGAAGAGAGGGGAGGGGGTACCAAACTACAACGTCATCGGTCCCTTGTTGCCAGTAAAATAATTACACAATGGAAAGAAGACAATAAAGGAGACGTATAGAACAATAACAAGAGGAACAACAGAAGGACAACCAACACTACCATGGACAAAACAGGAAAAGAAAACCACAGAGAAAAGCAAGAAACAGTTAGAAGGGGTAAAAACAAGAGAGCAGATGCCTGTGGCTGGCCAACCATGACAATAAAAAGGAAAAGCCAGCCACTCTGCGACACTTAAAAACATCCGCGTTAAAAGCATTAGAGTCGGGAACTCAAAAGGATAAAGGAAATGCACTAAAACTTACATAGAATGATAAAACTTAAAAATAAATTAGCCGATGAGGCGTTGTCAGCTAAAATTAATGGCAACGAGTCTGGCAACTGAAGAGTCCGTAGCAGGGCAGCCAAAGGAGGACAGCTCACCACAATATGGGCCACTGTCAGCCGGGTGCCGCACTGACACTGATGTGGGTCATCACGGTGCAGGAGATAGCTGTGTGTTACTCAAGCATGGCCAATGCAGAGCCAGCAGAGAACCACACAGTCCCTGCGAGAGGGCTGCGTGAAGGAATGCCACACATTTGTAGTCTACTTAATGGCACGCAGTTTGTTGTGCGTGCTGAGGTTATACCATTTCGACTCTCAAAGCCACAAAACCTGGCGGCGGAGTACTGAATGCAGGCCAGTTGCAGAGAAACCGATCTCCATAAGCAGTTTCCGCATAGCCTGTTTGGCCAGCCTGTCAGCAAGTTCGTTGCCTGGGATTCCAACATGACCTGGGGTCCACACAAACACCACTGAAAGACTGGACCCTTCCAGGGCATAGATGGACTCCTTGATGGTCATTACCAAAGTATGATAAAGATAGCATTGGTCGATAGCCTGTAGGCTGCTCAAGGAGTCAGTACACAGAAGAAACAACTCCCCAGGACATGAACGGAGGTACTAAAGAGCACGACATATAGCCATCAGCTTTGTAGACCTACAGCAGCACAGAGCGATCTGCACCCGAGTTTGTATTGCTCAGGCAGCGGAGGGCATTGAGGTGCTGCCAGCATTCCTGCTTCAGCTGATGAAGATGAGGAAGGCATGTCAATCGGGTGTCGAAAACAAATCCTAAGAATCAATATGTCTCCACTACAGTGAGTGGATCATCATTAAGGAAAAGTTCTGGTTGCAGATGAACAGTATGATGCTGACAGAAGTTCATAACACACAACTTTGCGGCTGAAAACTGGTAGCTGTGGGCTAGAGCCCATGACTGTGTCTTGTGGATGGCAACCTGTAGGTGCCGCTCAACAACACCAGTACTGGAGGAGAGCAATACGAAATGCAGAAGTCAGCTGCTGCTAGACCATTAATGACCACTAAAAATAGAGATACACTAAATACAGAGCAATGTGGAACCTCATTCTTCTGGCCAGGGGTAGGGGGAAAGGGGGGGGGGGGGGGAGGAACTGTCAGAAACACAACTTCGACACAGAAAGTACGGAGCGACAAGAAGTTCTGGATAAAAATCGGGAACGGGCCCCAGTGACCTCACTCATATAATGCAGCAAGGATATTATGTCGCCAGGTCGTGTCGTAAGCTTTTCGTAACTCAAAACTGACGGCAAACAGGTGTTGGCGTCTCAAAAAAGCTATCCGGATTGCGGACTCGAGGGATACTAAATTATCACCGGTAGATCGACCCTGGCAGAAACCGCCCAGGCATGCAGCCAGTAGTCCAAGTGACTCCAGGATCCAACACAACTGCTGCCTTACCATACATTCTAACAGCTTACAAAGAATGTTGGTGAAGCTGATGGGCCGATAGCTATCAACATCAAGCAGTTTTTTCCCCCCTCCCCCTGGGTTTGAGCACTGGAATGATGGCGCTCTCCCACCATTGTGATGGAAAGACGCCATCGCACCAGATCCAGTTGATGATGAAGAGATGTCGCTTGTAGTCAGATGAGAGATGTTTGATCATCAGACTATGGATCTCATTCCCCCCCAGAAGTTGTGTCCGGGCAATGTGCAAGAACGCTGAAGAGCTCCCTATCTGTAAACGGAGTGTTATAGGGTTCACTGTGATGTTCAGTGAATGAGAGGGCTTTCCTTTCCATCCACTGTTTGAGGGAATAATACTCTAACGCGGAGGTTCAAGCATAATGCTCAGCAAAGTGCTCGGCAATTGCATTTGCGTTGGTAGAAAACACACCATTGTGATGTTAATGCCAGTAACACCTGTCGGGGTCTGGTACCCACAAACAAGTTTGATCTTCATCCAGACTTGGGAAGGGTATGTATGGCACCAAATGGTCAAGATGTACCTCCTCCAACATGCCTGTTTCCATCTTTTTATAAGCTGACAAACGCGGGCACAGAACTGTTAAAAACCAAGGTGCTCTAGAGAAGGATGCCACTTATATTGCTGTAGAGCTCGCCGACGCTTTTTAATGGCCTTGGCAATTTCTGGCGACCACCAAGGTACTGACTTTCGCTGGTGGCACCCTAAAGAACAAGGGATTGTTTTTTCCGCCGCAGAAATGATCGTTCCAGTGACCTGCTCAACTACCACATCAATGGTATCATGTGGGGGAGATTCAGCAGTGACAGCAGAGGTGTAAGCTTCCCTGCCTTGTTTAAAGCCCATCTTGGTATACGTCCAGGGCAATGGCACTGGGGGAGTGACAAGAAGATGGGGGAGTGATAACTACCACACAAATCATCGCGGGCCCTCCAGTGAGCAGATAGGAGAAGTCCTGGGCTGCTGAAGGATAATCAATGCCGAGTGAATGCCATGAACCACACTGAAAAGTGCAGGGGCCCCAGTATTTAAAAGGCAGAGGTCGAGTTGAGACAGGAAAGTTTTGACATCTCTACCAGTAAGCACAGTGCCACCCCACAATGGTTATGGGCATTAAAATCACCCAAAAGTAGGAAATGCTTAGGGGGTTGATGAATCAGTGCAGTCAACGTGTTCAGGGGTACTGAACAATCTGGAGGAAGATATACGTTGCAGACAGTTATTTCCTGCATCGTTCTTATCTTGACAGCCATATCTTCAGGAGGAATTTGAAGGGGTACAGGTTTACTGCATACTGAGTTCAGGACACAAATTCCACCTGACAATTGTAGTCGCTATGATTCTTGTAATATCCCCTATAGCTGCGAAGAGCAGGGGTCCGCATTCTGGGAACCAGGTTTCCTGGAGGGCAATGCAGGAAGCAAGTGTAAAGCTTAACAGTTGCCGTAGCTCAGCCAGGTGGTGAAAAAACCACCGCTATTCCACTGGAGGATGATGATATTGTGACAGTGGGAAGGCATGAAAGGTGTAAAGGAGGCAGGTTATGCCTCAGGGTCACCTGCTGCCACCAAGTAAGTATTTGTAGCCATTTCTATGGTGGATGAGGCATCAGTGAGATCCAGGTCCGCAGTGGATGGTAAGATCTCCACCGCAGCCTCAGATGCAGAATTTATATTGAGTGGTGGTAGTGGGGCCACCAGACCATCCTGTTTCTTAGCAGACTACTACTAAGTTTGCTTGCTCTCTCACTTCTTTTTATGGACTTGCTGGGGTGATTTCTCCAAAGCAGCTTCAGGCACAGAGGAAGACCATGAAGCTCTTCGTCCAGCAGCTTTTGGCTCCTTGAGCTACTGGTGAGTGTCCGCTGTGGCATTAGTGGAGACCATAGGAGAGAAGGCCCCAAGGGACCCCTTCTGCATGAGAAGATCAAGAGGAGGCTGTTGCTTCTCCAGCTGGGGGTGGGGACTAATGTCCCCTACATTTAGGGGGGCCTTGCTCCCGAAGGAGGTAATTTGGGAGCAACAGCAGGAGATTTTCCCCCCTACAACCAAGAGGGCAGATGTGATCTGGAGGTCTGGAGAGCCCACTATTCATGGCACAGAGTGTAGAACGACTGGTACTTGTGATGGTGATGGTAGCGTACGTGGATATCAACCAAACGGGGTGTAATCATTGAAGTTTATGTTTAGCCTCTTGGTAAGTCAACCGGTCCAGGGTCTTGTACTCCACGATTTTCCATTTCTTTTGGAGTACTGAGCAGCCTGGCAAGTAGGGGGGAGTGCTGCTCTCTGCAGTTGATGAAAGTGGGAGGAGGCGCACAGGGAGTATCTGGATGCGGTGGACATCTGCATTCTCGAAATGCAGTGTTGGAAGTGCAGCGGGAAGACATGTGCCGAAATTTCCAGCACTTAAAGCACCGCATAGAGGGAGGGACGTACGCTTTTACATCACAGCGGTAAACCATCGCCTTGACTTTTTCATGCAATGAATCACTCTCAAAGGCCAAGATGAAGGCACAGTTGTCTTTGAGTCCCCTGTAAACGCACTGGATGAAATGAACACCCCACCGTTCTAGATTGGCGTGGAGCTCGTCATGCAACTGCAAGAGGAGGTCGCAATGGAAAATAATCCCCTGGACCATGCTGAAGCTTTAATGGGGAGCGACAGAAACAAGAATATCACCCAGCTGGTCACAAGTGAGTAACACCCTGGATTGGGCTGGGGATGGTGTCTGAATCAAGACTGCACCGCTTCTCATCTTGGACAGTTCTGTCACTTCCCCGAACTTATCCTCAAGATGTTGAACAAAAAACTGAGGCTTTTTAGGTAGAAAGGAGTCCCCGTCCATTCTGCTACAGACTAAATACCAAGGCGAATATGGCCCAGTTGTCTCTAGGTACCGCAGAGCCAGAATGCAGTCCCCAAACTGCTCCTCCAAGACATCAAACACACTCCTGCTTTGATGGGGTCAAGTTCAGTCTTGCATGAACCGCATTTTGTTGAAGTCATGGTCACTTTGGATAATGGGGATGAAATCATTTTCCAAAACCTTCATGTACCACTTGGCAGTCACAGTACTATCAAGAAATATCACACCAATTATTTCGTGACTGAACACTGAACAACACACTGTCACCCGCTGTCGGTGAAGAGACTTCTAGATCACAGTGCCCTAAATGTGCCAATTTTGGTAACTGATGAATCCATCCAAATGAAAATGGACTTTGTCGTTAAACCAGACCATATTCACATCAAAGTCCTGTTCGTCAATTACATGGACAACAGTGTTGGTGTAATACAACCACTGTTCCATGGCCCTGGGATTAATGGCTGATGGCTTTGAATTTTGTATAGGATGAGATGCAGGTCAGCAACAACAACTTGTTGCAGTATCTGCCAGTTAATTCCCACCTGTTGTGCAGTTTGTTCAATTGATTTCCTGGCACTGATTTGAAACACAGCGCATGTCTTCTTGATGTTTTCACCCTTTTTGGACAATCAACCGCCAACACTGTCATCACAGACACTACCCGTTCCTTCAAACTTACAAATCAAATTCTTGTTTGTTAGCTCACTCGGACTGGTTGTCTTCATCTTCAACTCTGCTGCAAACTTCCTTTGAGCCGCAATTGGTCTATTATTGCTCGCATAGTAGACCTTCGCTAGTGCTATAAGCTCACACATGCAGTACAATAACAATTTTCAAATGCAAATATTCGACAACAATAAGAGAGATGTGCATGCTTATACCAATTCCCATTATGCCCTGCCGCCAACCATGCAGTTTGAACATCTTTATGCAAACTGGTCAGAACTTACAACAATTTTATTTCATATAGTTCAATAACTGTCACCCTGTAACTAGTCCGCAGCTCGCGTTCAAGTGGCTAGCATGGCTGCAGCTAAATCACTGGGTCATGGGTTCGATTCCTGGCATCTTGAGGAAAACCATTACTTCTGAACAGTATATAAGTTGTTTTATCATCACATAACTTTCACAGATTACACCCAGCTGAATATTTTCACTTTAAAGTACAGAAAGAGAAGATTCACTTCTAGCAACTTTGGTTGATTGCAATAAAAATGTAGTCATATGTAGTACATTCCTTCACTCAACAATAACTCTGTATCTCTTGTTAATAACACAAACCCTGACATATGAACTACCACTTACTTTCTGTCATTTGTCTTCCTTGTTGTATACAATACTGATGATTTTATGCAGATTTTAAAAAGGCGTTTTAATTGTTGTGATGTGAATTGTGGTGGTCGAAGACATCACTACAAAACTATTTTACTCAAAATGGTGCAGAAGCCACTGCACACACTTTGTGTATTTCCCCTTTGCTTTCCATTGTGTGTTGTTCTTTTCTTATTTAGGTACTGAAGAGAATAATGCTGATGCATCAAACGCCTTTAACACAACTATGACACCAGAAAGGATCTGTGACTCGTATGCCAACATGTCAGTTTTCCTTTCACAGAAGCACAAATAATGAGTGTAGACTGCCAGAGGGATTGGGGCTATGCTCCACTGCTCTTCTCTACCCTCAGGCAGACAAAGTTCTCATTTGCTTACATTTAAATCTGGCTGCCTTTGTATAAGTCCGCACTATCCCAGGCTCACATATTATGTGCATACCCAATACCAGCAATTTGGGGTAAAAAAAACTAGCATAGCATTTCAGCAATACTTTCATGGCCCAAAATATTTTTGTCTACATAGTTCAGAAAATATACGGAAAGATACCACTGGGAACAAAATCAAATGTGTAAATGTGTTTTCTTCTAAAAATCAAAATATGGGTTTTATATCTAAAAACAAAGATGATGAGACTTACCAAACAAAAGCGCTGGCAGGTCGATAGACACACAAACTAACGCTGGCAGGTCGATAGACACACAAACAAACACAAACATACACACAAAATTCAAGCTTTCGCAACAAACGGTTGCTTCGTTAGGAAAGACGGAAGGAGGGGGAAAGACGAAAGGATGTGGGTTTTAAGGGAGAGGGTAAGGAGTCATTCCAATCCCAGGAGCGGAAAGACTTACCTTAAGGGGAAAAAAGGACAGGTATACACTCGCGCACACACACACATATCCATCCGCACATACACAGACACAAGCAGACATTTTTTGTATTATTATACATTTTGTATTATTATACATTGGGGTGGCTTATTAGGAGACAGTTACTGCTATCATCATTTACTACTGTTTTCAGTGTCATATTGATACAGGAATTAACTAAAATGTGTTTTGAAAACATAAAATTACTTAATGTAGTCTCGTAATTTAAATGAAGTCACATTTAGTAGCTAGCATAAAACTTAAAAAGCCTTCAAATATGATTCAAACGCCCTACAATAATAAAGCACATAATAGTAATTAAACTGATAGATGAGGTTAACTGAATCTATTGATAGCAGATATCGGCTTTGTCCTGTAACAATATATGACGTGAAACGACTTATGTGAGCAAATAGAAAACTGACAATTATTCTTTATTTATATAATTTCTTGGAATCCGCTTTGTGACAACAAACACAGGAATGTAGTCTGAGATACAAGATAAAGTGAAAGTTTGGTTCCAAGTTGAGAAAGCCAACAAATGTGAATACGACATCTTAGTTGTGGTGTCATACTGATCTGTAGCATAGCCTGTGGTCTATACAAGGTTGGAAGGCAGCAGTTTGGTTGTGAGATGATAAAGCAGTATCATAGGATTTCACAAATGCTCTTCCACTGAGACGGCAATATGGGTGATTCCAAGTCAGTTCAACCAGGGGCTCCAGCTCGTAGTCTCAGATTTGACTGAAATTCAGTACACTAATTCTACCATGTGTGGAACACTTGTGTACAAAGTATTAGTTCCCCCTTGTGAAAGAAGGTGGCGTGACCTGGACATTGCAACCCGCATTTGGCAATCTATCTTCAGATCCAATTTCAGGTCTTAATAACTTTGGAACTATTCCACACAGTCCAATGAAATTTTTACAACCCAGTAACATCCATTTAGAGAAAACACTCCATGAATCGAAACACCAACAACATATTTCTGAGGGAAAATAAATTCCAAAATGTGATTAGAAAAATGTAATACGTTAAAAGGTACATATCGTAGGTGCCCTCTATGCCAAATATAATTCACTCAAAAAGGGTATAAATTTTTTGTGGTAAGCTTAATGTGGCCTACACACACACACACACACACACACACACACACACACACACACACACACACACACACACACACACAGAGAGAGAGAGAGAGAGAGAGAGAGAGAGAGAGAGAGAGAGAGAGAGAGAGAACTCATCATGCCCATATCAGGCACAAAAACTAAGTTACCTGCACATGATAATACAAAAATTTGAAAAATTACCTGAAAAACATGGATTTTCGAAGTGTGGTAGCACAAAAGGGACAAAAGGTTTCCAAGCCAAATTTCACACACTGCATAGGTAGACCATAATGATATATATCTCCAAATTTCAGCATGTTATTGCAAGACATTTGCTTACAATGGAAGTTGATGGATGTATTTGGTGATGTGGCCATTGTTCCACAACACATTAATCATAGCTAACACTTGGTTCAACAATCATAAAAGAAGGTTGTATACCTGGAAGAATCCTGGAGATACTAAAGGTATCAGATAGATTATATAATGGTAAGACAGAGATTTAGGAACCAGGTTTTAAATTGTAAGACATTTCCAGGGACAGATGTGGATTCTGACCACAATCTACTGGTTATGAACTGCAGATTGAAACTGAAGAAACTGCAAAAAGGTGGGAATTTAAGGAGATGGGACCTGGATAAACTGAAAGAACCAGAGGTTGTAGAGAGTTTCAGGAAGAGCATAAGGGAACAATTGACAGGAATGGGGGAAAGAAATACAGTAGATGAAGAATGGGTAGCTCTGAGGGATGAAGTAGTGAAGGCAGCAGAGGATCAAGTAGGTAAAAAGATGAGGGCTAATAGAAATCCTTGGGTAACAGAAGAAATATTGAATTTAATTGATGAAAGGAGAAAATATAAAAATGCAGTAAATGAAGCAGGCAAAAAGGAATACAAACGTCTAAAAAATGAGATCGACAGGAAGTGCAAAATAGCTAAGCAGGGATGGCTAGAGGACAAATGTAAGGATGTAGAGGCTTGTCTCACTAGGGGTAAGATAGATACTGCCTACAGGAAAATTAAAGAGACCTTTGGAGATAAGAGAACGACTTGTATGAATATCAAGAGCTCAGATGGAAACCCAGTTCTAAGCAAAGAAGGGAAGGCAGAAAGGTGGAAGGAGTATATAGAGGGTTTATACAAGGGCGATGTACTTGAGGACAATATTATGGAAATGGAAGAGGATGTAGATGAAGATGAAATGGGAGATAAGATACTGCGTGAAGAGTTTGACAGAGCACTGAAAGACCTGAGTCGAAACAAGGCCCCGGGAGTAGACAACATTCCATTAGAACTACTGATGGCCTTGGGAGAACCAGTCATGACAAAACTCTACCATCTGGTGAGCAAGATGTATGAGACAGTCGAAATACCCACAGACTTCAAGAAGAATATAATAATTCCAATCCCAAATAAAGCAGGTGTTAACAGATGTGAAAATTACCGAACTATCAGTTTAATAAGCCACAGCTGCAAAATACCAACGTGAATTCTTTACAGACGAATGGAAAAACTGGTAGAAGCGGACCTCGGGGAAGATCAGTTTGGATTCCGTAGAAATGTTGGAACATGTGAGGCAATACTAACCTTACGACTTATCTTAGAGGAAACATTAAGGAAAGGCAAACTTACGTTTCTAGCATATGTAGACTTAGAGAAAGCTTTTGACAACGTTAACTGGAATACTCTCTTTCAAATTATGAAGGTGGCAGGGGTAAAATACAGGGAGCGAAAGGCTATTTACAATTTGTACAGAAACCAGATGGCAGTTATAAGAGTCGAGGGCATGAAAGGGAAGCAGTGGTTGGGAAAGGAGTGAGACAGGGTTGTAACCTCTCCCTGATGTTATTCAATCTGTATATTGAGCAAGCAGTAAAGGAAACAAAAGAAAAATTCGGTGTAGGTATTAAAATTCATGGAGAAGAAGTAAAAACTTTGAGGTTCGCCGATGACATGTTAATTCTGTCAGAGACAGCAAAGGACTTGGAAGAGCATTTGAACGGAATGGACAGTGTCTTGAAAGGAGGATATAAGATGAACATCAACAAAAGCAAAACGAGGATAATGGAATGTAGTCAAATTAAATCGGGTGATGCTGAGGGGATTAGATTAGGAAATGAGACACTTAAAGTAGTAAAGGAGTTTTGCTATTTAGGGAGTAAAATAACTGATGATGGTCGAAGTAGAGAGGATATAAAATGTAGATTGGCAATGGCAAGGAAATCGTTTCTGAAGAAGAGAAATTTGTTAACATCGAGTATAGATTTAAGTGTCAGGAAGTCGTTTCTGAAAGTATTTGTATGGAGTGTAGCCATGTATGGAAGTGAAACATGGACGATAACCAGTTTGGACAAGAAGAGAATAGAAGCTTTCGAAATGTGGTGCTACAGAAGAATGCTGAAGATAAGGTGGGTAGATCACATAACTAATGAGGAGGTATTGAATAGGATTGGGGAGAGGACAAGTTTGTGGCACAACTTGACTAGAAGAAGGGATCGGTTGGTAGGACATGTTTTGAGGCATGAAGGGATCACAAATTTAGCATTGGAGGGCAGCGTGGAGGGTAAAAATCGTAGAGGGAGACCAAGAGATGAATACACTAAGCAGATTCAGAAGGATGTAGGTTGCAGTAGGTACTGGGAGATGAAAAAGCTTGCACAGGATAGAGTAGCATGGAGAGCTGCATCAAACCAGTCTCAGGACTGAAGACCACAACAACAACAACAACAACAACAACAACTGCTAAAAACCAGTTGATTGTGCTTTGAACAGAAGTTCTCCCAAACTTTAGCTACTGTACCCCTCTTTACACTGAGTGGAAAATTGTAAAGTCTTCCTGACACTGTGGTAAGAACAGGAACTGTCATAAGAATATGTTCAAAAGGTATCCAACACCTGTCTGCCAAACAGGCCAATGAAATGATCTTACTGGTCCTGCTGGTGGCATGAAATTCACAAATACATCACCTTCTGCTTCACAGCACGCTGCAACATATCCTAAGTACCATTTGTCATCATAAACAGCAATAACATAGCAACCTGGTTGTATGTTGCTGCTTTTGCTTCTGAATCCTGAGTCAGACACACTGTGAATACACATGTTGTGCATGAACCTATAGTTATAACCAGACAGTCTGCTCATCTGCACATTGTCGCAGACCGCTGGAGAGAAGTGATGATGGCACCTTGTGCCTGCAACAGCTTTAACGTGTTCTAGTCTGCTTTTTTGCAACTCTTCGACTGATTTCACCTCATCTTTCGAAACACAGAATGACTGTACGCCGGAGATATTTTTCTGTACCCAGATAAATAATTGAAGAGGTGTTAGAATGTGACCTTCTGTAGGGTGCAGCAGACTAGCTCGTGATGACATGCGCTTAATGGTAGCACCAATACCATCACATACATTTTTACCATGACTTGATGCAAAAAAATTCCATTCTGCGTGAATCTGACAATCATGGTAATGCATGCCTAAATTTTTGAGATTTTTACAGTTTTTTTACTGACTAGCTGCCCCATCACTGAAGTATTTCGCAAAATGTATGTGAGGCAGCTTGTTTTTCACATATGCCATGACAGTGCGAATGTGGGCATGAGCTGCTGTGGCATCATGAATTAAACAGTCACTAAAAACACACCGGTTCATGACAGACACATCACCTGATTCACCTCTATGGTAAATCGCAAATGACTGGAGAGTTACTTGACTGTTGGTCCCAATGATATCCTTGGATGGCATCTTGAACTATAAATGCATAATTTCCAGAAAAGTCTAGTATCACTATACTTTCATCTTGTTTCAAATTATCCTTACAAAACTGGAGATAAGCCGATTGTGCTGTTGCTGTGAAGCTGTGTGTGGTCAGTTTGTCAGTTTTTTGACAACACATTTCAACAAAATCTTCCACTGTACTTTGCTTTGTTTCAATACTTGTGCAATCCATGTGTGACCATTGTTTATAAGAGAAGTTCATCGTCACCCATAAGGAGTTCACCATACAGTTTGTTATTCATGTGTTCTGCAAGATTTGCCTTACCATGACACTTTTCACACCTGTGTATCATGCACTGGTAGGAACTGATGTCACACACTAGCAGCTTCATTGCACCTTTGTAATCCATACCAGAATCCTTTATAGCAGCAAACATCAGCTTAGCATTTTGATGGGTCTCACATACACAAACATTGTGTGTGCCCCCCCATTTTGGCTGAAGATTGAAAAAAGATGATAAACCTACTTTGGTATTGGGATACTTTTCCTTGAATTCTACATAGAGTTCTGATATGTTGCATAGCAACAGTCTTTTTTGCATCTGTACACGTACATTTCCCATTTTCACCGTTACATAGTCTTTTTCTCCAGCCATTATTTGGCTGTGGTCATTATTTTCAGAGAACTCCGACACTAGCACCTTTATTTCTGAACTCTATTGCTTACCCTGAGCCTGTTGAAGCACTCCTTGGGTTGCTTTTATTTTCCTAGCTTGCTTTACCATATATGTAGAAACATTGAATTCCTCTGCAGTGTAGTCAATAGACCAGGTGGAAGGTGCAAGGGTAAGAATAGCTACTTTTTTTTTGGCATGTGGATATGGTACATTTTTCTTTCAAATCATGGACAATTTTGTCAAACTCAGAGCATTTCTGGCATGATTTATGCTCCTTTGGAGCAGATAGTTCTTCCTCTTCCACCATTAGTGCTTCAGCTATTTTGTGTTTTAATTCCATTTGAGCTTCTTGTAGTTTTGTTCTACCACAGCAGGGCCTGTCTCTTTTCCCACCTTTGTTTGTCTTCATGGGAGAGACACCAAGAGCAGTCACTGAAGTATTTCATTGCTCTCATCCGCTGTGGTTGTAGGTGGCTGATACTCTTCGTCACTGTCATGTAAATCATCAGAATATTCTTCATTTTTTTAGCAGTGTAACACACCTGGAACATAACTTTTGTCCTGGTTTCATGTTAAGTCCCATGCACTGATTCACTTTCAATACTGATTTTATATCAATTTCTCTGAGGCTACAATTCACTGTCTTCTTATGAATTCGAAATGGATCAAAACAGCTTCTTTGTAGGAAAGAATACTTATCCAGAAAAACTTTCATATGATGAAAACAAACACTAAAGTTTCCTGGAACTGTACTTCTTGTGCCCACAGGGTGTATCCCGGATCTCCATAGCAACAAATCTTTGTCCGATTCATCCAGATCATACAGTACAAAGTGAATGCCACATTTTGTTCCATATGTTGTTTTATGACATTCAAACGCTTGTGCTCTACCAATATTGCAACTTGTTTCAACAAAATCACCATTAGCACACTCTTCTGCCTCCATACTGACTTTCCACAACAGTACTGAATCTTACAAACATGAGTAACCTGTAATTGTTGCTTGTTTCCTTTGTTGTTCCTGCCTAACAAGGACTCATTCTGTCCCTGAAAACTACCACTGTTTAACTTTCTGTTGCCTAATGGTTCCCAACAACAGCTGCTGCTTTATCTGAAACAAGCTGTCTGCATCATCACTATTACTTGCTGAATTGTGTTAAACTTAACCAAATACTTCTCTGTCAACTTTTATTGTGCACAAATGCCTTGCAATAACAAGTTGAAATTTTGCCGCATATTACATTATGGTCTACTTATGCAGTGTTTGAAATTTGGCTTGGATATCAATTTCCCTTTTGTGCTACCACACTTTGAAAATCCATGTTTTTTGAGGTAATTTTAAATTTTTTTTATTTTCATGTGCATGTAACTCTGTTTATGTGACTAATATGGGCAAGATTAGTTCTATGTGTGTTTAGGCCACATTAAGCTTACCACGAAAAAGATTAATACTCTTTTTGAGTGAATTATATTTGGCATAGAGGGCACCTACAATATATACCTTTTAACGTATTACATTTTTTTAATCACATTCTGGAAGTTTTTATTTTCCCTCCGAAATATGTTGTTGGTGTTTTTATTCATAGTGTGTGTTCTCTAAGTGGATGTTACTGGGTTGTAAAAATTTCACTGGACTGTGCAGAATAGTTCGAAAGTTATTAAGACCTGAAGTTGGATTTGAAGATAGATTGCCAGATGCGGGTTGCAATTTCTGGGTCACGCCACCTTCTTTCACAAGCCATAATTCTGGAACTAATTGGCACAGGAACTTAAAATTTTGTACATGAGTGTTCCACACTTGGTAGCATTGGTGTGCTAAATTTCAGCCAAATCTGAGACTATCATACTGGAACATTTTCTCAAATTGGTTGAACTGACATGGAATGACCCATATACAATTTCACTGTCCACATAATAGAGTCTTTAATTAGTAAAATGTCACCAATAGGAATTTTCTGTGACTTGTCCAAAGCATTTGATTGTGTGAAGCATGACATTATGTTACAGAAATTAAAATTCTATGGTATAACTGGAATAGCATATGAGTGGTTTAAGTCATACCTACAGAACAGGAAGCAAAAGTTTCCTTATATGGGTCAAGTGATTTAAATAAATTTGCCACTTCATCTAACTGGGGTGAAATTACATTAAGTGTTCCACAGGGTTCAATCATGGGTCCCCTTCTGCTCTTGATATATGTGAACGACCTCCCTTCCTATCTGAAACAGGAAGCTGAACTGACACTGTTGGCTGATGATACAAGCATCATTATTAATCCAGTAAAAGAAATTCGAATTGAAAATGATACAAATAAGGTCTTTGGAAAAGTTATTAATTGGTTTTCTGCAAATGGGCTAGCTCTAAACTCTGAAAATACACAGTACATCCAATTTTCTGCTGGAAAAAGTACAATTCCTTCAATAAATATAACACATCAACCGAAGTCAGTAGACAGGGTAGAGCATTCTAAGTTTTTGTGTGTACATACAGATGAGAATCTTAATTTAAAAATTCATATTTTGGATCTCCTAAAGTGACTAGGTTCAGCAACTTTTGCGATCAGAATAATTGCCAATTTTGAGGATATAGAAATTAGTATGCTACCATACTTCGCATACTTTCACTCTCTGATGTCATACGGAATAATATTTTGGGGTAACTCAACATTTAGACAAAGTATTCACTGCTCAAAAGAAAGTGGTTAATGTGTGGGGTTCATAGTTGCACATCTTGTAGGCATCTTTTTAAAAGATTGGGAATTCTTACAACAGCCTCACAATACATCTGCTCACTAATGAAATTTGTTCTCAACATGGACCAGTTTAAAAACAGTGACATTCATGATTATAGGCCCTAATACCAGAAAAGAGACTTACACTATCCTTTGCTCAACCTATCTTTGGCACAGAAAGGGGTAAAATATGCTGCTATAAAAATTCTCGACAAATTACCAGATGAAATAAGGTGTCCGACAGTAATAGCTTGAAACATAAATTGATGTCATGTCTCCTTAACAACTCCTTCTATACCATAGATGAATTCTTGAATAGAAATAAATAAAATAAATATTATTTTTTTGTTTCATATATACTTTTCTTGTGCACTTGACACATTCCACATCATAACGGCTACTGTAAAGTGGGATTGATCAATGGAACACGAAACCAACCAACCAGGCTTCAATTAATCCAAAGGACACAAGACAGCAGGGCCTACATATAACTAATGCTTTCCTACGGACCAGTGACTGATGAGTAACTTCTTGTTGTCCAACTGTTCTACAGAAATAGGTGAACAATTACATACAACGTTCTACCAACCTACAATTTTATGTACCCTACGTAAATATGGCCAAAAAGGATACACATAAAGACATAAAACCAAAAAGTGCAGATAGGCAATGAAGATATCTAACCTATAATACTGGTGATACCCATCTGCGTCACAGAAGTGGCAGTAAAGATGATCTCTTCTCAAATGCCTGTACAATTCATCATTGTCCATATATCTTTGATCACAAAACTCACACAACGGATGACCACGATGAGATCTGTCATCTGGATCCCCTTTCCTCCGGTGTTGTGCTAACTCTTGGCGTGTGTAGCATCTTCTTTCTCGAGTAAATATCTGAAAATGACGTAAGCCCTATATAGTGACAACTAAACAATCCCTCCAGAAACTAACTGCGTTTTTGCTGATCTCACCTTTAAATTGTCAACACACAGATCACAGTAATGGAGTTCATGCGTTTTCCTCATATGATCCTTCAAACTTTGGAAAGTTCTGAAAGCTGGGGAGCCAGGGCACACAGTGCAAACGTGTTCTAAGAGCTTGTTGTAAGCGGCTTGAATTCCTTGGTTTTCGAAACAGATTCTAAACTTCTTATCCATAAGATAGTGACCATCCCTTATAGACCGAAATGGTTTAACTTCCTTTGTGAATATTACCTAATAACAACAAGACATATTATACAAAAGCATAAATAGTTAAACGTGCTAAAGATGTACTGATTTCAATTAATTTTTTTGGGGAAAGATCACATTGAAGCCTTTATTCGCTCACCTTAGGCATATCCTGTCTGCATATGGGACATTCATTCTGACGACACAACACTCGCATCCTTGTGGAGCATTCATAACATACAGCGTGATCACATTCTCCCACAGAATATATAGACACATTTTTGAAACAAACAACACACGTATTCTCTGAATTTTCGTACACTTTGCCACTTGACATTCTTACTAGCGTTGAAATTTTGAATATTTCCAAATACAAAGTAATATTCTAAATGTAGAAACACTGGTTGACACTAACGAAGTCAACAAGATCAATATGAATTCTGTTGGCCAATGTAAGCTTACTGTGTCTTTATAATTTTTCAACGTATCCCAAACTCAGTGTCCCACAAATAAAACTACAGCAACACATTAAAAAACTACCTCCCTCTTCAGTCTTTGCATTCACGCTTAACAGCAAAGACTGAAATTCCCCGTATGCCAAAGATCTAGTAGGAGCATCATCGATTACTGGTTGAAATGTAATGTCTTTTTACATAGTTATAAATTAAATGGGTTTTCTTTCTAAGCAACATGCAAAATAGTTGCATAAATTCACTTTATGAAAGGGATATTATTCTTAAAAACTCGTTCAAACTTAGTGCTCGCAACTTTTTTTTATCAGTTGCGCTATCAACGTCAACACTTTCAGAACAACTCATTATTCATTTTGAATAGATAATGCTTTTACCAGGAGTTTTATCTAATACAGAAATTTAAAAATGTCGATTAAGATCTTCTATTGACTTAACCAGCAAAGTACCTCTTAGATGAATGCCTATAAGATCTTTACCAAACTGTACCTTCAGTCGGTCAGTAAAGATGGAGACAGGCGGAGCGTATGGGGGTGGAAAGGCGGGTGCTCCGTTTGATCCTATACAATTTGTACAGAGACCGCAAGTTATTTTGAGAGCAGCATGTTTGGTAAGCATTTAATTTTGATGTTAATTGTAAACGTTCTGTATGGATTACTTATGTCAGGTCATTTCAAACAGTACATACTAATTTTGACAGCTTCACCGCCATGATTCGTTCGGCTGCTAAACTTTGGCCTGAGTCGATTGTAGGATAATATTGATTTTTTTAGGACTAATTCTTGCCGAGAATATCCGAATTACCAGTTCATTAATTTCAGTTTTTCGTTTATATTTTATAGTTAAAGCGTATCTCATGCAGAAATTGTAAATCGCTTATCTGACAAGAAAATACCTCTTTTTCAGCTGTTCGCAATAATTGTATTTGGATGTATTTCGTCTCAAGGCTACAGGTTTGATCGTGAAACTAAGAAAGATGTTTGCCTATATAATGAAGATACCAATGCCTGCAACTATGGTGTTGGAATTGGAGTTATAGCATTTCTTGCTTCAATCGGTTTTCTTGTCGGAGAATTCATGTTTGAGCAAATGTCTTCAGTCAAGACTCGAAAGCACTATGTGCTTGCTGATTTGGGATTTTCAGGTAAGCCAGTATATCTACTCCTGAATCTTCATCGGTAGTTTATTTTCATAACGGCAAAGTAAGGTAGGTCTATTTTGATGTAAGCTCGTAAGCAAAATGAATCAGCTTTTGATTGACTTTAAGAAAACAATGAATCTAGATCTAGGTAAATTTATTATAATGCACCACAATCCTTTGAAGCATTGGTTGTAGACTTCAGTATTAACGCACCCATGGTATGTAACAGTTCCAATACTTCTACTGAACCAAGACGTTCATACAGACAATTATGTTTTATAGCTGTTATAACCTAAGCGTCATATTACTTATAAGATATTTGACAGTTAGGCTAACTGCAGCAGTTGAATGGTATTTGTCAATGTATCGATAAATTTAAAAAAAAAAGGTAATGTTAATGAACTGATATTCGTGGAAATTTTAGTACTAGTTTGTATTAGATTGAGTTGTACTTGTAGGAAGCAATATATATATAAATAAATCACGTTTCCTTCGGATTAATTGAAGCCTAAAAAGACAGACTAGTGATTTCCCCGGACCTGTTCTTGTTTATTGAAATTTCATTGAATGTCTTCACAAGGATTTTTTTAGCTTTTGAAGGTATTTCTATTACAGTTGAAATACAAAGAAAGTGACTTCAAGGATTAACATAATGAGGGGCACGAAGGAAAATGAACGATGGCCCCATTAGAGACTATTGTAGTGCTCACTCTTCTAGTTATATAGAAACTGGGGGAAATCTTTATCTTCATAACAGATATTCGATATATATAAGCATGTATTTATTTTAATAAGAGAGTAATAGTTTTAAGACGACAAAATTTTTAGATATTTGGATTATCTGAAAGGGGTGGTGTGTGCGTGCACGTGTGCTTCAGATTTTAATATATTTTTTAATGTGATTAGTAGTAGTAGTAGTAGTAGTATATGCTGCCTTATGGCAGATCTTGTCGTGGTTTAAGCCTCTTCCACTTTTGTCTGTCCATAGCCAATCTTTTCATTTCTGAATATTTGTCTCCTGTGATATTGTCCAGCATTTGATATCTTCTTTACCCTTTTCCCCTTTTTCCGTCCACCATTCCTTCTATTCCTCCCGCCTGTAAACAGTCCATCCTCAAACAATATCCAATCCAGTTCCGCTTTCTCTTTCTGATGACTTTCAGCATGTTTTTCTCCTCCAACTCTTCTTAATATTTCTTCATTCCTTACTTGGTCTTCCCATTTCACTTTTCCATTCTTCTCCATATCCACATCTCTAGTGCCTCCAATCTTCATTTCTCTTCCTTCCTCAATATCCAGGTCTCTGCACCATGCAATGCAATGCTCCAGATGTAACATTCGGCAAGTCTTTTCCTTATATCTTTGTTTAGTGCTCCGAAAAGTAATTTTTGTTTCCTCTTGAATCCTTCTTTTGCCATTGCAATTCTTTTCCTAATATCATCAGTATTAAACTTCCCAAGTATTTGAAGTTATTCACTTCCTCTGTTTCCTCTCCCCATATTTTCATACGACATTTTCTCCCCTTTCCTTCAATTACCATGCTTTTCGTTTTCTTCTTTTTGATCTTCATTCCATATTCTTCTAATTTTGTGTTTAGATCATTTAACAGTTGTTCCATCTCTCTTGCACTCTGTCATCACAACCATCTTGTCTGCATGAGAACAGCCAATAAATAATTCAATTATTTTCCTTTGTGGGATAGATCTCTGCAACATCATAATGTACCCCCCCCCCCTCCCCCTCCAGGCCTGTTTATATAACATATTTTGGCAATATTATGTTACTATATGTAACAAAGATGTGTAGGAAGTGGGATACTATGGTGGTTGTAAGCCACGAATGGAGAAGAGACACCTGTATCACGAGAATACTAGAAAGTTAATTAAAATGGACAACTAGTACAGTGTGTACAGTCAGTAATGTTGTCGAGCTTGCATGGAAGTCATGGTGTGCTGTCTCAAAGGGCTTCCACACAGCTCATGCCAAAGATGTTGAGTCGCATTAGGACAAATGTCCCCACAGAGCTGACCTGCCCCCAGTAAGTGTGAAGCACTGTGCAATGTGGCAACCCATCTGCATTTACAGATGTGAAGGTGCCAGTCAGTCACTCTGTGGTGGCGCAGGTGTGCACAATCAGCTGGGCCGTGTCTGACGTATGCAGAGGGATTGTCTGGACAATTCTTCGGGCAGTGTTGGGAGCGTTCATGACCAACCACGTCATGGGTAGCCTTACGTGAGACATGTTTGGACCTTTCCCTGCAGAGGAAGAAATAGTGCAGCAGGTGCTATACACATAGTAGGGGACGAGGTGTTTTGGGGGTAGTCTGGTGCAGCCATACTGTGACGTTAAAGGTGAGGGCAGGTCGTTTGGCTCGTGTGGAGACACTGCAGTCACATAGCTCTTGTGGCACCTGAAATGTTGAGTTTTATGTGTCGGGGTAGACAGCATCATTGTCATCTTCATCATCCATCGATGGTAGAGGAGGTCAGTGTTGCAGTATGTACGCTGTTGTGAGGTGGTCAAAGGAGACAAGGATAGGTTTGTCATTAATCAAAATGTCAGAGCTATTGGTTCCATATTGGAGTTCTTTGTAGGGTCCCAAATAAGGAGGTTACAATGTGGGACGTATTTTATCACACAGTCACTTGACTTGATCAGTGTTAGAGATCTCTGTGAATAAATACTTTTGATGTGGAGTGTGGCGACAGTTGGTGTCTGCCGTGATATCATCCAGTTGTTGTATTAATGTGAGAGAGAACATAAATAAATCGTTCAGATTCAGGCAGTGGCACAACAGTATCAATATGGGTGTGCCTGAAACGCACTGTTTAGATGTGGAAGTTGCCTAATGTAGATGGAGTGTGAAATTGTTTTGCTTTGTTGGCAGAGTGAATGGAATCGTGCCGTGTGGTGACAATTGCGTTTTACATTGGGTTCCACAAAACTGTCCATAAAAGCACATTGTTGCCCCAATACCATGTGGCTGAGGTCGTGAAGTCTGCCAGGTACTTCACATCAAACATGTTGCAGGGGGGACTAATCACCATGATTTCTCTAGAGACACATGAGAGTAATGTGGTGGCTGTTGTTTCAGGCAAAGTACGTTGTTCAATCTGGAGCAGTGAACCAACATATCCATAACCAGGGGGTCACATAGGCCTTCTGGTAATACTGGTTA
Organism: Schistocerca serialis cubense; assembly: GCF_023864345.2. Classification (NCBI taxonomy): domain Eukaryota; kingdom Metazoa; phylum Arthropoda; class Insecta; order Orthoptera; family Acrididae; genus Schistocerca; species Schistocerca serialis. The sequence continues at coordinate 709,107,732 of NC_064639.1, forward strand.
CAAAGTAGTATGTATGGATGAAGTAACTACTTCAATTTTGATATGTGCTACCAGACTCTCCGTATTTACTTTTATAAACTTAACACTAAAGTAGTGTTTTTGAATTTACAGTACACACTTTTTGGAACCAAAAAATAAATCCTTCAATTATGTGTACCTCCTGGCCAACAATTTAAGTAATTATTGATGTGTGAATCCTGCGTATCGGAGATTATATATAATCCCCCCCCATCATGTCAGAGTTTTAGCTTTAGTAATTCCTGAGATAATGAGAAACATTTGCAGAAAATGCATAGTCATTCAGAGATAACATCTAAAAGTTGAAGTAAAGAAAAACTGCCTAAATCATTCCAGCACCCTCTTCCTCCATCTGAAGGATCTTGCTGCTTCTGTTATATTGTTGTCCATAATTTCTGCCGTGTTAATTTGCTGTCTGTCCGGTTTTTGTAGAAGTAATTCGGTATTATGGCCAGACTTAATTCCACATTACCTCAGAACTTTCATTCTGCCTGCATTTCCATCATTGGAGGTAATTGCAGCACCATTAACCGCAATCTTTTTCTAGCCTACAAATAGGTGTTTGGACACCCTGGTCCGTACAACATTTACATTTTGAGTTTTTCCTGTGAGGCATTTCTTCAGAAGATCTGGGTGTGCTAGTTCTCTATGTACTGGCTTTATTATTCCAACAGCTTCAGGGATGTTGTTTCTTTGGATGTATTTGGTTCCTGCTGCATCAGCATTGTGGTATTTACACCAGCCAATTGAAAAAATGTTGTGCAGTGGCTTCTTATCACTTAATGTCCTACAGAAATAAGTTGCCCTTACTGCTTCTCCCTTTCCTTCCCGGTTTTTTGTATTTTTTCTAATAGCTTGGCCACAGCATTCACTTAGCTGATCGATCATTTTGCAGTCAAACAGCCTGTGATAGTCTTGCCATCTTAAGTTTTTTTGCTAAAGTTCTGCCTGTTCTACAATCTCTACCCATTCAGTTCTAAACATGTCACACACATTCTAACTTTTGTAGTATTAGGTCATCATAGAGCATGCTAGCAATTATTCACTTAAATGAATTTAATGTAGTGAATCCCACATTATTTGAGTGCTGAAAGATCTTCACAACAGAGGCACTTTGCGTTCCTCCACTGGATCCCTTCTGACAGTTGTTTTCCTGCAGTTGTTTCTTTGATTATTCTTTCCCTCTTTTGTGTATCCATGGCTATATTTTGACAATGCTTAAACATCTGGCACCTGCCTGGTATCGATACTTACAGCAATTGTACAAGAATGTTTAGATTGATGGCACCTTTTCTGCCCAAGAGACTTCCACACTAAGAAGTAAACTGTCTCTTTTGCAGAAATTTTCAGAAATTCTCACTGCCACACATATTACAGTATGTAGTTTAAGTATTGTTTTTAGAACACTTCAGCCTAATATTAAACTGGTATCCCTGGCAGTTGTTTCACTGCATACTCTAGTGCTGCTTAGTCTTCTTTGTGGAAGGATGTGGTGGTGAAGCACCTTATTCAGTGTTTCTTTCCCTGACATCATTTTGCGGCTCTAAACTTTTAACAGGACATGTTCTGTAGAATCCATTTCCCTTCTTTCTTCTTCTCTTAAATATTCCCTTTAGTGGAGTCATATTAAGAGATAATAATAATTTGATGAGCAAAATCCCAAATATACACAAAAATGTAGTATGCCTTGCAAAATGAAAATATCACCTTGCATTATACTACAGACTTAGTGATATGATATGACATGACAGCAACCTATGCAGCGGGATGTTTACTGTGAATCATTGTAACGAGTTCGGTAGAAGAGTGACAGCAGCAGAGGCAGCCAGAAACATTTGTGCTGTGTATGGGGATAATGCCATTGGACAGAGCATGGCAAGAAAATGGCTTTCTTGTTGTAAGGGAATTGTTTCGACATTAATGGCTCTCCACATTCAGGAAGACCTTCAGGGTTTGATGAAGTGTGTCTAAACACATTAAACCACAATGATCCACATCAGTGTACTGGAGAACGGGCAAATGTGCTGATCTGCGATCATTCCACCATCGTGCGACATGTGCATGCAATGGGGAAAGTTCAAAAATCGGGTGCATGGGTACCACATGCTGCATCCAAAATCACAAAAGTAGATGGGTAGCTATATGTGCATATCTGCTTGCTTGCCTTCAGTTGGCTCATGAAGAACACTGACCAATCCTATCCTGTACTGTTACTGGCGATGAGAAATTGTGTTTTTATGCTAACATTGAAAAGGAAGAAATAGTTGAGTCCAAAAAAGCATACACTTCCTGTACAGGCTTGTGCACATCTATAAAAGATAATGTTATGCATCTGATGGACTAGGGATGCTGTGATATACTAAGAATTGCTTCAAAGAGGTGCAGTCATCACTTCTGATATTTGTTGTCAACAACTGAATGCCTTCTAGATGCAGTCAAAGAACAGCAACCAGGAAAACCGCATGAAGTTATGCTACTTCATGATAATGCCTGCCTGAATTCTGCTGTATAAGAGTTTTGTTGGGAAGAAATTCTGCACCCACCTTATTCGCCTAATCTTCCACACTCATATTTTCATCTTTTTTTGCTGTATACCGAACAACCTTCAATGAACTTCCTTTCCGGATGAAAATGCGCTCCAAACATAGCTTGACAAGTTCTTAGTGTTGAAACCATAGGATTTCTGCAGTTGTGGATTCGAAAAGTTACCCTGCCATTGGCAGACTGTTGTAAATAGTGAATCAGAAGGTATTATTGACGACTAAAGTCTATGTGTATTGGTTTATTTATTAAAACTGTGCAGAACACTACAAACTTCTGCACCAAATAAGTGCTAAGAGGTTCTTCTGGGAACCCCATAAGGCATTGATAGCTCCTTGTAGCACCTGCTGTCACACAGGTTTCTTTTATCGAACACGTTCTGCTGCTTGTCGCTAAATAGTAAAATATAAAATAAATAATAAACTAATGTAGGATATCTCCATTGAAATAAAAGTTTGGCCCATTCAGTTGTTTTGAAAATCAAAATAAAATCAGTTGTATGCAAGCTGTCTCATTTAGACAAGAAGGGTACAGTAAAGGTTGCACCTATGCTGCTTACGCAGAAAATTTCTGAATTTAACTCTGCCGATTTATGCAGGCACAGGCCGAACGGTTCTAGGCGCTTCAGTCTGGAACCGCGCGACCGTTACAGTCGCAGGTCTTTCTCCCAAGAAAACGGGGTACCCCAGGGCTCCGTGCTGAGTATTGTACTGTTTGCCATTGCCATAAATCCAGTTATGGATTGTCTCCTTCCTGATGTCTCGGGCTCCCTCTTTGTGGACGATTTTACGATCTACTATAGCTCTCAACAGACCAGCCTTCTTGAACGTCTTCAAGGATGTCTTGATCGCCTCCACTCTCGGACCATCGAAACCGGCTTCCACTTTTCTCCCAGTTAGACCGTTTGTGTTAACTTTTGGCGTCGTACAGAGTTTCTTCTGCCTTCCTTACATCTAGGCCCTGTCAACCTTCCATTCGCGGACGTTGCTAAATTCTTGGGTCTTATGTTTGGACAGAAAGCTGTGCTGGTCCTCCCACGCTTCCTATCTTTCGGCTCGCTGTCTGCGATCCCTCAACACCCTCCGTGTCTTGAATGGCACCTCGTGGAGAGAGGACCGAGTGGTCCTTCTCCACCTCTATCGCACATTAGTGCGCTCTAAATTGGACTATGGAAGCCTAGTTTACTCCTCTGCTCGGCTGTCTCTTCTTCGGCGTCTCGACCCTATCCACCACCGTGGATTACGTTTAGTGTCTGGAGCTTTTTACACCAGCCCTGTGGAAAGCCTTTATGCTGAGACTGCTGAACCTCCGCTGTCTAATCAGCGAGCTGTCCTTCTGAGTCGTTATGCTAGCCATCTGTCTTCCATGCCTGCAAATCCGGCCCATGACATTTTTTTCGACGCCTCCTTGGATTTAGGGTATCCTGGCCCCCTTCCTCCCTACTACCGTGAGTCCACTACCGTCAACTGCCCCATTCTCTTTCCTTCCACTTTCCTAAAACTTTCTTGACAACTTGGGGCACAGCACTGCCTTGGCTCGGCCCCGGACCTGCCTGCTCCGTGACCTTTGTCGATTTCCCAAGGATGGTACCCCTTCACTTGTTTGTCGGGCATTTTCTGCTCTATGCGCACAAATGAAGGGTGCCACATTTATTTACACTGATGGCTCAAAAACATCGTTTGGTGTAGTGGGTGCCTATATTGTTGGCAACACCCCAGTCGATTTCTGCTTCCCGACCAGTGTTCGGTTTATACTGCGGAGCTTTACGCTGTTCTCCAGGCTGTCCAATACATCTGTCGCCATCAGCAGATACAGTATGTTATCTGCTCAGACTCTCTCAGCTATCTCCTCAGTCTCCAAGCTCTCTACCCTGTCCACCCTCTGGTCCAACGGATTCAGGACTGCCTCCACTTGCCCCACTTGAGGGGCGTCTCTGTGGCGTTCCTCTGGATCCCAGGACATGTTGGTATCTGTGGAAATGAGGCGGCCGACATAGCGGCCAAGGCTGCAGTCTCTCTTCTTCAGCCAGCTATTCGCGTGATTCCCTTCGCCGATCTACGGAGTGTTTTATGTCATCGTGTTGCTCTTTTATGGCAAGCACATTGGTCGACACTTCCCAATAATAAATTGCGGGACGTGAAAGCTCTTCCCTGTGCTTGGACCTCTTCCTCCCGAGCTCATCGGGTGGAGGTAATTTTAACTAGACTCCGGATAGGGCACTGTCTTTTTAGCCATCGACATCTTTTAAGTGGCGATCCTCCCCCACTGTTGCCACTGCTCTCAATTGTGGATGGTGAGACACCTTTTACTTGAGTGCCCCTATTTTACTCAGTTACGCTCCCGTCTACAGCTGTCGCCTGGTATATCTTCCATTTTAGCAGATGACCCATGATCAGCTGATCGTGTTCTCGAGTTCATTAGTGCCAGTGAGATGACATCAGTAATTTGAAGCTCTTTTTGGGGACAACCACCCTTCTATAGTGGTTTTTTTAGCTTTCCTTCTGTTTTTTGTTTCCCCCCTTTTTTGAGTTTTGCTCCCATTGCTGGTGGTTTCCAGTTTCATTTTTTAGCTTTAAGTCACAGACCGAGCACTAATGACCGTAGCAGTTTTGCGCCCTAAAACCATAACAAAAAAACAAAAAATAGCAAAACCTAGCTTGTAAATCACACGACTTGTTTCACAGGTAGCCCTGCCTTCGATGGGATAGGTGATGTTAGTGACCGGACTGGAGTAGGTGGTGGTAGGAGGATGTATGGGACAGGTCTTGCATCTAGGTCTATTACAGGGATATGAGCCATGAGGTAAGGGATTGGGAGCAGAGGTTGTGTAAGGATGGACGAGTATATTGTGTAGGTTCAGTGCATGGCAGAATATCACGGTAAGTGGGGTGGGAAGGATAGTGGGCAGGACATTTCGCATTTCAGGGCACGACGAGACGTAATAGAAACCCTGGCGGAGAATGTAATTCAGTTGCTCCAGTCCCGGGTGGTACTGAGTTAAGAGGGGAATGCTCCTGTGAGGCCAGACTGTGGTACTTCGGGAGGTGGTGGGAGACTGGAAAGATAAGGCACGGGAGATTTGTTTTTGTACAGGGATGGGAGGATAATTATGGTCAGTGAAGACTTCAGTGAGACCCTTGGTATATTTTGAGGGGGGCCTGCCCATTACTGCAGATGCGATGACAGCGGGTGGCTAGGCTGTACGGAAGGGACTTCTTGGTATGAAACGGGTGGCAGCTGTCAAAGTGGAGGTATTGCTGGTGGTTAGCAGGTTTTTATATGGACGGAGGTACTGATGTAGCCTTCTTCGAGGTGGAGGTCAACATCTAGGAAGGTGACTTGTTGGGTTAAGTAGTACCAGGTGAAGTAAATGGGGGAGAAGTTGTTGAGGTTCGGGAGGAATGTGAGTAAGGTGTCCTCACCTTCAATCTAGGTAGCAAAGACGTCATAGATGACATCCACCTCCACCTGAGAGGTGGCTACATCAATATCTCCGTTCATATCAAACCTACTAACCACCAGCAATACCTCCACTTTGACGGTTGCCAACCGTTTCATACCAAGAAGTCCCTTCAGTACAGCCTAGCCACCCGTGGTCGTCGCATCTGCAGTGATGAGCAGGCCCCCTCAAAATATAACGAGGGTCTCACTGAAGCCTTCACTGACTGTAATTTTCCTCCCATCCTTGCACAAAAACAAATCTCCTGTGCCTTATCTTTCCAGTCTCCCACCACCTCCCAAAGTCCCACAGTCTGGCCACAGAGGAGCATTACCCTCTTAACTTAGTACCATCAGTGACTGGAGCAACTGAATTACATTCTCCGCCAGGGTTTGATTACCTCTTGCCGTGCCCTGAAATGTGAAATGTCCTGCCCACTATCTTTCCCACCCCTCTTACCATGATAGAAAAGATTTATGGTCACCTGACATCTTACTCCATGAATAGAAATGTAGTCTGGTCTTTTGTGAAACTTCACTGTCATTAAACGCACTGGCGTAGGCCTTCTCAAAATGTTACCTCTTATTATAATAGGTTTGATATAAAGTTTCACTTTTACTGGAAGTACTAGATAAATTCCAAAATTTCCTCAATGTAATGGCCACATTTTGGGTCACTACTTGCCTTGTTGTCATGAAAGATGGAGTATAAGCCTTCATGTTTTTACCCCCCCAAAAAACAATTTGACTCCAAACTAAACTGTTTGCAGCTTCACCAGAGCAGGTTTCTATTTTGATGTGATAACGGCCTAAAAATACTATGTTTGTGCTATATTTATTTATGTCTTTTACTCTCGTGATAAAGTAGTTTACCAAAGGCATGGTAGTGAGTGACCCACTTTCTTATGCTTGCTTTCAGTTAACACTTGAGACAAACTTCAGTTTCAGTATACATATGTATTTGCTTTTCATTTTGAACTCTGCCACTTACCAATTCTGCAACTTTTATGTGATCATTGAAATGGCATCTACTGTCTCTCTGCATACACCTGCAGAGCTGCTCCTTTGCTACTCATTCTCTCTCCTGTTTATTGATTGTCTCAAGGCTTCTCATCTCTTCTTTGCACTGTGAGTAGTCACTGGTACTGTGTGCTTATCTGATATTATGTTTTCTATCTCGGCTTGTCTTTTTTTGTTGATATTACTGTATCTTGTGTATCCATATAGAGGTGGCTCTCCTGCAATGTCTGTAGGACAATGGTGACAACTGCCAATGTTTTAGATTTTTTGGAGGAGTGGTGCTTGTGTTAAGGTAGAAGGAATGCAAAGTAGAATTAGAACTGGATTTGTTGAAGTGGAAGATGGGTGGGGCTGGATGGTTTCAGGTAAGGTGGGGTGATCTTACTTAAGTTTATGATCTTAGTTCAAAGAAAATTCTGTTCATGTATTGATTTTACACTTCGTTTTTCAAACCTTTGTTTCTTAACATTTTCGATCTCTTTAAAAATGCTGTCATAAAAAAATCTCAGTTTGTCAGGTAACACTGGTAATCCAAAATTAAAATTTCTCTGCTGTTTAACTGCTTTATTTAGAACTAATTTAGTGAGAATGAACTGTCTTTTGGAAAATTTGGTCCACAGCAATGTCCTGGCCTGTAACTGTTCTAATGTACTTTGGAGCCCAAAAATGTTTTTTTTTGTTAAGTTTTCTTTTGTCAGAAAACTGTGAGTGCCTCCAAAGGCTGACGCGAACTAGTATTCTGTAACAGTCTTAAGAGTATCTTGTGTCCATTATTCAATAGCGAATGAACTTCGTAGTTATTCAGTACCCCTTAGTCATCAGTCTTGTTTATTGGATAGTGGCTACTTTCCAGTGTTGCCGACCCCCCCCCCTTTTTCAAGTGCAGCTAAATGCGTTACCTGTGGCAGGGATGCCCATGAGGGTGCTGTCAACCTCCGTCCCCTCATTGCGTCAACTGCATGGCTGACCGTGCTGCCTCCTCTCGCGACTGCCCCGTCTACAAAGATGAGAAAAGTAGACAGGAAATTTGAGTGAAAGAGAAGGTGTCGACCTCAGATGCTTGCAAGTTATTAAATAGCAGAAAGCCCACTGTGCTTCCGGCAGGGAAATACAGTACCGTTCTCGCCTCTCCTTGTCCTACATGGGAGGTAGCTACACAGACATGCGATCTCACATTCAGCGATTCGGTCCTCAGATCGGCCAGTGCTAAGATCGCCGGATCAACGTCTCTTCTTCCTCCCACCAACCCTAAGGCTCAGTCATCATCATCATCAAAGACGAGGTCCTCTAAATCAGATGCTCTGACCTTCAACAAAGAACCGACACGCGAAGATTTCTTGCATACCCGAACTTCACAGCCATCAACTGTTCTTTCGACCAAACGTAATTCTTCAAAGAAGGCTCATAGTAGAGTTCTCCATCTCCGCCGCGGCACGTTTCTTCTCCTGCACCACCCAGTGGTTGCCGTCCCCGGCCATCTTCAGTTTCGTCAGGCCGCATCTCTGGTAGCCAATCATCTGGCCTTTCACCAGCGGAGGGAGCTGCCCCTCCTGTCCAGCTCAGGAAGGTGGCAGACGCAACTGTTGAGTTGATTGACCATGACTCACCACCTATTGATTGCAGCAGCAGTGCTCCCTCGAAGCCAAGCCCTCAGCGGCCATCGAGGTGACCCTTTCTTGTTTCTTTATTTTCTTTGTTTTCATAATGGCACTTCTTCAATGGAATATTCGCGGCATTCAAGCCAACCAAGAGGAACTACAATTGCTCCTTCGAATGCACTGCCCGCTTGTCGTAGGTCTCCAAGAAATGAAGTATTGACCTGGCACACTATACCTCCATGTGTTTTGACCTACCCCCTGTGGCAGGTATTCCGGCTCATGGAGGGTTCATGTTGCTGGTTCGGGATGATGTCTACCATGATCCAATCGCATTGCACACAGATCTGCAGGCAGTTGCCATCCGAATTACTCTCCCCACTTTCACATTTTCGATTTGTACTGTTTACACTCCACCATCGTCTGCCTTTACTAGGGCAGGCATGATACAACTGATTGCTCAGCTTCCTACACCATTTTTGTTGATTGGAGACTTTAATGCCCACCATCCCCTTTGGGGCTCTCCAGCATCCTGCCCGAGAGGTTCCCTCTTGGCAGACCTTTTCAACCACCTCTATCTGACCTGCTTAAATACTGGTGCACCTACCTTCCCTTCAGACGCAACACATACCTATTCCCACTTGGATCCAGTATCCAACTTGCACGTCGGTTTGAGTGGTATGCTCTGTCTGACACATACTCGAGCGACCATTTCCCCTGTGTAATCCATCCCCTGCACCACACCCCTTCTCCATGTTCCACTAGCTGGAACATTTCCAAAGCTGACTGGGGGCTTTTCACCTTCCTGGCGACCTTCCATGATCCTGACTTCTCCAGCTGCGATAGTCAGGTCGCATACATCACGGACGTTGTTCTCACTGCTGCTGAATATTCCATCCCTCGTACTTCCCCATCGAGTCCCAGTCCCCTGATGAACTATGGCATGCAGCGACGCTATTCATGCTCGGCGACGTGCTTTATGCACCTTCCAACGCCACCCTACGATGGCGAACTGTATCTGTTACAAACGACTCTGTGCACAGTGTCGTAGTGTTATCAGAGAAAGCAAATAGGCTTGCTGGGTGGCTTTCACCAGCTCATTCAACAGTTTTACTCCTTCTTCGGTTGTCTGGGGTGGCCTGTGCCGGCTATCTGGCACCAAGGTCCATTCCTCGGTTTCTGGCCTGACTGTAGCGAAAGACGTCCTTGTGGATCCCGAGTATCTCTCGAATGCCTTTGGCCGCTTTTTCACAGAGGTTTTGAGCTCTGCCCATTACCACCCTACCTTCCTCCCCCGAAAACAAGCAGAGGAGGCATGGCCACCTTCCTTCCAGTCTTTGAATCGTGAAAGTTACAATGCCACATTCACCATGCGGGAACTCGAAAGTGCTCTCGACCGGTCCTGGTCCTCTGCTCCGGGGCCTGATGGATCCATATTCAGATGCTGAAGACTCTTTCTCCTGCAGGTAAAGGCTTTCTTCTTCGCGCCTATAATCTCATCTGGACTGAAGCTCATGTACCCACATGCTGGTGTGAAGCAATTGTTGTTCCCATACCCAAACCAGGAAAGGACAAACACCTTCCTTCCAGTTATTGCCCCATCTCCCTTACCAGCTGCATCTGCAAGGTGATGGAGCGCTGGTAAATTCTCGATTGGTTTGGCTCCTTGAATCTCAACGCCTCCTTACCAATGTCCAATGTGGCTTTTGTAGGCGCCGCTCTGCTGTTGACCACCTAGTTACGTTGTCTACCTTCATTATGAACAACTTTATGCGCAAGTGCCAGACGGTGGCTGTGTTCTTCGATTTGGAGAAGGCTTATGACACCTGTTGGAGGGCGGGCATTCTCCGCACCGTGCACACTTGTGGCCTTCGCGGCCGCCTCCCTCTTTTTATTAATGCATTTTTAATGGATAAACAGTTCAGGGTACGTGTGGGTTCTGTCCTGTCCAGTCCAGTGCCTTTCGCGAGGAGAATGGGGTGCCACAGGGCTCAGTTTTGTGCATCGCTCTCTTCGCCATAATGATCAATCCAATAACGGATTGCCTCCCAGCTGATGTATCAGGCTCCCTTTTCGTGGACGATTTTACCATCTACTGCAGCGCGCAGCTTACATGTTTTCTGGAGTGCTGTCTTCAGCGTTGTCTAGACCGTCTATATTCCTGGAGTGTCGCCAACAGTTCCCGTTTTTCTGGTGAGAAAACGGGCTGTATGAACTTCTGGTGTTAGTTTCTTCCACCATCCTTACATCTCGGTCCCGTTGCTCTCCCATTCGTGGAAACAACAAAATTTTTAGGTCTTACATTTGACAGGAAACTTTGCTGGTCTCCACATGTCTTACTTGGATGCTCGTTGTACACGTTCCCTAAATGTCCTCCGTGTTCTCAGCGGTACATGATGGGGAGCGGATCAAATGGTCTTGCTTCGCTTATATCAGTCCTTTGTCCAATCAAAGCTGGATTATGGGAGCTTTGTCTACTCTTCTGCCCGGCCATCCATCTTGCGCCGTCTAAACTCTGTCCACCATCGGGGGTTACGTCTGGAAACCGGAGCATTCTACACCAGCCCTGTTGAGAGTCTGTATGCCGATGCTGCCGAATTACCGCTAAACTACTGGTGCAATATGTTGCTTTGTCGGTACGCCTGCTGACTGATGTCAATGCCCACCCACCCGTCATATTTGTCCTTCTTTAACGACTCTCTCGACCACCAATACGGGCTGTATGTCTCTGCCCTGTTACCTCCCAGAGTTCGCTTTCGTTGCCTGCTTCAGCAACTTGATTTTACCCTTCCTATGACTTTTCGAGTTGGTGAGAACCCGACGCCACTGTGGCTCCAGGCTCAGGTTCGCTTTCACCTTGAACTCGGCTCACTCCCAAAGGAGAGGACCATGGATTTGATATACCGCTCATGGTTTGTCGAACTTCGTTCGAGACTCGCTAATAACGTCTTTATTTACACAGATGGCTCCAAGACTACTGCTGGCGTCGGATGTGCCTTTGTAGTTGGAGATGATACCTTTCAATATGGCTCCTTGATCAGTGTTCAAGCTTTACAGCTGAGCTTTTTGCTCTCTATCAAGCTGTTCAGTATATCCGCCACCATCGTCATGCTCCCTATGCCATCTGCTCTGATTATTTGAGCGCCATACAGGGTCTCCGTGACCCATATTCAGACCACCCGCTTGTGCAACGAATTCAACGGTCCCTTCAGTTGGTAGCTGATACTGGCACTCGTGTTTTATTTCCTGCCCACATTGGTGTGCCTGGGAACGAAGCTGCTGATGCTGTGGCTAAGGCTGCTGTCCTCCTGCCTCGGACAGCTTCCTTTTGTGTCCCATCAACTGATGTTAGTGGGGTTCTTTGTTGGCACGTTTCATCATTGTGGCATGAGGCTTGGTCCTCTCTCCATGAAAATAAGCTTAGGGCCATCAAACCGATCCCAATGGCTTGAACGACCACCTCACACCCTTCCCAGCGAGAGGTGGTCTTTTTGGCCAGGTCGTGGATTGGGCATTGCCGATTTAGCCACCGCTACCTGTTGTCCGTTGACCCCGCCCTGCAGTGCCTCTGTGGTCATCCATTGACTGTGTGTCATGTTTTATTGTCCTGTCCCCGTTCTATTCACTTTCGTGTTGTCCTATGTCTGCCGTCTACCTTACAGGAACTTTTAGCTAATGACACTCAAGCAGCTGCTCGTGTCCTTCGTTTTATTACACTGATGGACTTGTTCAAAAAGATCTAACTCTTTTATTTTGTTTCTCTGCGTCCTTCTAAGTACTTTCTGATGTTGCCCCCTTGCGTTTTTCTATGCTATTAGTGCACTAACGTTTGTGACTGGACACTTGTGGTTTCCACCACATCCAGTCATAGTGATTGTATGATTCCCGTTTTCTATGCTGTATAAACAATGCCAATCTTTGTCAGTATTTATGTTAAACAAGTCGTCTTTGTAGTTGCTTTGACTTCATAATCTATGTTCATAATTTCATAGAATAACTGCCACAATCAGCAAGTGTCTCCAAGCACCGGAGAGGTGCCCATTGCCCCGCCTGGCAGATATTCTGTGGCCACTCTTGCTCATGACATGCACAAAAAATAGTAAGAGAACAAAATGCTTGCCCAAAGTCACTGTGATCCTTTGTTGGTTAGAGAAGTAGTGAATAATGTATCACTTTATCTGAAGTAATAAGTTACACATTGGTTGCCATTATCAGGCAGTCTTGTAGCTGAACAGTAGTTGAATGAGGGAACTTGAAAATGCACAACTTTTGAATGTAGTGACTGTTGCTAATGATATGCAGTTGTTGATACTACTGTACATGGGTAATATTGAGATAGGGTAGTGGTGTTACCTTGCTTTTAGTTCCTCATAAGCAGGCAACTAATGGCTTATTCATTGTACATAGTTCATGGGTGGACTGTAGATGGCGTTCAGAGAACTAGTTGTAACCAGTGGAACTGAGTATATACTTTCCTCTGTCTTCTGCACATCTGTTATACAGGTTACTTAAAAACATGTAATATTAATCCTTATTTTACGTCATTTCTGAAATTTATTAGAATGTTTACAAAGTTTTAAGTGAAATCTTTGTAGGCTGCTTGTGTGAAGGTATATGCTTGCATATAAACCTTCATAATAGTTAAACAAGTAAGTTCCAGGAAACCAGGAAAAACCTGATAATTTTTCATTGTTTTAGACTTCAGTTAAATTTTTGTTATGTTGACTGGTAAGAACTGATAGAGCAAAATGTGTCAAAGGCTTTGGGACAAAGACTATGGAATACTTCATAACAATAAATTGTTGTTGACAAGCATGACATCACAACTGTTTACATTAGGCCTAAGTACATTTTGCAGTTGCCCATGGGCTCTCACACACGAGCAGTTGAGTTGCGTATGGTCCATACCTTCTCCTGCTTCTGGCTACCTGAAGTGTGGCTGTTAGCTGAATCAGTAGTAGCAACAAGCACTCAGATGCTACCCGGAACAATTTTTCTGGTGTGTCCAAGCTGCCAAATTTGCACATGTGCATAGCAGTCTGGGTTGTAGTGAGCAGGGGGTTAGTCTACATGTAAGCCATGTCTACATTTGGTGATTTTTGCTGTTTCCTCTTCGTTTACACGTCACATCAAATGAAAACAAAATGGATTTCTGTGGCTAGGAGCTATCAAGTGAATTAAATACATTCAGATAATTACAGAAGGCTAACATACGTTATTAATTTCAGTTCTTTTATTTTATTTGCACAATCCCCCCTCCAGACAATTGCCTTGCAGTACAATCAAGTTATTTCTGTCAGTTTGATAAATAAATGTGGCTTTCATTAATTTTTCCCCAGAGGCAATAAATTCCTTAGAAGTGAAGTGTTTCATTCCGCACTATTGGCCAGTTTAAACTGATCAGTGAATTTCAAGTGCCCATTTTCACCTTCTGGCACATAGGGCATTATGCCGTAATAAGGAACCAAGCGTGAGATAATACAACAGTGGTACTCTAAGAAAATTTGCATCCTGAAAACTGCACTCAAAAGCTTTATTCATTTTAATGTGGTTTACAAAATTCCAATGCTCTTAGAGTATCCTTTGTATTTTATCATGTAGTATCTCTTGATACTATATATGTATGAACATGCGAGCCTCCTACGTCATCGTAGCTGCCCATGCGCAGTAACGCCTGTTTCCTGGCAGTCTCTGGCAACTGCTGAAATGAAGCTATGATTGTGAGAAAATATTGCGAATGGTGCTTTGAAAAGAGTTAGTTTAAGAGTAAGTTTCCTTTTACACAAGGTGACACGTGTTGTGTGTGCAATGAATTTCTTAAATCAAAGTGTGTTTGACTCTCATTTAAAACCTAACACCTTCAGGACTAGCCATGTAAAAGACTTCTAGAGTCTAGAAGACCGGACATCGTCATTATTTAAAATTTTACTGTCACATTTGTGTGATGTATCTTAGTGTAACACACATAAAAAAGAGCAAAATTATGTGTGAAAGCTTAACTTTTCCTATTTGTGGTTCACACTACTTAAGTGATGTTGCTATTGGCTGACTGTCATGTGTCATTTGCTCTGAATATCTGCTGTCATTGGTTGGCGAGATCACGTGACATGAGATATGATTGGCTTACAAAAGCCCATGTTAATCTAGAATTCAATGCTTCAGAAACTGAAGTGCTATTTCGAATCAATACTTTCTTAATGCAAATACAAAAATATGCAGCATATCATATGAAAATATGCAGTGTAAATGTTGCTGCACATCACAGATCTTTCCAAAACGTTTTTTCACTGAATTTTTTTCATTCTCTGAAATTCCCTGCTGGTGTATAAAATCTTTACCATTCAATCGATTGATACTTTCACAGCTCCAAGAGAAAGTATACTGTCTCTTATCATGGAAAAGTGTGTTTTTCACTTTGGAAGAAGTGTATTTTCACATGGGGAAAGTATGCATTTTTAACGGAGGAAACCAGTTTTTTTCCGTGTGTACACCCTGAGTTGATGTTGATTAACTCGTTGGCCTTTTCACTAACAAAGAACAAAAGTCTTTGTTTCGTGTTTCTAATTGAAGAGCACACTTGTGATTAAAGGAATCAATGCTGACAGACAAATTGGTCAAATTATTTTGTGTAACTAGTTTTGTCAGACATTGAACAACCTGGCTGTATTCATTGTTGGAGTGCAGACCAGAAAAATACGCAGAATTGTGTTGGCAACCTTTTAATACTGTATACTTTCCTGATCTTCCAGACAAGGTAGCTTTGTCTGAATTTGGTTTCCAGGTAGTAATTCGTATTTCATATCAAAATTACACTGAAGATTGGAATTGTATGGGGTCTCATCAATTATTTGTGTGGCTCATGTTGGTTTTGAGACTTAAATCTATGACCTCGCCACTCTTTACAATTTTTGTTCATATAACAAATTTCAATGGTTCACCAGGGTTCTGCCAGGGCTGTAAGCTTTTCTTCAAAAATTAAAATTTATTGAAACACCCACTTTGTCTTGAAGGTCAGTTTAAATTGATTACATGAAGTTCCCACATGAATTGGTTACTATGATCTTTTAATTCTAATAAAAAGGAAAAGTTATTTCCTTCGTGGTCCCTCTGTGAAATTGACCAATATAAAAAAAAATTAGAATTGTATGATTTCTACAGGCATATCGAAACAACAAAATTCAAAATTAAAATTTCTAGGCATTAACTTTTTGAGTTATTTTATTAATTTGTAAAGCTTGAAAAGTGGTATGATTTTTTTTCTAGGTTTTGAAACCTTGAAATTACCATATATCAAATTATTTGACTTACAAACTAGAAATTTGTGCCATTTTAGTCATCTTTAAAAATGTGCTTGCTGACTGTTCTTAAATTCAAATTTCCCAAACCAGTTTATTAGTTCAAATTTCAACTCCACATAGTTTGCAAGCTAGTTAAAATGATACTTGTCATAAAGTACACTAGGGTTTATCATGCCAGGCATATAGTGACCCTCTGGCAGGCTCATTTTCTTCTGTGTTTCAGCAGATTTTCACAATTTTGTTTTAGCATTGTGTTGCTGGAGTCAACTCGAACAATAGTGCTAATCATGCCTTTCATGCAATGCTCAGTGTTGAGTGTCATTACAAACAAAATGCTTTTTAAAGCAGAATTTTATATGCCTGTTCATTAAATTGGTCCTAGATTAGTCTAGTCTGATAAGTTTTATTGCTATGTGTTAACAGGGATGGTAAAACTCAATGAGTAACCTGCACTCAATCAGCGACAGTAATGCCCTGGCTTGCGCTGACTGCTACCACCAAGTGTGTGGCGCTACAGAGTCACTCCTGGATTGCTGTTTATTCTTAGTGTTTTGCTGTCCCTGTCAATACATTCAACCAAATGTTGTGCAAAAATCTTAGGTCTAATGAGTATGAGCGCAGTGGGGTCTGTAACCTTCTAGCTCCAGTAGGTATAGAGGTATGAGCAACAGGTCTCTTTCCAGTTCCTGGCATTTAGGCTGCCTCGCACGAAAAGCATGTTGTGTGTGGGAACGGTATTGACCTGACAAATGAACCAGCTTCACAGGGCAGCCATGTCAAAAGTAAGAAATGATTTTCCAGACCCAAACATGTAGGCTGCCCTGCCTGACAAGCATGTTTCAGGAGTAGTACTGGCCTACTTCAGTGAAATGTATTGCAGGGGCTACATATGCTGATCAGCATATCTGGGGACAGGTTGGGGTGGATAGACAATGGATTGACAAAGTGAGGGGGAGGAGGAGGAGGAAATGAATGGAGAAAAGGAAGGAGCAGGAGATGAATGAGGCAGGTGGAAGGTGTAGAGGGATAGTGGGGCAATTGGAAAGAGAGGGGGTGGAGGAAATGGGCAAAGAGAGGGGAAGAGGAGATACACAGGTAGAGGTGGGTAGATGTGACCTAAAGGGGAGGAGGTGGTGTGTCGAGTACAGGTGTCGATCACATGCAAGGGTGAAGCCACGGCGAACAGGCTGATAGTGAGGGTGAGCACTGATTAGTGAGATAAAGCCTAGTAGGCTTGGTATGTATATTTTTACACCTGTGCATAAAGTGCGCACCATTGGGGAAAAAAATTAGTAAAATGCTACTTGGAGATGTTGTATGCTTCATTCCGCGTCAGACATAACATATGAAGTTGAGGATTATGACCCTTTATCAAAAATACAAAAATGTGACACATCATCTGTGTCCTTCATATGAAACTCAACTACGGTCCAGAAGCATGGCTTGTTAAGAGGTTAAAGGAAACTGAAGACAAACTAGATGATTGTGAAGCCTTGGTGACCATTCAAGGTAGCTTCTACCATTATAGCGAAGAGGATGTAGAACGTGATCAGAATGTGGGGATCTGCCAGTGCTGAAAATTGAAAGAAAAGGCCATATTCTCTAATCCTGATACAAATCCTTGGATAGTCATCTGCAAAAACAGCTCTCTGTGTAAGAGTTTTATTGTAATGATGGTATTACACTAGTCCATAGTGGTGGTTTTTTAAACCCAAGTAGACACTTTTCATAGATTTTGATGCACTGAACTTAAGACTTTACATTTCACTTATATTTCTACCATAATAAATAAGTTATATACATTATTAAACTTCCCTAATTTATTTGTACTGTTTCTTTGTCGTCCTCTTGGGGGTGGTGTCCTGAGCATCTATAGCAGTAGCCCATCATGCTCTTTACTGCTGTTCCATGAGAAAAATGTCCCAATGGAAACCCTAGGTGTGCTCTTCACTCAGTGCACCACATTTATCTAGGAACACATTGCGGACTGAGTGAGAGTAAAGGAAGCAAATCTTCAGGGTCATTTTGCAGGCAATGACCATGAACGAGTTTGTCCACAAAGTCCGTTTATTTTTAGATTCTCCTATTTCCCAAGAAAAGTTTTGTCATGTTACAATAAGTACCACACATGCAGCAGATGGGGTTAAAGTAGACATTAATTTCTAATTCGTGCGTGCGCGCGCGCGCGCAAGAAATTAGAAATTAGTGTCTACTTTAACCCCATCTGCTGCATGTGTGGTACTTATTGTAATTTTTTTTTTCACTTCATACCCCCATATGATCATAGTTTTGACAATAATTGTAGATGTGGTACCGAGTCATGCTTTTTGGAAATTGAGAAGCACTGAATCTGTTGTAATCCAAAACTTCCAGTACATCATGTGAGAAAAGTGAGAGTTGTGTTTCTCATGATGGACTTTTTTGAAGTCTATCCTGGTTATCATTCTGTTCAAGATACCTTATTATGTTTGAGCTCAGAATATGTCCTAAGATTCTGCAACAAATCAATGTCAAGGATATTGGACATTAGTTTTGTGGATCATTTCTATTAACTTTCTGGTACAGGTGTGACCTGTACCAGTTTTCTGAGAACTGGGCATGGGATTTTGTTAGTGATCTGCCATAGATTATAGTTAGAAGAGTCTAATCCAGCTGCAAATTCAGTGTAGAACCTGAAAGGCATTCCATCAGGGCCGGGAGCTTTGTTCAGTTGTAATGATCTCAGCTGTTTATCAATACCACTGAGACTGGTACTTATTTCATTCGTCTTTTCAGTGGTACAGGGATTAAATTGGGGCAATTTTCGTGAGCTTTCCTTTGTAAAGGAACGTTTGAAAATGGTGTTAAACATTTCAGCTTTTGTTTTGCTGCCATCGATTTTAGTTCCTGTCTCATTCGCTAGGGGCTGGACACTAACAGCCTTTACATATAATCAGAATTTTCTTTGGATTCTGCGAAAGCTGATTTGACAATAGCAGACTACAGTAGTCATTACAGGCAACGCGTGTTACTTTCTTGACAGCCAAACGTTTGCTTCAATATCTCTCTTCCTCTTTCCTCCTGGTATGACTTGTTTTCTCAGTGGAGGTGCCATACAAAAATAGCAATCAGACATATGATTTATGGGTTTGCACTAAATAGCAGGCAGACCAACTTCCATGGAGGTGTTTTTACTAAACACCAATAATTCAGTGTAGATTAACATATATAGCAGCTCCAACTCCATACCCAAACTAGAAGGGGTAAGATTGTTTCAGTGCTTTAATTGATTGTTGTCTATGTGAACCATAAATAACTGCATGTATGCAGCAAAAGTTATCATGTTTGTTACTGCAGGTATGGGGCATTTCGTTTAAAAAAGCCAAAACACTCATTCCAGTAACAAGTGAACTAATGCAGCACCAAGAGCACACAACTGTGACAAGTAACAATTAAAATTGCATCTGGTTCCTACATCCAACAATGCTTGTGTGATTGGATGGTGCAAGAGTCATGGTCGTAAAGCAGTGTTGCCAAACTGTACTGGAAGTGTCCCACTCGCTGACTGCAGAGGAACCATGTTACAGTGCCTTTGCATGTAGCTCTTACATGGTTTCATAAGTGTGACTGTTAAAAGCAAATACTCAATTTACTTGTAACCCTGAACTAACAGACAATTTTTAACTGTAGTACTTGTTTCCATTGCATCTAAATCTGTAAAGCACAGCTACTTACATTTCTGTAAAAAAAATAAAAAGAATAATTTTGTGAAATCCAAAACAGTTTTACAGACTTCTAGTGAGTTATTTATAGTCCATGTAGGGCCTGTGTTGATGTATGTCGAACATGGGGAAGAGAAATTCTATTTAAATTTAAATAGAGAGTTCTAATACTAGTCACTTATTTATTGTTTGCTTTTTAAGTATTCCATTACAAAGTCCTACAGACTATATGATGGGTACTGCACTCAGCACTAAAATAAAATTCATTGTAGTAGGTTCCCACTAGAAAACATCATAAAATTTGGCACACACTTTAAAAAATATTGTTTGACATTTTTCCCTTTCAGTTTGACATTTTTCCCTTTCAAAATGAAATTATCATTGAAAATTGTATGAATTAAAAAAAATGCTATGGAAAAAATCTGCATCTGTATTAATATGGCCAAGTAGCACATAGATTTTAAAGGTTACAAGAAACTGAGTAAAATGGTGCAAATTTCAGCTCTGTAAGTCGCATAGTTTTTGGGGGTGATGGCCATAAAAGAAATAAATTTGGAATAATTCATGCAAGCAAAACAATACTTAAAAAATATTATAAAGATGTGAAATGTTGAGGATGAGACCATGGATTAATTTCACATAGAACTTACTTTTAATGATGAGAAAGGATTACAAATATAAACAAACTAATATTTTATAATTCTGATACAAGATGAACATCAGTAAAAGCAAATAAAGGTAGTAGATTGTATTTAGATTAATTTGTCAGATGACTGAGGGATTAGGTTAGGAACTATAATGCTAAAAGTAGGAGAAAGATTTTGCCGATGGCAGGAGTAAAGGATATAAACTAGATAGTCGATGATGATGATGATGATGATGATGATGATGATGATGATGATGATGATGATGACTTTTCTAAAGGAAAAATTAACATCTTTGTGAAAGAGTTGGCCTGCAGAGTAGTTATATATAGACATGAAATATTGGCAGTAACTAGGGCAAGCAAGAGAATTGAAGTCATTGAAATTGTAGTGCTACAGAAGATTGAATATTTGATGAGCAGTTCCCATAATTAGTGCTGAAGTACTGAATGAAAGAGAGGAGTTGTGTGATAAAATTTGATTAATTTAAGGGAAAGATTGACAGGTCACATTCTGGGGCACCAAGGAATAGTTAATTTAATATTGTAAAGAAATATGGAGGTAAAAATTGTAAATAAGGATAAAAGCTGAAATATAGCAATGAAGTTAAATTGCATGTCAGTTTTGGCAGTCAGAGACTAAGATAGAGGATCATTTTTAAAGTTAGAACCAGTGTGTAATGGAGTAAGAGAAACTTTATGAATATAAATTGTCACAAACTGAAATATGCATATTTTTTCAATTTCCAACTTAATCTCCATTAACATTTAAACATTTGTAAAGTTGTGGAAATTTCTTCAATTTTGGAAGAGATGAGTCTGATAAGTCAAGACTGCGTGGTGGATGAACCAGTAATTCTCAAACTTGTCCAGTTGTGTCTTCATTCTTGCCACAACATGAGGCTGAGCATTATCATAGAGCAGAACGATGCCGCTAGAGAGCAGTCCCTGCCGGCGATTTTGAATGGTGTGCTTATGCTTTAATAATGTTTCACAGTATCTCTCATCATTGTCATTCCTCTTGGCAAAAAAGTCTAATGGAAGGATGCCTTTCTGGTCCCATAAAACTGTGGCATTGATTTTCTGTGTTGAAGGTTATTTTTTGCATTTTCATAGTTTCTTCAGGGAGTTTGAATGATGCCACTCACTGGATTGACATTCATTCCATGGAGTGTAGCGTACAATCCATGTTTCATCACCAGTCCCCATGTGACTCAAGAACCTGTCACCATCCTTGCTATAGCACTCCAAAACGGACAAACTCCCCTGCGGGTCCGGGGTAAGAATAGGCCCGAGGTATTCCTGCCTGTCGTAAGAAGCGACTAAAACGAGTTTCAACCGTTTCGGCCTTCCATGTGATGGTCCCCCTTGGGGTTTGACCTCCATTTTTCAAATTTCTACAGAAGTACGAGCCTTTCGGAGAAGGACGCCTTACGTGGTGTACCACTGGTCCTCAGTGCACTAAGACCTTGGCACTCAGCATTGTAACGGCGTTGTAACCATACCCACTATTCCTCAAATTATGCCTAAACGCCTGATGGGTTGTACAAGTTACGCCCATAGTGTGTCCCCATCTGCACCTACGATCATGATGGACTCTCCATGGCACCCGAAATCCAGCACGGTAGCCAGCCCGTTGTGGTGGGGTCGTCATGTATCCTCTAGGTTGTAGCCCCCTGACAACACAGGGATCGTACTGCCGATACCTGAGCTGCACCCTCCCCACGTCGGCCAAGGAGTAGATGCCCGTCTCCTTGGGGCATCAGGACTCCCGGCAACGGTCATCTTGCCAGGTGGCCCTTGCTGAGGCTGGGTGGCGCCCGTGGGGAGAGCCCCTGGTCGGAGTGGGTGGTATCGGGGCAGACGTTTCGCAGATGAAACGTCAACACGTATCAGGTCCCTCTGCGGCCGAGTCTTTCAAAAGGAAAGATACTGTTTCTAGTTTTGGTTCTCCTGCCCATTCCCCCTTGGCCACTCCCTGGGAGGAGGGACAGGCCCGCCGGCTTGGGGCGAAGTACTTCCCCCCGCTATTTGGTCTGTTCTCGAACCGATGGGGGGACGTTCGCCACCTCCAAGCCCATGTTCTTTGTTCAGCACATCGAGGACATCTTTGGGGAAATCGAGGCTCTCAGTAAGATGCGTTCGGGGTCCGTTCTTATAAAGACCATCTCCGCCACACAGTCGGCGGCGCTCCAGGCGTGCGACCGCCTAGGGGACATCCCAGTGTCCATTGTCCCGCATCTGGCACTAAATAGGACGCAGGGGGTTATTTTTCATCGGGACCTCCTGCTGCAATCTGATCAGGAGCTCAGGGCCAACCTGGAGCACCGAGGCGTGCATTTCGTCCGGCGTGTCCAGCGCGGCCCCAAAGACCGTCGCATCGACACCGGGGCCTTTATCCTCGCCTTCGAGGGGGACCCCCCCAGGGGGTCCACAACTCTTTCGTGGATACGTGCGTGGCGAGCACGGGGCCCCGAGCCATTGCAGCCTTCTTTCTCTCCCGGGCTGCATTTCCTTTCCTTTCCCTTCCCCTCCTTTCCCCTCCATACCCCTTTCCCCTCGCCCTCTCCTCTCTCTCTATTGGTGTCCTTGCTTATGTTGGCCCCCGCTATCCTCCTGGTTCTGTTGGTTCTACACTCCGGCTTTTTTTGCGTAATCATCTCCTCCTTTTGGCGTTCCTTGGTCCCCCTCTGGGGTTTGACCTCCATTCCAAAATTTCTCTTCCGTAGTGTGAGCCATTTGGGGAAGAGCACCTTACCTAGTGTCTCCGACGTGTGCCCTCATAGTACATTCCACCTTTTCTTTTACGTCGTTGTCTGATGCTAGGGTGCATAGCCAGCACGGTAGCCAGCCCGTGTGGTGGGGTCGCTATGTACCCTTTTGGTTGAGCCCCCTGAACACACAGGGATCACACTTCTGATACCTGAGCTGTGACCTCCTCATGCATGCCTTGGAGTGGTTGCTCGTCATCCTGGAGCATCGGAACTCCCGGCAATGGCCGCCGTGCCAGACGGCCCTTGCTGTGGCTGGGTGGCGCCCGTGAGGAGAGCCCCTGATCGGAGTGGGTGGTATCAGGGCGGACGCTATGCAGATGAAACGCATACGGGTCCAAAACTCTGGCCGCTCTTCTGCGGCCGTCTCTCTGCGTGGTACTGATTCCTCAAGTGCTGCTTCTCTTGCCCCTTCGGCCTTCCCTTCCGTGGCTACCCCCTGGGAGGAGGGTCAGGCGCGTCGTCTAGGGGCAAAACCTTTCCCCCGTTATCTAGTTTGCACGAGGACTGATGGAGATACTTTCACCAGTGTCAAACCTTTATTCTTTGTGGAACACATTGAAGACAAGTTCGGCGAAGTGGACTCCCTGAGCAAGATGCGGTCGGGTTCGTTACTGATAAAAACTGCTTCGGCCGCCCAATCTGCGGCCCTTCGTGCCTGTACCCATCTTGGCACAATTCCCGTGTCCATTACCCCTCACCAGTCTCTAAATATGGTACAAGGTGTGATTTTTCACAGAGACCTCATCCTTCAAACTGATGAGGAACTTCGGGACAATCTCGGACGGCGGGGTGTTCACTTTGTTCGGCGTGTTCAGAAGGGTCCTAAAGATAATCGTATTGATACTGGTGCCTTTATCCTGGCCTTTGAAGGGGATACCCTTCCTGAGAAAGTTAAGATTATGGTCTATCGCTGTGATGTGAAGCCGTACATCCCACCTCCTATGCGGTGTTTTAAGTGCTTGCGTTTTGGCCACATGTCTTCTCGCTGTACCCAGGACCCTCTCTGTGGTGACTGTGGACGTCCACTCCATGAGGGGAGTCCCTGTGTTCCCCCTCCTGTATGTGTAAATTGTCGTGGTAGTCATTCTCCTCGTTCAGCAGATTGCCCCGTCTATAAGAAAGAAAAAAAGATACAGGAGTATAAGTCTCTTGATCGTTTAAGCTACACAGAGGCCCGTAAGAAATACGCACGATTGCACCCTGTGTCCATGACATCTAGTTACGCCTTGGTTACATCTTCATCCCTTCCTCCCCCTTCCTTACCCCCATCCCGGACCCCTCTCCTTCCCCCCTCCCCTGCGGCTCCCACACCTTCTCCTCTGGGCGCTGCTCCCCCTCCCCAGCCGGAGAAGTGTCCCACTCCTTCGGCGTCTGCCGGTCAAGGGCGCCTCTCCCGGGATGCCCCTTCCCGGCACCTTCCAGGTCAAAGGTCTGCTGCAGCGCGGCGACCGCGAGAGCCGCGGTCTATCGGCCCCCCGGTCGCCCGGTCTCTTTCTGTTCCTGATCTTGCTGCAGCTGGCTCCATTATGCCACACAGCCCTCCTCGATCTCAGCCTGAAAAGAAGAAGAAACATAAGTCCCGGGACAAAGAGCCTCTGGTGTCACCAGAGGTCCCTTCCCCGGCTTCACAACCGGATTCTGACCTGTCGTTTATGGATGTCGCCCCCTCCTTGTCGGTGACGGGTGGGGACCCGGCGGTATGACTGGATTTAGCGTGTTCAGCCCTCATTTAAACCATCGTTCTGTGGTTCTCCAGTGGAATTGTAATGGCTACTATCGTCACCTTCCGGAATTGAAATCCCTTCTTTCGTCCTACTCAGCAGCTTGTGTGGTTCTCCAGGAATCTCATTTTACTGATGCTCACTCACCGACCCTCCGTGGGTTCCGTGTTTTCTGTCGAAATCGGGTCGGACCCTTGCGGGCTTCTGGTGGCGTTTGTACGTTAGTCCGTACAGACATTGCTAGCACGTGGATTCCTCTCCACACTACATTGGAAGCGGTTGCTGTTAGGGTCCACTTAGACTCTGCAGTCACAGTATGCAATCTTTATCTCCCTCCTGACAGGACTCTTACACCTGCTGCCTTAACCACCCTTCTTCAGCAACTTCCTCCTCCCTTCCTCCTCCTTGGGGATTTTAATGCTCATCATCCTTTGTGGGGCAGTGCCTTTCCATCTAGACGAGGTCTTCTTATAGACCAATTTATTGCAGACCACGACCTATGCCTTCTTAATGATGGCTCCCCTACTCATTTCAGTGCTGGTCATGGTACCTTTTCTGCCATTGATCTTTCTCTTTCTTCTCCCTCTCTCCTCCCTTCATTACACTGGTCGCCACACGACGACCTTTGTGATAGTGACCATTTCCCGTTGATTATCACGCTCCCTTCCCGCTCCCCGATGGACAGGTTACCTCGTTGGTCTTTCCACCGCGCCGATTGGCCTCTATATACTGCACAGGTCGAGTTTTCTCCCTCTTTGTTGGGTTGTATTGATGACGTCCTACGTGACGTGTCTGCCGCGATTGTTCGCGCTGCTAACCTTGCTGTCCCGCGCTCATCTGGACAATTTCGTCGTCGGCAAGTCCCGTGGTGGAGTACGGCCATTGCCATTGCCATCCGTGATCGCCGTCGAGCTTTGCAACACTTTAAGAGGCACCCATCTGTAGCCAGCCTTTCTACCTTTAAGCGCCTTCGCGCTAAAGCCCGTTATTTAATTAAACAGAGCAAACGGATATGTTGGGAACGATTCGTTTCTTCCCTTGGTTCCACTGTCCCTCTGTCACGGGTATGGGCTACACTTCGCTCTCTCCAAGGTTGCCATCGGCAGTCCACCCTCCCAGGCCTTCACCTCCCAGATGGCATTTGTACGGACCCATTAGTTCTCGCAGAACATCTTGCGACCCATTTTGCAGTGGCATCAGCGTCGGCCTCCTATCCAGCTGCTTTCCTTCATCAAAAACAGCAGGCTGAAGCTGTCACCTTATGTTTCACCACTTGTGAGTCAGAATCTTACAACGAACCTTTCACTGAATGGGAATTTCTTTCTGCTCTATCTTCTTCTCATGATACGGCCCCTGGCCCAGATTCCATTCATAACCAGCTGCTTCAACATCTCAGTGCTCCACAACGGCACCATCTTCTTCGGGTGTTTAACCGTATCTGGCTCCAGGGTGACTTCCCTTCTCAGTGGAGGGATAGCATTGTGGTTCCTGTCCTTAAGCCTGGTCAGAACCCCCTATCTGTTGACAGCTATCGGCCAATTAGTTTGACCAATGTTGGTTGTAAGTTACTTGAACGGCTGGTAGCCCGTCGGCTCACTTGGGTCCTCGAATCTCGGGATCTATTGTCCCCTTACCAGTGTGGCTTTCGAGAGGGACGATCTCCAATCGATCATTTGCTTCGCTTGGAATCCGCAGTTCGGCAGGCTTTTTTCCCAGCGCCGCCATTTGGTTGCAGTGTTTTTTGACCTTCGCAAGGCCTATGACACGGCCTGGCGCCATCACATCTTACTAACCCTTCATCAGTGGGGTCTTCGGGGCCCACTCCCGATTTTTATCCGCCAGTTCCTGATCCATCGGTCATTCAGAGTTCGAGTTGGTACTGCTTTTAGTTCTCCACGGACCCAGGAGACGGGCATCCCACAGGGTTCTGTCTTGAGTGTCCTTCTTTTCCTCATTGCTATCGATGGACTTGTGGCCTCTGTCGGTCCCTTGGTCGCCCCTGCCCTGTATGTGGATGATTTCTGCATTTGGGTTAGTTCCTCCTCGATGCCATCTGCAGAACGGCAGCTCCAGGTGGCTATACGGCGTGCCTCTGCATGGACCCTCTCACACGGGTTTCAATTCTCTCCTTTAAAATCGCGGGTGGTCCACTTCTGTCGCCGTACTACGGTCCACCCTGATCCAGAGCTCTATCTCGCTGCACAAAGATTGCCTGTGGTTCCACAGTTTCGTTTCCTAGGTCTTCTTTTCGACAACAAGCTCACTTGGCTGCCCCATATCAGACTCCTGAAGGTAGGATGTTTCCGAAAACTCAATGTCCTTCGCTTCCTTGCCCACTCCTCTTGGGGTGCGGACCGTTCCCTCCTCCTCCGTCTTTATCGTGCTCTAGTTCTGTCACGTTTGGACTATGGTTGTCAAGTTTATGGTTCAGCTGCTCCTTCCACGCTGCACGTGCTGGATCCAGTCCACCATCGTGGTATCCGTTTGGCCACCGGTGCATTCCCTACGAGCCCTGTTGATAGTCTCTTGGTTGAAGCTGGGATCCCCCCCCTTTCTGTTCGGCGGTCCCAGCTTCTGGTGTCTTATGCCCTTACTATCCGTTCTTCTCCCGCTCATCCTTCCTATTCTATCCTATTCCCAGACCATGGACGTCGCCCGCCTGACTCCCGCCCTCGGGCGGGTTTACCGGTTGGGCTGCGCCTTGCGTCTCTTACCCGTGATTTTCGGCTTCCTTCTTTGTCCTGTCTTCCTCGCTCCCTCCCCTCCACCCCTCCTTGGTTAGTTCCTCGGCCTCGAATTTGGATGGATCTCCGCCGCGGTCCGAAAGATTCCATCCCCCCGGTGGTGTTCCGTTCCTTTTTCCGCCAAATTTTATGGGAGTTTCGGGATGCTGTTGTTTTTTACACTGATGGCTCTAAATCTGCTGATCATGTTGGGTATGCCTTCACGTCCTTTGTTGGAACGGAAAATCATCTACTGCCACCCTCATGTGGGGTGTTTACTGCGGAATTGATGGCAATTTCCCGGGCCCTTACCTTTATTAAACAATCCCAACACAACCGCGTTTTGTTATGTACGGACTCGTTGAGTGGCCTTGTTGCTATTGACCGGTGTTTTTCGCGCCATCCCTTGGTCTCTGCCATCCATGACCATCTCGCTGATCTTCACCGTGCTGCTTGTTCCATTGATTTCCTATGGGTCCCGGGCCATGTGGGTATCCCGGGTAATGAGCTCGCTGATCGTTTGGCTGGGGGAGCAGTTACTTACCCCCCGTTTTCTGTAACCCCTCCTGCAGCGGATTTACGGCTTCACATCAAATCCCACTTTGCACAGTCATGGGCCAATTCTTGGGAGGCTACTCCACTGTCTAATAAACTTCGTGCCATTAAGGTGAATCCAGGCCCATGGCGTTCTTCCTTTAGCCTCTCCCGCAAGGACTCGACCACACTGTGTCGTCTCCGCATTGGCCATACCAGGCTGACCCATGGTTTCCTTTTGCGTGATGAGCCACCCCCGCTATGTGGTTGTGGAGCCTTCCAGTCAGTGGCCCACATTTTGGTTGAATGCCCCCTTCTTTTGGCTCTGCGTGCTAAGTACAGACTCCCCCACACTTTACCTTTGATGTTGGCTGACGATTCCCGGATGGTCTCTCTGGTTCTAGGTTTCCTCCGGGAGAGTGGTTTTTATTCTCAGTTTTAAAGTTTTTAATCTCCCTCTGGTGTTGGGGCGGGGCGGTGAGTGTTTGGGTGTCTCCCACTGTAGGCAGTGTTCAGAGATTCCCGATTCACCTCCCTGACCGGAATCCTCTTTTCTTTCCCTTTTACTCTGTTTTTACCCCTTCTTTTAAGGCTTGGTTAGTTTTTCTATTCCCATCCGTACTTTCTGCATTATAGCAGTTGTACCTTTTAAGGCACAGGTGGTCTTGCTTATGCTGCTTCAGCATAGTGTTGGGTCCGTTCTCTTGCCAACTTCCTTCATTTGTTTTTACTAATGACAACGTGACTGCCCTTTTACGTTTCCCCTTTTTCTGTTTTATTTTTCTGACTATACTGAGATGTCCCGTTAGCAGAATGGAGTCTATTTGAAACAAGGGACTGATGACCTTGCTGTTTGGTCCCTTTCCCCTCAAACAACCAACCAACCAATCGAGGGGGACGTTCTCCCGGAGAAGGTAAAAGTGATGTGCAACCGGTGCGACGTGCTACCGGTGCGACGTGCGACCTTACATCCCGCCTCCTATGCGCTGTTTTCGGTGTTTGCGCTTTGAGCACATGTCGTCACGGTGTGAGGCTGAGCCCCTTTGTGGCGATTGTGGACGTCCTCTTCGTGAGGAACATACATGCACCCCACCACCTCGGTGCATTAATTGTCCTGGCATCCACTCGCCTAGATCCTCAGACTGCCCCGCATATCAGAAGGAGAAGAAGATACAAGAACTCAAAACTTTGGATCGGCTCTCTTATTCTGAGGCCAGGAAGAAGTATGACCACCTCCATCCCGTGCCGTTGACCACTTCGTTTGCCTCAGTTGTGTCCACTCCTTCCGCGGTCTCCTCACCCCTATCCTGTTCCCCCTCCGCCTCCTCCCCCCACCCCCTCTGCCCCAGGGGCCACCCTTACTCCCCCCCCCCCCCTTCCCCGCCGCCTGAGAAGCGATCCTCTTCTCAGGCTTCAATCGGGGAAATGTTCCGGACCCCAGCTTCCGAGGTCCAGCGTTCCAAAACGGACCCCTCGCGTGAGGACCTTCTTCGGGTCCAGCCCACCATCCCTGTGCCTCCTCGGACTTCCAAGAAGGCCTCCAAGAAGAAATCTCTATCCCCCTCTCCACCCCGGCGCGTTTCGTCTGACGCTCCATCTGTGAGTCGCTGCTCCCGGCCGTCCTCAGTTTCGCCAGGACACTCTGCTGCCAGGCGCTCAGCTGGCCTCTCGTCAGCAAATGATGCTGCCCCTCCTACACAACCAGGGACAGCGGCCGCAGCTGGCGACGACTCGATGGAACAGGATCCGCCTCCCGCCGGTTGTAGCGATGTTCCCTCAAAACCTGGCCCTCCGCGGCCATCGAGGTGACCTGCTCTTCCCCCGTCTCGTTCCCCCTCTTTTTTGACTAGCGATGGCCTTGTTAGATTGGAACATAAGAGGTATTCGATCTAATCGGGAGGAATTACAACTGCTCCTCCGCCTGCACTGTCCGCTCATCCTTGGTCTCCAGGAAACCAAGTTGAGCCCGACTGACCATATTGCCTCTACACACTATACCTCGGAGCGGTATGACTTCACCCCTTTGGACGATATCCCAGCTCATGGTGGGGTCATGTTGCTCGTTCGGGACGATGTCTATTACCATCCCATCCCATTGACCACCCCACTCCAAGCAATAGCTGTCCGTATTACTCTTCCTGCTTTTACTTTTTCAGTTTGTACCATCTACACTCCATCGTCATCCACTGTTAGTCGGGCTGACATGATGCACCTAATTGTTCAGCTTCCCCCGCCGTTTTTATTGTTTGGCGACTTCAATGCCCATCATCCCCTTTGGGGCTCTCCTGCATGCCTGTCAAAGAGGCTCACTCTTGGCGGATGTCTTCAACCATCTCAATCTTGTCTGCCTCAATACTGGCGCCCCGACTTTCCTCTCGGACTCTACTCATACCTACTCCCACTTGGACCTCTCGATCTGTTCTACCACTCTTGCCTGTCGGTTAGAGTGGTATGTCCTTTCTGGCACCTATTTGAGCGAGCACTTCCCCTGTGTCTTTCGTCTCCTGCACCACACCCCATCCCCACGTCCTTCGAGCTGGAACATACCGAAAGCTGACTGTGGACTTTACTCCTCCCTGGCGACCTTTCCGGACCATGATTTTCTTAGTTGTGACAGTCAGGTCAAATACCTCAAGGCTGTTATCATCAATGCTGCTGAACGTTCCATTCCTCGCACTACCTCTTCTTCACGTCGCGTTTCCGTCCCCTGGTGGAACGAGGCTTATAGAGACGCTATCCGTGCTCGACGACGTGCTTTACGCACCTTTTGCCGCCATCATACATTGGCGAATTGTATTGAATACAAACGACTCCGAGCGCAATGCCGTAGAGTTATCAAAGACAGCAAAAAAGCTTGTTGGGCCTCTTTCACCAGCTCCTTTAACAGTTTTACTCCCTCTTCTGTCGTATGGGGTGGCCTGCGCCGGCTGTTGGGCATTAAGGCCCATTCCTCGGTACCTGGCCTGACCTCAGGTAATGAGGTCCTCGTTGATCCTATGGCTGTCTCCAACGCCTTCGGCCGGTTTTTCGCGGAGGTTTTAAGCTCCGCCCATTACCACCCTGCCTTCGTTCCCAGAAAGAGGAAGAAGGGGCTCGGCGACCTTCCTTCCACTTGCTGAATCTGGAAACTTATAATGCCCCCTTTACTATGTGGGAACTCGAACATGCGCTTGCACTGTCTCGGTCCTCTGCTCCGGGGCCAGATGCCATTCACGTTCAGATGCTGGCACACCTTTCTCCGGCGGGCAAAAGCTTCCTTCTTTGTACCTACAATCGCGTCTGGACCGAAGTTTCAGGTCCCCATGCGTTGGTGTGACGCCGTCGTTGTTCCTATACCCAAACCCGGGAAGGATAGACACCTTCCTTCTAGTTACCGCCCCATTTCTCTTACAAGCTGTGTCTGTAAGGTGATGGAGCGCATGGTTTATGCTCGGTTAGTTTGGATTCTTGAATCTCGACGGCTACTTACCAATGTCCAATGCGGCTTTCTTCACCACCGCTCCGCTGTTGACCACCTTGTGACCTTGTCGGCATTCATCATGAACAACTTTTTGCGAAGGCGCCAAACGGTAGCCGTGTTCTTCGATTTGGAGAAGGCTTATGATACCTGTTGGAGAGGAGGTATCCTCTGCACTATGCACAGGTGGGGCCTACGCGGTCGCCTGCCCCTTTTTATTGATTCCTTTTTAATGGATCGAAAGTTTAGGGTACGTGTGGGTTCTGTATTGTCCGATGTCTTCCTCCAGGAGAACGGAGTGCCTCAGGGCTCCGTCTTGAGCATAGCCCTTTTTGCCATCACGATCAATCCAATTATGGATTGCATTCCACCTACTGTCTCAGGCTCTCTCTTTGTCGATGACTTCGCGATCTACTGCAGTGCCCAGAGAACATGCCTCCTGGAGTGCTGCCTTCAGCGTTGTCTAGACAGCCTATACTCGCGGAGCGTGGCAAATGGCTTCCGGTTCTCTGAAGAGAAGACGGTTTGTATCAACTTTTGGCGATATAAAACGTTCCTTCCGCCATCCTTACATCTCGGTCCCGTTGTTCTCCCATTCGTGGAAACAACTAAGTTTCTAGGGCTCACGTTGGACAGGAAACTGTGTTGGTCTCCGCATGTCTCTTATTTGGCGGCCCGTTGTACACGTTCCCTTAATGTCCTCAGAGTTTTTAGTGGTTCATCTTGGGGAGCGGATCGCACTGTCCTGCTTCGCTTGTATCGGTCCGTAGTCCGATCGAAGCTGGATTATGGGAGCTTCGTCTACTCGTCTGCTCGGCCATCCCTCTTACGCCGTCTCTACTCCATCCACCATCGGGGGTTACGTATTGCGACTGGAGCCTTCTACACTAGTCCCGTCGAGAGTCTTTATGCTGAAGCTGCCGAATTACCATTGACCTACCGGCGCGCGTACTGCTGTGTCGGTATGCCTGCCGGCTGTTGTCTATGCCCGACCACCCTTCTTACCAGTCCTTTTTCGCCAATTCTCTCGACAGTCAGTACGGGTTGTATGTGTCTGCCCTGCTGCCCCCCGGAGTCCGCTTCCGTCGCCTGCTTCGACAATTGGATTTTGCCTTCCCTACCACCTCCAGAGAGGGTGAGAGCCAGACACCACCTTGGCTCCAGGCTCCTGTTCATATTTATCTCGACCTCTGCTCACTCCCGAAGGAGGGTACTCCGGCTGCAGTGTACTGCTCACGGTTTGTCGAACTTCGTGCTCGACTTGCCGGTCACACCTTTATTTACACCGATGGCTCCAAAACTGACGATGGTGTCGGCTGTGCCTTTGTCGTCGGGGCCGCCACCTTTAAATACCGGCTCCTCGACCAATGTTCGAGCTTTACGGCCGAGCTTTTTGCTCTCCATCAGGCCGTTCAGTATGCCCGCCGCCACCGCCATTCATCGTATGTACTCTGCTCTGACTCACTCAGTGCTCTTCAGAGCCTTGGAGCTCCCTATCCGGTCCATCCCTTGATTCAACGGATACAGCAGTCCCTCGATTCTTTCGCTGATAATGGTTCTCCTGTCAGCTTTCTGTGGGTTCCCGGACATGTAGGAGTGCCTGGGAATGAGGCTGCGGATGCTGCAGCCAAGGCTGCAGTCCTCCTGCCTCGGCCAGCCTCCCATTGTGTCCTGTCATCTGACGTTCGTGGGGATGTTTGTAAGAGGCTTGTGTCGTTATGGTGGGATGCTTGGTCATCCCTCCAAGGAAACAAGCTCCGGGCAGTAAAACCGCTCCCAACTGCTTGGACAACCTCCTCCCGACCATCTCGGCGAGAGGAGGTCTTTCTGACCAAGTTGCGGATTGGGCATTGCCGGTTTAGCCACCGCTACCTGCTCTCCGGTGACCCAGCCCCGCAGTGCCCTTGTGGTCAGGCATTAACAGTGCGCCATGTTTTATTGTCGTGTCCCCGCTTTAGTCAATCTCGTGTTGTCCTGTCCCTGCCATCTACTTTACCGGATATTTTAGCTGATGACACTCGAGCAGCTGCTCGTGTTCTGCGTTTTATAACTTTGATTGGCTTGTCCAAAGACATCTAACCTTTTTACTTATTTTATCTGCATCTTTGTCAGGTCTTTCTGGTGTCCCCCCTCCCCTTGAGTTTTACTAGATTCCATGTGCTCTAACAGTGACTGGGCGCTAATGACCTCAGTAGTTGAGTGCCCTTAAACCCCACAAAAAAAAAAAAAAAGACAAAGAATGTGTCATTTGCTTTGTTTTGTGTTCTTCTGTCAGCATTTTTGGCACCCATCTTGCATACTTTATTATTGTGAAAGTTTATTAGTGACACTGTGATAAACTATGGATCTGGAAACTTACGGAAATTTCCAATGCAGCTCGCCAGTAGTAAGGTGCCTGTTTTAGCGAATTACCTCCTCAAATCTTTGGGTTAACTCTTCATTTGTGACAATAGGCCATCCAGATTGTTCATCATCATAGACATTTGCCCTTCCTTGTTTAAACAGCCTATACCATTTTCGCATATTTCTGTCGTTCTTTACATCTGCACCATGAAGTTAAACATACTGCTGTTGAATTTCAGCAGGACGAACTTGTTTCACATTGAAGAACCGAATAAACAAGTGCACTTCAGTCAGTGTGAGTAATGATTAACGTGGTGACAAACGAAGCAGTATAACCATACAACCAACGACAGAGACATAAAATGTATTGGTGGCGTCATGAGAGACGGGCCAAGAGTGGCTGACCATGAACAAATGTCACACGACAGGATGCATGGGCACAATGTACTAATGGTTCTTACTTTAAAAATGACCCTCGTAATTATACAGAATAGACTATCATGGAGAGCTGCATGGTACATGTCATCTCTCTGAGAATGGTAACAAGAATTTGAATTTACTTAATGGATCGTGTTATAAACTTACGGTACACATTTTACCAAAGTGCATTTGTGATTAACTATTAGATTGGTCCACATCAAGACTGGAACTGTCAGGAAACACTGCTTCCTATATTGAAAGCTAAGGCAATCTGCACAGCTTGTTATATGCTACTACCTTGTGAAATTTAATTTTGAAAAAATAATTTTTTACCTTGCTGGTTTGATATTGCTAGCAAGTGCTAGTTTTGTAAAAGTTCCTAAGAGTAGAGAAAGAAGCAACATGATTTTTTTTTAAAGTTGCACTATCATGTCAACATTTCTTCTCAGGATACTATTGAAGTTTTCTGCATTTGACAAAATAAAAATACAAATAGAAAAGGATCTGTGAAAAAATGACTGACTGGTAGGATACAGTTGAACATGTTAGTTAAGTTTTGTGATAGTTTCCTACTTTCTTAATTACTTCTTATACTTACTGTGACTAAATTTCATTACTATACAGATTATGTAAGTTGTCACTAAATTGTAACTGTAAAATGAATTTGTTCTGTTAGACTAAGAACAGTTCGTATCTATCAAAACCATAATTTAACAGCTTGTTGTTTTATTATGTGTGTCACACTAAAGATGCTGACATAAGAAACCAAAGTGCTAGTTGGCCCCCTTTCTTTTCTTTAAACTTGTTTTCTCTTTGTGAAGTTGAATCTGTTTCCTTGTTATAACAACACCAAATTCTTGTGAACTGTGGATCAATATAGATAAAATGTATTGTGGCATAGTCAGTGCATGATTGAATTTGTTTCAGGTTTATGGACATTTTTGTATTTTGTCGGCTTCTGTTACTTAACAAATCAGTGGAGCCAGTCAAGCACGCCGCAAGGAGGAATTGGAGTCAATGACGTTCAAGCTGCCATTGCCTTCTCTTTCTTTTCTATTTTTACTTGGGTATGTTATCCACAAAATTTTGAAATTTGTTGTATATTATTTACAAAATCACAAAAATTGATTTAGTAGATCGTGTGAGTTACTGACATACTCTTATTAGTACTTCAGGAATATTTCATTAGAAAACAATCCAAATTACATTAATTGGAAATAATGATTTGGAGATTTCTTCTCAAGAGATTCCTGCAATGATTTTGCGCACAAGTATCTTTACAGTTTGTGGACCACTAGCTATGCACCTGTACGGATTAAATTCTAAAAATTGTTTAATGCACAGTAGAAAATGCTTTCCTACAAAATAATCGTAAATTGTAAATTTCACATTTTCATAAGGAGGAAATTTCTTTGAGTCAAACAATGGAAAATCCTGAATGGAATGTAATAATATTGTGTTAAGGAAAGTTGCTACTCACTATATAGCAGAGATACTGGGTCGCAGATAGGCACAACAAAAAGATTGTCGCAGATATAGCTTTCGACCCCCCCACCCCCCCCCCCCCCACCCACCCCCACACACACACGCAACTCACATTCAACTGTAGTTGTGTGTGCATGTATGTAACCATAACTTTCAGTGGTTGAAGCTGTAGTTTCTCTTGGTAATGGAAATTATCATATGGTGTCTGTGGCCGGGAGTTCCCAGGTGGGAAGTTTGGGCACCAAGTGCAAGTCGTACTGAGTGCGGCGCCACATTGTGTGACGTCCACACCGACAATGGGGATGAAATGATAATGACAGCACAACACCCAGTCCCTTAGGGGAGAAAATCTCCCACCCCAGCCGGGAATTGAACCCAGGCTCCCGTGAATGGCAATTCAACGCGCAAACCATTCAGCTATTGTGCCGGACTATAGTTTCTGTTAATTCACCCAGAGTGGAATGATTGGAATGATACGTACAGTGCAGAACACTAATGTATCTACTGTATTTGACAATCATTATACCTCATCAGGACATGGGTACCAATAGCTGTGAGTAATGTTTCACATATGTGATTGTCATATTGATTTCTGCTACAGACCAAAGCTAAAATTACTTTTTAAACAAATAGTAAGAAAAAGTGACTCAGGAGTACAGTAAAAACTGTTGAACAGTCTGGCCCACAAACTACAGGTGATTTCAGTTTTTTCTGTATAAAATGGACAACTTTTATTCCATAATTGGAATAGTTGCTAGGATCGTAAAAAGGAATGCTACAGAAAACCAGAAATTTAATGTAAAAGTGAATTATAATTGATATTTATTGTATCTAATGCAGGAAATGGGGAACATTGCATTAAACACACACACAAGAATGTATGTGTATCTCCTTGTACTTGTAGGGTTAATGCTTGTACGTATTTCTCAAAAATTGCTTCAGTTACTGCCATTAAAGTTGAAAAATGTTGTGTTTGTGTTTGAATTTTTTGTAGAATGTAATAAATTCATTGAAAAAATTAATTGATAACAAGATGAAATACTTTCTTATAATATTTCTCAAGGGAAAACACACTAAACAAGAAGATTACATATTGGATAACCACAGCGACTGCATAGAAGCGATGGAAAAAACAGATGCCTATAAATATCTAGGATACAGACAAAAAAAATAGGAATAGATGATAGAAATATTAAGGAAGAGCTAAAAGAAAAATATAGACAAAGACTAACAAAAATACTGAAAACAGAATTGACAGCAAGAAACAAGACAAAAGCTATAAATACCTATGCCATACCAATATTGACCTACTCATTTGGAGTAGTGAAATGGAGTAACACAGACCTAGAAGCACTCAATACACTTACACGATCACAATGCCACAAATATAGAATACATCACATACATTCAGCAACAGAAAGATTCACATTAAGCAGAAAGGAAGGAGGAAGGGGATTTATCGACATAAAAAACCTACATTATGGACAGGTGGACAATTTAAGGAAATTCTCTCTAGAACGAGCAGAAACTAGCAAAATACACAAAGCAATCACCCACATAAATACATCGGCTACACCACTACAATTTCATAACCACCTCTACAACCCTTTAGATCACATAACATCAACAGATACAAAGAAAGTAAATTGGAAAAAGAAAACACTACATGGCAAGCACCCGTATCATCTAACACAGCCACACATCGATCAAGACGCATCCAACACATGGCTAAGAAGAGGCAATATATACAGTGAGACAGAAGGATTCATGATTGCAATACAGGATCAAACAATAAACGCCAGATATTACAGCAAGCATATTATTAAAGATCCCAATACCACAACAGATAAATGCAGACTTTGCAAACAACAAATAGAAACAGTAGATCACATCACAAGCGGATGTACAATACTAGCAAATACAGAATACCCCAGAAGACATGACAACGTCGCAAAAATAATACATCAACAGCTTGCCTTACAACATAAACTTTTAAAACAACACGTTCCTACATACAAGTATACACCACAAAATGTACTGGAGAATGATGAATACAAATTATACTGGAACAGAACCATTATAACAGATAAAACAACGCCACATAACAAACCTGACATCATACTCACCAATAAAAAGAAGAAATTAACACAACTAATTGAAATATCCATACCCAATACAGCAAATATACAGAAGAAAACAGGAGAAAAAATTGAAAAATACATCCAACTGGCTGAGGAAGTCAAGGACATGTGGCATCAGGATAAAGTTGACATTATACCAATTATACTTTCAACTACAGGAGTCATACCACGCAATATCCACCAGTACATCAATGTAATACAGCTACATCCAAACTTATATATACAACTTCAGAAATCCGTAATTATTGATACATGTTCAATTACCCGAAAGTTCCTAAACGCAATGTAACATATACCGTACAGTTAAAAGGAAGTGACGCTTGATCAAGGTCCGCGTCACTTTCATTCCGAACCAGACCTAAGGTCTGAGAAAGGAAAGATAATAATAATAATAATAATAATAATAATAATAATAATAATAATAATGCCCGGGAAAAGAATAGGCCTCCGGTATGTTCTGCCAGTCGTAAAAGGCGACGAAAAGAACAAACCACTAATAGGGCTAACCCCCCTTTTAGTGTGATTAGTTGGTTCAGGACAGAACTAATGAAGCCTCGGACAAGCGCTGTTATGGTCGGGGACGACGCTTGAACCCTATGCCCGCCCACAATGGTAATGACACTGCTAGCCAACTGGAAAATGATTTAAATCCAAATAGAGGTGTTTTGCAGGATATTCTTCCTGCAACCACCCTAGAAGGAAAACAAAGACAGAGGATGAGATGGTCAGATGAAGTTAATCGACACCTCATGTTCTGTTATTACCAAGCAACAAACCTAGGAACCAACACAACTGGATACAGATCACAAGTATACACAACATTTATTACCAGATACCCAGAATTAAAATTTTTAACAGAACAACGTCTAGCTGATCAGATCCGTGTAATAATAAAAAATAACAGGATACCCCAGTCAGAATTAGATAACATCAAACAACAAGTACAAAAAATACTGGAACAAAATAATGTGCAATCAGAAGAAGAAGAAAATACAGTAATGGACTCAAACATCCCAGAGCAAACGCCCCCTGCGGGTTCGGGGGTTAGAATAGGCCCGCGGTATTCCTGCCTGTCGTAAGAGGCGACTAAAAGGAGTCTCCAACGTTTCGGCCTTATGTGATGGTCCCCTCTCGGGTTTGACCTCCATCTATCTAAATTCTTCCGAAGAGCGAGCCAATTGGGGAAGGGCACCTTACGTGGTGCACTGTATCCTTCGTGCAATTAGACCTATAGCCGTCTTTCTCGTCGTTGCAATGGTGTCCCGCTCGTTTTCGATCTCTTGGGCGATTACCACGCTGCACTCTGCAGTGTTTCTTTTAACTGTGACGACGACCTTGGCCACTTTTGCACCTAAGATCCAGCACGGTAGCCAGTCCGTTGTGGTGGGGTCGCCATGTACCCTCTTGGTTGTAGCCCCCTGACAACACAGGGATCGCTCTACTGATGCCTGCGCCGTTCACTCCCCACGTATGCCAAGGAGTAGATGCCCATCTCCCTGGGGCATCGGGACTCCCGGCAACGGCCATCCTGCCAGGTGGCCTTTGCTGTGGCTGGGTGGCGCCCGTGGGGAGGGCCCTTGGTCGGAGTAGGTGGCATCAGGGCGGATGACCCGCAATGAAGCGTGGTACATCATCTATCGCTGGTGGGCCTCCACCAGCAGTCTCTAAGCGATCGAGGTCTAACCTCAACGGGAAGAAATTGGATCAGAGATCGTTTCCCTCCCTAGCTACTCCATGGGAGGAACGTCTTGTTAAAGAAGGCAGTGGCGAATATTCACCCCGGTACCTTGTGTGTACGCGGGTTGATGGAGAATCGTTCGTGTCGACCAAGCCCCAGTTTTTTGTGGAGCATTTAGAGGACAAGTTCGGGGAGGTGGAGGGCTTGTCCAAGATGCGCTCTGGCTCTGTGCTCATCAAAACGGCATCCTCTGCCCAGTCACGGAGGTTGCTCAATTGTGACAAGTTGGGGAATGTTTCAGTTACCATCGCGCCGCATAAGAGTCTCAACATGGTCCAGGGTATTATATTCCATAGGGATCTTCTTCTGCAGTCCGACGATGAATTACGCGCCAACCTCGAACGACGAGGTGTTCACTTCGTCCGGCGCGTCCATCGGGGTCCGAGGGATAATCAGGTAGCCACCGGTGCCTTCCTCTTGGCCTTTGAGGGTGATGTCTTATCCGAAAAGGTTAAGGTGATGGTTTACCGTTGTGATGTGAAACCATATATCCCTCCTCCGATGCGGTGTTTTAAATGCTGGAAGTTCGGGCACATGTCATCTCGCTGTACTTCCAGCATCACGTGTCGGGATTGCGGACGTCCTTCGCATCCTGATACTCCATGTGCTCCGCCTCCTGTCTGTGTTAACTGTGGAGAACACCATTCCCCCTGCTCACCGGACTGTCGGATCTTCCAGAAGGAAAGGAGGATAATGGAATATAAGACCCTGGACCGCCTGACCTACACAGAGGCACGGCGGAAATATGAGCGGCTCCATCCTGTGCCCATGACATCCACCTATGCCGCTGCTGCAACAGCGGTCCGATCCTCTCCCGTGTCGTCACGTACTGTTGCCTCTCAGCTATGTCACAATGACCCGGCCCCCTAGGTTGTGGGGGGCACTTCGCCCTCTGTTGCTCCATCTACTCCAGGAGCGACACCACCCCAACCATCGGGGACATTCGTCCCCCCTTCCCAGCCGGAGAAGCGTAGGGCTTCTTCGGCTACTCTAGCCAGGAAGGGGTCCCTTGGGGCCCTCCCTTCCCAGGCTTTGCCCAGTGTCAAAGCGGATACCCGCAAAGCTTTGAAGCAACAACCGGTCGCTGGTCATAGGGCTTCACGGTCGTCGTCCGTCCCTGAGACTGACCCAGTGGGGCCCTCCCGGCCAGACCCTCCCAAGGCACAGCGTGCGAAGCCGTTGAAGAAAAAGGCTCCCAAGCATCCTGACATAGCGGTGGCACCTGTCCCACCGCAACCTTCAACCTCTGCGTCTGAGGACGAGGTGGAGATCCTGGCGTCCGCTGAGGACCTCGATCTCGCCAGTCCCTCCGACGCCATGGAAAGCACTGGCACAGGTGCTCACTTGGAGGCAGCGGGTGACCCAGTGGCGTAATCTGCCTTCCCCGTCCCGTCACGCCTTTCCCAGCAATGGCCAGTACCATCCTCCAGTGGAACTGCAGCGGTTTCTTCCAACATTTAGCTGAGCTCCGCCAACTTATCAGCCGTCATCCTTTCCTTTGCATTGCTCTGCAGGAAACTTGGTTTCCAGCAATGCGAACCCCCGCCCTCCGTGGCTATCGGGGTTATTTTAAGAACCGGGCAACTTACGAAAGGGTGTCTGGTGGCGTCTGCATATATGTCCTGAACTCTCTTCACAGCGAGTTTGTACCTCTACAAACAGCTTTAGAGGCTGTCGCTGTTCGGGTGTGGACGCCACAGGCTATCACCGTCTGCAGTATTTACCTTCCACCTGATGGTACTGTCGCGCAGCATGTCCTGGCTGCTCTGATAGCACAACTGCCGCCACCTTTTTTGCTGCTGGGCGATTTCAATGCCCACAACCCTCTATGGGGTGGGACTGTCTCCGATGATCGTGGTCGGGCCGTGGAGCATGTGTTGGCTCAGCTCGACCTTAGCCTCTTAAACACCGGTGCTCCCACGCATTTCAGTGTGGCCCATGGCTCGTTCTCGGCCATCGATCTCTCTATTTGCAGCCCTGGACTTGTCCCATCCCTCCACTGGAGGGTGCATCCTGACCTGTGTGGTAGTGACCATTTTCCCATCTATTTGTCACTGCCACAGTGTCATTCTTCTGGGCGCTTGCCCCGCTGGGCTTTCCACAGGGCTGACTGGCCAGCTTTTACTTCCGCTGTAACCATTGCGTCTCCCCCACAGGGTGACATTGACGAGGTGGTCCGTGTTTTAACCACGTCCATCGTTTCAGCGGCCGAGGCTACCATCCCCCGTTCCTCTGGCCTCCCTCGGCGGAAGGCTGTCCCCTGGTGGTCGCCGGAGATTGCTGAGGCTATTCGCGACCGTAGGCGGGCTCTCCAGCGTCATAGGCGGCACCCGTCTCTGGAGACCCTCATCGCCTTTAAGAGGCTCCGTGCCTTCGCCCGTCGACTTATTGCACGGCGTAAGCAGGAGTGCTGGGAGAGGTACGTCTCCTCCCTGGGCTCCCGTGTCTCGTCCTCGCACGTGTGGTCCCGTATCCGGCGGATTTATGGCTCCCAGACCCCTGTGGGTGTCCCTGGGCTGTCCTTGGACGGCGCTGTCTGCACGGACGCTGCCGCCATTGCTGAACGGCTAGCCGCGCACTTTGCTCAGAGCTCTGCGACTGCATCCTATCCCCCCGCCTTTCGCTCTCTAAAGGAGCGAGCCGAGCGGACGCCATTCTCATTCCACACGCGTCATTATGAAACATACAATGCTTCTTTCAGCGAGAGGGAACTCCTCGCTGCCCTCGCCGATTGCCCTGATACAGCACCAGGTCCGGACTGCATCCATGCGCAGATGCTGAAGCATCTCTCCAGGGACTGCCAGAGACACATCCTCGCCATCTTTAACCGCATTTGGAACGAGGGCGTGTTCCCGTCGCAATGGCGAGAGGGTCTTATTGTCCCCATCGTGAAGCCCGGTGCGGACCCACTGGCGGTGGACAGCTATCGTCCCATTACCCTCACCAACGTTTTGTGCAAATTGCTCGAACGTATGGTGGGGCGGCGTTTGTGTTGGGTCCTTGAGTCGCGCGGTCTCCTCGCTCCATCCCAGGGTGGCTTCCGTCGGGGCCGGTCTGCAGTGGACAATTTGGTGCGGCTGGAATCTGCTGTCCGTACGGCTTTTGCCCGACGTCAGCACCTTGTTGCTGTATTTTTTGATCTGCGGAAGGCGTATGACACCACATGGAGGCATCACATCCTCGCCACGTTGCATGGGTGGGGTCTTCGTGGTCGGCTCCCGGCTTTTCTTCAAAGCTTTTTATTGCGCCGCTCTTTCCGGGTGCAAGTCGGTGCCACCTCTAGTTCCTCTTATATACAGGAAAATGGGGTCCCGCAGGGCTCGGTGTTGAGCGTCTCGTTATTTCTAGTGGCCATTAATGGTCTGGCTGCAGCAGTGGGGTCGTCGGTGTCTCCTTCTTTGTATGCCGACGACTTCTGCATCTCATTTAGCTCCACGACTACGGGAGTCGCCGAACGCAGGTTGCAAGTCGCCGTTCGCAAGGCAGCATCATGGGCTCAGGCTCATGGTTTTCAGTTCTCTGCTGCCAAGACTCGGGTTATGCACTTCTGCAGGCGTCGGACGGTCCACCCTCATCCTGAACTTTACCTCGACGGCCACCTGCTTGATGTGGTGGACACTTGCCGCTTCTTGGGACTCGTGTTTGATGCCCGGCTCACATGGGTTCCTCATGTTACTCAGCTGAAGCAAAAATGCTGGCGGCACCTCAACGCCCTCCGCTGCCTTAGCCACACGTCTTGGGGTGCAGATCGCTGCACGCTACTGCAATTGTACAGAGCCCTTGTGCAGTCCCGGCTTGATTATGGGAGCCTGGCCTATGGGTCTGCGTCACCCACAGTGTTGAAGTTGTTAGACCCAATACACCACTGTGGGGTCCGGCTTGCAACTGGCGCTTTTCGTACGAGCCCCGTGGATAGTTTACTGGTGGAGGCCGGGGTTCCCCCGCTGCGGTTTCGCCGCCATCGACTGCTCGCCGACTATGCTGTCCACGTGCATTGCTCGCCAGGCCATCCCAATCGTCGCCTGCTTTTCCCTGCCATGGTCCTCCATCTGCCCGAACGGCGACCTAGGTCTGGGCTTTCCGTAGCTGTCCGTGTCCAGTCCCTGCTGTCAGAACTGGGGTCATTCCCTCTTCTGCCTCCCTTCCGGGTCCATACACCTACGCCTCCCTGGTGTTTGTCCCGGCCGTCTGTCCGTCTGGATTTGGCACAGGGCCCTAAGGACTCGGTTCCGCCTGTGGCCCTCCGTCGCCGTTTTCTTGCGCTCCTCGAATCATTTCCGGGCTGTGAGCCTGTCTACACTGATGGTTCCCTGGTTGATGGTCGCACTGCCTACGCCTTTGCTCACTCTGACCATATTGAGCAACGCTCCTTGCCGGCTGGCTGCAGTATTTTTACTGCAGAGCTGGTGGCCATCTTGCGCGCTCTTGAGCACATGCGTTTCTGCTCAGGTAGGTCCGTTGTCATCTGCAGTGACTCCCTGAGCAGCCTTCAGGCCATCGACCGCTGCTATCCCTCCTCTCCTCTGGTGTCCTCCATTCAGGAGGCTGTT
Organism: Schistocerca serialis cubense; assembly: GCF_023864345.2. Classification (NCBI taxonomy): domain Eukaryota; kingdom Metazoa; phylum Arthropoda; class Insecta; order Orthoptera; family Acrididae; genus Schistocerca; species Schistocerca serialis. The sequence goes on from NC_064639.1 coordinate 709,151,872, forward strand.
TCCGCCATTGCCCGTTCTGGTGGTTCAGTGGTCCTGGTTTGGACGCCCGGTCATGTTGGCATCCCAGGGAACGAACGTGTAGACAGGCTGGCCAAAGGGGCGATAGACGCCCCAGCTTTGGAGATCGGCCTTACGGCTCGCGACCAGCAGCTGGTGTTGCGCCGTAAGGTACTTGGGATGTGGGCTGCTGAGTGGCGTGGCATGACAGCCCCGAATAAACTGCGGGCTGTCAAGGAGACGACCGATGTGTGGCGTTCCTCCCTGCGGGCTTCTCGCAGGGACTCGGTAGTCCTGTGTCGGCTGCGCATCGGCCATACGTACCTGACGCACGGCCATCTCTTGCGTCGGGAGGATCCCCCCTTGTGTCAGTGTGGGTCCCGGCTGACGGTCGGCCACATTTTGCTGGAGTGTCCTCGACTGCGCACACTCCGGCAATCTTTTAATCTCTCGGGCACTTTGGCTTTGGTTTTATCTGACGATGCCTCCATGGCTGCTGACGTTTTAAATTTTATCCGTGGTAGTCCTTTTTATGGTTCGATTTAGGGAGGTCCTGCGCCTTTCCCTTTCTGTGTCTTTTGTCCTCGTGTCTGTTGCTGTTCTGGTAGGCCGTGAGATGGTTGACTCTTTCCCTTTTTTGATCTCGTGGTCAGTCAACCAGTCTCCGGCCCTCTTCCTTTCTTCTGTTTCTTTCTGTCTGGTGTTCCTCTGTTCTGTTCTTGTCTGTAGTGTTCGTTGCTGCATTTGTGTTCTTTTAGCGCCTGGGGGGACGTCTCCTCCCCCTTTGGTTTTTATCTGATTCGTAGATTTTCGGCTCGCCTGATTTTGGAATGGGGGACTGATGACCTTCGCTGTTTAGTCCCCCTTAAACATCCAACAACCACCACCACCACCAGAGCAAACAAACAAAGAACAACACGCACCAATTAAACAATCAGAGGAAAACGAAATCGTAAGGCAGCCACCAGAACAAGCACAAATAGAACACAAAGTGACACAGATATTAGATATAGAAGAAAAATTTCAGCTAACATATATAGAATACAAAGACACAAATACAGACATTAGACCATTCTTACATAGACCACCAAATAACCCACAAGTCGAAACAACAATAAAAACTATCAACACAATCATACACAACAAAATAAATGAAAACACAACTATGGAAGAGTTACAACTACTGGTATATATAGGAGCACTCACTACACTAAATATACACACTAGGCAGAGATCAGAACGAACCAACACACAGAAGAAACCCACAAAACCAGCATGGCAACACAGGCTACAGATCAAAATAGAAAAACTGAGAAAAGACATCGGACAGCTAACACAATTTATAAGAAATGAAATCTCGGAAAAAAAACGAAAAAGGTTAGGTAAAATCTCACAACAAGAAGCGACAGAGCAATTAGACGAAAAGAAGCAGAAATTACAAGCATTCGCCAAACGACTCAGAAGGTACAAAAAAAATTAAAATAGAAGGAAACAAAACCAAACATTCAACGCAAACCAAAAGAAATTTTACCAGACAATAGATAACACACACATTGAAATAAACAATCCACCAAACATAACAGACATGGAACACATCTGGAGCAACATATGGTCAAACCCGGTACAACATAACAGCCATGCACGGTGGATACAAGCAGAAACAGACACATACAAGATGATACCACAAATGCCTGAAGTGAAGTGACAATTTTGCAACATGAAGTCATCCAAGCAATTAATTCTACTCACAATTGGAAAGCCCCTGGAAATGATAAAATAGCAAATTTCTGGTTAAAGAAGTTCACCGCAACACATTCACATCTAACTAAATTATTTAACAGTTACATTGCAGACCCATACACATTCCCTGATACACTTACACGTGGAATAACTTATCTGAAACCTAAAGATCAAGCAGACACAGCGAACCCAGCTAAATATCGCCCCATAACATGCCTAACAACAATATACAAAATATTAACTTCAGTCATTAAACAGAAACTAGTGACACATACAACACAGAACAAAATTATAAATGAAGAACAAAAAGGCTGTTGCAAAGGAGCACGAGGATGTAAAGAGCAACTGATAATAGATGCAGAGGTGACATATCAAGCTAAAACTAAACAAAGGTCGCTACACTACGCATACATCGATTACCAAAAAGCTTTTGATAGTGTACCCCACTCATGGTTACTACAAATATTGGAAATATATAAAGTAGATCCTAAATTGACACAGTTCCTAAACATAGTAATGAAAAATTGGAAAACCACACTTAATATCCAAACAAATTCAAATAATACCACATCACAGCCAATACAGATTAAGCGTGGAATATACCAAGGAGACTCATTAAGTCCTTTCTGGTTCTGCCTTGCTCTGAACCCACTATCCAACATGCTAAATAATACAAATTATGGATACAATATTACTGGAACATACCCAAACAAAATCACACATTTGCTATACATGGATGATCTACAACTACTGACAGCAACAAATCAACAACTCAACCAATTACTAAAGATAACAGGAGGATTCAGCAATGATATAAGTATGGCTTTTGGAACAGACAAATGTAAGAAAAATAGCATAGTCAAGGGAAAACATACTAAACAAGAAGATTACATATTGGATAACCACAGCGACTGCATAGAAGCGATGGAAAAAACAGATGCCTATAAATATCTAGGATACAGACAAAAAATAGGAATAGATAATACAAATATCAAAGAAGAACTAAAAGAAAAATATAGACAAAGACTAACAAAAATACTGAAAACAGAATTGACAGCAAGAAACAAGACAAAAGCTATAAATACCTATGCCATACCAATATTGACCTACTCATTTGGAGTAGTGAAATGGAGTAACACAGACCTAGAAGCACTCAATACACTTACACGATCACAATGCCACAAATATAGAATACATCACATACATTCAGCAACAGAAAGATTCACATTAAGCAGAAAGGAAGGAGGAAGGGGATTCATCGACATAAAAAACCTAAATTATGGACAGGTAGACAATTTAAGAAAATTCTTTCTAGAATGAGCAAAAACTAGCAAAATACACAAAGCAATCACTCATATAAATACATCGGCTACACCACTGCAATTTCATAACCACTTCTACAACCCTTTAGATCACATAACATCAACAGACATGAAGAAAGTAAATTGGAAAAAGAAAACACTACATGGCAAGCACCCGTATCATCTAACACAGCCACACATCGATCAAGACGCATCCAACACATGGCTAAGAAAAGGCAATATATATAGTGAGACAGAAGGATTCATGATTGCAATACAGGATCAAACAATAAACACCAGGTATTACAGCAAGCATATTATTAAAGATCCCAATACCACAACGGATAAATGCAGACTTTGTAAACAACAAATAGAAACAGTAGATCACATCACAAGCGGATGTACAATACTAGCAAATACAGAATACCCCAGAAGACATGACAACGTCGCAAAAATAAGACATCAACAGCTTGCCTTACAACATAAACTTATAAAACAACACGTTCCTACATACAAGTATACACCACAAAATGTACTGGAGAATGATGAATACAAATTATACTGGAACAGAACCATTATAACAGATAAAACAACGCCACATAACAAACCTGACATCATACTCACCAATAAAAAGAAGAAATTAACACAACTAATCGAAATATCCATACCCAATACAACAAATATACAAAAGAAAACAGGAGAAAAAATTGAAAAATACATCCAACTGGCTGAGGAAGTCAAAGACATGTGGCATCAGGATAAAGTCGACATTATCCCAATTATACTATCAACTACAGGAGTCATACCTCACAATATCCACCAGTACATCAATGCAATACAGCTACATCCAAACATATACATACAGCTACAAAAATCTGTAATTATTGATACATGTTCAATTACCCGAAAGTTCCTAAATGCAATATAACATATACCATACAGTTACAAGGAAGTCACGCTTGACCGAGGTCCGCGTCACGTTCCATTTTTAACCAGACTTAAGTCTGAGAAAAAAAAGTCAATAATAATAATAATAATAATAATAAATCCCGTGGAGGCCCGGGAAAAGAATAGGCCTCCGGTATGTTCTGCCTGTCGTAAAAGGCGACGAAAAGAACAAACCACTAATAGGGCTAACCCCCCCCCCCCTTTAGTGTGATTAGTTGGTTCAGGACAGAACTAAAGAAGCCTCGGACAAGCGCCGTCATGGTCGGGGACGACGCTTGAACCCTATGCCCGCCCACAATGGTAACGACACTGCTAGCCAACTGGTAAATGATTCAAATCCAAATAGAGGTGTTTTGCAGGATATGCTTCCTGTAACCACCCTAGAAGGAAAACAGAGGATGAGATGGTCAGATGAAGTTAATCGACACCTCATGTTCTGTTATTACCAAGCAACAAACCTAGGAACCAACACAACTGGATACAGATCACAAGTATACACAACATTTATTACCAGATACCCAGAATTAAAATTTTTAACAGAACAATGACTAGCTGATCAGATCCGTGTAATAATCAAAAATAACAGGATACCCCAGTCAGAATTAGAAAACATCAAACAACAAGTACAAAAAATATTGGAACAAAATAATGTGCAATCAGAAGCAGAAGAAAATACAGTAATGGACTCGAACATCCCAGAGCAAACAAACAAAGAACAACACGCATCAATTAAACAGTCGGAGGAAAACGAAATCTTAAGACAGCCACCAGAACAAGCACAAATAGAACGCGAAGTGACACATGTGTTACATATAGAAGAAAAATTTCAGCTGACATGTATAGAATACAAAGACACAAATACAGACATTAGAGCATTCTTGCATAGACCGCCAAATAACCCACAAGTCGAAACAACAATAAAAACTACCAACACAATCATACACAACTATGGAAGAGTTAAAACTACTGGTTTATATAGGAGCACTCACTACACTAAATATACACACTAGGCAGAGATCAGAACCAACCAATACACAGAAGAAACCCACAAAACCAGCATGGCAACACAGGCTACAGATCAGAATAGAAAAACTGAGAAAAGACATCGGACAGCTAACACAATTTATAAGAAATGAAATGTCAGAAAAAAAACGAAAAAGGTTAGGTAAAATCTCACAACAAGAAGCAATAGAGCAATTAGATGAAAAGAAGCAGAAATTACAAGCATTGGCCCTAAGGCAAGTCTTTCCGCTCCCGGGATTGGAATGACTCCTTACCCTCTCCCTTAAAACCCACTTCCTTTCGTCTCTCCCTCTCCTTCCCTCTTTCCTGACGAAGCAACCGTTCGTTGCGAAAGCTAGAATTTCGTGTGTATGTTTGTGTTTGTTTGTGTGTCTATCGACCTACCAGCGCTTTTGTTTGGTAAGTCAAATCATCTTTGTTTTTAGATATAAATTATTTAACAGTTACATTGAAGACCAATACACATTCCCTGATACACTTACACATGGAATAACTTATCTGAAACCTAAAGATCAAGCAGCTAAATTTCGCTCCATAACTTGCCTACCAACAATATACAAAATATTATCTTCAGTCATTACACAGAAATTAATGACACAACACAGAACAAAATTATAAATGAAAAACAAAAAGGCTGTTGCAAAGGAGAATGAGGATGTAAAGAGCAACTGATAATAGATGCAGAGGTGACATATCGAGCTAAAACCAAACAGAGGTCGCTGCACTACGCATACATTGATTACCAAAAAGCTTTTGATAGTGTACCCCACTCATGGTTACTGCAAATATTGGAAATATACAAAGTAGATCCTAAATTAATACAGTTCCTAAACATAGTAATGAAAAACTGGAAAACCACACTTAATATCCAAACAAATTCAGATAATATCACATCACAGCCAATACAGATTAAGTGTGGAATATACCAAGGAGACTCATTAAGTCCTTTCTGGTTCTGCCTTGCTCTGAACCCACTATCCAACATGCTAAATAATACAAATTATGGATACAATATTACTGGAACATACCCACACAAAATCACACATTTGCTATACATGGATGATCTAAAACTACTGGCAGCAACAAATCAACAACTCAACCAATTACTAAAGATAACAGAAGGATTCAGCAATGATATAAATATGGATTTTGGAACAGACAAATGTAAGAAAAATAGCGTAGTCAAGGGAAAACACACTAAACAAGAAGATTACATATTGAATAACCACAGTGACTCCATAGAAGCGATGGAAAAAACATGCCTATAAATATCTAGGATACAGACAAAAAATAGGAATAGATAATACAAATATTAAAGAAGAACTAAAAGAAAAATATAGACAAAGACTAACAAAAATACTGAAAACAGAATTGACAGCAAGAAACAAGACAAAAGCTATAAATACTTATGCTATACCAATATTGACCTACTCATTTGGAGTAGTGAAATGGAGTAACACAGACCTAGAAGCACTCAATACACTTACGCGATCACAATGCCACAAATATAGAATACATCACATACATTCAGCAACTGAAAGATTCACATTAAGCAGAAAGGAAGGAGGAAGGGGATTTATCGACATAAAAAACCTACATTATGGACAGGTAGACAATTTAAGGAAATTCTCTCTAGAACGAGCAGAAACTAGCAAAATACACAAAGCAATCACTCTTATAAATACATCTGCTACACCACTGCAATTTCATAACCACTTCTACAACCCTTTAGATCACATAACATCAACAGATACGAAGAAAGTAAATTGGAAAAAGAAAACACTACATGGCAAGCACCCGTATCATCTAACACAGCCACACATCGATCAAGACGCATCCAACACATGGCTAAGAAAAGGCAATATATACAGTGAGACGGAAGGATTCATGATTGCAATACAGGATCAAACAATAAACACCAGATATTACAGCAAGCATATTATTAAAGATCCCAGTACCACAACAGATAAACATACATTTACATCTACATTTATACTCCGCAAGCCACCCAACGGTGTGTGGCGGAGGGCACTTTACGTGCCACTGTCATTACCTCCCTTCCCTGTTCCAGTCGCGTATGGTTCGCGGGAAGAACGACTGCCTGAAATCCTCCGTGCGCGCTCTAATCTCTCTAATTTTACATTCGTGATCTCCTTGGGAGGTATAAGTAGGGGGAAGCAATATATTCGATACCTCATCCAGAAACGCACCCTCTCGAAACCTGGCGAGCAAGCTACACCGCGATGCAGAGCGCCTCTCTTGAAGAGTCTGCCATTTGAGTTTATTAAACATCTCCGTAACGCTATCACGGTTACCAAATAACCCTGTGACGAAACCCGCCGCTCTTCTTTGGATCTTCTCTATCTCCTCCGTCGTACCGATCTGGTACGGATCCCACACTGCTGAGCAATACTCAAGTATAGGTCGAACGAGTGTTTTGTAAGCCACCTCCTTTGTTGATGGACTACATTTTCTAAGCACTCTCCCAATGAATCTCAACCTGGTACCCGCCTTACCAACAATTAATTTTATATGATCGTTCCACTTCAAATCGTTCCACACGCATACTCCCAGATATTTTACAGAAGTAACTGCTACCAGTGTTTGTTCCGCTATCATATAATCATACAATAAAGGATCCTTCTTTCTATGTATTCGCAATACATTACATTTGTCTATGTTAAGGGTCAGTTGCCACTCCCTGCACCAAGTGCCTATCCGCTGCAGATCTTCCTGCATTTCGCTACAATTTTCGAATGCTGCAACTTCTCTGTATACTACAGCATCATCCGCGAAAAGCCGCATGGGCCTTCCGAGACTGTCTACTAGATCATTTATATATATTGTGAAAAGCAATGGTCCCATAACATTCCTCTGTGGCACGCCAGAGGTTACTTTAACGTCTGTAGACGTCTCTCCATTGATAACAACATGCTGTGTTCTGTTTGCTAAAAACTCTTCAATCCAGCCACGCAGCTGGTCTGATATGCCGTAGGCTCTTACTTTATCAGGCGACAGTGCGGAACTGTATCGAACGCCTTCAGGAAGTCAAGAAAAATAGCATCTACCTGGGAGCCTGTATCTAATATTTTCGGGGTCTCATGAACAAATAAAGCGAGTTGGGTCTCACACGATCGCTGTTTCCGGAATCCATGTTGATTCCTACATAGTAGATTCTGGGTTTCCAAAAACGACATGATACTCAAGCAAAAAACATGTTCTAAAATTCTACAACAGATCGACGTCAGAGATATAGGTCTATAGTTTTGCGCATCTGCTCGACGACCCTTCTTGAAGACTGGGACTATCTGAGCTCTTTTCCAATCATTTGGAACCCTCCGTTCCTCTAGAGACTTGCGGTACACGGCTGTTAGAAGGGGGGCAAGTTCTTTCGCGTACTCTATGTAGAATCGAATTGGTATCCCGTCAGGTCCAGTGGACTTTCCTCTATTGAGTGATTCCAGTTGCTTTTCTATTCCTTGGACACTTATTTCGATGTCAGCCATTTTTTCGTTTGTACGAGGATTTAGAGAAGGAACTGCAGTGCGGTCTTCCTCTGTGAAACAGCTTTGGAAAAAGGTGTTTAGTATTTCAGCTTTACGCGTGTCATCCTCTGTTTCAATGCCATCATCATCCCGTAGTGTCTGGATATGCTGTTTCGAGCCACTTACCGATTTAACGTAAGACCAGAACTTCCTAGGATTTTCTGTCAAGTCGGTACATAGAATTTTACTTTCGAATTCACTGAACGTTTCACGCATAGCCCTCCTTACGCTTACTTTGACATCGTTTAGCTTCTGTTTGTCTGAGAGGTTTTGGCTGCGTTTAAACTTGGAGTGGAGCTCTCTTTGCTTTCGCAGTAGTTTCCTAACTTTGTTGTTGTACCACGGTGGGTTTTTCCCGTCCCTCACAGTTTTACTCGGCACGTACCTGTCTAAAACGCATTTTACGATTGCCTTGAACTTTTTCCATAAACACTCAACATTGTCAGTGTTCGAACAGAAATTTTCGTTTTGATCTGTTAGGTAGTCTGAAATCTGCCTTCTATTACTCTTGCTAAACTGATAAACCTTCCTCCCTTTTTTTTTATTCCTATTAACTTCCATATTCAGGGATGCTGCAACAGCCTTATGATCACTGATTCCCTGTTCTGCACATACAGAGTCGAAAAGTTCGGGTCTGTTTGTTATCGGTAGGTCCAAGATGTTATCTCCACGGTTCTCTGTTTAATTGCTCGAGGTAATTTTCGGATAGTGCACTCAATATAATGCCACTCGATGCTCTGTCTCTACCACCCGTCCTAAACATCTGAGTGTCCCAGTCTATATCTGGTAAATTGAAATCTCCACCTAAGACTATAACATGCTTAGAAAATTTATGTGAAATGTGTTCCAAATGTTCTCTCAGTTGTTCTGCCACTAATGCTGCTGAGTCGGGAGGTCGGTAAAAGGAGCCAATTATTAACCTAGCTCGGTTGTTGAGTGTAACCTCCACCCATAATAATTCACAGGAACTACCCACTTCTACTTCACTACAGGATAAACTACTACTAACAGCGACGAACACTCCACCACCGGTTGCATGCAATCTATCCTTTCTAAACACCATCTGTACCTTTGTAAAAATTTCGGCAGAATTTATCTCTGGCTTAAGCCAGCTTTCTGTGCCTATAACGATTTCAGCTTTGGTGCTTTCTATCGGCGCTTGAAGTTCTGGTACTTTACCAACGCAGCTTCGACAGTTGACAATTTACAATACTGATTGCTGCTTGGTCCCCGCATGTCTTGACTTTGCCCCGCACCTGTTGAGGCTGTTGCCCTTTCTGTACTTGCCCAAGGCCATCTAACCTAAAAAACCGCCCAGTCCACGCCACACAACCCCTGCTACCCGTGTAGCCGCTTGTTGCGTGTAGTGGACTCCTGACCTATCCAGCAGAACCCGAAACCCCACCACCCTATGGCGCAAGTCGAGGAATCTGCAGCTCACACGGTCGCAGAACCGTCTCAGCCTCTGATTCAGACCCTCCACTCGGCTCTGCACCAAAGGTCCACAGTCAGTCCTGTCGACGATGCTGCAGATGGTGAGCTCTGCTTTCATCCCGCTAGCAAGACTGGCAGTCTTCACCAAATCAGATAGCCGCCGGAAGCCAGAGAGGATTTCCTCCGATCCATGGCGACACACATCATTGGTGCCAACATGAGCGACCACCTGCAGATGGGTGCACCCTGTACCCTTCATGGCATCCGGAAGGACCCTTTCCACATCTGGAATGACTCCCCCCGGTATGCACACGGAGTGCACATTGGTTTTCTTCCCCTCTCTTGCTGCCATATCCCTAAGGGCCCCCATTACGCGCCTGATGTTGGAGCTCCCAACTACCAGTAAGCCCACCCTCTGCAACTGCCCGGATCTTGCAGACTGAGGGGCAACCTCTGGAACAGGACAAGCAGCCATGTCAGGCCGAAGATCAGTATCAGCCTGAGACAGAGCCTGAAACCGGTTCGTCAGACAAACTGGAGAGGCTTTACGTTCAGCCCTCCGGAATGTCTTTCGCCCCCTGCCACACCTTGAGACGACCTCCCACTCTACCACAGGTGAGGGATCAGCCTCAATGCGGGCAGTATCCCGGGCAACCACAGTCGTAGTCCGATCAGGGGATGCGTGGGACGAGCTGGCCGTCCCCGACAAACCCCCATCCGGACCCCCACAGTGATGCCCATTGGCAACAGCCTCAAGCTGTGTGACCGAAGCCAACACTGCCTGAAGCTGGGAGCAAAGGGATGCCAACTCAGCCTGCATCCGAACACAGCAGTTGCAGTCCCTATCCATGCTAAAAACTGTTTTGCAAAGAACGTCTGAACTAATCTACAGAGAGCGCAAACAAATAGACACAAAATTTAAACGGTTATTAAAATACAAGATTGCCTAGTAAATGCAGTAGTTCTGCTACTTGCGCACTGCTGACACTGCTCGGCGGCGGAAGGAGACTACGCGAATTTACACTATTCAGGTACTAAAACGCGATGCTACACTCTCAAATACTATAATACGCCCAAAATTTATGAATTAAACAATGCAAGTACCAAAAACACGCAAAGAAATTAAGAATTAAACTATGTAACAAATGAGTGAGTTAGGAGTATACGACTTGCTGCTCAGCTGCTTATCCAACGGGGGCTGGGAGCAAACAACAAATAGAAACAGTAGACCACATCACAAGTGGATGTACAATACTAGCAAATACAGAATACCCCAGAAGACATGACAATGTAGCAAAAATAATACATCAACAACTTGCCTTACAACATAAACTTATAAAACAACATGTTCCCACATAAAAGTATGCACCACAAAATGTACTGGAGAACGATGAATACAAATTATACTGGAACAGAACCATTATAACAGATAAAACAACACCACATAACAAACCTGACATCATACTCACCAATAAAAAGAAGAAATTAACACAACTAATCGAAATATCCATACCCAATACAATAAATATACAAAAGAAAACGGGAGGAAAAATTGAAAAATACATCCAACTGGGGTCCCTGTTTAGTTGTGTGAAGTAATTTTGCAGGGAGAAATGGATTGCAAAGTGTTTGAATTGACAAACACACAAATTGCAGGAGAGGAGATTTGGCATCAAATTTGTGCATGTGTGCGCATATGCATTTGTGTTAGCTTTTTTGTGTAATGTATATGGGGTGTTTGTTGTAAGGGATAAGGTAACTACAGTCCTTGCAGAATTATTTTACCATTGACAGCTATGAAGAAAGTGATGAGGTACAGGAAGAAGGTATTGCAGGGATTTAACCAATCTGAGGAGCTGTAGCCCCAACGAACACTCACTGTTGCCAGACAAACCTTTACACCACCATTTAAACAACTATTGCTTGCACTGTGACAAAGTTTAAATTGTCCTAATTTCTTGTGGTGTAGGTCTTTGGGCAAAAAGGCAATCTTATGGATCTAAACTCTTAAGAGGGTTGCCCAGAAAATAATGCACCACATTTTTTTTTCAACAATTCTTTATTGAACATAATGACAATTACACACCTGAAAGAATGGTTTTTCATTTACACAACCTATTTTTCCATGTAATCTCCATCCTGTTCTACTGCCTTCATCCAGTGGAAAAAAAACCAATGTTTGTCCTGGTGGCGGAACCAATGCTTCACTGCGCGAACTTACTTAGCAGATTGACAGATACAGTGCCAACTGCTGAGTTGTAATTCATCTGTCCTCGCGAATGACATCATCAGCTCATTGTAACATGTTAGGTGTGACAGCCGTGGATGGTCTCCTTGACTGTTGCAAATCGTAGAGCTCCATCAAATTGCCTTCTGATGACCTCACCTTCCATGCTCAATGATTATTTGTACTTCTGTCGATAGCAAATGCTCCATAGACTTTGCACAAGTGTTTATGGATATTCCCCACAGTTTCTTTCTATGCAGTGAGAAATTTAAATGACGGCACATTTCTTGTAACATACATCACCCACAGATGCCATTTGAAACTGTCCTGTAGCTAAGCTATCTGTCGGAAGTGACAAACTTGGTATGCTCACTCAGGAGGCTTCAAATAATACATACGTAACATTTGGCATTTGTAGCATTGTTTTCGGCTGAGGAAAAAAAATGTGCTACATTACTTTCTGGACAACACTCGTGCATACCAAGATTCCTTATACACAAAATTGACAAGCTGGAAGAATATGGGCATATCATTAGACTGCCACCCTGTCACTGACATATATACCCAACACAGTTGATGTGGACCCAAATTAAGGGTTACATTGTCAACAATAATTTTAAAAGAAAATGTTGTCTGCAGTCAGTTAGCAAAGAAGCTGTTAAAAAGTTACTTCCCAAGACTGGGAAGTAAACTACAAAAACAAATAGAGGTGGAGTCAGTTCAGTGGTTGGTATTATATAGTTGTTCCTGTTGACTGTTAATAAGAAACGTGTTGCTAACAAATTTCTGAATAAGCGGATCTCAGAAACTCGGCCTTAATCACTCAAAAGTAATCCCCCTCCATGTCTGCATTAAAATATTGCAATACTGAGATAGTGTATTCTGTATTGTTTTTGTTCTTTCTTCCAAACCAGTAGTTTTCTCACTTCGATTAACAGGCATATTTTTTTAGTGTTACATTAGAAATCAGTAGAAAGGTTGATCATAAAATGTAGTAACAGGTTATTTACAAACCTAACACTCTCTGTTGCAATGAAATCAATGGGAGGGGGGGGGGGGGGGGGGGGGGGGGGGGGAGGGGGGGGAACTGCCATGATGATTATGTGCAAGAACAGAATCGTGCTCCAACCTGGAATTCTGAGACCTATAACAAGAGATAATTTTAGTAAAATGTGATGTTAATGATGAAGGTATATTATATAGATATAATATTTTGTTTGCTTAATGTGTTCACCTAAATTCAGTAACATTGTTAGGAAATGCATTATCCTGGATGATTTGAGTTTTTTATCTACTGAGACAAATAGGTCACCTCCATTTCCCATTTGCCTGTCCTTTCATTATACACAGAAATTTTCCCCAGAAATCTCACTGCTGTCAATTTCGGGTTTCAACCAACTTTCTGTATCTAGAATTGTGTGAGCTTCATTGCTTTTCATGAACACTTCAAACTCTGGCACTTCGTTGTGAATGCTTCAGCAGTTCACCTTTAGGATTTTAGTAATATCAGTTGGGGGACCTTACACTGATACGTCTTGGTTTTCTACTACTATTGGTATCTGGATTTGATGGAGAATTGCCTAATCTAAAAGACCCTTGTGGGCACCCCACACTGTCAGCTAAGTGAATAGTTGCCTCTGATGTGTTGTGCACACCTGACCTATTTAGGGGACACTACAGTTCTCAACCATATGGTGCAAGTCCAGGAAGTCCCAGCATAGCTATAGCTTGTCGCAGAACTTTGGAAGTCTCTGGCTTGTTCGTTCCACTGTCATGGTCAGTTCTGGGGGCAATGCTGCAAATTGTGAGCTTTTTTGAAATTCCAAGCGCAAGTGTGTTCTTCTCATCTTTCTCTGCCAGTTGCTGGACTGAAACAAGAATGACCTCGGAACACAGAAGGCACCATTTATTCAAACAGCCAACACAATTTGCAGTTTGTTGCACCCTGTTCGCTCAGTGGCTGTCAGAATAACCTCTTCAGCATGTTGAATGAGGCCCTCAGTCACACGTACTGAGTGCACCTTGTCCTTTCCTGTCCTGTGCTTCCATTTCCCTAAGGGGTACCACCATTTGTCATAAGTTTGAACTGCCGACAATGATAGACCCCCATCTTGATCCTACCTTCTGCCACCACTTTTCTCTGAACTGTGTGGATGGGAGTTATCCTTAAAACACTTTCTCCACTCCCAAAATTATTCTGACCTTAAACTACAACCACCTCCTCTCCCCATACCCCACACCCACCACCCAACAATTTCCACCCCCCCCCCCCCCCCATCCTATCACTTCATCCCTTTTCACATTCTGTCACACTCTTTCGTGTGCCAGTATATCAGCCTGTCTTAACCCCTTCACTGTCCCTCTCCTTTCCTAGTCCTTCATTTTTCCTCTTTACTTCCCCCTACACCTCACCTTCTGACGCTGCACCTTCAGGTCTTGTCAGGCCACCATCTAATCGTTGCATGTCCCGTCAGTGTTCTCTTCTGTCACCCGTACCTTGCTATCCCTCCTCTTTCCGCACACCATTCCAGATTTCTATTCACATGAAATCGCATTCCGGTTGGAGCTTTCAGAAGTAAGGTTTTTTTAGCCAAATGCTATAATTTGTAACAGGCTTTTTGTTGTATCTCTGCAACTCAACGGGTCATCTTTACAGTGAGTAGCAATCTAGTTTTTTCTAATATTGTTGATATTCGAACCTGGGGTTTCCATTTTTAAAACACACAATTCTTTGGACTGGCCAGGGATCAAAGCCCAGACCATTGGGATCTATAGTGGGATACTTAGTCACAAAGTGACAATAATGCAAAAATATGGCAATTTCAAAATTGTTTGGAAAGCATTCGGAAAGGCTTCTCCTATCTGTACAAGAGACTGGGAACCCTGAAGTACCTAATGTTATGCCCATTCGTGTACTCAGCCATTTTAATTTGTTGTACCTGTATAAAACACTGTGCACAAAACATGTCAGATTATAATTGTTTTGGAAGTTGCTCATTATTACAGGATCTACCATTGGTGGGCCTGGATTAAGTGGTAATTGGGGGCCAGCTTTTATAGTGGGTATGATTGCAGGGTAGGGACCTTAGGTTAGGGACAATGGTCTGAATCTATTATATAACCAAGGTTATGGCTTTAAGTCGAACCGTTAAATGAAATTCTCGTCTTAATATTTTCACCACACCATCCGAACATCGTGGTCCATTTTCCTTGTAATCTCTGTGATGTATTTGCTAAAAGATGGTTTTGTTTGTCTAACATGTGGTATTGAAGAGACTTTTCTTAGCTTATCATACCCTGAGTGTATTTATAAATTGTTGTTCAATGAAACTGTGCTGAAAAGAGAATTCATATTCTATTTGAATTACTTTCATTTTTAGGATATAAAATTGGATTGTAAGAGTTCTTTTGCATATCTTGCAGGATCTGTATAAACTCATTTACCATGTTGTTGACTGTGCGATATTCTGTAGGCAGGCTGTGCGTGGTTTGCTTACCAGCGATTCCGCCAGGGAAGTGATGCTGCATTCAATCCCAGTTATGAAGCTGATCCAGGCTCTGTTCCTGGAGGTGCTCCATATTCCTCATATCCTGTCAGTCAGGATGTTGATGGGGCTTACCAGGATCCACCATTTTCGGCTAATCAGACAAGGGGTAAGCATATACTTTGGTAATAATTGAGTACCCTTGTTAAGACGACCAGAAGCTTAGGCATTAGAAGTCATTAAAATATGCAAGTAAAAAGACATAAGTAGGCAACAAAAAGCAACATGGAAAAACTTACATTATTCCTTTTTACTAAATTATACATTTCCATCATATCTGTGTTAATGTTATGTTGTATTTTTAAAATAACTTGGAAGTTTTAAAGAAAATGCTAATTGTACTCTACAAAAAATGAAATTTTTCTTGAAAGCTTATGCATTACAATGCTTATTGGTTGCACATAACAACAAAATGCTTTTGTAAATTTTCTGGAGTCATTTTAAGCCTCCTGTTAGCTAAAACGTTTTTCATCAGAGAAGATAATCTCTCAACGTCTACAGATGTAACTGCAGCTAGTCCAGAACATCGAACTGTTGTCAGGTCTGTTTCTACTGCAGTATAATTATCACCTTGTAGAATTTTTGAATACACGATTTTATGCTTTTTCCCTGACTAATCTCATTTCCCATGCACACTTTCCAATCTCTGCACAGCTGTCAACCAGTTTTCACAGATTTCTTAAATGAATGCCCCATTTCTTTAAGCCGACAGGTCACTTGTGGGAGGAAACCAAACTCGGCTAGGGACCTGAAAATGTTGCATCTATTTGTGGTGAATTTCTTGGCATCTAAATGATTAAACATAGAAATTTGAGTTCACACTTCTGGCTGAAGACCTAGCCTTAGTTATTTGGTAGCTTTCCAGGTTTGCTTTTGCAAAAACTTAAGTAGTTTTTAAATAGTACTTGCTTGTTTTCTTCTTTAAGCTCCATTTAATCTTTAAACAGATCATATGTTACTAAGCACCACCATTTTTATGCGTTTTATCTAGAGTGTTTCTTGACATTTTTCTTTTTCCACCAATTTCGATAATTACAAAACTGCAAATGATTTTGAGCTTACATGGGCATTTGTAGCGGTGCGACTTGTACTCAACAGTGCTGCAGATGGAACTGACAAGCATAGTGTAAAAGTAGAACTGAAAATAAAAATTCACAATTTAGGGGAAGGCTTGTGATATTGTCAAAATATATGTTAATAAGTTTTGTTTTCCATATAGTGCAGAGTGCGGATACTGTATACTGGCAGTTGGCTGTGAGCATGAACAAACTAGAACTATGACTGCCAAGAGGGAGAGGTGCTGTGCGGGGGAAAGAAGAGTCCTCTCGCAGAGCAGCCAGTGTACATCTATATTTTTTTGTGTGTGTGTGTGTGTGTGTGTGTGTGTGTGTGTGTGTGTGTGTGTGTGTGAGCAGAACTTCACATATGGTCATAGGGATTGCCGATTCCTACTAGTGTTTTGATGGTAGTAATCAAACTCCATGATGGACAATGATTAGTTTCTTCACACATTTCAAAACAAGAAAATAAAATGAGCAACACTGTCGGGGATGTTCAGTGTCGTAAATGATGTAGTTCAGGCCTGGCCTGACCTGTACCAGTATTAAAGCAACCATAGTCCAAAGCACCCAACACCTAAAACTGCCACATTGAAGTATTTACATTATATTAACTTTCCAACCGTAGCTAGCAGGCAAAAGTGTTTCTTTGTTCTAAGATGCTAGGCTGCACAATTGAGTTGTATGGTGCATTACGTGATGTACACCTTACACAGACCATTCAGCCACTCAGAATTGGTAGGTCAGCAGAGCATCAAACATACTGATACATCATTACGTTCATTTACTTTTTATTTTGCAGACCTTTTCTTATGCACATTATCTTCAGAAATTGGGTTTAACGAGATGATTCGCAATACCAGTAACTGAAAAATGAGTAAATCTTTGGTATTTATATGCCGAAAACAAAGCTGTTTCAAACTGTCTCTGTTAAAATAGTTCATTGGAATACAAGTAGCTTGAAATAGCTTTAATTAGCTAAATTCACATTTTTGCATGTTGAGGCAGAGTTTCCAATTATATTCACAGTTAACAAAAATTGTGACTTTTTGATGTCCCAAGTTCTTTCTCATTTCCGAATATTTGAAAAGTTTCTTTGCTGCTAAAAGTAAAGATGCTTCATTCTTCAGAACAGTGATCATCTTAGTTATACTCATAACATTTTAAGTGTAGTAGACTGTTGCTATACCTATGTCCCAATCTCATTAGCATTGAGGGGCAATATCTTTGAATGTCTGAATCCTAGACAGGGCTTTCACTAGAATCTCCTTAATACTGGAAAATAAATTTATCAACATCTGGAAACAAACTTTGTATCTCTTCTTTCAACCTGCAAAAACTGTGAGCTATGCTCGTAACATGAAGCATTTTCGGAAATAGGATTTGAGGACTTGAACACGTTGGCTATTGTGGCCTTGGGGCTGCAGCCTGATGCCAGGTGGCCACAGCAAAGGTGTGTGGCAGTCAAGATGTTAAAAGGTGCTTTCTCATGAATGCTGCAGTGTCTAACATGAAAAGTAATATACAGTAAAACCCCTTCTGTAAACTTTTCAGTGGACGGACCCAAAAAAGTGTAAAATACAGGGCACCATAGGAAACACAAGTAAAAATGACTAAATTAATCTTACTGTCATTCTCTTTATATTGTTCAAAAGTATGAAATTAAAACAGTTTAATTTTGTTTAAAAAATCTTAAATAATTGTTTTTGCTTCATTCTAGTGGCTATTAGGTCTATTCTTTTGTGAAATCACATTAAAAAGGGATTTTTGTTGTAATGTGAGACATATCAATAATCATTTTTAAAAAAACTATGGTAAATAAAACTTTTAACACAGTACTCGTTAAATAACTAAAGTTACCAGTCCTCATAAACAGAACAGTAAGCACGAAATAAACAGCTTGGTGCCGACAATGTTACTCATTTGAGGGACGTTCCTGGTGATGAAGGGCGGAAATTGTCATTATGTTATGGAACATCTTGATGAGGAATGTTTGTCAGGCTATACCAACGTAAGACTGCGCGCCTAGTTCAGATTGGCATGTTTCACACAGAAGTAACAATTTGTGAAAACCCATTATAGACACAGCTGTCTCAAAAAACAGTTTATATGTGTAAATGACGGAAAACTAATTTGAAGCTGTTAAAACGCAATGAGCAGAAGGCAGGTTGCCACTAGTTACTATCTTCAGATAATGATTATCATTAAAGCAGTGACTGGGCGTACTTTCTCACCCTTCCAAACATTGTGAACCTGTAATACAGGCGACTGTGACTGAACATACCTGCAGTGAAAATATTGCTTACCATGCTAATGTTATGTTACATGATTAGTAAATTCGTTTGGAAAAAGTGCATCATATTCATGCTCAGACTACAAATATCTGTACAAAAATTCAAATTAAGATCATGGTAATGTCAAAGAAAATGTAAAATGTGGGAAATGTTGTAACACACCACCATTAATGGTAGCAAAGCATTGTATTGAGAGAATAATACTTGTGTTGAGATGGACAGAAATGAATGTGAAAAGCGGGGAAAATGTAAAAGTAGGAACTGTATTATATTATCATACTGAATTTCTACTGACCCAAACAAGGTCTCTCTCTCTCTCTCTCTCTCTCTCTCTCTCTCTCTCTCTCTCTCTCTCTCTCTCTCTGTGTGTGTGTGTGTGTGTGTGTGTGTGTGTGTGTGTGTGTGTGTGTGTGTGTGTCGGTCCCCCCCCCCCCCCCCCCCCCCCCCCCCCCCCCCCCCCCTCCCAAGGCACTCTGTTGTAAGCGGAAATGCTTTTGATTCGCCTTTTGAAGGATCTAATGGAAGACAATGGTATTGGCAATGAAGTGACCTATAGGATCAGTTGAAAGTAGGTCTTTGAGTTCCATTCCTCATAACACTTTCACAAACTTGACTCACTCGGCACAGATTCATTCCTTTACTTCTCCAAAAACTGTCTTAATAGAGGATACTGTAGTTTCAACAATTGGCATTATTCATGATAGCAAGCAAACTGTAGGTCTATTGAAGTTTTTACACTACAATGGCCTTATTCAGCATATGTATTGCAAGGAAATTATGAAGCAATAAATTTATGAAATACATAACACTTGCTATTGCTTTGGTTATGGGATTATGTGAGGTTAAACAAATTTTATATGATAACTTTATGCTGGAGGAAGGGTATGATTGCTTCACCTCTCCTTATTTTGTTGTGTGGCATGCCACATTTTTGTTTTGCAGACAACAAAACCATGATTTTGATTGCAATAAATTTGTCACTCATGTGGACAAAGTGTACTGTTCTGTTAACTATGTGCTGAATGCTTATGTATCCTTGAAATTTTGTCATTTATGTTTGTCTGAAGCAACACCGTTAGTGTAATACAAGTTGACATATCTTAGTGACTGAAAAGATTCCACCCTTCCTTACACACTGGATTTTGAATTTCTCTTTGGCATAAAATTAAAACAGTTTTTCTTCTTGATTTTCTGTTTATGGCTACCAAAAGTAACTCAAAAAATAAATGTCACTTTCACTACATGTTCCATTGTTAATTTTGTTCGCCAAATATTATTATTGATTGTGCATACTTGTTTTGTCATCTTTGTTGAGACAACATTAGAGCCAGATGTATTTTTGTCATCAAACCAGTGACTGACACGCAGGTATAATCAATATTCATGGAATAAAAAAAGTTGATGTTATTCCCACTGGGGCAGCACTCAACTGTAGACTGTTTTGCCAATTACTCACCCTTGGTAGCAAACTAGCTACAAAGCAGGTGAAGCCTGTGAAAAGTTTCTCAGTCCTAGAGGCATGCTATTATCAGTAGCTGACACACAAAACAGCAGTGATCTGGACTTGTCTCTTGGTTCAGGACACTGATTGACGCATACAGTGAACTACACCTCACTCTCTCAGAAGATCCTTTAGCTGTTGTGGACAAGTTAACTAAGTACTCCAGGACTCTCCATATACTGAGGACATGTTTAAATGCAACCCCTGGGTTTCCTCTAAGTGCTGTTGTGTTTAACATCCCATTCCAACAACGCCCTCACTGTTAGATGACTTACTTCCATATCTTGGTAAACAAACAAAATTAAGAGTATTTGTCGTACAACATATGTGCCTTTTTCTGTGCTATCATTTGCAAAAAGCTACGTTTTGTCATCTTCGAACATTAACGAAGTACGACAGGATCATTCCCGATGTTCAGGGACAAAGATATGGATGTCACACGTGACCATCTGCCATACATAAAAACCAGTAACTTGCAGATGAAATAAGAAATCTTTCTGCTCTTAATTTCAAATAAAATTTAAATATTTTGCCTGAATTTCATAAACAGCATGTATGGGCTAAAATCGACCATACGCAAACCTTAAGTAATGTGGTTTTACATCTGTAAACTCTTTAAAATTTCATGCAGTGATTTAATCTGATGCAGCACAGTAACTGTAATGAATAACAAAAAAATTTCCTTTATTGAGTAAAGATGTAAGACTGAAAAATGTGCTAAATAAATTTTTTAGCTGAAGAGTTTTCCTAAAATCTGATATGTATTTCAAAGCCACTGGAACACAGTTGCTCAGCACAGGCAGCAACATTAGGTGAGCAGTACAGCAGCAACAAAGCTGCTCTCAGCACAGAATGTAAAGCGTGACTGTGTCATTCAAAGGGTTAAACACACAAATAATCTTGCATTTATAACAAACATAAAATCATTCAGAATTACGTTGATCATACTTGTTTATTAAAAATGTAAACATAGAATTCAAAACACATTTAACACTGAGGCATTCCATTCTGTGTTTTTGTGCTTGTTCCTTAGAGAATTAAAACAGATGTTGTGTACTGTATCATGTTCCCATTTCATGGACACATTCTCACGAAATTCTTATGTTTTTATTCCAGGTGCAATAGGAACAGACTACCAAGCACCGGCCTATTGAAGCTCATTGACTTTGGTGTACTCGTGTGTCTTAGAAAGAAAAGTAAATTGTTGCTGTGCAGTTTTTGTTGGACCTTTTTGTTACGTTCTGCAGACATTTAGAGCATTATAGCTTCAAATCATTTTAAAAAACCCATTGGGTTGTTGTGATATCTAAATGTTCTAGCATAATGTAGATGTTTTAATCATAACTAATATCTTTATGATTGGAGGTCAATAAACTGTTATTGTTCTGACAGTTACAGTTGAAGGTTAGGGTAGCTGGTTGACATAAATTGTGGTATAGATATGCAGTGAAATGCTGAAAGTACGAGCAGTTGCTTACGTTAAGTTTCTTAGAGGACAGTGGTATGAACCTTGATTAGTGTTTGTTTTTAGAGTTACTACCTGACCTCATATAGATCGTTGTTTACAATGTTTTGCTGCAGCTCTCGTATTGAAGTTTTGCCTCATGAGTTATGAAGATGCCATGCCATGGTTCCATACGCATCATTCTCATTGTAGTTTCTTAGCTTTTTCCATCCTTAACTTTGAATGTTATTACAAAATATTTTAAGTCCTTATTTAATCTCTTTAGTTTCTTAACACAATAGTAATAAATACTAAATGAAAGCTTAGGTCATTATCTTAAACATATGAATAAATTATCAAATTTCTCGTTGTGCAGGAGACGATTACACAATTACGTTTGACCGTATTATCAAAAAGGCTAAACAGTTAATAGACTTAATACGTGGCCTATTTGTAAACAAATGCCATTGTAAATGGTCACTGCTGAAGTTCGTGTAAGCATTCCCGTTAAGAATATTAATGAGAATGCTGTTGGAACATTCTGAGTACATGTGTTAATATCCTGCCTTTATTTTAAAAATTAATAATCAAATTAAGAGAAATTGCAATAGGTAAAAAAATTCTGAGAGTGTTCTCACTTTCTAAGTTTGAAACAATTATTGCATGCTTGCCACTGTAGTACATACAGAATGCATGAATATATATTGTCCACTGTGTACTGTGTTGTTCGTGCTTCATGGTTGGTATGATATCCTGTAGAACCTCTCTAGTCAGTGACAATTAGATCTGGAGATGAGAAGTTCATTGCATTGCTTACATAAATTGTTTTATTTATTTTTAGAGTAATTAAACTTATGTAATCAAGCCATCGTCTGTAAAAGTGTAAGTGAAAGGTATGGTGTTCAAAATTAGAGTTTGAGTGCAAGGCAATGACATGGGCATGAAATGCAATAATTTCTTGTACCAATTTCTGCACTGCATGTTGTAGTTATCTGCATTTGTTGAAGACTGCCATTGTTGAATCCTGTACAAAGTAGGATACCATCATATTTAATTTACAAAAGACATAAGTGATAATTCTCTTAAGAGCTATTTTTACTGAATAATGTAAGCTGCAATTATCATAAGTGACATACATGTTGATCTCCAAAAATTCTGAAATCGTTGTTGTATAATGAAATGCTTATATGTAAATATCATTTTTTAATGTTAATGATCTTTATTATGACATCTATTAAATGAATAAATTTGAGAGGTAATCAGTTCGCATAAAAAGTAGTGTGAATTTTGTTTCACGTATTACTTATCATTATTACCTTTCATAATTTTGTATTACGGCATGGTGACAATGAAGAATTTTGTGAGCTAGTTCAGTGAAATTCATGAATTAAACTGAAATTTTCCTTATGGTTCACATGCCGATTATTTCAACGTAGAAGTGCAAATGTACTTCGCTTAAAGTATGTAATAGTGTTTAAGATTTTTTTCTGCTGTTCACTTAATTATCTACGGTCCCATTCAAATAACACAATTGTTTCACTAGAGCTTCCAGGGAACAGATGTAGAAATGCTTTGAGTCCATGTGTAACAGCACATGTTCAAGAATAATAAGATTTCACTAACACTTGCAAAGTACAAAACATTTCATATATACATATATAGATATAAATATATATGTGTGTAATATATATTGCTGACCAAAGAACCATAGGCTAATCCTTAGTTAAGTGTATTGAGCTCTATCTAGATATGGAACTTTCATGTTAACTGTGCTGCGTGGGTACATTCTCGGTAACTGTTCTAGCAAGGTTGCAGATTTGTTTAATGTGCTTTGCAGTGTGTGCCTTATTTGAGGTGTGAGATGTAAGAAGGCTGCAGCAAAAGTTAGTGGTATTGAGTTTTGACAATTAGTTGACTTATTCAGCAGTTACAATTTTTTATGATTTGGAAACCTTTTCTCCTCTTTGCAGGCAATCTTTAGACAGCCAATTGTCTGTGTGTGTATGTATGAGTAGTGTAGAAGTGACTTTCATACAGTGGCTATAGTTCAGAGAGGCAAGTTTTTCTTCCCTGAGACGGTGCATCTTAACACACTGAATGTCTGTAGTACTTAAACTGTGCTCTGCAAAATTATTTTGCACATTTCTTTTATCTAGTCTGAGAGAGCTTTAGTGAAAATGAAGTAGGTTAATGTATCCATAGAAAATATACAGTCATATTTCTGCGTAGAATGTAGGTCCTCAATTTGTACAATGTTTGTGGACCTTTGGGTAGTAAATAAAATACAAAGACCAGGCTATGTCGCCAAGACTAAAAGTTTGCTTAATTATGGGTTTTGTAATGTAGTTGTTAACTCATTGTTGAAATAATTAGACAGTTGTTAATGGTTAATCCCCTCTTAATTTAATAAAATATTTGCCCAGAAATAAAACTGTAGAAATGAATTTAATGCAGTTTACACAATACGTGATATCCTCAACCTGGTGGCCTATTCCAAAAATAAATTGCTTAATATTTTTAATTTTTCTTGGTTTACAAGCAAACCTTGAGGTTATCTGTACATTCATTGGAAAGAGTTTCATGCGATTTATTATAGTTTTTTTATGAAGTTTACAGTTTTATTGGATTTAGATAGTGTGTATGTATGTATGTATGTACATATTTTCAAAAAGAATATGAAGTACTTAAATGGTTATAGGATAGGGACAAACTGTCGGACTGTTCAGTTAACTGTAGTTTAAACTCATAAGCAATAAAATTGTATAATATTCATGGTCCTCATTTAGACTCATACAGCTCTGTTCCTATAAGGTGTGAATGTTCAAGATGCCTCCTTGTTGTATTACTCCTCCCCCATTCCAGACTGATGTTATAAACCATAAGATTCTTGATTATGTATTACTCCACCCCTGTAAACCCATAATGCTTCCTCTAAGAGGTTGCAGGATAACAGAGCACAATATGATTTCATAACTGGATAATTAATGTGTAAAGATGTAATAAAATTGTGGATTTTCGTGCAGTTTGTCTGTAAAGAAAGGAATTTCTTTGAAAGCTAATCTTTATGGCGGCAGATTATAACTCTTATCTTAAGTCAGTTTCATAAATATTAATTACTAAATTTGATGTTTGTGTGTAATGTCCTAAATGTTTTGTTTACTAAGGAATGTATCTTTGTGATTGTTACTCAGTTGTGGTTGTTCATAATAAAATCTGTGCAGAAAATACTAAACCCTGCTGTTGTGGTATATGGTGTTACAGTACTCAAGACATCAGTTTATCAAGTGGTTGACAGCGGCTGCATATTCATCAAAAATGCGCTTTCACAACCATCAGGTTATAAAACCCATGTTGCTGTTATGATCTAGTTTTGAGTATTTTGTTAATCGCTTTGCTGTATTGGGTGTGGTTGTATAGTGTTCCTTCAGTGCAAAAAATTAAGGGAGAAATACTGAAACTCTCTCTCTCTCTCTCTCTCTCTCTCTCTCTCTCTCTCTCTCTCTCTCTCTCTCTCTCTCTCTCTCTCCCCCCCTCCCCCTCCCCCTCCCTCTCTTCCCCCCCCCTCCCCCTCCCTCTCCCCCTCCCTCTCTTCCCCCCCCCTCCCCCTCCCTCTCCTCATTGGCCCCCCTCCCATTTTATGGACAAATTTTGAACAAAGGTCAGTGAGAAAGTAAAAACTGGTAACAATGCACAGCTTGCTATTCTTGAACTTAATCAAGAAAGTAGCTTAAATTAAAACTTTAATTCCTGTGATTATAGTGACATGCAGTGCTTTAACCTCGGAGGTGTAAATGCCTTAACATGTGTGTCTGCCTTACCCACACTATTACAGATGTATATACTTATGTTACATGTACCATCGTTAGTTAGGACTAGGATTTAAAGATGGCCCAGTCCAAGAATTTCGTAAAGCACCTCGAAGCGTTGAACTGTGTTGCCCTCTGTTAACCAGGTATGCAGACTGATGTAATTTTGGTATAAGAAGTGCTTCCAAATAGTGTTGCTATCAAGTAAAACTGGGTGTCGCAGGTCAGTCTCAAACTTGATTGTTAAGTGTGCAACAAAGTTACGTTTGGCTTTTGAAACAATTTGATTCTTTTGCTTTAAAGAGCTATATTTTCTGTAAGCCTCCTGGAGCATGTGCTCAAAGTTAAAATGGGAATGCATCTGTTACAAAAAAGAAATTTGTAGAACAAAACCCTGTTTGGGTGGTGTGCAGAAACTCATTTATTCTTCACCCAAATTAACCAATTTATCTTTTGTAAAAGTAAACTTTGTGTGTAAAATTTAAATAACTAGATTCCTAAATTATTACATTTCATGAATAGCTAGATTTTGCTATACGGTCAAGACCAAATGTATGCAAAAAATTTAGTTTATTCAGTTCTTAATGAAAATTTCTTATAAAACAATATATATTAGAATGATGGTTTGCCTTAGATTTTAACTTTGCACATAGCACATACACGATGACAACCCAGAACTGTACAATAATTTCATCAATAAAATAGAAGTGAGTAAATACTTGGAGCTAAACAATATTGGGTTGAAGTCCGACTCTTGTATGGCATTTGAAGAATGATGCACAACATGACTGGGATTGCTGAAGGCAAATGTGGAAAAAGTGGCTTGTAAACAGTGAACACAGTATACCACCACCACCACCACCACCCTCTGTGAGATGATTTGCTGATTGTAGACATGGATGAAAACAATTTTATCTTCCAATTCGACAGTGGTACTAAGCATAGTTCCATGAAGTCTGAAATTACTGTACAACACTTTGAAACAACTGAACACCCTCCAGTCTTCTTGTTAAAAATTTGTGGAATATATTAGAATCCCCCACTAAAATCAACTAACTGCAAATAAAAGCAATCTCATGGAGATAATTCTAGACGACTGCCACAAAATCATGGGGACATCAAATCAATAAGTGCTTGCAGCTTAACATATACTTGTTTTTGTAAGTAAGCCTCCTTTATCTCTGATAGTAATTTATCCTTGTACAAACCCTTAACATCAAACTGCCGCTGTGTTGGATCACTTTTCATGAAAGAAACGTATTTATTTAAGTGGTGTTGACACAAACCAAAACAAAAGAATACATAAATTACTGACCTGTTTTTGAAGATAAATGAAAAAATATGTAATATAAATCTTGAGGCTGATTTGAGTGGGTGTGTACAAGACTCCATTATTAATGGGACAAATTGTCTTGCCCTTACTCGTGATTATTCGTCATGAACTGCTGTCAGTGGCAGTAATGCGCATCACCTCAGAACTGTGCAGTGTGAGCCTGCTGTCCTCATCAGCAATTGCAACTTTGCGGCGATGCGTAGGTACAATCTCTGCATTGCCTGCCCATGGTTGGTTGTGTGGCTGAAGTTGTGATATCACAGTGTCTGAAGGCGGATGTTGGCAATGGATGGAAGAGACCTCACGTCCTCTTGTTTCCGTGCCGCCTCACCAACTCCACTTCCACTCCAAATCCATCTCTCAGCTCAACTCCTCTTTGAAATTTTCGTCCAATGAAAACATCAAAAGGAAGAAAATTTCGAAGAGAAGTTGAGCTGAGAGATTGCACAGAAATGAGTGGACATGATGAAGTCTCTTCCGTCCATCGTCAATCAGTATCTACCTTCTGACACTGCGATATTACAGCTTCAGCCATGCAACCGACAATGGGCAGATAGTGCGGAGATTGTAGCTGGGCCTGGCAGAAAGCCGTGATCGCTGTTGAGGGCAGCTGACTCGCGCAATGCCTGCCACCAACAGCAGTTCACAATGAATGATCATGAATAATGGTGAGACAATTCGCCCCCCCCCCCCCCCCCCCTCTCGTTAATAACTGTCATGTCCACCCGCAGTCAAATCGGCCCTGGGATTCATAATTTTGTTTTGCTTTGTGTCCACAGCACTGAAATAAATAAGTTTTTCGTGTTTTAATTATCCAAGTAACCTTTTCACCTTCATACATAAACCCCTTAATTTCATACCCTTTGTGTTTGATTTCATTTAATTATTGATATCAATGAATTGCTGGCTCCTAGTGTGGGGCAATCGCATTAGTCATCTACCTGTCATTTCCTGTCTGACAACAAAGAGTAGAATCTCAGTTCGCCACATAAAAAACAAATTAAAAACAGCTGACACAGACATGAACAGCATTAAGCAGTATAGTGATATTTTATTGTTAAGGCAGTATACAGACTTTCTTTGATTTTTCTGCCTTTCTTAACGTACCTTTTCTCATTCCAGTTCCCTGAAAAACTCCCTTGTGATGGATATACGGAACATGATGAACAAGTGAATACAAAATTACCAATCGTATAACCAGCATGAGAACCAATAAAATATTAGAGATATGATAGTTCTCATCGGTTATGATTACAAGTGCACTGAAAACCATTCACAGCATTAATTCAGAATAGAAACTAGTCCAGACTGTCTGGAACTACTTTCTTCAAGTTACAATCTGCAAAAAGATGTGGTACTTCACTGGGTACTGCAGTCTGTGTCAGTTCAGGACAGTTAATTGGCAGCTAAGGAATCCTGCACTAATCTGTAGTAGAGCAGTTTGTTGTCCCCATACATGATGTGTTGCTGTTGAATCAGTGTCATTCAGAGGGAGGAGTGTTTGCAAGTGTGCGACAACAATCTTGGTGACACTTGATACTGTATCATGGTGTAATCTTTTCAACCACTGACATACTTGTCTGATCAATCAGGTTTTACAAAATAACACATGCTGTTCTCACATTGACTGTGTTTTATTCAACAGTTGTTGTTATCCAGTACTGGCTGCACCAATTCTTTTCTAAAGAAAATACATAGATTAGGTAAAGACGCTTGACAAGAAATTTGCTAAAATTAAGTCATTTTAATCCTCTTAAACAATGTTCGATCTGTAGGGATCAGATTATGTGGGACAATTATTCAATTAGAGGAAGTTCAGGGGCAAGTAGTGAAAAGAAATCAACGTTAAATGATCAAAGTAGTAAGTTAAAGAAATAAGAGTGCTTCGTTAACTGGGCGAGAGGAGAATTTGCTTGCTTTTAAAACTAAGCTGGATTCCGTTTGATTAATTTGAGCTGAATCTACAATAAGAACATCACCAAGAGGAGATAATCTGACGAAACCATATAGATGAAAATGATGGCCATAGTCCTGCGTAACTTTCACTAGATTTCACCTAAGAAGGTATCAGAAACACCAGAGAAGTACATGAAGTGCATAATTTAAATGTAATTAAAGTCAAAAACTGGTGTAAATGATATGGCTTGTACTAGTACATCTACTTGGAGGAAATTCAAAGATTTACACTCCTATATTCACACAGCCTGTAAAGTTACTGGCTTTTAGTGACTTGTCTTTTCTGTAGTTCACCTGATGAACAGCGATGTAAAATTTTGAATACTAAGGCAATACTTTCAAATTTAAATTGCAGTTGGTGTATACTTACTTGTATTAGATATTTTTCATTAATCTTCAAAAACACAGGTCAGTAATTTACATATTCTTGATGGAGTCTGACAGATTTCCATGAATTGCAAGTAACAATGATGATCCCATCTGTATGCAGACTATAAATACATAATCAATAACAATTAGGTAGCATCTTATTGAACATTATTATGGCCTGGCAACAACTCACAGGGGATAAATGAGAATGAATGCTTAGTCTTTTCTGTACCTTGTCTGTAACTTATTGTGATGTTGCTTTAACAGTGACAGACTGTGGCCACAGTTGAACTGTGCTTTCACTCTGTTTACAATGCCTATATACAGGTTCACATAGGAAAATTTTTGCAGAAATGTAGAATACAGTTCAGTTACATTTTTAACAGTAACATAAAAATCAAGAACTGTGGGCAATAATAGCACACATTTAAAGGGAAAGTTATTGTAATAAATTATTGGCTGTATATTCTTCAAATTGTTCTAATTTTTGACAGCATTAAGAGGCTTGCAAATATAACTACATTTTTTTAATGAAGCCTGCCAATATTATTCTACAAGGGCATTTCAAAAAGAAATGCCTCAGAATTTCTTATGTGGAAACTTTCTAAGTTTTGTGAATAAAACAAAAATTATTAACATTCTACAGCTTTATTCTTGATGTCCACATATTTGCAGCCCTCGACCACTAGATGGCCCCAAATTGCAGCATATAACAGGGTGATGTGTAACACAACTGTGTTGGTGAATGAGAAATGGGCAACTGGAATTGAGTTTTGAATTCTAAGAGTTCATCCACACATGGAGCACCCTCTCCTTCAGCAGGATAATGCCAGACACACACAAATGCTGTGACACCTGCAAGAATCCGATGCCTTGGGTTCACTGTGTTCAGCCATCTTGCATACAGCCCTGACGTGGCCCCCATCCGATTTTTATTTGTTCCCAAAACTTAAAGAACAGCTTTGAGGTTTTCATTTTGATAGTCATGAAGTGGTGCAAGCAGAGGTAGGTTGTGGCTCTATCAACAAACCTTCTACAGTGACAGCATAATTAAACTCTTCTTTTGTTGGGACAAATGTGTCTGTCACCAGGGTGACTTCAGAAATAAATATGTAGAAGTGAAGAATAAATATGTAAATGTTAATATAGTTAGTTTTATTTTTAAAAAATCTTCAAGAATTTTCACATAAAAAATTCAGAGGCATTACTTTTTGGCATGTGGTCTTCGAAACAAAAATCTCATACATGTGGTATTTCATCAACTAAAATGTCATCAGTCTTCAGACTGGTTTGATGTGGCCCACCACTAATTCCTCTCTTGTGCCAGCCTCTTTGTCTCTGAGTAGCACTTGCATTCTATGTCTTCAATTATTTGGTGGGTGTATTCCAATCTGTCGTCGTTTACAGTTTTTACCCTCTACTGTTCCCACTAGTGCCATGAAAGTTATTCCCTGTTTTCTTAACGTAAGTTCTATCATCCTGTCCCTTCTTTGCAGTGTTTTCCACATGTTACTTTCTTTTCCAATTCTGTGGAGAACCACCTCATATCTTACCTTTCCAGTCCACCCAACTTCCAATATTCTTCTGTAACACCAGTTTCAAACACCTCGATTGTCTTCTGATCCTGTTTTCCCACTGTCCATGATTCACTACCATATAATGCTGGCCCCGATAAATACACAGTCAAAAAGTTCTTTTCTTATCTTTTTTCCCAAAAGAAAGACTGACACCAGCTGCAGTTGGACATCGAAATAATTCGTTGAAGAAAGTTGAAAATTTGTGCCTGACAGGACCTCAAATCCAGATCTGCTTAATGGGAGTGGTTGCCTTAATCGCCTCAGACATACTTCCCATCCAACCCAAATTCTCATCTTGTCCACTGTCCTTTCATCTACTGACTTGCAACCAGCGAGTCCCGTATTCCCCACAAGAGGCTTGACTCTGTTGTTTATTCTCTCTCTCCCTCTATCCTCCCTCCCTCCCTCCCTCCCCTCCTCTGTGTGTGTGTGTGTGTGTGTGTGTGTGTGTGTACACACAAAATGGACTAGAAAATTCTTCCTCAAATTAAGGCCCATGTTTGATACCAGCAGACTTTTGGCCAAAAACACCCTCTTTGCTTATGCTAGTCTGCCTTTTATGTCTTCCGTGCTTCTTCTGAAATGGGTTATTTTGTTTCCAACATAGCATAATTCCGTAAATTCATCTACTTTATGATCATAAATTTTGATGTTAAGTTTCTCACTTTCTCATTTCTGCTGATTCTCGTTACTTTCATCTTCCCTTGGTTTGCTCTCTATCCATATTCTGTAGTCAGTTCAACAGAGTCTGTAATTGTTCTTCACTTTTGCTCAGGACAGCAATGTCACCAGTAAATCTTATCTTAGATATTGTTTCACCTCGAATTTTAATTGCACTCTTGAATCTCTCTCTCATTTCCTTCATTGCTTCTTCAATGTATAGATTGAAAAGTGGGGGTGAAAGATTGCATTCCTGTTTTATACCATTTTTAAAATGACCACTTCATTCTTGGTATTTTAGTCTTCCTGTTCCTTCTTGCTTCTTTTACGTTTTCTATATTACCCATCTTTCCCTTTATCTTGCTCCTATTTTACTCAGAATTTTGAACATCTTGCACAGTTTTACATTGCCAAATGCTTTTTCCAGGTTGACAGGTCCTATGAACTTGTCTTGATTCTTGCTTCCATTGTCAGAGCAACATCAGGACTTTCTCTCTAGTGCCTTAATCTTTCCTAAAGCCAAATTTATCGTTATCTAGCAGAACATCAGTTTCCTTTTTCCTTCTTCTCTTGTAGTATTGTCATCAGGAGCTTGGTTGCATGAACTGTTAAGTTGATTGTGCAATAGTTCTCAGACTCGTCTACTCTTGCTATCTTTGGAAATGTGTGGATGATATTTTTTCAAAGATCTGAGGGTATGTCTCCAGTATTAGATTCTACATACCATCTTGAACAGATGTTTGAGTGAAATGTTATCTATTCCTTTTGCCTTATTTGACCTCAAGTCTTTCTAAGCTCTTCTAAATTCTGATTCCAGTACTCATTCCCCTCTCTCTTTCATACTGACTCTAATTTCTTATTCTCTCACATTATCAGACAATTCCTGCCCTGCGTAGAGACCTTTAATGTACTCTTTCCACCCATCCACTATCTTATGTATTTAACAGTGGAATTCCCATCCCTTTACACTTGTAATGTTGCTGCCTTTGCTTTTAATTTCATTGAAGTTTGCTTTTACTTTTCTGTATGCTGAGTCAGTCTTTCCAACAATCATTTTCTTAGTTTTCGATTTCTTCACACTTTTCCTGCAGCCATCTTGCCTTGGCATCCCAGCACTTCCTATTTATTTCATTCCTAAGTGATTTAGGAAAGTGTTTCTGAAGAAGAGAAATTTGTTAACATCAAGTATAGATTTAAGTGTCAGGAAGTCGTTTCTGAAAGTATTTGTATGGAGTGTAGCCATGTATGGAAGTGAAACATGGACAATAAATAGTTTGGACAAGAAGAGAATAGAAGATTTCGAAATGTGGTGCTACAGAAGAATGCTGGAGATTAGATGGGTAGATCACACAACTAATGAGGAGGTATTGAATAGAACTGGGGAGAACAGGAGTTTGTGGCACAACTTGACAAGAAGAAGGGACTGATTGGTAGGACATGTTCTGAGGCATCAAGGGATCACAAATTTAGCATTGGAGGGTACAAATCGTAGAGGGAGACCAAGAGATGAATACACTAAGCAGATTCAGAAGGATGTAGGTTTCAGTAAGTACTGGGAGATGAAGCAGCTTGCACAGGATAGAGTAGTATGGAGAGCTGCATCAAACCAGTCTCAGGATTGAAGACAACAACAACAACAACAACAAGTGATTTATATTGTATTCCTGTCTGTTCCTGGATGTTTTTGTTCTTTCTTCTTTTGTCAATTACATGAAGTATTCCGTCTGTTACCCAAATGTAGAGATGTTTTCTCCTCTTCAACTGAACTGTGATATTCTTTATCACAGTATCCATATTTTTGATGAACTTCAAACATGAGTCATCATTCCTTCACACTTAGTATCCCACTTCCTTTAACACTGATTATTCTGGATGATTTTCTTAAATTGTAGTCTACTCTTCATCATTACTTTGGTACACCTTCCAATCCTGTGTCTGATTTTGTAATATCTGTCTGACCATGCTGTATCTAGCTGGACTCTTCCTTGACTTCAGGTCTTTTCCAAGTATGTTTCCTCCTCCTTGTCATTCTTAAACAGAATCTTCACTATTATTTGCAAAAATTTATTGTAGAACTCAGTAAGTCTTGTCAAAATATTTCACAGATGAACTGCCAGATGTCAGTGTCCAACAGGCACAGTTTTTCAGCAAACAACCACATTACCATCATTGGATGCTCTGATGAACTGACTAACTGGGGGGTCAGTGTTGCACTGTTATCTCCTTCTCCTCTCCCTCTGATCAGCCACTCCATTGACCATATGCACCAAGCATCTCAACACCCATTCCTCCCACTGACAGTGTTCTGTCCTAGGACCTAAATTAATGTGTCCAACACTGAATGAGAATTTCTTCTTTATGGCTGTAGTGTAACATAGCTTACTCATGAGAATGACCAATATTCCACAGAGGATGCTCACACTGGTGAAAGATGGCTGTGTCTTTTATAAATATTTTACGTAGTGGAAAAAAATCCACTGTGTGCACCCCAGTCTGTGATCTGTGGAGATGGTGTGTACACAGTGACATACAGCAGGGGCAAAGCACCACATATTGAGTGCTGTAGCACTTAATTGACGTGGATGTTTATCCTTGGTGATGTCCCTTGAAGTTGTCATGAACAAATGGACCTACTGCAGTGAAAATGCTCAAGACCAATGAAGACCGTAAATCTTAGATCTTACGATGAGTTCGATGTGATTGGACATATTTATCAATGTGTATGAGTTTATGAGTTACTGATATTTGGATCTTTCTTTTTAATTGATGTAAATGGTTGAAACAATACAGAAGATTATCACTGAAGACATGTTTGTCATTCAGAAGCTGGAAGTGGTGAGACACACTCTTCCAGCATCACCATGCATGGATACAAAGTAGCTGGACCACAAGAAGAAAAACTATAATGTGACCATATTGCAAAGGTAACATAGACCATATCACAGTAACAGATCCACTCACGGTGTTACAGCCAAGTTACCAAGCACACACTGGAGGAAACACAGCATTTAGTAAGGATGAGAAAACTGTGGTGCTGGAAAGGAGAGTTTATTAAAACTTGTTATAATTATTTGAAAGAAACACTTGGTTGCCAGTGACAACTCAAAAATCAACATCAGAATTTCATAAGCAGAAGATAAATAATTGCAGTTGTTTACACTTATTGAGACAACCATTGTGTGTGTTTACAAATGACATGCACATATGTATCAATTATGACACACAAGAGTTTGCTATGGTTTGACGAGGAAGAGTAATGACAGGATAGCAGCAGATGAACCAGAGGACAGCAGTTCGAGTCAGTGTACCAACTACAATGGCGTGAGTCTTCGTGGCACTTCATATAGCAGCTCATCGCCAGAGTAGCAGCCGCATGCTACAGCTTCTCAACCTGATGCACCAGCTTCGCCTGTGCAGCATCCCCAGTCCACTGTTCTACATGTTGGGTGAGCTGTAATTTTATCAGTCTAGGATTTTTTCATTTTATTGTTGTGTGTACAGGAACTTAAGGGATCAGTTACTGAAGTCTGTGGGCAAAGAAACTTGGTAAACATCTAATTTAACTAATTAGTTGGATATTTAATTAGTAAAGTATTCCAATGTAGACAAGAAAAATGGCAGTGGAAGCACCAGAATTGTTTAGGTTATTTCTGAAGCTATTGTGGAAAACAATAAAGCATTTAACAAGAAATTGGAAGAAACATTCAGAAATGCACAGGAAGCCTTTAAAGTACTTGGGGATGATATGAAAGCCAAATTGGAAGCTACCATTAAGGCTCAAGGGGATGCTACTCTTCAGAAGTTAGAAGAAAGCATTAACCAAACGTTAGGAGCTACCACTACCAAGTTGGTGGCAATTAAATCACAGACAGAAGCATCCGAACAGGAGTTAATGTTGATAGTTAATGTACAGGGAAATAAAATTACAGCTATGGAGAAAAAAATTAAATGATTTGCCTATCAAAGTACAATTTGACATTAATGTGCAGTATGATTTAGTGAGGAATGAAGTACACAATCATTTGAAAGAAGTTCATAATAAAGTACGAACCTTACACAACACATCTCAGGTACACAGGAGCAGGGCAAAATGATAGAGAAAGGTAAATCAGTAAATTTTGAGTTCCCATGCAACCTTGACTAGTTCGGGAGAGGGAGTAGAGTAGTTCGCACAATAAGAAGTACAGGATATGGTTGAATCTACTACTATTAAAACCAATTGTTTAGGAGGTATTGTACACCACAGAAAGGAAATACAGGAATTGTTGGAAGGCCCTAGAAAGTGCAAAAATAGGATTTAGCACTAATGAGACTAATAATAATGTTAGTGTAGCACATAAGTTTTTTGAGAATATACAAATGGAAAACAGGATGAATTTTTCTAAACAGTTTCCAAGGTTCAAATTGGATGGGGATATGCATCCAGTATGTTTTTTAAGAGTACACTCTAGATTATTACCAAAAAGATTAGAGGACTCCAGAAAGACAGATTTTATGCATAGTTATTTAGTCAGTGATGCAACAGAATTGGCAAGTGACCATTCTGAAGATTTCAAGTCCTGGGAGGATTTTCAAGAAGGTTTGAAAGGGAAATATTGGTGTACCAGCACACAAGGAAAATTAATGCTCAAATTATTTGAACCAAAGCATTACAATAGTTCTTGGGGTAGTTATAAGAAGTACATGGAGTGGCATCTATTAGAGGTATCACACTCAGTAAAAGTGTAATACATTGATTGCCACATCATTTGCATAAAGAAATTTGTTATAGAGGCTGGACAGACATCTGTGAATGATTTACTCACTCTTGTAGAGGGATTACATACCCTCAACAAGGAATGTAAATCAAATGTTAATGATATTAATCAAAACATGGAGAATAAAGACAGACAATATCCGAATTCATTTGCAGGCAAGAGAGAGGTGAATTTCTGTTATGTCAACAGTAGATGTAATAAGCAGAGCACAGCTAGCAATAATAATATACAGTTGCCAGTATTAGTACCTACCACCAATAATAACGTGAATAATAATGCAGGTATTACTCCAGAGTTAAGTGAAGATGTAATAACACACCGGACTCACATCTGGGAGGCTAACAGTTCATACCCACCTCTGGCCATCCTGATTTAGTTTTTCCGTGGTTTCCCTAAATTGCTTCTGGCAAATGCTGGGATGGTTCCTTTGGAACGGCATGCCCAACTTCCTTCCCCATCCTTCCCTACTCCGACGGGACCGATGACCTCATTGTTTGGTACCCTCCCCCAAATCAACCAACCAACTAAATATGTAACAAAAACAGAAACACAGAACATCCTGGGGTGAGGACCAGAATTCAGGGTGTGACTGGTCCATAGCTAGCCCATATATACAAAAATTAGTAGCCTATACCTATACAATTCCAACTAAAGAATGGTTACTAGAGGAGGAGGGAGGTGAAACTGATTGTACACCACCAAAACCTGTATGTTAGGAGAAGTATATCGCCATAAAGTAATATACATCAATTCAGGTAAGGAAGTATCATGATATTGGAAGAATTATTACAAACTACAAAACAGAAAC
This sequence comes from Schistocerca serialis cubense, assembly GCF_023864345.2. Classification (NCBI taxonomy): domain Eukaryota; kingdom Metazoa; phylum Arthropoda; class Insecta; order Orthoptera; family Acrididae; genus Schistocerca; species Schistocerca serialis. The sequence goes on from NC_064639.1 coordinate 709,189,195, forward strand.
AATTAGTTCTTATATTACCAGTTACTGTAATGTATTTTGTATGTACAACCAGATGAAAAGGTGTCAGTTCAGTCTGGGACAAGAGTCTCTATAAACTACTCATGGAGTTATTCCAAGGAAAATCGCACCAGGAAAATATAGAAAACTTGTGTTCGCAAGTCATAGTCTAAGTATACATGAGATGAATTATACAGCCACAGGAAAGCAACTGCTCACCGTTATCTGGAGCATAAAGAAATTTCAGACTTTGATTTGGGGTTTGAAGATAGTTATATCTACTGACCACTAAGCATTAGTCTTTCTTACAGAGAACAGACTAATACATGATCACTTGATGAAGTGGCTTCTCTTTTTACAGAAGTTTACACATGAGATTAACTATATAAAACTATCAGAGAGCCATGTTCATGGTGTGTTATCTAGAATATTATTAAGTATGAATGATATGAAATGTGGAGTGATATTCACAATTAATTTCTTAGTTATTAATTGTACCAAAAATGAAAAATACTGCAGTTCAGCTCTTAAAGATCAAACAAGGAATATGATGACTATTTCAGTGAGAAATATTGACAGTGTAAACAGGGTTCGTTGGTCCTATCAGAACAACTTTCATAGACAATAATAAATGTTATTTTACTGTGGAAAGCATATTTACAAACTACATGTTAGAAATTATGCACACCTTGGTGTGCTGAATATGAATTAATATGGTTCTTGCATAAAAATCGCGGACATTTTAGAACACATAAATGCACATAACATATGAATAAATTTTATTATTTTAAGAACCTTGTTGAAAAGTAATTAAACTGTTATGAAGTTGTAATGTATATCAAAAGGACAAAGAAGACTATAGTGGTATAAACTACAAGTAGCATCCCATAGCACCCAAAGGGTTACACGACCTTATGGCAGACACTTTTCTTCAACCGTTTAAATAATTATTTTAAAGATATAGGAAAATCTAAGAAACTCTTAGCTGTCAGTGGACCACCAGCCACAATTTTTGCAGTCCAATCCATGTGAGAGAGTAATGAAAGAGATTGGCTGATTATGTAGAACACATTGCTCCCACAAACATACCACATGGGCACAAATGATAGCAGGATTCCAAGTCATGTTGAATGAGTTACCTCACATGTCCTCTGGGTTATCACCAGTAGAGATAATGCATAAGGAATTTATAAGAGAGCCATTATTAAAATTCTTTAAATGGCCCCCTTCAAAGGAAGAAGAGGCATTAGTAGACAATACGATAATAAACAAGTTACACGAGTCAGCACAGTGCAGACTAGGTAAGTTTAACAATACGGCCCAAGCACATAAACATAGCGTAGGTGACTTAGTTTTTGTAAGAAACGTCCATCACGAGTAAGCTCTTTCCATGGTAGTGTGCATCTTTTAAGGTGGTAGGAATACCACATCCTAAGACACTCTTCTTGGTTGACCCAGATAGAGGCCAGGAAAAGGGACTGTACAATGTTGAAACAGTTAAGAAATATATACCCCCAGAAGAATTTGCAGTTTGGAAATTTGGCAGAATAATGTCCCTTGGAAGTCTGAGTTAATGGCTGTGTTATTTCTTTAAAGACATTACTTTCCCTTACTATTCTAGCTTATTTAATAACTACATTGTATCTTTGCTTGAGAAAGCAAGAGTGTAGCACTAAAAGTGGCTGAGAAGATAACAGGAATTATCTTTTTTATATGTGTTTCTTACAGAAAAAAGATATATACATATGTATAGTGTTATATAATAGAGGGAAACATTCCACGTGGGATGCAACAGTTTGTTGCGAAAGCTTGAATTTCATGTGTATGTTTGTGTGTCTATCGACCTGCCAGCACTTATGTATAGTGTTATGTATATTCGAGATATTATACAGGGTGTTTGAAAAATACCTCCCTAGTTTTAAGTATAAATTAAATGCAGAAATTAATGAAAAATTACGTCAATGAGTACATATCATGAAAGATAATTCCTTGAATTTTGTTTAATATTAGTAGATTTCAATGTGGGATCCATTTGTTGCCCTGCACACATCGAGACGATATTCCACTTCTCACCATATATTCACCAACATTCCAGGTGTAACTGTCCCAACCACCACGATGATTCCATAAATGATTGATGTCTCTGACCTTTTCACTGTACACAACATTTTTTATGTGGCTCCAAAAGAAAAAGTCCAGTAGGGTTGAGTCTGGGCTTCGTGGTGGTCAAGGTATTGGGCCAGCCCTGCCTGTTCACCTTCCTGGAAAGCGAGTGTCAAGAGCCGCACGCACATGGCTACTGTAATGAGGGGGGGGGGGGGGGGGGGGGCACCATCTTGTTGGAAAAACACAAGCCCCTTTTCCGCCTCAATATCATCCATTTGGAGAAAGACATACTCTGTCAACATGCCAAAGTAAACGTCCCCGTTTGTTTTTTCTACAAAAATGAAAGGACCAATCACATGATCTTCCATCAAGGCGCACCAGGCATTAACTTTGGGAGAGCATCATGTGGATGCTCTGCCCCCCAAAATTCTGCAGTTTAGACAATTAACTGTTCCAACCAACATGAAATGTAGCGTCACCAGAAAAGAGAATTTTTTTTAAAAAAAATTGACATTATCATCAGTTCTGTGTATAAAGTCAACAGCAAACTAATATCTTTCAATTTTATCAGTGGGTTTTGTTTCATGTAACAGTTGCAATTTGTAGGCATGCAACTTAAGTCTTTTACGCACATCATCCACAGTACCTTTAGGCGCTCCTGATTGTAGACAACGTCTGGCCAATGACTTCTTCGGGCTCCGAACACACGAAATATAGATCTGTTCAACAACATCTTCAGAAGTTCTTGGTCTTTACTTTTAAAACGCTTCTGGTTTCCTTGAAAGACTTTAGACAATGACAAATAGTTTTTGCTGTAGGTGGTTCACCACCATACCGACATCTAAAATTACATTACACTGTTATAACTAACTCAGTTTTCACAAGCCAAATAACACTCTGCACATTCCATTGCAGAGTACACATTGTTGCTGAGTTGCTCTGCATTGCACTGCATGCATGCCTGGACTGAACTGAGGGAACAGAGGAAAAAATAGCACTGGTGCCAACTCAAGGTTAAGCAGACCTGCCAACTGCAGGGGAGCCAAACTTGGAGAGTTGATGAGTCAAACACCACAAGCTAGAATAGTGTATGTCACTTTGTACAGATTCTAGGACACATTAAAACTAGGGAGTTCTTTTTCAGACACATTGTATTTTTTAAAAGGAACAAGAGAAAACAGTAGGATTTCTATTCATTTTATGTGGGAGGTTCTTTATGGGTAGTTGATAGAGATGACAATCGACAATTTACTGATTTTTTTTCCTCCACATGTTGTTGGCCTTTCCCTTAGCGCTTACAGTAGAGATTTGCTAAGATCAACTTTCAGGATCTGTGACACTGAAGTTGGACAACTCTGTTCTGTAGCGAATGCTGAATACCTTCTCTCTCAAGTGTCTGAACGAACAACTTTAGCAGAAGTGGGAATTCCTCAAGGTATACGGTAGTAAGTGATCCTGTCTTTTGACACTACCTTCTTTCTTTCTATGACCTTAACAGATAAATTTATCACTTTCCTTTCTTCCTTCTCTGGCAAGAGCACCATTTCTGCCTTTCCGTCTATCCATATTTATAAGTTTCTCTCAGTGAAATCCTTATCTTTTTTGCAAGTTTTTATCACAACCTGCTGTCACAGGATCACCGAGGCAACACACACATGATGATATGATTTGGAAAAATGGATGTAATTTTCATGCATACACATATTGTATATGACATCAGTATCTGCATGTTATGACACATCACATGTTGGGGAGAGAAGATAATGGGGGGAAGCTCATGCATGTAGTGTAACAGTCTGAAATATGACTTACTAACAAAAGTGTAATAGCAAAAGATAGCAGTGCCATCTAGATAAATCAGTTAATTGATAACACATATGCACAGTCAGTAAAACAAGATCATTTTATCAACTTTAAATGAGAGAAGGTGCTAAACGAGGAACAGGAATAGTGGACACTAAAATTAGCCTATATTTAAGTAAAATAATGTTCTATCAGTGTGAGGAGACATAAATGATCACCTGGCTATGAATTACAACATAAGTGTTTTATAAAATAAGTGACAATGGAGAAAAGACCACCATAGTATATTTTAAGGTATTGCTGTGCCTGTGTTATTCCGAATTACAATGCTATGTTCCTTTAGACATGCATGCTGTGATGATGGTAGTCTATATTCGCAACTTTCTTCAAAGGGTGAAAATGGCAATTTCAGTCCTTGTTTTGTTATGTCTTGTGGAATTTTTAATGATAAATTGAGTTGTGTGTGTTGGCACAGATAATTTTAAATACAAACATAGAAGCAGATCCAAATGACCCCAAGAAAAGGAAATTAAATTGGAAATATTGTTACACAAAATTATACACTAATGCAGATGTGCTCTCATACAACAACAAACATGTAGGTAAAAGCAATTGTGTATAGGAAGTATGGAGTGGTATGCTTTAAAACTGGAGCAAAGACACACCAGAAGTGAAGGAACCCCTTCCTGTCAGAATGTGAGACATGAAATCGAGGTACTGTGCAGACAGATTTTATACACTAAAGTGTACCCTGATGTAGGTGAGTTGAGGGAGTTGAAATAGGCAGGCAGACCTATAGAGAGGCTGTCCTAGACCTGAAGTAGGGTGCATTCAAGAAAGTAATGATCTGTATCACATTTTGCATAGAGTAGCCTGGGATAGATAGAAAACAGAGGGGCCTAGTCTTTTGGTTAAGTGAGTCCACAGATAGATAACCTAAACTCTTTTGGTAGGGAATGAATAGGGCACACTTTCATCTGAAAAGAAAAATAGTTGTATGGTATCTCCCCATAGAAAGGACTGAAGTCAATAACTGAGTTTTGAGAAGACATGTTGAGTGAAAATTGGTCACTTTGTTGAAGGGGTATCCAAACTATTTAGGAGAAAACAAATATACCCTGGAACCAATGTGTGGTTGTATGTTGGTTTTTTTCAAATCTGAGATTTGGATAGTTAAGAATGAGATTAAGTATACTGCTAATATTCAACCACTGCTGTTACCTAACAATGTATTTCTGTTTAAATGAAGTCTGTAATGGCTGAGCACAAACACAATGGTCCCCCCAGAGGGCTCACCACTCTTTGGTGAGTTCGTGGTTGGCTGCCATGGGGCCCCTGCCTTTGCAGCACCTTTTCCCTTCCTGTGCTGCATGTCTATCCTCCTGCTATTCTTTTTCCCCTCCATTTGGGAACATGTCTGGGATATTTTTATAAATGTGTTCTGAAGTTTTAATAGCTTGACATCAGAACAGTCCCTCAACTGTTTTTTTCTTTCTTTCTTCGTTCTCCATCTCCTATCCTTCCTCCACTTGAGCATCTTTGTCCCGTCTTTGTTTCTTCTTCCTCCCCTTGTGCTCCTGAAGACCAGGCCATTCATCTGACGCATGATAGTTGACTGGGTAATGCATAATTCTCAGCCATGGGTTGACAGGTAGGGTTTGCACGTACCTTCTTCTACAGGCCAGGACCAGGGAGGGGAGCTATTATCTCCCCAAACTGCCAATTGGTCCCTTTGTCATGAGTGTGGGAGGTGTGACCTGAAGTGTGAACAATCACCTAAGGCCGGTGAGACCCCTGTCTGAGAGGTGGCCTCCAGTTGGAAGGAGCGTGCTATCGGAGATGTTGGAAATCATGGGGGATATCAGTCTATGTCTACTAAATGTAAATGGAATGAGGCTAAAGATTCCAAGACTCTCCCAGCTGCACCTCAGTTTCTCATGATATCACAGACTGAAAAAGGTCAGTCTGTTGCTACGGTTAATCCATTTATTATTCAGAAAGATGTTGATGCAGTTGCTGGCCCTATGAAATCCTGCTCCCATTTACATAATGGCACTTTGCTTGTGGAGACCAATTTTGATTCTCAAGACCAACAACTGCTTACAACTTTGTTCCTCCATGACTATCCTCTTTGTGTTGAAGCCAGTCGAACACTGAATTCTTCACATGGTTTTATTTACACTAAGCTGCTCTATTGTCTGACTGAGGGTGAAATCCAAACTTATCTCTCTGAATAGTGCATCACAGCAGTCAGTCAGGTAATGAAAAAGGTTGATGCAGCATTAGTGCCTACACACACTCTTTTTCTTATGTTTGATAGAGAAGTGCTTCCAACAAAGATTAAAGCAGGCTATAAAGTCATCATTGTCTGACTGTATATTCCAAAACCAATGCACTGCTACCAGTGTCAATGTTACAAACACACTTGAATGTATTGTCAAAACATGGCCAAATGTGTTACTTTAACTTTAACTTTTCCAGAGACTGGGAAGGTGAAGCTGTGGCAAGTCCGTTCTGTACGGAATGCCGAATACTCTTCTCCCTCTGGCGCCACAGTGAAGTACTGGAACAGTGGGGGTCCTGGGTAGGGGGGTTTCCTGTCTTTGGGGTCTGTCATCTTTTCTTCTTCAACTCCAATGCTCCAAACCTTCTATTTCATTTCTTACTTCTCATTAGAGTACCAAGCTACCCTTCCCTCTGTCCACATGCATACCTCTATTGCTGAGACCCTTCTAATTTACTGTGTCAGCTTTATTAAGCGACTAAAACCTATTCTATAGGAGGATCCAGGGAACAAGCTAGCATTTCTGCATTATTAGATGTAACTATTCTCAGTCATACTATATTATTTGTATCGTGAGGAATGGCTAACTTACTAATATTTGTAATTATTGTGAGGAATGGCTCACTTATTAATATTTGTAATTATCATGAGGTATAGCTCACTTACACTACTCTCTATATTTATCAATGTCTAAGGTTGTTGTATGTAATTTTTTTTTCTTTTGCTATGTACCAGCACTCAAAATTGTGAGCACTCACTCATATGCAAGTATGCTTTGTCATGACATTGTCATGAGGAATGACTTGCTTATACCATTTTCTGTCACATAATCAATGTGTGGGGTGTATTATCTTTTCTTTTTCAACTCCAACACTCTGAATTTCCTATATCATTTCTTACTTCTCATAAGAGTACAATGTATAATATAATTGTCATGATGTACCAATTATTTATGATTCATTTATTGTGTATTCACACCTAAGTGGTGAACACTTACCAATGTATAATACCTAACCATGTTTTGTCATGATGTTCGAATCATTTATGATTCATTTACTGTGTATTCTCACCCAAGTTGTGAACACACACCTGTATATAAGGCCCAACCACATAGTTGTTGGTGCTGTTTCAATTACTTATAAACCACAGCCAATATGATGTATTAGTCACTTATATTGTCACTCAGAGTTATATGTAACTGCAATCTTATGTATCATTCTGTTAATTAATGTTTGAATGATTGTAAAGGTGGAGAAGTGGTGTTGGAAGTGTCCTGACAAATGAAAAATAGTAAGATTGGTCATTGGTCAGACATTTCATCCCAAAAAGCAGTCTGCGTATTGCAAACTTCAAGATTCTCTACAAAGCAATCTGTGTACTGCAAACTTCAAGATTCTCTACAAAGCAGCTGTGTACTGCAAACATCAAGACTGTTTACATTTATGTAAATTACAGAGATTAGTGCATTTGCACTTAGAAATTTTGTACTAGTTTGAAACTCTAAGTTACATGTTATCTCACACAGTTAAGAAATAACTTGTTCTTTCCTTGTTCTATTGAGTAATAATTTTTGCATAATGCTTCATAATTAATTTACATTTTAAATCAAATATAGGATTTATCTCATACCAGAAGTAAAATGCTTGTTCCTGCAGTTTATTGCAAAATATGTACTGTTACATAGAGCTGTCAGAAAAGGTTTTGTTCAACATGTAACTCTAAGTTACATGTTATCTCACACAGTTAAGAAATAACTTGTTCTTTCCTTGTACTATTGAGTAATAATTTTTGCATAATGCTTCATAATTAATTTACATTTTAAATCAAATATAGGATTTATCTCATACCAGAAGTAAAATGCTTGTTCCTGCAGTTTATTGTGAAATATGTACTGTTACATAGAGCTGTCAGAAAAGGTTTTGTTCAACTTTCAGTTTCACAAATCCTTTTGGGGGTGTTGAAACATAACGAACTTATAACTGACAAAATAACTGTTTAATCTATTTCAGTTCAAAGTGTAGAAGCTCTGAAAATGAAGGGAATAATTCCCATGAAGGGAGCCTCTAGTAATTAATAAAAAATGTAAATGTATTATTGTAATTTCTATTTGAGAATTTATTCTCGAATAAAATAACAGGCATGTACTAATATCATAGTGTACTAGCTGTTATGAAGTAAATAATACAATCAGATATGTATTTTCAATTTTTTTGTATAAATTTTAATTGTTAATTAATCAAATATTCATTTTAAACAATGCTGAGGATTGTTCGGGATTGTTAAGAAAGTATAAATAGTTACAGCCATGTTGGCAGTAAAGGTCAGTATTTTGTGTGATTTTGGACAGAAAGCATGTAGCTTATTGTGATAATTTATTGTAAGTATGTTACAACTTATTTCAGATTTGTCAAGATGCCTTTATTTTGAAACTGTAATAAATATCAAATGAAACACTATATTTGATTAAATTTTATTTTTACTTTATAGTAAAGGGTAGATCACATAACTAATGAGGAGGTATTGAATAGAATTGGGGAGAAGAGGAGTTTGTGGCATAACTTGACCGGAAGAAGAGATCAGTTGGTAGGACATGTTCTAAGGCATCAAGGGATCACCAATTTAGTATTGGAGGGCAGCGTGGAGGGTAAAAATCGTAGACGGAGAATACACTAAGCAGATTCAGAAGGATGTAGGCTGCAGTAGGTACTGGGAGATGAGCAAGCTTGCCCAGGATAGAGTAGCATGGAGAGCTGCATCAAACCAGTCTCAAGACTGAAGACCACAACAACAACAACAACAACAACAGTTAAAACCTACAGTTAGTGTTCCAGGACTTTTGCTGTTATGGATTACCAGCTACGATGACTAAAATTAACCCCTAAGAATGTTATAACGTCTTGGACCTATTGCTATTCCATTCACTGAAACTATGAAATTCCTGGGGCTCATGCTTGGTAGGAAACTTTCTTGGTCCTCTCACATGCCTTACCTTACCACCTGTTGTATGTGGTCCTTCAGTGCCCTATGTGTCCTAAGCGGTACTTCCTGTGGAGCAGATCTGCCCATCCTCCTCTGTTTGTACCAATCCCTTGTCTGTTCAAAGCTAGGCTATGCACGTTTCATTTATGCATCTGCACATCCACCCATCTTACACCACCTAAAAACAATCCACCATTGCAGAATCTGTTTGACCACTGGCGACTTTTACACAAGCCCGATTGAGAGTGTCTATGCAGAAGCTGCCGAACTACCACAGTCATACCGATATGATGTTCTCTGCACGAGATATGCATGCCGTTTGTCTGCCATACCTAGCCACCTGTCCTATGCTTCATTCTTCGATGACTCCTTTGACCACAAGTAGGGGGTATGTCCCTCTTCTGTGTTAGCCCCTGGAGTTCATTTTCGGCTATTACTCTGACACCTTCATTCCATGCTACCTGCCACTTTCCTGATGGGTGTAAACCCTTCACTACCTTGGCTTCACGCAGCAGCCCATATTCATCTTGGACTTCATTCATTTCCTAGGGGAATTACTCCAGATTCAATTTATTGCTGTAAGTTTCTCAATATTTGTGCGGAACTTAGTGATAGTAACTTTGTGTACACTGATGGCTCTAAGACTGAACGTGGTGTCAGGTGTGCCTTCGTTGTTGGCTCTGATGATTTTTTGTATCAGCTTCCACAACAATGCTCGATATTTACAGCAGAGTTCTTCACCCTGTACCAGGCCACGCAGTACACTTGGCAACACAGGCTTTTCAATTGTGTCATCTGGTCCGATTCTCTCAGCACCCTTCAAAGCCACGGTGCACTGCACACAGTCATCTCTTAGTGCAACGGTCCAAGAAAGCTTCCATTTGCTCACTCTTGAGGGAGCCACTGTGATGTTTATGTGGGTCCCTGATCACATCAGTCTAATGAGAAACAAGACTGCTGATGCTTCTGACAAGGCTGCTGTCCTTCTACCTCAGCCCGCTAGTTCTTTAATTCCTTCTGATGATCTCCATGTTGCCACCCATCAGCTGGTGGTGTTGCTTTGGTGTCACCACTGGTCTTCCCTTCACGGGAACAAGATCCGGGAAATTAAACTTCTCCCAGTGGCATGGCTGACCTCCTCTCTACATGAGGATATCATTTTAACTAGGTTGCATATTGGGCACTGTCATTTTAGCCATTGCCATGTGTCAAGTAGTCATCCCCCACTATGTTATCGTCATTGTCATCAACCTTTGACAGTTCACCAATTCCTGCCCAGATGCACTTGTTTTTAACCACTTACATTCTATTGTACGTTTGCTGTCTGAGTTATTGGTTGTTTTAGCGAACAGTGTGTGGGCTGTCAATCACATTTTATTTTTTATTCATTGTAACAGTATGGCAAAGGACATTTAATCTTTAGTTTGGGAACTCTGTTGTCTCTAGGGCATATTTTGTAGAACTTTCTCCAAGAGGAAGTGCTTATTCTTAGCTCTCTTTCCTTCCATTGATTGGGCTTAATATGTGTGATGTGTTCACATTGAGGTAATAGAATCTACCTCCTCTGGTTCAAACACTATGTAAGCTAGCCAGTATCGATTTTGTCTCGCGCTGCCTGGGTATATAGTGCATGTCCAAGGCAAGCAGTGGGGCTGACGGAACTGAGCAACCAGGAGGCGCAACTGTCATGCGCTGCAGCTGGAGCACAGTGTACGAGAGAGGCGAGTGATGGATGGATTGCCTTGGTGTTAACACTGGATGTAATCACACGTATGAGGGAAGCGGACCTGACCGTAAAACCAGCCAAGGTCACATTAGCAAAAAAGGAAATTTCCTTCTTGGGGCATATTGTGTCGAACCAAGAGGTTAGAATAGATCAGTCTAGAACCAGTGTGATTCATAGGTTTCCTACACCTCGTGACAAGAAAGAAGTAGCCCATTACATTGGTATGTGCAATTTTTTTCGAAAATTTGTACTGAATTTTGCAGGGTTAGCAGCCCCTATAAATCAATTAAGGAAAAAAGGGTCCAATGGGGGACAACCAGCAATCAGCTTTTGAGGCGCTTAAACAAGCCATTAGTAATGCGCCAGTGATAGCTATTCCCAACTTCAATTTGCCTTTTATTGTACAAACTGACGCATCAAATACCGGTATTGCTGCAGTTTAGTTGCAACTACAGGAAGGGGAACGTCGACCCTTAGCTTTTGCTTCGAGGATATTGTCTGATCCAGAGCGTAACTATTCTGTTTATGAGCTAGAAGCTTTAGTGGTGTTGTTCGACATTGAAAAATTTAAGTTTTATCTCGAACATCAGAGGTTTCAATTGGAGGTGGACAACCAAGCTCTAAGTTGGGTTTTGGCGCGGCCCTGAAAAACGGGTAGGATAGCACGTTGGGCTATCAGGATATCAGCATTCCAATTTGACGTTGTACATATTAAAGGTTCGCAAAATTCAGTTGCGGATGCGCTTAGCTAAATGTTCGAACAAGAGCAGGAAGTCTTCCACAAAGGAGCTTTGCCGGCATCGTTATCCGCGAATAATGTGGAGGTGCCGCAAACTCAAGAAGTAGGGGGAGTGTTGACCGAGATTCCCAACTTGTTTCGAAATCTGAGGGAAGAGCAAGAGAAGGATCCTGACTTGACAGTGATATGAAGGAAATTGTGCAATGGGCAGGGGTTAGAAGGATATTCCTTGGAAAAAGGCATGCTTTGTTATAAAGGGCGACATGATCAGAAAGAAAGAATTTGTTTGCCAAAAAGTTTAGTACCCACAGTGTTCAGGTATTATCACCAATCAGTGTGTGGAGGGCACCTAGGAGGTAAGAAAACTTTGGCTAAAATCAATGAACATCTTATCTGGAAAGGGATGGCCCTGGAAGTTCGGGAGCTGGTTAGAGGTTGCGAAGATTGTCAACATGGAAAACCAGACGTGGGGAGAGGTAAAGGTTATTTGCAATCCAAAAGGGAGTTCCAGCCATTTCAGAAATTGTTTATTGATTATGTAGGACCCTCATGCAAACTAAGGAAGGTAACAGGTTTATCCTTGTAGTAGTGGACACCTTTACTCGGTTTGTTTGGCTGATTCCAAGATGAAGTACCATTGCTCAGATGAGTATTCGGTATTTGGTATTGATTTTTACCACATTGGGCCCACCACGAAGTTTAGTAAGTGATAATGCCCCTGCATTTTGTTCCAGACAATTCTGTAGGTTTTGCTTTTCACAAGGTATTCGACATTGGACCACTCCGCCATACTATCCGCAACCTTTGTTTGCAGAACGGATTAACCGAAATTTAAAATCAGCCTTAATCATTTTTCATTCAAGTGCTCCGAATAAGTGGGAGCAATCGTTAATGTGGCTTAGTCTTGCATTCAGCACTGCACAACATAAGAGCCATGGGACTACTCCTACCAAGTTACTCCTTGGTTATGAGATTAACACACCTTTAAGTAATCTGTGGTGCTTGAAAGATATCCTACCAGAGCGTGTTGACCCTGATGAGCTGCGGGTTCGTTGGGAGGCAGCAAAAAGGAACATTATTTTGGCACACCGCCGAGAAGAAAAAGCCTATAATAAGGGAAGGCGTGCAATGTCGTTGGCAGTTGGAGACCGAGTCTTTGCCAAAAATTTTTGGGGGCATTCGCACCGAGATAACGAAGTGGTCAGCAAGTTAGCACACAGATATGTTGACCCATGACAGGCCGTTAGAGTTCTAACCCCGGTAAACTTCCTGGTATGGGACCTGAAAACGCACAGGGAGTTTCAAACCCATCTGAACCAACTCAAGGTGGGGTGGCCCGGGGGAGTTTTGGTTTAAAGGGGGGAGATTGATGTGTGCACATTGAGGTAATAGAATCTATCTCCTCTGGTTCAGACACTATGTAAGCTAGCCAGTATCGATTTTGTCTCATACTGGCTGGGTATATAGTGCATGTCCGAGGCAAGCAGTGGGGCTGATGGAACTGAGCAACCAGGAGGTGCAACTGTCGTGCACTGCGGCTGGAGCACAGTGTGCGTGAGAGGCGAATGATGGATGGATTGCCTTGGTGTTAACACCGGTTGTTGATCTGCTCTCTGGTCCTCAGATGTTAGTTATGGGGCTTCGTTTCCATCTGCTGGAGTTTCAGTCTTACTGATAATCTTTCTAGTGAGCATCAGTCCAACAACAACTGTGGTTATCCCAAAAATTAAAGAATTGCGCAGGCTCGTTCGTCATATAAAAACTTTCTCAGTTCAGATTCAGATTATGATATTGGTGCTACTCATTACTTGTGGTTAATTAATATTCAACTAAGCTGGGACATGCTAATTGGTTGGGAAAGAGGCATTTTGGTTTTCATATGTGTATATCAGTGAATGTTCTTTTCCTTAGTTAAAGAGAGATGTGTAATTGTTAAGGTTTTTTACTCGTAATTAAGTTGTGGGGTTGTTTTCTTAATTGTATGGCCACTATATTATTGTGTTTTATTTGCATGTTAAAGACTGCAACGTATGTATAAGGCCGTGGGTAAAAATGTTTCTAATAGCAGATTTCTGTGTGTTCCAGAAGGCTTTCTTGTTCTGGTTTCAATGTTTGTGTACCTTGGCCCAGAGGAGTAGGTGAGTCATGTGGGTCCATTTGGAGAGCAAGAGGGGCATGTGTCCAGAGCAGGACTGTAAAATTCTAAATTGTATTTTCTTCCTGTAATTTAGCACTCTTATTGAGCTATAATTGTCTGAGTAGCTTATGCTTAAATGTGTGGTAATTAAGCTTGCAGAAATTTTGCTTTGTTCAAGGGTTGCTAAGATAATGTTGAACGTTCAATAATTTTTAAATTGGGTAGATATTTTTTTAAAAATGCAATTATGATTGTGTCTTTTTAACGTTGAGTTTTTTAGCATATTTTATTTAATCAAAACTGAGAGCCTGTTCTAAAGATTTTAAGTCACTGCTACAGTGTAGTCACTTTTAACTCCTTTTTCGTCTTAGTGTTGTAAGGTTCTGACATGGGCATGTATGACTTTAGCTGTTTTGGTGCACTAAAACAAAACAAAACAAAAATGAACACAATGATGTAGTTAATTACTGTAAAGGTCTTCCTTGCTAACTCCTTGAGACCAAATAAATAATCATGCATGAACATTTAAGGAAAACGTTCCATATATTTATTAAGGATAAATGAAACAGATAAGAAATTGTAATATGCTACCAGATATGTTGCATTTAATTGTGAAGAGTGTGTTGAAGTAGTTTTGAGTGACATTTTTCATCTCAGTGTGGAAATGTATAGTGCAACTTGGGTTATTCATGAGAATAACCTGTGTTCCACTGAGGACACTCATCTTTTATGAACATTTTATGTAGTGGAAAAAAAACCATTTTGCACATGTCAGTCTGTGATCTGTGCAGTTGATGTGTATGCAGTGACATAATACAGCAGGGTCAAGGTGCAACCTGGTGAGCACTATAGCACTTGTTGGATGTGGATGTTTATGCCTTGGTGATGCCCCTTGATGGTGTCACAAACACCTCAGAGTAAACAGGCATTCTACAATGAAACTGCTCAACACAAATGGAGATTGTAAATCTTAAATCCTAAGTTGAGTTCGATGTGATTGGACGTATTGATGAGTGTGTTTGAATTTATAAGTTACTAATATTTGGATCTTTCTTCATAATTGATGTAAGTAGTTGAAACAATACAGAAGATTATTGTTGAAGACATGTTTGTCATTCAGTAGCTTTAAATAGAGAGACATTCTTGTACAGCATAATCCTACCTGGATACAAAGTCAAGATGAATACTTTCATGCATGACTGTGGTACATAATAGCCAGACCAAAAGAACAAAAACTAAAAGGTGACCAAATTGGAAGAAGAACAATATCACCATATCACACCAACAGGTCCACCATGCATTATTACCTACTCATGGTATTACAGCCAAGTTGCCGCACACACGAGAGAAAACACAGCAGAGCACAGTAGTCACTCCATCAATATTTCGAGAAGTTTCCAAATAAAAAGAGAGCTGTTATTCAGCTAAGATCAAATACTTAACCTGTTTGTAGTAAAGCAATCATTTGAAAACTGAGTCTGTCAGACAGGATATGTTTTGTAATTTCATAGTTCCACTTGCATTTTAATTGGATTCTGTGTTTTTTTTATTTTTTAAAAAATACATTATTTTGAACTACATATCATCAGTACTGATTGTGACTGATTTTTTTCTGATTTTAATTACTTTCAAGTTACTTCTGTTTTTAAATATCTTATTGACAATGATGGCAGCAGAAATATATAAATTTTAAGGTAATAGAAGAGTTTTAAACACTCGTACCAATTACAGCGTCTTCTTGAGGCATAAAGAAAACATTGTTCAGGTTTATTTCATGATAGAAGTTTCCAAATATATTATTATATTTGGCTATGCTTAGTATTGATGTTGACATGGTATTATCTTTTCAGTTAATAATGTGAGTGTGAAATTGCTGATAACAAACTTTAAAAGAAGGATAAAGGTCCTAGCTGTTACATTTCAGCTCTCCATTCCTCTGCATTTGACCCACTGGAAATGCAATCAACAACTTGTACTATAGCATCAGAGGTAAGCCTTGCAATATGGATTCCAGGAAGACTAAGTTTTCTCACCACATACTAAAAGAAGGAAACATGGAAAATAGTACTGTATAATAACAAACAACTTGTATATTCTTAAATTCTTAACTCTATTTTCCTTTAAACTTGCACTTTTACATGCATGGTAAAATTTGTATGAAACATCCTATTCAATACACTTTTTCCACCACATCATCACTAACAGATGCACTAGTTGCACCACACCACCATGAACAGTGTATGACACTGGGGTGGAAAATTTGACACACTAGATGGGACAGTAAAATAGAATTATATCTCTTGGTTGTTTTGCTGGCAGTTTTGAGCACAAAGGGCAAGAGAAAATGTGGCCCAAGGATGAAAAGTAACGGTTACAGCAGTGCTAGAAACATATTACTTGTTGTTTTCAGACAGAACCAAAACTGTTTTTTTTATCTCTACAATCAGAGTTCATAGAGCTACTTGGAATCAGTCACATACAATGTGAAAGCATATTTTATTGCATATAGCTGCAGATGAAGCCAATTATTACAAAGTAGCTCTTGCAATTCTCAGTTTAACAGTTTGAATATTGTTTGGGATAGGTTCCCTGTTCCGTGTAGTAAGCATACTGGATAATGGTATGCGTATATTGCCCATAAAAGTAATGATATGATGCCTTGTATTACCTATCTCATGTGTTCATAAAGTGACTTTGAAGATTAGCATTGTTTTCTACATTTTGGAAGTTATGGCTGAAGATTTTTTTCTGTCTGAATCCTACTTGGCTAGCCAAGTGGGGAGTGATAGAAGGAGAAATATAAAGGATGCTATACTGAGGAATCATTAGATTTATTTATTTTTTATTTATTTATTTTAAATTCCATGGATCAATATTATGATTAATCACAAGGCTGTGGAATGAGTTAGGTTTACATCATTATAATGATCCAATAAACATATGTACAATAACAAAAAGGGTAGCAAATTGATGAGTAAGCTTATAAGTTGAAGTAAAATTAATAAGGTAGTTCAAGTAAACATGACATAAATTACTGAGAATAAGTAAAGGTATAAAAGAAACTTTAATACATTAACTAGCTTAAAAAAGGAAGACAAATTATCACTAACACATTATAAACAGAAAGTCTCAAAACATAAATACAGAGGACAGGTACTTTCTTAATGTAGATTTAAATGCAGGTGGGACATTTATGTGGACTTCAATATCGAAAGGAAAAAAATTGAAAACTTCTTGGCAGAATAGTGAACACCTTGTTGTACAAAACTTAGATGTGTTAGATCCCTATGTGATTCATTTCAGACCTTGCACTGTGATCATGGTGTGGACTACTAAGTGTAAAAAGAGAATCATTATTAGAGACAAAAATTGTCAAAGAAAATAGGTACAGAGATGTGGTCATCAATATTAGGAGCTTACAGAAGAGTTTGTACAAGAATATTTTGTATGAATGCCACTCATGATTGTAACTGCTGTCTTTTGTGCAACGAAGATTGTTTTGGCTACATGCTGATTGCCACAAAAAATTATGCCAAATGACATGATAGACTGAAAAAAACCAAAAGAAGCAGCTCTGACAGCATTCAAATCATCAACAGATGTAATTATATGCAGATTGCCACACTAATCTAGAGGTTTAAAGTATGTCAAGACCGAGTGACCTTGTTATCAATTAATTCTAATTGCCCAGGAACTTAGAAGATTCACAATGTAATATATTTTGGTTGTTACTTCTTTGTCTTGGCAAGATGCATAAAACTGCATATATTGATTTTTTGCAATATTTAGTGTTGGTCTATTAGACTTAAACCAGTGTAAGATGTCTACATGTACAGCATTACATTTATTTTCTAGTTCACTGATGGTTCAGTTTTCAAGCACAGTAGTAGTGCCATCAACAAAAATATTAAATTTGCTATCTTGTGCAACTTGGGAGATTGTTGATGAAGATAAGGAACAGTAAAGGTCCCAAAAGTGGATCCTTGTGACACTCTGCATTTCAATGTGCCCCAGTCAGATGAAACAGGACAGCCATCAAAACCATTAAGTATTACCGTCTGCTTTTTGTTGTGTGGATTTGATTCAATCCACCTACCGGTGTTACCATTTATCTCATAGAAACTGGCTTTTCCTAAGGTAATATTGTGGTCTACAAATCTAACACCTTTGAAAAGTCATAAAAAATTCCAACAGATAACAGTTTGATATTGGTTTTTATTGAGGATATTGTGAATCTCAAGGTGGTCTACAGTACTTATATACAATAGTTCCTCTAATAGTTTCAAGAAGGAACTTAGCAAAGGTATTAGACATTAGTGGAGTAAATTAGTTTTTTGACCCTTTTTAAAAAGTGGTTTTATGATAGCAGACTTTAATCTCTCTGGGACAGCACCATGCTGCAAAGATATATTGAAAGTGTGACACAGAACTTGACATATTTGACCGCTACTGTGCTTTATAACCATAAATGAAGTGTTGTCAATATCTTCAGTATTTTTTTAAGGCATTGATTACATTTTTAACTTCACTAATAGTGACTGGAGTTATTCACATTGAGTCATGTATGTTGTGGTCAGCTCATTATTATAAATTCATGGCAATATTTAACAAGCCCTTACAACACATATATTCTTCTGCAGTTAAAAAGTGATTGTTAAATACATTAAAAATTGTTGCAGGTTTATGTACCGTCTTGTCATTATACGAGGGTGGTTTTAAAAGTTCTGAGAATCACCACGAGAAGTTAGCACTAGCGCAACAAGTTGTTCACATGATATTCATTGGACTGTTACCTGTAAACACTTGCCACATCAGTGCTCTTGGAAGAGAGCTGTGGCTGTGATGTTGCTCTGTTGTTGTTCCCATAGAGTGATTTGCAAAGATAGAAAAAATCGAGATTCGAGCAGTGATTAAGTACTTCGTAAAGAAAGGTATGAAAGCAAAGGACATTCATGTTGATTCCCAGAATGCACTATGGGACTCTGCTCTTCGTATTCAACTGTTGCAAAGTAGATAAATGAATTTAAATTTGGTTGGGAGAGCTTAGATGATGTCGGCACAGTGGTTGGCCAAGACGTGTCACTACTCCAGAAATCATTGCAAAAGTGCACAAAATGGTCATGGAGGATCACTGACTGAAAGTGCATGAAATTTCTCACACTTGCCAAATGTCATCTGAAAGGGTGTATCACATTTTAACTGAAGAATTAGAAATGAAAAAATTATCTGCATGATAGGTGATGCTGCTCTTGGCGTTGGATCAAAAACGTTTGAGAATGGACATATTGGAACAATGTTTGGCCCATTTTAGGAGAAACAAACATGACTTTTTGTGCTGGTTTTACAAAACAACAGTCAAAGCACTGGAAACATGCTGATTCTCTGTCACCAAGGAAAGCAAAGACAATTCCTTTGACGGGAAAGGTCATTTCATAAGTGTTCTGGGATGCCAAGGGGATTCTGTTTGTACGTTATCTCCCCACTGGTCAAGCAATTACTGGAGAATATTATGCTAATCTCTTGGACAAAGTGCAACAAAAGATACGTGAAAAAAGGCCAGGTTTAGCAAGGAAGAAAGTCATCTTCCATCAAGACAATGCATGCCTGCAGACATGTGCTGTCACCATGGCAAAATTTCATGAACTAAAGTATGAATTGCTGCCACACCTACCTTATTCACCAGATATAGTTCTGTCAGAGTTCCATCTCTTCCCAAAACTGAAAATTTTTCTTGACAGATGAAGATTCACTTCAAATGAAGAACTGATAGCCGGAGTTGACAACTATTTAGCAGGCCTGGAAGAAACTCATTTTTGAGATGGGATCAAGGCACTGGAACATCATTGGACCAAGTGTATTAATCTACAAGGAGACTGCATTGAAAACTAAAAAAAATTTCAGTGATGTAATTACTTTTTTCTATTCTGTTCCGAGAACTTTTCAAACCACCCTCGTAGCTTATCTCTATGATATCATTCTCTGTGATACTCTTGTGGCTCTTACAACAATTTAGTGTTAACAGTCAGTAAATTCAAAGAAGAAATCCTTTTAGTTTTAGTTGTACACCAACTAAAAAAAACATTGACCATTAAAAGAGAATGGCAATTTTGATAGTCTTTTAATTTTTTTTTCATTGATGGCAGATATCATCTACTTAATCAAACAGTTGATGAGTGAGGATTAAGATCAAAAGTGGTGTAGTTCAGCTCATGACAACAGGGGAAATGTTGAATTTACAATGTTCAAGGTAAGCAAAGCAAAATGCTCAACATAATTTAAAACTCGAACATAATCTACAAACTCTGCCAGAGTGATCCCTTCTCAATGCCCCTCCCTAACAACACCAACATTCTGCAGAATAAAGGCCAGCCATACACAGTCTCGGAACAGATTAGACCTAATCATCCTACCTACAGAGAAAGGTTCCACCACCGTTGTTATGAATCGCAGTGATTACCTGGTAAAATGCCTCTTCCAACTTTCTGATCCTCCACTTACACACTCTGCCAGAGTTATTCCACCTAAGGAGTCCATCATAACCTACAATCCCTGCTTAAAATGTTAGGCCCTTCCCATATTCTTTTCCCTGAATCTATTTTTCTCCTCAGCCCTATTAAATCCCACACACTCACCTTCTATATGCTCCCCAAAATCGACACTCCTGAAAACCCCATTGTAGTTGGTTACAGTGCCACCATTGTGAGAATTTTGGCCCTCGTTGACCAACATCTCCAACCCACTGCCCAAAATCTAGCATCACATGTCAAAGATGCCAACCACATCCTTCACTATCTGCACACCATCCTCACCCCTTTGCCTCCTGCTTTCCTACTGGTCACTGTTGACACCACTTCCCTATTGTAAACCCCTCTCAAATATAAAAAGTAGTAGATTGATGGCTAGTTCTTATGACAATGATGACAATACATCTGTTTATGTGTCAGTGCTTGTAGTTATATGGCAAGAAAAATATGGTACATTCAATTTAAGAATTTGAATTCAGATTCTTATGTGGTTGGTGCACCAGTATGGTTCTACTTTCTTCAGTTGTTTTCAAAAGATGTGCATTGGGTTGTTTAATAATTAAACTGGACACAAGATCTTTTCCATTTGTTTATTCCCAAAAGCCTTATTACTGCTGTATATCAATCACAACTTATAAAAACTCAGTTTGTTGTGCAACATTGTCAAGTGCCAAAGCATAACAAGCTACTAGCTAAAGCAGATAACTAAAAATATAAGAAGGATTGGTATTTTTATGTCTTTAATTAATCTATTCAAATTTGGTCATTAGTTGAACTTTGAATCAATGTGTAAGAGATGTGATTTAGACACTTAAATGCAGTTGTGCAAAAATGCTTTTAGTTTGCATGCAGTAATAAACATTTAAATACAGTTATAATCCATTCTACCTTTCCTCTGAACATAAATATGAAAACTGTAAAGAAATTATTTTACAGAGGTGCGTCATTTTTCTATTAAGTGATATAACTGGTTTAACTATGGTATGGATTATGTCTACTTGCACTGACGAAGTTGTTAGTGTTTATTTGTATACTTGATTTGGTCTAATTTTGAAATATAGTCCTAATGTGAAGAAAATGGTGTGGTATTGATCTCTTCTTCAATCGCAAAAGAAGGTTTTCTAAGGGCTTGTTTCACTATACTATATACCAACATCCCTCATGCCCATGGTCTTGTCACCAGTGAACACTACCTCTCCCTACATCCTTCAGACTCCAAACCCTCTACCTCATTTCTCATGTACCTTACTAACTTTATCCTCAGACACAATTACTATTCCTTTGAAGGAAGGTACACAAACAAATCTGCGGTGCAGTCATTGGCATCTGCATTGCACCCTCCTATGCCAATCTGTTTAAGGGCCATCTAGAGGAAACCTCCCTAACATTCCAAAACCACAGACCCATGGTCTGGTTCAGGTTCACTGATGATATCTTCAGGATTAAGATCAGGGCCAAGACACCATATCATCATTCCTTCACAGCCTTGACTCCTATTCTCTCATCTGTTTCACCTAGTCCTCCTCAACCCAGTGTGCTACGTTCCTAGACATTGACCCCCTCCATTCGGATGACAATATATTGGTAATACTTACCAGTCACCAAAATGGCAGTGCACTTCCTATCTTTCACAAGTGGAACTTACCAGCAACTGGCTGTCAAATTAAGACTGGGTATATAATACATCTTCTAGTATTTTTCCAATATCACACTCATATCCTCTGGGTGAACAGTCCCTCTGCTCACTGTCATATGTGACATCCTAGCATCTATGACTGCCCTGACTCTACCTTCCTTTTTACCCACAATGATCACTGGACTATTGTCCTCACTCTTATTCCTCTCTATAATGCCACACTCCATAATCCTCTCACTTTCTTTGCACACTGCTTCTCAAGGGGCAAGAGGTATAGAAAAAGGTTTTCTTGCAAAAGGTTCAAGCAGTTTCACATCTAATTTACACTCAAAGTTCTTAAATTTACCTGTTTCATCAGGGAATACCTCTCTATTCACTGATAAAACTTCTCTCAACTCCTCTTCCAGTTGCTTATTCAATCCTTCTATTATATCCAGTTGATTCTGCAATTCTTCCATTATTCTTCTGTCATCTCTGCTGTCACCATAGTCTATGTTCAGTTCTAAATACCCATCATCAACTGCTATTGGTACTGCCTTTATTTTTAGTTGTCTGAATAAATGGTTATTATCACCTACCACCTAATCAAAACTTACATTCACTTCTGACCCTGCACTAACAAAACTGATAAAACTGTTTCTACAATTAATCTCTGCTCTGCATTCCATTAACCAATTCATCCCTAAAATAATACCCACATTCAGACCAGGTACCACAAAAAAATTTATGGACCAGACTTACACCCCCAAGTTCAAACTCAAAAATAATTTGATGCTTAACAGTTTTACTTCATTTACGGCTTTACAGAAGCATCCAATTCCACCCATCTGCTTTAGCCCATGACATGAGGAATATGGTGGGAACAGCTACTTCCAATGTATACGAAATGAAGACAATGATGTCACTACAACACACACCAAAAGATGTTAACAAATATAAAAAAGAGACAATAATGTCTCACTCCAAGAATGAAATGAAACTAATGGGACAACCACAGAAAATTGGGGGTTCATAGCAGGGCCAAGCTAAATATACAACAATAAAAAAAACACTACGCCTTCTCAAAACAAATAATGTCCCTGGTCTGAGCTGCCGGAACTCTCATCAACTTTGTGTTGTTGCCACAAATGTGACACCTAACATATTCAGCAATAAGACTGAACATCTGCAGAAACTACATGATAGACATTATATTGTCATATATTTAAAAACAAAGATGATGTGACTTACCATACGAAAGCACTGGCAGGTCGATAGAAACACAAACAGACACATACATACACACAAAATTCAAGCTTTCGCAACAAACTGTTGCCTCATCAGGAAAGAGGGAAGGAGAGGGAAAGACGAAAGGAAGTGGGTTTTAAGGGAGAGGGTAAGGAGTCATTCCAATCCCGGGAGCGGAAAGACTTACCTTAGGGGGAAAAAAGGACGGGTATACACTCACACACACACACATATCCATCCACACATATACAGACACAAGCAGACATATTGGTCTTTAAATATGTCTGCTTGTGTCTGTATATGTGTGGATGAATATGTGTGTGTGTGCAAGTGTATACCCATCCTTTTGTCCCCCTAAGGTAAGTCTTTCCACTCCCGGGATTGGAATGACTCCTTACCCTCTCACTTAAAACCCACTTCCTTTCGTCTTTCCCTCTCCTTCCCTCTTTCCTGATGAGGCAACAGTTTGTTGCGAAAGCTTGAATTTTGTGTGTATGTATGTGTCTGTTTGTGTTTCTATCGACCTGCCAGCGCTTTCGTATGGTAAGTCACATCATCTTTGTTTTTAAATATATTTTTCCCGTGTGGAATGTTTCTCTCTATTATATTGATAACATTATATTGTCACCATCATAGAATGTAATGATACAGTCCTTAACTTCACTATCATATCCATACCTAATAAAAAAGTAATACAAAAATTAAATTTCTTTCTGCACAACAACAACAGACTAATCAGACCTAAAAAAAAAAAAAAAAAAAAAAAACCTTAATAACTCACTGAAAACCCGTCCACAACCCACATTACCACACAAGGTACCTAAACTCAAAACCACATTAGCCCAACAACAACCACAACTCAAATGAACCCAACATCACACATTAAACTCAGCATATCCACATCCATCACCAGAGGGTACCATCAATACAACCAACTCAGAAACTCTTCACCTAGTGACATCGCACACCAGAACAGTTATGTTCCAGGTCAAAGCAGACAGGAGGAATCAGACACTTACATGGACCCCACCTTACCTGTAGCATCTACTATTTTCAGTCCCAAAACTGGAACATCTTTTACTTTATTAGTATCTTTCATACAATTATAAAATTCTTCAGCAACTGTACTAACTTCACTATCAGCGCCAAAGAGAGCTGTCTCTCTCAATATTGCCACGTTCCCAGTCTCCAAAATCTAACTTCAAATTTGCTACTTCTCCTGACTCTTTTCAAACTGCACTTAAACTTCTTTTCTCCTCCTTACAAGCTGCCATTTCCTCATCTTTACCAATGATAAAAAATTGATCTTCATCTCCATACCTGCATCTACATCACTGTTCATAGAATTTGTAGATGTTATCCCTCAAATAATTTCAGAAATCTGCCCTTCTCCTTCCCCGTTATTTTCCTGTAAACCACCATGTTACAGGAATGCATCCCTTTGTGTCCTTTCTTCTTTTACTTTTTCTTCTTTTATATTCCTCATTACAGCTACTTTCACCACTGTCTTCTTCCTCTCTATCAACATTTTCAATTTGTATTACTCTGTCTTCCTCTCTCTCACCTCCTAACACCTATTCATACTCTTTAATTCCACCACACATTTGGGAAAATGTTACCATACATGAACCTCCTGACACTACATGATTCCTACAATTAACTTCAGGCATTATCTCTTCAATCACAAAATTCTGGTTTCCACATTTCCTATCACCATGACTAGTATTATGTATTACTGAACTTTGTAACAGGACACATTCCTCTAGCATTACTTTTCCTCAACTGTAGTTGTCAATACCAGTATTATTTTTCGAATTTTTGGCAGATCAGTATTATCTTAGTCACTTTTCTGAAAAAGTTCACATAATTTTATACACAGCATGTTATATGTCAAGCTAAAATTTACGGAAAGGATTTACTTTATAAAATGTGTTAGTTTTGATGTTTTAATTGATACATACTAGTTCTGAATGTACAGTTAAAAATATTTTTTAGAAACATTTGAAATTACAAATTATTGGCACACTCACTTAAAATTTCTACTATTAATTATGTAATCCTGTCCTGTTTACTATATTTATTCCTGGATTCATTTATGATATAATAATAAAAATTAATAATGCAACAGAAACTAGAAGAAATTAATTTCTTAAGAAAAATGGTAAACCTTTGGAACATTGTTATTTTCACAGTGTGTGGGAGAATTATTACTGCAAACACAGAGGCATTCAAACAATCATTCTTCCCATGCTCCTTACATGAACGGATTGGAAAGAAACCCTAATAACTGGTGCAATGATAGCGAAGGCACTCCCATTAATCATCTGCTGCCATAGCCCATTAACACCTATTTCATTGCACTATCATAACAGATACATTTGTCATATTTCCCACATTGATAACTGTAGTTATTACACACAGTGCTGCTTGTCTGTTAGCACTGTCAATCTATGCAAACGCTACTGCTCTTGGTCGCTAAGTGAAGGCTGTTGGCCCCTGCATTGTCCATGGTGAGAGGTAACGCCTGAAATTTGGTTTCCTTGGCACACTCTTGATACTGTGGATCTCAGAATATTGAATTCCATAATGATTTTCAAAGTGGACTGTGCCATGCATCTAAATCCAATTACTGTTCCTAGGTCAAAGTTTGTTAAATCCTGTCATGTGACCATAATCTTGTCAGAAACCTTTCTACATGAATCACCTGAGTACAAATGACAGCTCTGCCAGTGCACTGTACTTTTGTACCTTGAGTAGGTGATACTACCACCATCTGTTTATGTGTATATCACTATCCCATGACTTTTCTCACCTCAGTGTATTATCATGAGATGAGCACTGTAAATATTTCATACTATCTTTGTCTAATGTTTTGGCACTAGCCACTAAATGTAAATTAGTAGTATTATGTTTTTGTTGCTTACTTGTGATAATTACCTAAATTACGCTTTAATGATTGTGTAGAAAAATCCCAAATCACTTTGTACTTAAGCAATCAGTCTATATCTAATAGCACTTGAATATTTATATTAGGCACTACAAGTAAGTCTGTATGAAGAAGAATGGTTCTGTCTTTATAGTTTTCCTGAGTTCTTGTTTAATTAATATACCTTTGGTACCAGTAAATCATACTATATAAACACCTGTAACTGGTAAAATAGGAAATAATTCCTTCTTTTTGTATGTAGTTACCAACTTTTCTGAGATCAAGGAAATCTTGCTATCTGAATCAATATAAATTTATTCTTTATTTCCTATTTTTCCACTTACTATAGGTTTTGGTTTAATATTGTCTATTTCCTTATCTTCTTCTAACAACCTTTGTCAAGTGGGTATTTTATGACTATATGCAACCAACGTATCTATATATGGGTCGAATACTGATTGATTACATCCTAGTTTTTGGCCCGCAGTCGAGAACGAATATTTATTTTGAACTATGTGTTTACTGGAACTAGTTATATCCATATTTTTAGAATGTGCATTTGTATTAGACTGATTATGAGATACAAAAGTTGTGAATATATGTTGTTTCCACCATTGTTTCTTGTCTTGTTTCTGTTGTTATGAACTCGACAATAATTAGTTTCTTTTTTCTTAACAAATGGACTAGAAAAGGATTTATTATTTTCATTTCCACTAACCTGCTCACTATCCTGGAAACTCTCATTCCTTTCTGTATTCAAAGTATCAAATCCTTCTATGAGAGTGAGCAATTCATTAACATTTGTCCACCCTCTGTACCATAGCTTGTATTATAATAAATAAATAAAAATATAAATGGAAAAAATTTAAGTTTAGTACAATTGCATTATTAGTAAATGTTCTGTGTGTACAAAACTGTGCTATTAAGACTTCCTCTATTACATTTCAATTGAAGATGCAGGCAGCCAACTCCAAGGACACCAGTATGTCTCAAAAAATGAAGAAAATCATCCCAACTTGGCTCCACTTCAATAAAAACACTTAATACTGTTGTTAAGTCTTCTCTTACTCAGAATCACATACAGGGTGGTCCATTGATCGTGACCGGGCCAAATATCTCACAAAATAAGCATCAAATAAAAAAACCACAAAGAACAAAACTTGTCTAGCTTGAAGGGGGAAACTAGATGGCGCTATGGTTGGCCCACTAGATTTGTCACGGAAAGCTCATTCAGATTGGATATAAGTGCTGCAATGTTTGGCCACTTCAGTTGCCTATAAAAGAACATTACCTTGAGTGTATTCCATGACGAATCTGATTTTCTGTGCTTCCATCCAGTTGTGTTGAAATACATGACAAAAAGCACTGCTAAATATTACTGGGTTCATTCTTTTACCTTCGGTAGTGCATGTAGGAAACTGTCGATGTCTCAGCAAATCTTTGTCTGATTAAAATAGTTGATAGACACATGGCATTTTCGGTCATATTTATGTTGTTATTGTAGTTACCTGTAATTCCAGTTGGTAATTGCAAGGTGTTGGAGTTGTGGATAAGTTTACATTATGCAATCTACAACTGTCACTGCTACCTGCTGTAGGACTCGTAACACTTTGTGGATAAATACTGACAGGTTGTAGTTTTTTCACCATAGCCTGTATATTATTTACATGCATATTTCAATATCCGGTAATATTTTCTTCTAAAAGATTGTGGATCCTGTCTCCCGCATCTTGTAGATTAATGTTTACCTTGTTCACCATTTAATTTTTTTTTCTGAATAGCCTTTCTACTACATCTGTGTATAACTTATAATCGGTTACTAACTTCTCTGCAATGTTATTACTCTTATCTAACGTACCTGCTTCAGCTTGACTAATGATATCACTTAGATTTTCATTGATCTTCTCTCTCTCCTTCTTAGCACTTGCTGAGCCAACTTCTAATGTTGCTACCCTTAAAGTAAGCTCTTCTACCGCTAGAGGTACACCTTCATAATCTTTTAATTTGTTAATGACAGTAGTTACCTTTTTTTACTGTTGAACATTTTGTGTGGCTTTAATATTTGTGTTTGTGTCTGTGATTTTCTTTATCTGTTGCTCTACTAGATCATGATGGTCATTAAAAGACTCTATCTTGTGTTTTAACTCTGTAATGTTACTGTTAACTTCAGAAAGTACTTTGTGATTTACTTATTTTTTCATATCATTCAGTTTTTCATCGATTTCAGTGCGAAAAGTTTTGGCTTAGTCACTGAATTTCTATGAGACCACCTTGCAAATCCTTGAATACTTGTTTTTGTTCTTGTTGCATTGTATTTAGATCTTGTGTAACAGTGGCTTATTGCTGTTTTACCATGTTCATATTTTGAGTCAAATTA
The DNA here is from genome assembly GCF_023864345.2 of Schistocerca serialis cubense. Taxonomy (NCBI): domain Eukaryota; kingdom Metazoa; phylum Arthropoda; class Insecta; order Orthoptera; family Acrididae; genus Schistocerca; species Schistocerca serialis. The sequence continues at coordinate 709,217,656 of NC_064639.1, forward strand.
TCACTTTTGGTATTCATATCTTGTTTTGTATCACTGAAATTTGTGTTGATACTATCTAGTTTCACATTTATGTTAGATAATAACTGACATAGCAGTGCTTCAGTCATACTAGTGTGGTTACTGTCAGCTGAACTTCCAAATTAATGTTTGTGTTGTGAACAAGTGGTGTTTGTAACATGTTGTCAAGATTCATATTTATATCACCCTCCAATGTTTCCTTCACAAGCACTTTATCACTCTGGGAGATATGTAACATTGTCTTGTCAATTGTAAACATTGTGCCATCAAAATTATTCTGCTGTGGAGCGTTGTTATCATTTGTCATACCTGTGACACTCATCTCTGACCTACTTAAAACTTCTGGACTTATGTAAAATTATATAAAATAAGGGAAACTAATACGGTCTGCGGGGGGTGACTATCCAAGAATACCATATGCAAACAAAAACGCGAGTGTAATCATAATAAGGAAGCAGTTGAACCAAAACAGAATGACATTAAAACGAAAAAAAGTGGGAATGCAAATAGTGTTGGCAAAAATTACTTAACATTTGTTCACCAAAATATATGTTCCCTAGCAAATAAGACCCAACAGCTAGAAGTGGAGCTGGAGTCTACAGAGTGCTCAGTTGTTTGTCTCACTGAGCATTGGTGCAATGGGGCTGAAATTAATCAGTCTTGCAGTCTTATAATTTAGCGTGTGCATACTGTAGGACTTCTACGAAGTGTGGAGGGTGTTGTATTTATGTAAAGCAAAATTATCAGTATAAGACCAGAAGCGATTTAGGTGTAATAAGTGAAGAGCAACATTTTGAACTGGCGGCAGTTGAAATCAGGGACCAATACAGGTGTAGGAATTTGATTATCTTATGTATATACAGATTTCCTAGTGGAGACTTCAACATCTTTTTCTCCAAACTTAATCATGTTCTTGATAAGATATCCACTCCAAAGAACCACATTCTCATATGTGGAGACATAAATGTAGATAAACTGAATTCTGATTCTACATGGGACTCATTACAAAGCCTTGCTCAAAGTTTCAATCTAGTTCCAATGGTTAACAGTGCAACCAGAATAACAAAATACTCAAAGACAGCTGTTGATCAGGTATTAACAGATTTAGGCAAAGAAAACTGTGAGGTGGTGGTAGCAGAGCTAGGATTATCTGATCACTCAGGTCAAATCATTAATATATAAGTGGCTCCAGAAGAAACAAAGAAAATGCATATTTACAGATGCATTTTTTCTAAACAAAATAGAAATGAGTTTGCCAAACAGATAGCAGGACAAACATGGGACTCAGTATACTCAGAGGTAGATGAAAATGAAAAATTCAAAAATTTCATCACATTGTTTAAATTAAATTTTGAAGAAACATTTCCTAAAGTATTATGTCCATTATCAACAGCAGGAAAAAACAAGTGGGTCACAAAAGGCATCAAAAAATCGTCTGAAACACTAAAGTACCTGATCTCCATTAAACACAGCCAAACTAATCCTGCTTTCTCACTCTTTTATAAAAGATATATGAAAACATACAGGAAAATATTGCTTGCAGCAAAGAGAGCTCATAACTCCAAACTGGTGCTCTCTGCTGAAAATAAAAACAAGGCAGTATGGAAGATTGTGAAGCAGGAAACTGGTACCAGGAAAATGAATCTGTCAAAATTGAAAATCAAAGAGGAAGGGACTCTAATAAAAGACCCAATATATTTGGCAAACTATATAAATGATTATTTTAGTAGCATAGGAATAAAATTACAGGAAAATTTTCTAACAGCCCCTCAGGTCAAAAAGCCAAATAATGGTGTATCACACTCAATCATGTTATTCCCTACAACACAGGAAGAAGTCTATAAAGCAGTCAGCAAACTGAAAAACAAAAACTCAGCTGGTCTGGATGAAATCCCCATTTTTATAATTAAGGACTGTATCAAGAGCCTACTTCCACCTTTAGTTGATATTATAAATCAATCTTTCAAGCAGGGCTACTTTCCAGACTATTTAAAATATGCTAAATTACTACCTCTCTTCAAAAAAGGTGATGCAGGAAAAATGGAAAATTATAGGCCAATTTCTCTACTATCATGCTTTGCAAAAATATTAGAAACTATTATGAAAGATAGGCTAATGAATTATTCAAATAAATACAACTTACTGTCTGTTGACCAGTTTGGATTTCGATCAGGGAAAAGCACAGAATCAGCAACAGCACACCTCACAAAACTCATTCTAGAAGCATTAGATAAAGGGAATTGCACAACAGGTATATTTCTTGATCTAACTAAAGCATTTGATACAGTAGACCACAACATATTGTTAAATAAGTTAGATGAACTAGGAATAAGGGGACTTGTGAAAAAGTGGTTCCAGTCATATCTAAAATATAGATGACAAATAACTGAAATCTCACATATTTCAAGTTGCTCAAACTATATTGTTAAGTATACTTCAGACCCAAATTATGTAAATATAGGTGTCCCACAGGGTAGTGTCCTTGGCCCAGTACTATTCCTCATTTACATAAATGATTTCCACAGAGCATCAAGCATGGACAAACAATATTGTTTGCAGATGACTCAAATGTTCTAATCAGTGACAAATCACCAGATGCACTGAAAGAAAAAGCCGAACAAACACTAAACAGTGTATGTGAGTGGGCATCCAATAATAAACTAACACTAAATTAAAAAAAAAAAAAAAAAAAAAAAAAAAAAAAAAAAAAAAAAAAAAAAAAAAAAAAAACCAGATGCTGTTAACTTCTATGTCTGCAAAAAACCACACTATAACAACTTTAAGTTAAACGATGAAACTATAGAATGTGTAGACTACACAAAATTTCTTGGTATGCATGTTAACAGTCAGTTAAAGTGGGAAGAACATGTTAAAATAGTTAGTAACAGAATCGCTACAGCATGCTAGGCTCTTAGAATTCTGACTGCAGTGTGTGATACTACATGTATCAGATCTATATATTTTTCTTATATCCACTCTGTTATTACCTATGGAATAATATTTTGGGGAGTCAACAGTAAAATTATTCATATAGTTTTCAAATTACAGAAAAGAGCAATTCATATAATAACCAAGAGTGGCAGTAGGGCTCACTGCCTTGAACATTTCCAAAAGCTGGAAATCCTAACTGTCCCCTGTGCATACATTTTTCAAAGTATTATGTATGTAAAAAAAAAAAAAAAAATTGACTGCTATATGAAAAATTCTTTAGTACACAGCTATGAAACTAGAAACCAATACAGTCTGCATCTAGAGAGGAAAAATAAAGTTAAAACTCAGCAGAGCTTGTTGTACAATGCCGTTAAATTATATAATAAATTACCCCAAAAAATAAAAGATATTGACACAATTGGACAGTTCAAAACAAAACTAAAAACTTTTTTATTAAATAAAAGTTATTACGCAGTAACGGACTATCTGAATTAAAACATGTAGTGTAATTAAAGTAGCCTGCATTGTAATACATGAGGAAATAATTATAATATGAAATCCAGAATTGTACAGCATTATAAGAAAATTACAAATTACATAAAGGTTACAAAACTAATGTAAGATACCTCAAAAATGTGTGTAAATACTAATTTTATGTGTATAAATTGTAGGTATATTGTATTGTATAAGATTTTGCTGACAAAATCCACACAATGTAAATTGTTACATGGATTAATAAAGAAATCAATCAATCACTCAATCAATCTGCAGTAGGCATACATGGTGCCTGAACTTCAGTTGTCCAATCGTGCAATTCTACGCCATCTTGGCTGGTTGTGCTTTCACTATTGGTATCCACGATGGACATATATTTTTCTGCCATGTTGTATGAAAATGTAAAAATAAAAATTTCACAAAAAATGTTCGAATTTCATATGCTAATAATTACAATTGGTAGTTATAATATACGCGATGTCGAACGCTGTTTTATGTCTATTATGATACGCAAACTATTGTGATACAATTCTTTATGTTTTATTGATAATGTGTATCACACTGAAAAATTCCTGTAAATTTTCCACCATAAAATTCAAGGAAGGGAATAATGAGGAAAAGGTTTCTATCTATATCAAAAGAGGTGCTACCAAGCCTTTCACGGGCGAGTGTTCTACCAACTAAGCTACCCAAGCACAGCTCATGACCCATCCTCACAACTCTACTTCCACCAGCACCTCATCTCCTACCTTACAAAATTAATATAAGTTCTACTGTGGAACTTGCAGGACTACCATTCATGATAGACAGTATATTATGGTGACATGGCTTAGCCACAGCCTGGAGGATGTTTCCAGAATTAATTTTTCACTCTGCAGCAGAGCATGTGCTGTTATGAAACTTCCAGCAGATTAAAACTGTGTGCTGGACTGAGGTTCAGACTCAGGACCATTGGCTTTTATGAGTAAGTGTTCTGCCAGCTGGTCTACTCAAACACTTGGTAGAGAACGTGCCTGCAAAAGGCAAAGTTCTGACTTTGAGTCTTGATCTGGCTCACGGTTTTAATTGGCCAGGAAGTTTCATTTCAAACTTCTGTGAAGTTTGCAAGGCAGGAGAAAGATACTGGTGGAAGTAGATCTGTGAGGACAGGTTGTGAGTAGTGCTTTGGTAGCTCAGTCGGTAGATCACTTGCACATGAAAGCCAAAGATCCCAAGTTAAAGTCTCAGTCAGGTTGCTAGGAAGCTTCATATCAGCATACACTCAACTGAAGAGTGCAAAAATCCATTCTGGACAACCATGTGGCTTAGTAAGTTCTCCAGTATACAGCACCTAGTGCAAAGTAATTACTTAATAACCACTTGTACCTGCTGGGAGCTATCGTACAGCTGTTCATACACATATCCATGCTTAAATCTCTGAAAAGTTTCATAGATCAAAAGAAATGAGATGCCTTTGAAAAAAGTCTGTAAGACAAAATGAAGTTTGTAGTACTCTTGTAACGAAAAGGCACTTAAACTTACTCCTTGTATTATATTCCTGACATAATAAAGTTCTTAACCTCATCCTAATCTCACCTTACACTAAAATTTAGTTCCTCACAACAGAAAATCTGGTTTGATCTTTACCTTGGGAATTTCCTTTCAGCAGAAAGATGCACAGTCATGCAGTATGGTCATCCAGGTAACAAGTAGGTACAGCATCAGTTGTCATTTACAGAACTGTCCTATGAACTGCTAATACAAAACTGTTGGCTTTCCTCATTTTATCTTGAGTAACAATGTGAGTTTCAGTGGTTTGTTTAGAACAAAACATTCTTTCCATGTGCAGTAACTGCAAAATGACTTGATCATATTCATTTAGTGTGAATGCTTTTATCTTGTGGGAATGAAAATTTCTTCCATTGTTCATTGCAATAGCACAACCTATTACACAACTGTTACACCCTATGTCAAATACCAAAAATAAGTTACAAGCCAATATATTCTATTCAAGAGCTAGAGAAACCAAGCTGCATACAATGAAACTACCAACGTAACAAAAAAAAATACACATTATATATACCTACTGTCTCTGGTAGTTTGTGGCTACTTTTCTCATATGAAGACACAAATCTAGAGACAAATTTACCTCTAACAAAGCTCAGACACAGCCAACAGTTCTCACACAAAAATTAAATGCTTATTGAAAGTTTGGAGTACACAACCATAAACTACAGAATTAGGACACTGGCATAACCTTTGTGATTAGGTGACTACAAGCAGGACTAGACCTGACATGGTGCCAGCTATGATATCATGAGGGCGACCGGTCAGTTGTTGAGGGAACTTTATCTGATAGGCTATTTTGCAGTGCATCTTTAAGTTCAGATTTTTTTCTTTTCTTTTTGAACGGGTTTGACACATCCTTGTAAACTGGTCTATCAATCCAAAAACCCTGTTCTCCAAGATGCACAGTGCTCCATCATCATGCTTGCTGTTTGCCACTGTAGCAGTCACAGAGCTTGTGGTACTGGCAGTAAACCCAGTCTTTGGTATAGGAATGATAGATGCACCAAATGCATAACTAGCCAGGTTAGTTAGACTGTCAGCAAATCATGTAGGAGCCGTTTCCATGACAGCTGAGCGCAGGATGGGAAAGCTACATGAGATCACCAAATCTGGTCACAACCAAACTGTGGCAATAAATGAGTCACTTGACCTTCAAATTCATTCTGGAACTCAGCTTTCCATCTGCCTTCACATCAAGGGAGTACCATATCTCTGTTCACAGAAAACTGTGGCTGCTAGAGACACCTGACACAACCAGTGTGAAGATAACACAGATCATGGTTGACCATGATGTTTTGTAATAGTGAACAAAAGTGTCACATTGCAGCAAATCACTACTGGACAACAATAGATGGCATTCAGGTGTAGTTTCCAAATCCCCTTCCTCACCACGGGGTACAGAAGCTACTGCCACATGCATGTGCCTTTGCGCACAAATCACACAGATAACATGGGCACAGAACATTGCCACTGAAGGCTTGAAGTTATGACGAATACCACCTGGGCGCCTGGGTCTTGGTACACAATGCTTACACAACATGGGTATGCAAAAACCAAGAGGTGTTTAATCCCACTTGCTAATTGGAAATACAGATATGATGGAGGTATTCTCATGTGGCATAAATTGATCTTGGATGAATTGTGGCCTAATATCTGCCACTATCTACAACAGGCAAATCATATAGTATTGTACAGTCCAGCTTCACACAGCTATGTCCATTTGCCTATAGCACATGACAGGGACTTTGTTCAATAACATAATCCATGGCCCCACTGTTCCCAAATTGTATGACAATGGTTTGAGAAACACCTCATGGGCATGAGGGTGCTTGATTGGACTCCCATGTTACTGACTGCAGCCCTGCTAAGTGCCTCTGGAACACCTCTGGGTAAGACGTGCTTCTCTTACATAAAGCTCTTGCCAGTGTGGCGCCAATGAGGTCGACACCAGCATCGATTTGTGTTCGTCTTTGGACTCTGAGCATCATCTTTGGACTCTGAGCATTGTCTCAGGGCTGTTCTGCCATGTCCAGTTCTTTGTGAGCCTTGCATGTGTTCAGGTGAATAAATGAACTACTGCTAAGTGGGTGTTGTATGGTGTAACCAACCCGAACTCACTCCTCACCAGTATGCATATGTTTGTGGTGATGGATAAGTCATGTTTCAGGATGGCCAGCCAACACTTCTGATGTATAACTGATCCTGTATGAAGATACATTTGTGTTACTGTCATGCCGAAAGTGGGTGCTACACACTACTGTGAAGTTGTGTCTAATTCAGTTTCCAGTTAGTGTGCATGTAGTTGTGTAATATAATAATGGAAGGTGTAGAGATAAAAACCCATTTGATAGCTGAGGTATCAGGCAGTTAATTGACAGGTAAACAAGACTGCAAATATTGTTAAGCTTTCAGACAAAAGAAAGTTCCAGCTGACTACATTGTACCCACACTGCAACTCACTGGAATGGGCTGTTGTATTGGCCCAGTCAAATTGTGGTTTTCCATTGTAAAATTTATAACTCTTTTCTCAATGCTTCTCTATGTTTTCTGGGGTGATGAATCCATATTTTGAGTTTGTTGCCTTGTACAAGATTGGCTTCACAACCAAAAAATGCAAAAAGCAAGTTTTCAGTTTTACACTTATATCTTGAAACATATTCATTCTTTGAAGATGATGACTCATCACATAATTTGACTAAATTTCCTAATACAAAACTAAAGTATACTAAATCACCTACAAAATGCATTAGTCAGGTTTGATTTTCTGATGAGAGGTATTGGCAATAGGGCACACTGAAAAGCAGTGATTTTTTTACCCTTATGCGAAACTGTCAAAAACATCCACTACCACCTACTACAAGTCAAAGAATATACATATTATCAACAATGACCTCCATGCCACATGAAAGTATATTAAATTTCCTACAAGAGACCTCTGAAATATAAAATTTTTTCATAAGGAGGACTGAGCAAAGCAGAAAGTATGAAAAATGCTTTCTGTGCCCTACAGCCAAATGACCAGTCCCCGCCTGCCTCTCTCATTGGCACTATGCTTTCGGTTTATTACACATGAAATAGGTTGTTTTGATTGACTGATGGAAAAGCTAATCTGATGAAAACATCATCAAACTATATTTATGACATATTAGGTACAAAAAATTGAAAGAAAACATGAAATCTCTATGTAGTAATCTACCCCCATATCTACATCTACGCTCTGCAAGTCACTGTGAGGTGAATGGCAGATGGTATGTTCCCTTGAAACAGTTATTAATAGTTGTTAGGGTTTCTTTCTGCTCCATACACATATGGAGTGTGGGAAGAATGATTGCAGCAATTATGCAAATCTTATCCTGGCGATCCCTATGTGAGTCATACGTTGAGGTTTGTAGTATATTCTTAAAATCATCATTTAAAGGTGGTTCTTGAAACTTTGTTTATAGAATTTCTCAGGATAGTTTATGTCTGACTGTAATATCTCTGTGACACTCTCCCACATATTAAACAAAACTGTGACCATTTGTGCTGTTGTTCTCTGTATACGTTCGATATACCCTGTTAATCCTATTTGGTATGGGTCCCACACACATGAGAACTGGTCACACAAGTGATTTGTAAGCACTCTCCTTTGTAGACAGATTGCACTTACCCATTATTCCACCAATAAACTCAAGTCTACCACCTGCTTTTCCCATGACTGAACCTATGTGATTATTCCATTTCAAATCCCAACAAAGTGTTACAAACAGGTATTTGTATGAGTTGATAGAGTCCAACAGTAGCTCATTGATATTAGAGTCATAGGATGTACCTTTTTTCATTTTGTGAAGTGCATAATTTTACATTACTGAACATTTAATGCAAGTTGCCAATCTTTGCACCACTTTCAAATCTTATCAAGATCTGACTGCAAATTTATGCAGGTTCTTTCAGATAGTATTTGGATCATGAAATTAATGAATTTTGAGCCCAGAAATGGGTCATCACATCAAGAGGGTACTCCATCTGGAAAAGAAAGAATGCATTTAGTAATAGAATATGCATGCAACAGACAGATAAGTTGTATCTTGAACAATCAATTTGTGAAGAAATACCTGTACTGATATAATGTGTGCAGTTTACTGATCTCCGTTTGGCTGTTAGTGGCCCAGACCATGTTTCTTGGCCACTAGAAGGTCCAAGTGATGGGTTTTGGGCAATGGAAGCTCCAGGCAAAGTGTCAGGGGTTGTGGAAGGTCCAGGCTGAATAGTGAGTTGTTGCTGCTCTTCAACTTAAAAAAACTGTAATTGAATGATCAATATTGTGATACAGAAAAAACGATTAGCAGAGCTGCAAAATGTTATGTGAATTAACACCTTCTGTCAGCTTGGCTGCTTCAGACAGTTGTACTGCAAGGGGCTTGTCCAGGTCATCTTTGTCTTCCATATCAAAACTGTCATCAATGCTGCAACACAGAGCAGAGCAGTCCTGTGGCCTACAGGCATACACTAACCTCGGCTGTCTGTTTTGTATTTGCGTGATATAAGCTGAAGCAGCCTCTGGGGAGCTGGGGATTTCAGTGTGGTAACGGGAGCCAGTCCATTTTTTGTCAACTCCCACCCCCACAGCTTTGGATCCAAGTAGTACAGTATGTGTGATTGATGGGGGCTTTTTGTCACACAAATTTTTGTGGTTGAGTGGGCATATCTTTGAACAAATTTGCAACTCATATATCCATTACATATGAAGTAAGCGCAATCAGAGTGCTACAGTTGGCTCTGATGAGTGCTCAGACAAACAGAAGACTACCGGGTCCGTGGAGAGATTGAGGATGTCTACCAAAAAGCAGTCTGTGGAGATACAATTCAACAGCACCGTGACACCAGCAGCTTGACAAGCAAATTTTATACTAAATGTGAAAAACAAGGATAGACTAAATACCATGCTAATGACAAAATGCAATGAATGTGGAATCATCTCCAAGCAGGCAGCTGATGATGCAGACCCATCAATAGTGAGGACAGCAGAATCCCTGGCTACAGCTCACAAAACTGTTGCAATTGTGAGGGAAGATGTTGGCCTTCTGAAATACAGATCTTCAACGCCTCTACCACCCAGTAAGCACAGTATAGAAGCGAGTTGCTAACCATATGCTCATCCTCGCCATATGTTCATCCTCAATGCAATGAATGGTTACAACTCTACGTCCTTGTTATTCAACCAAGGAAACATTAAATTTCTCAAGACCTTCTCCAAAAATCTGGATCTTAAATCATATATTACTAAATTCACTGAGCCTCCAGTCCATCCACAGAAAATAACAGATGCTGGTGAGAAACTTATGATTGCTCTGCATAGTGGTAGCCACCCAACCACAACACTCAGTAAGCTGAGTTATAAACACTATGTGACATCAGCCTAGAAGGCATTAGCAAACATGGCTTCCATACCTCCCAATGATGCTGCAGCTCAACAACACAGCTTCAGAGTAATACATCGTTACATCTGTGGATTGGAAACTGCTTAGAACCAGAGCAGTGTTGGTGAGAAAGAGAGAGAATTTTGATGCAGAAGACAAAGACAACCTGGACTAGTTGCTTGCAGTATCACTGTCTGAAGCAGCTGAGCAAATAGAGGGTATTAATTTCTATAATATTTTTCAGCATTATGTACCTCTATTAATCAGTTTTTCTCTATAATAAAATAAGTCATTCAATTACAATTTTTTCAGTCAAAGAACAGTAACAACTCACCATTCAGCCTAGACCTTCCACTGCCCCTCATGATTTGTGCCCAAGAAATGTGGTCCGGGCCACCAGCATCCAAATGGAGATGATGAAGTGTGCACATTATATCAATATTTCTTCATATATTGATTGTTCAGTATACAACTTGGTTGTCTTTGTATCCACATTGTATTATTAAATGCAATCTTTCTTTTTCCAGGTGGAGTACCTGCTCAATGTGATCATCCATTTCTGGGATCAACATTCACCAGCTATTTGACACATGTACATTACTACATAGAGATTTCATTTTCATCTTTCTATTCAGTGTCATGTACCTAATGTGTTTTACCACCAATCAAAACCATGCCTTTTAAGTGTAATATACTAAAAGTATAGCACCAATGAAAGACAGACAGGTAGGAGGTTCATTTGGCTATAGGACACAGAGAAGCTTAAAATTAAGTGCTGGAGTGAGGAGGAGGACCTGCATCTTTCATACAGGTTTGACTTAACGTGGCAAGGGTTTGTGTGTGAAAAAGAAGGACCAGAACATTTCATATAGTGCACAGGCAGTGAGACACCACTTTGGAAGAGGTGTGGTAGGATGTGGGCAAAGGCCAGACAAAGTGTGTAGCTAAGTTGTTCCAGTCTACAGTTATCCTAGATAATAATGGGGCATTTACAGCTTGGTGAAGGAGAGGGTGGGGATTAGGAGCATGTGCGGATATAGCATGTAAGATGTATTTCTGGATTAGATTTGTCAAAGCTTTAATATGACCTTCAGGGAACTGGATAAGGAATGCCATACTACATTCAGAGTAAGAATAAACCTAATATAAACATCACACTATGTATTTCTCTGTGTTTGCTGGAATCTTATTGGATTTTGTTTCACGCGGAGCGGAAACCGAGCTGTCTCGAGAACAGTAAAGTATGATAGTAAGGATATGCTTTATGCTGTGCATAATGGGCACAGCAATGCAGCGATGATATGGGGGAACAGCTTTACCAGCGCATTTAACTTGGACAACACAGACCAACCAAGTGAACCAATTAACCTGAAATGATGTGAACAGTTGCAGTTAATGCATAAAAAGAGATGAACAGAGAAAGAATACAGATTTGAATGCCACTTATTTTTAAACAGAATGAAATAATATATGGTAAAGTTCTGACAATATGCTTCTTAGTTAACCAGATGGAAAACATAACACGCTCTCATTCTTAGCTAACATAGTATTGTAATTAAAAACAAGAGTGATCAAAATTCCTAACTTCAGCACACAGTGACTTTTCTGTGTGAGCTATGTGTGACATACAAGCATTTTATCATATAGCCACTGAATCCGAGGAATACATTTCTGTACTGGAACTGTCATCTGCTACATTGATAATGAGGCAGTCTACAACAGAATACACGAATTCACCCAAAAACACATTTTCTCCACTTTTTTCATGATGTGCTGTTCTGAATTTGAACAGAGTTTGTAGTGACATGTGACAAAACTTTATGCATTATTTCCAAAACGCTTGGCAACTTAAATGTATTATTATTTCTTGAAAATCCTATAATCTGGCTCCAGATCAATTCTAGTGCATTCAGATTGCACTGGAATGGTAGCAGCTGTAAAAAGGCAGCATTTCTATGGTGTGTTTGATGCCGTGAAAAATATTGTTTTCCATGTTCCTACAACACTTATCACTCTCCCTCAAGTGAGACCACATCTGTGATACAAAACAACGGACACAGTCCAAATAAAGAATATCTGATTTTTCATTTTATTGCCAAAAATTTAAGTGTCATGATTTCTTACATAAATAATCTTTATACAATATTGATAATTAAGAATTTATATTTGCAATGAGAACTCAAATTTTGCATGAAATATGTAAGTAGAAATGAGATGTGCATTTTTGATAAAAATGGTTATTAAGTATGTGTTAACTAATGTGGATTTAATCAATTTCATATTAAATAATGTATGTACAAAAAAAGGGAAGGCTACTGTGAGATTAGTACCAGTGACCCACTCAGTGTACAATTACAAAATTCCAATGCTATTGACTAAGCCAGACATCTCATATCAATACTGCCTTCTATTTGGTACATTTAGATACTAGAAAAATTTCAAAACCAATTTTCTCTCTAATCTTGTGAAAAAGATCAAGAACAACTTGTTTCTCACCATCATTAATGATGTTCCACATGAATATTTCACTACGAAGCAGGCATCGGTGTCAACCATTATCACAATACATACTAACAGTGCGACAATCAAAGCACAACTAGCATTTACAGAGACTGTGACTGTATTCGATTTTTTAAATAAAAATTACTTCACTAAAGTATGATTAAGAAAAGTGTTGATGGCTGTTTATATATATAGATTATGTTAAAGCTTCATTTACAGTAACACAGTAATATGATAACTAATACATAAATTAGACCCACAGAGTGGTTGGACATACTTCCAATTGCCTAACAACACTAGTATTATACACACAAACTACTTTGACACTCTGTGCAGTGACTGATAGGGGCAACAGAAAATGGGGAATGCCTTTATGATTGCTTCCTCAGCCACCACAGAGAGTGTGAACTTAGTTTGCAGGTATAGCATGTGTGCTGCGGTTGCTGACCAATCATTGTGTTTCTGTTTATTCTTATGATGAACAAAGTACAGTCACAGATGCGTAATCGATGAGTGGCTAGACTCTTTGGGAGAGGTGTCTTAGTGTTAGGTATTATTAGAAGCTAATTTTGGATAACTGTGGCAATATTTAATTTCATCAGGAAGAGGGGTATCAAGCTCACTTAAGATAACAATGCTATGTCTGAGTTAAGGCTAATTCATACTGGCCATCATGTCACCCCACATCCCATTCCACCCTGTCAAAACATTCTACAATGCATCTCAAATAGCAGCATCCACACGGGCCATTCCGTCCTGTCCCGTCATGTCATATAACGGCACCGTCAAAGTTGTATGAATGCAGAGGGGCCGTGCAGCATGCCAAGATAGTCTGCGCAGTTGCGATAAAGCTGTGTCCCAGATGGCGCAGTGGTTATCACCCCTGCGTAGTAAGCAGAGTCACCACTGATTCTGCATAATGTCCCGCTGCAGCTGACAGCAGTGATCCTCTTCAATTTGCATACAATCAAGTTTTCTCTGGAAGTTTTGATGGCTGATATCATCCACCTGTTGCTGATCACGTGGCACACAAGGTCATTTCCTCCCAATACATTGCAATGGACAGAGCTGCATATTTCATTTCATTGTGATTTTCATGGTTGATATTTTTGTTATTCGTTATTTGCTATAAATTCTTTCATTTCGTTATTTCTTTTGTTAATATTTATAATAAATTATGACACATTAATTGAAGCAGTGAGACAGCAGTCTGAATTGCAGAATATGAGTGTACTAAATTACTTGCCCTCTATTAAATTTATAAAGTGGAATTTTTATAGATATGGATTGCAACATGGCTTCAACTTGAAGTGAAAAAAATACTGTGGGTAGAATCAGATTGATTGATAGGTGAAGTTTATTTGTACCGATGTGCTGTCAGGATTTTTAGTGTCACATAAAGAAATACATTGACCCTTTCAGATGCTACAAGTTGATTGTTTAAATATTATTTGTGGCAGACCTATTTGTTGCTAAGCAGCTCTCTGAATTCCGTCTGAAATAGGTTTGCAGGCAACAGTGGAAAATAATAATGTAGTTTCACTAGGTAACCCCAGAACAAGCAAGGCACTTGAACTTATAAAAGGCAAGTACAACATTTAAAGAAAACCTATATATCTTGAAGGGGAAGGTATTGAAGAAGATATGATAATGCACAAAATTTTGTACTAGACTAGCAACTAAATTTAGCCTTTGCGTGCCTCTTAGTAATTCTGGATGCAGTTTGATGTAACAAATGAAAAACTGATGCTTCAGTTTTCCAAAATATAAACTGCAGATTCCTCTTCCTCAAGCTCCTTGCATAATGTGTGAAATTCCCCTTCTGTAACACATAATGACATTTTTTCAGAACCACAAACCTACTTTGTGTTGTTTTGCACTTCTGTCTCCCTTCTCTAATATACAGGCTATTCCTCCAAGCTGCAAACCATTTGAGTGCAATAAATGTCATTTTCAAACAAAAGTGGACTCCAGCATCTCCATATATAGGCTACTACTGTGTTGTGTATGTGCACTTCACGTGTTCAGGCAGTTGAAGATCATCTTGCGAAGATCGCAATTCCCATGAAAAGAGCAGTTGAGGGCAGCAATGCAAGTTGAGATCACGTGACTTGAATTGACTTGATGTGCTGTGATGTGATAGACAGCTTGAAAAGACCTTAACATGACGGTGCAGTGATGTGACTGCCATAATGGGCAGTTCGAATTGGTCTTTACAGGTGCTCTTTGAAGTAATTATTCAATATGTAAAAAAGGGTTCCCATGCGCTTTAGAAAGGCCATAACTTTCAAAATCCTTTGTAGAGGCCCCTAAAAAGGCAATATTTTAAAGTTTAAGGCCCAAAAAACTGTACAAGTGGAAATAATCATTTGTGTATGAGACAACAGCCATGAAGAAAAGCAAAAGGTTACCGCCCATATACAGTCTGGCTACGGAAAGAAGGCACGCAACGCTAGCAACCTACAGGTGCGTGCATCTCATACTATACAGCAACTATGATATATTGTACACAGTTGTTAACAAGGGCTCACGCACTCATTATACAGACTGTGGGTGTGAGTTGTGGTATCAGACTTATTTGCAGCAAAACGTGTGAAATCCACCATGTTAGTTCACTGAGCTTGGCAAATGGCTACAACGGGACGCAGAGGGCAGTTAACAAGAAAGTCGATGAAAGACGTCAACATTACACGTAGAACAAGCCACCTTCTTTTCTTTCTGTAATCAAACTGTAGATGGCTTGCCTACTTCATCGGAAAATTTCCAAAATGTATGAGGTTGCATTCCTTCTGCCCATTCACTGTAGTTTTCTTTGTATCGCTACTGCTGTTAGATTTGGACTAGTAAGGAGGGCACGTGTCTTCATCGCTATCCAACAGATTTTATGTGTGATGAGAAGAATAAATATTGTACTGAATCATGCATTGCCTTTCCATTCAGTCCTTTTCATCAGTACACTGTGGGGTAGAGCTTTTTAGTCCTTTGATGCAGATTTCGTTTTGTTTACATATCGCAGCCAGGCCGAACTTTTGAGCTTTCAGATTAAACTTCATACCATAATTTTAAGTGCATTTACTGATAGTTTAATGTGCTAAATACGTTTGCTGCCCCTTTGTATCTGTAGAGTATCGTCATTTCTTAAGTAATTTCCAGTAAAAAAACTTCTGAACCACTGTTTACATAGTCGCGAGTAGGCTAATTTTTCGTACACGTATTTTCATTGTTTTCCGGTAACTTAATTGTCTTTCTGTCACTAAAATCGATTTGTACCATGAGTGTAAAGTGCCTGATGTGCCGCAGAATCGTTAGCTCCGGGGTCTGGTGTGATGGATGTAGTAACTTTTTTCATTGGGGCGATTGTAATGGCGTGGGAATTGGGAAAATGAGTGAGACTCATCAGTGGTTCTGTAGGCTATGCAGTAGAGATAGAAAGATTGTGGAACAGGAGGGGAAAATTGCTGCCCTTCAGGCTGAGTTAGATGAGGCTAGGCGAGAACTGGGCAGGTTAAGGATGGAGAAGGGTAAACAGGGGTGGGAAGTGGCAACAGGCATATGGAACAGGCCAAGAAATTCTTCTGACAGCTTTGTTATTAATGTACAAAATAGGTTTGACCTGTTGCCTCAGTCAGAAACTGATGAGATTCTCACAGAAGTAGATGTAGACAGGGCTCAACAAGCTTTCAGCAGCAAATTGAATAAGAATGTAGAGAAGTCTGCAAAGATAAAGAAAGTCTTGTTGCTAGATAGTTCGCATGCTAGGAGTGTGGGCCAACTTCTGCAGGATGAATTAGGGTCAGAATACCAGGTCACAAGTTTTTTCAAACCTAATGCTGGACTGGGGCAGGTTACAGAGGATTTAGGTTCACTATGTAGAGGCTTTACTGAGGAAGATAGCGTGGTTATTGTGGGTGGGCCGGGCAACAGTACTGAAAGAGATCCGGGGTACAGCATAGAGTGTGACCTGGCAAAGATTGCATCAACATCGAGTCATACCGGTGTTGGGTTTGTGTCGGTTCTGGAGCACCACGACTGACCTCATTTGAGCTCTTCTGTCAGGAGAGTTAATTTGGAGTTGGACCGGCTACTTGGATCTGGTGCGGAGTCACACACTGGTGTGGTTCCTGTTGATTCACTCTGTAGGTGGGACTATACTAGACATGGCCTACACCTCAACGAGAAAGGGAAGGGTAAACTGGCTGGGCTGATAGCAGGAAATTTAAAGGGGGGAGGAACTACATCTCATGGTGGAAACTCTTTTTTAGTGTAAGATCAGTGCCCAGTGGGAAATGCCAGACAAGTACTAAAGATGTTAAAAAAATTCAAGATACTCACAAAAGTAAAGTGAAAAATAATTTTAGTACATTTCATCAAAATATTGGGGGATTGAAGAATAAAACTGATGAACTTCTGCTTTGTTTAGAAGATATAGAAACTGAGAATGTAATAGATGTACTATGCCTGTCTGAGCATCACATTGTCACTGATATGCAAAAGGTTAGCATCAATGGGTACAAATTAGCTGCACATATAAGTAGAGATAATATGATGAGAGGAGGAGTTGCCATATATGTCAAAAGCTTCCACAGTGTAAAAAATTTAGAAACTAAAAAAAATTGGTGTAGAGCAACATATGGAAGCATGTGCCACTGAACTTAAACTAAATGATAGCACTTTCATAAGTGTAACAGTGTATAGGTCCCCCTCAGGTAATTTCCAGCTATTTCTAGAAAACATGGATGCTTTGTTGTGCTATCTGTCAAACGGGAAAGCACATTATCATTTGTGGGGATTTCAATGTTGATTCCCTGAAAGAGTGTAATAGGAAGAATGACGTTGTACTGTTACTCAGTTCTCTCAATTTTAGCTCTGTCATTGATTTTCCTACTCGGATAACAAAGAACAGCAGTACATTGATAGATAACTTTTTTATAGACCAAGATAAGTTTAAAGACATAAATGCTTATCCTGTTGAGAATAGTCTTTCAGATCATGGTGCACAGCTAGTTACAGTACATGACATAGCTCCATGCTGTATATCAAATCAGACTTTCAAAGCAGTGCGTTCAATTAACAATATAAATATTGCAAACTTTAGGGAAAGCCTATAGCAGCTAGACTCGGATGAAGTGTATAAGGAACCCGATGCAAACTTGAAATATAACTTATTTCACGATACATTTTTAAGGGTATTTGAAAATTGTTTTCCCAAGAAAATAGTTAAACATAATTCCAAGAAAACATATAAAAAACCTTGGCTAACTAAAGGAATAAGAATATCTTGTAACTGTAAAAGAGAACTGTATCTAACAGCAAGAGGGAGTACAGACCCCAAAATTGTTCAATATTATTAAAACTATTGTGCAGTACTAAGAAAAGTTATTAAAAAGTCCAGAAGCATGTGTATCATGTCTGAGATCAGTAACTCTGATAATAAAATTAAAGCAATTTGGAATATTATTGAAAGGGAAACAGGGCAACCAAGAGCACAGGAAGACTTCAGTGCCATAAAACGGACTGACAAGTGTACTAACAAACAATCAGAAATTGAAAATATTTTCAATAATCATTTTTTAAATGTTGTGGAGAAAATAGGATCTAGATCTTCACTAGAAGAGGCAAGGCTACTAATAGAAGAGGCCATACCTGTGCAGTTTGAAACAACTGTAATTCCACCAACCTCTCCCTCTGAAATCAGTAAAATAATAAACTCACTGAAAAGTAAAAGCTCTTATGGAATTGATGGCATTTCCAGCAAGGTACTTAAAGCTTGTTCCCCACAGATAAGTAGGATTCTCAGCCACATATGTAATAGCTCTTTGGAGCAGGGTGTTTTCCCCGATAGACTGAAATATGCCATTGTAAAACCATTGCATAAAAAGGGGGATACGTCGGATGTCAACAACTACTGCCCAATCTCTCTTCTGACAGCTCTATCAAAATTTTTTGAGAAAGTAATGTATTCAAGAGTAGCCTCCCATATTTGTAAAAATAAAGTACTAACAAAATGTCAGTTTGGTTTTCAGAAAGGCTTTTCAACAGAAAATGCTATATACGCTTTCACTGATCAAATATTAAATGCTCTGAATAACCAGACATCACTCATTGGTATTTTTTGTGATCTCTCAACGGCCTTTGATTGTGTAAATCATGGAATTCTTTTAGATAGGCTAAATCATTATGGTTTGAGTGGGGCAGTGCACAAATGGGTTAATTCATAC
The DNA here is from genome assembly GCF_023864345.2 of Schistocerca serialis cubense. Classification (NCBI taxonomy): domain Eukaryota; kingdom Metazoa; phylum Arthropoda; class Insecta; order Orthoptera; family Acrididae; genus Schistocerca; species Schistocerca serialis. The sequence continues at coordinate 709,236,767 of NC_064639.1, forward strand.
TTAACTGGAAGAATGCAGAAAGTTGAAATAAGTGGTTCATGTAATGTTAAAACAACAGCTGATTCCTCAAACTGGGGGGCTATCAAGTACAGGGTCCCACAGGGTTCGGTCTTAGGTCCTTTACTGTTCTTGATATACATTAATGGCTTACCATTCCACACTGATGAAGATGCAAAGTTAGTTCTTTTTGCTGATGATACAAGTATAGTAATAACATCCAAAAACCAAGAACTACATGATGTAATTGTAAATGATGTTTTTCACAAAATTATTCTCAGCAAACGGACTATCTTTAAATTTTGATAAAACACAGTATATACAGTTCCGTACAGTAAATGGCACTACTCCAGTAATAAATATAGTCTTTGAACAGAAGTCTTTAGCTAAGGTAGAATTTTCAAAAATTTTAGGTGTGTCCATTGATGAGAGGTTAAACTGGAAGCAACACATTGATGGTCTGATGAAATGTCTGAGTTCAGCTATGTATGCTATTAGGGTTATTGCAAATTTTGGTGATAAGAATCTCAGTAAATTAGCTTACTATGCCTACTTTCATTAACTGCTTTCGTATGACATCATATTCTGGGGTAATTCATCGTTGAGTAGAAAAGTATTCATTGCTCAAAAACATGTATTCAGAATAATTGCTGGAGCCCACCCATGGTCATCCTGCAGACATCTATTTAAGGATCTAGGGATCCTCACAATAACCTCAAAGTATATATATATTCACGTATGAAATTTGTTGTTAATAATCCAACCCAGTTCAAAAGTAATAGCAGTGTGCATAGCTATAACACCAGGAGAAAGGACGATCTTCACTATGCAGGGTTAAATCTGACTTTGGCACAGAAAGGGGTAAATTATGCTGCCACAAAAGTCTGTGGTCACTTACCAAACAGCATCAAAAGCCTGACAGATAGCCAACTAACATTTACAAATAAATTAAAAGAATTTCTAGATGACAACTACTTCTACTCATTGGCTGAATTTTTAGATATAAATTAAGGGAAAAACAACAACAACAACAACAACTTAAACATTAGTGTTATGCTATATTTTGTGTAATTTAATATCTTGTACAGACATCTTTTATTAACCTGACACGTTCCACATCATTACGAAGTGTCGTATTCATGATCTATGAAACAAGTATCAATCTAATCTAAAAGTGCTACTGCCCATTACTGAAAATTTAAAATTTCTTAGTGGGTAAACGTGTTTTCAATCATCTTGGTAAAAAAATGACGAATTCAAGAATTGGGTTATATCATCTGATGATAAATTCAATGCAAACTGCGCTGTGTGCAACAAACACTTCACTCTTGGGAAGATGGGAGAGCCGTCCTTATATCTACATGTGAGCAGTAAGTACACTTCCCATCATTTTTCATTCGTATTTATTTTATTATGGCGAATGATGTCTTAGCAGAATCAGTTTGTCATAAAATAAATAATACTAAAACAACCTTTCAAATCCAGAATTGTTCGGTGCTCGCCAGACTATAAACATCATAGGTATTTCTGCGCGCAACAAGGGTATTGGAATATTCCGCTGCGGCATCACACAATGATTGGTTGATGCTAGCTCGTGATGCTAGCTCATTTACACACATTTGAAAGTGACAACACTCTTGCAATACACGATGAAAAACAAAACAAACGGAAAATAAATGAAGTCTTTTAAAATATCAATCTATAAAATTTCTAGTTCGCATAAGCTATTCTTATTCCGGTGCGTATTGCTCACACCGGTCGTCCTAGTATAAAAAAAATTAAATACGTATTTAAAGAGGGCATTTGTATTCTTTCTGGGAGATGCTAGTTTCTTTTCCACCAGTTTTCTGACAGAAAGACTAGATAGAAACATATGTTTCCTTATTTGTCATTGTTTCATTAATGCAAAAATATAAACGAATTATCAAACAATCGACATGTGCCACTGGAAGCGAGATTCCATGAAAGCTTTCAATTTTGATATTGAGCAATTGCGCAGGGTAGGCGTGCGGTCCGGGGACCTTGCCACGGTTCAAGCGGCTGCCCCCGTCGGAGGTTTGGGTCCTCCCTCGGGCATGGGTGTGTGTGTTTGTCCTTAGCGTAAGTTAGTTTAAATTAGATTAAGTGGTATGTAAGCCTAGGGACCGATGATCCTAGCAGTTTGGTCCCACAGGAACTTACCACAAATTTCCAATTGTAGGGGAAACTTTTTCTATCAAATCCCATAAACCGCCATGACTTTGTGGCCAGATATAACGTTCATTTGCTCTAAACTTTTGTAATGTTGAAGCTGCACCTGCATCTAACGTCACGAAGCTTCGCACAATTATGTGATACATGCAAATATAACCAACCGTTACCGGCCGTCGCCGTGAATATTCTGGCTGCATACCAGCTATCGCCCTGCTGGCAATAACTGGCTTAGTATGCTAAATATTCTGCTGAACAGACAGATTAGAGTTGCTCATTCGACTGTTGTTCTCGGATCGATAACAGGTTTTGACTAAGGAGTTATTGTACTACGTCCTTACGTGCATGAAATAATTGTCAGCTAACTTGTAGACGTAAAGAAACTCAACAAAAGTCTGGACATTGTATTGCGGCCATCTTGCATAATTGCAGGATAAAATTACGAAGTAGCTAATGTGACCAACGCACTAGCACTGTTCACCAAGCAAAATACATGAAGCTTCGCCAACACAGCTTCGTCACGTAGCATAAGAATTTGTATTGTCCAGTGGGTATTTGTTAGGGGTTCTGATGCCACATTTAAGAACTTGCTACTGATTTTTTATGGCCTAAAACAAGCAGTTTCATGAGGTACTTTCGATTCATCAGGTGCATTTGAATGGCAAAATTTGATATCAAGTTACTGACGCCAGAAAGTGTGAAATAGGACACAAATTCTTTAACTTTGAAGTGGCACACGCAATATGACCGATCGGCGGCAACTAAAGATGTTAGCACATGGGACGAAGCATCTAACGATGGAGTGCACACAGATGGGCTATCGCAAGTCATGAGGTACAGCGCTGTCGGCACATGGTACAACCTGGTTGACGTGATTTTGCCCTCTGCGTCGGCGTTTTGTCAGATTTATTTGGCTCACAAATAATACAGTACATTCACAAAAATGGATGCACATAGAACTCCTACCTCACCTCTATTTACACGAACATCTCGTTTCCTGACCATGTAGTAGTCTTGATTGTTCTCTTTGTGGTATACATAAATAAATACATACATACATGGTATACATAAATAAAAATTTTAATATCTATGTGGATGTGTAATAAGACAAAAATGGAACATACACGTCCACTCAGGAAAGACAGCTTATAAAAGTTCACCAAATCAATCTCTCTCTCTCTCTCTCTCTCTCACACACACACACACACACACACACACACACACACACACATATATATATATATATATATATATATATATATATATATATATATATATATATATATATACTCCTGGAAATTGAAATAAGAACACCGTGAATTCATTGTCCCAGGAAGGGGAAACTTTATTGACACATTCCTGGGGTCAGATACATCACATGATCACACTGACAGAACCACAGGCACATAGACACAGGCAACAGAGCATGCACAATGTCGGCACTAGTACAGTGTATATCCACCTTTCGCAGCAATGCAGGCTGCTATTCTCCCATGGAGACGATCGTAGAGATGCTGGATGTAGTCCTGTGGAACGGCTTACCATGCCATTTCCACCTGGCGCCTCAGTTGGACCAGCGTTCGTGCTGGACGTGCAGACCGCGTGAGACGCCGCTTCATCCAGTCCCAAACATGCTCAATGGGGGACAGATCCTGAGATCTTGCTGGCCAGGGTAGTTGACTTACACCTTCTAGAGCACGTTGGGTGGCACGGGATACATGCGGACGTGCATTGTCCTGTTGGAACAGCAAGTTCCCTTGCCGGTCTAGGAATGGTAGAACGATGGGTTCGATGACGGTTTGGATGTACCGTGCACTATTCAGTGTCCCCTCGACGATCACCAGTGGTGTACGGCCAGTGTAGGAGATCACTCCCCACACCATGATGCCGGGTGTTGGCCCTGTGTGCCTCGGTCGTATGCAGTCCTGATTGTGGCGCTCATCTGCATGGCGCCAAACACGCATACAACGATCATTGGCACCAAGGCAGAAGCGACTCTCATCGCTGAAGACGACACATCTCCATTCGTCCCTCCATTCACGCCTGTCGCGACACCACTGGAGGCGGGCTGCACGATGTTGGGGCGTGAGCGGAAGACGGCCTAACGGTGTGCGGGACCGTAGCCCAGCTTCATGGAGACGGTTGCGAATGGTCCTCGCCGATACTCCAGGAGCAACAGTGTCCCTAATTTGCCGGGAAGTGGTGGTGCGGTCCCCTACGGCACTGCGTAGGATCCTACGGTCTTGGCGTGCATCCGTGTGTCGCTGCGGTCCGGTCCCAGGTCGACGGGCACGTGCACCTTCCGCTGACCACTGGCGACAACATCGATGTACTGTGGAGACCTCACACCCCACGTGTTGAGCAATTCGGCGGTACGTCCACCCGTCCTCCCGCATGCCCACTATACGCTCTCGCTCAAAGTCCATCAACTGCACATACGGTTCACGTCCACGTTGTCGCGGCATGCTACCAGTGTTAAAGACTGCGATGGAGCTCCGTATGCCATGGCAAACTGGCTGACACTGACGGCGGCGGTGCACAAATGCTGCGCAGCTAGCGCCATTCGACGGCCAACACCGCGGTTCCTGGTGTGTCCGCTGTGCCGTGCGTGTGATCATTGCTTGTACAGCCCTCTCGCAGTGTCCGGAGCAAGTATGGTGGGTCTGACACACCGGTGTCAATGTGTGTGTGTGTGTGTGTATTTCCAGGAGTGTATATATATATATATATATATATATATATATATATATATATATATATATATATATATATATATATATATATATATATATAGACACACACACACACACACACACACACTCCTGGAAATGGAAAAAAGAACACACACACATATATATATATATATATATATATATATATATATATATATATATATATCAAAAAAGAAAGATGATGAAACTTACCAAACAAAAGCGCTGGCAGGTCGATAGACACACAAACAAACACAAACATACACACAAAATTCTAGCTTTCGCAACCAATGGTTGCCTCGTCAGGAAAGAGGGAAGGAGAAGGAAAGACAAAAGGATATGGGTTTTAAGGGAGAGGGTAAGGAGTCATTCCAATCCCGGGAGCGGAAAGACTTACCTTAGGGGGAAAAAAGGACAGGTATACACTCGCACACACACACATATCCATCCACACATACACAGACACAAGCAGACATTTGTAAAGGCAAAGAGTTTGGGCAGAGATGTCAGTCGGGGCGGATGTATATATATATGTATATATGTATATGTATATATGTATATATGTATGTATGTATGTATATATGTGTATATATATATATATGTGTATATATATATATATATATATATATATATATATATATATATATATATATATATATATATAAAAATAGAGGGAAACATTCCACGTAGGAAATATCTATCTAAAAACAAAGATGATGTGACTTACCAAATGAAAGTGCTGGCAGGTCGACAGACACACAAACAAACACAAACATACACACAAAATTCAAGCTTTCGCAACAAACTGTTGCCTCATCAGGAAAGAGGGAAGGAGAGGGAAAGACGAAAGGATGTGGGTTTTAAGGGAGAGGGTAAGGAGTCATTCCAATCCCGGGAGCGGAAAGACTTACCTTAGGGGGAAAAAAGGATGGGTATACACTCGCACACACACACATCCATCAACACATATACAGACACAAGCAGACATATTTAAAGACCAATATGTCTGCTTGTGTCTGTATATGTGTGGATGGATATGTGTGTGTGTGCGAGTGTTTACCCGTCCTTTTTTCCCCCTAAGGTAAATCTTTCCGCTCCCGGGATTGGAATGACTCCTTAAGGTGGTCCATTGATAGTGACCAGGCCAAATATCTCAGGAAATAAGCATCAAATGAAAAAACTACAAAGAATGAAACTCGTCTAGCTTGAAGAGGGAAACCAGATTGTGCTATGGTTGGCCCGCTAGATGGCGCTCCCATGGGTCAAACGGATATCAGCTGCGTTTTTTAAAAATTGGAACCCCCATTTTTTATTACATATTTGTGTAGGACGTAAAGAAATATTAATGTTTTAGTTGGACCACTTTTCTTGCTTTGTGATAGATGGCGCTGTAATAGTTACAAACATGTAAGTACGTGGTATCACGTAACATTCCGTCAGTGCGGACGGTATTTGCTTCGTGATGCATTAACCGTGTTAAAATGGACCGTTTACCAATTATGGAACAGGTCGATATCGTGTTGATGTATGGCTATTCTGGTCAAAATGCCCAATGGGTGTGTGCTATGTATGCTGCTTGGTATCCTGGACGACATCATCCAAGTGTCCGGACCGTTTGCTGGATACTTATGTTATTTAAGGAAACAGGAAGTGTTCAGCCACATGTGAAACGTCAATCACGACCTGCAACAAATGATGATACCCAAGTAGGTGTTTTAGCCACTAATCCGCACATCAGTAGCAGACAAACTGTGCGAGAATCGGAAATCTCAAAAACGTCGGTGTTGAGAATGTTACATCAACATCGATTGCACCTCTACCATATTTCTATGCACCAGGAATTGCATGGCGATGATTTTGAATGTCATGTGCAGTTCTGCCTCTGGGCACAAGAGAAATTATGGGATGTTGACAGATTTTTTGCACGCGTTCTATTTAGCGAAGAAGCGTCATTCACCAACAGCGGTAACGTAAACCAGCATAATATGCACTACTGGGCAACAGAAAACCACGATGCCTGCGACAAGTGGAACATCAGCGACCTTGGCGGGTTAATGTATGGTGCGGAATTATGGGAGGAAGGATAATTGACCCCCATTTTATCGATGGCAATCTAAATGGTGCAATGTATGCTGATTTCCTACATAATGTAGGATGTTACTACAAGATATTTCACTGCATGACAGAATGGCGATGTACTTCCAACATGATGGATGTCTGGCACATAGCTCGCATGCGGTTGAATCAGTATTGAATAGCATATTTCGTGACCGGTGGATTGGTCATCGAATCACCATACCACGGCCCGCACATTCACTGGATCTGACGTCCCCGGATTTCTTTCTGTGGGGAATGTTGAAGGATATTTGCTATCATGATCCACAGACAAAGCCTGACAACATGTGTCAGCGCATTGTCAATGCATGTGTGAACATTACGGAAGGCAAACTACTCGCTGTTGAGAGGAATGTCGTTACACATATTACCAAATGCATTGAGGTTGTCTTTTTGAGCATTTATTGCATTAATGCGGTATTTACAGGTAATCATGCTGTAACAGCATACATTCTCAGAAATGATAAGTTCACAAAGGTACATGCATCACATTGAAACAACCGAAATAAAATGTTCAAACGTACCTACATTCTGTATTTTAATTTAAAAAACCTATCTGTTACCAACTGTTCGTCTAAAATTGTGAGCCATATGTTTGTGACTGTTACAGCGCCATCTACCACAAAGCAAAAAAGTGGTCCAACTAAAACATTCATATTTCTTTACGTTCTACACCAATCCGTAATAAAAAAAATGGGGATTCCTATTTAAAAAAACACAGTTGATTTCCATTTGACCTATGGCAGCGCCATCTAAAGTGCGCGTCATTTATGTTGGCGGCCGAGTTTAGGTTCGTTCTGCGCATCTGACGTCACAAAATACAGTCAGCCAATGAACAGAGAACGACGTTGCCACGTCTCGACTGCAGTGCAGAGCATGGACGACTGTCTTCAGTTTTAGAAACGTTCAGTCATAAATAAAGTAATAGCATAAAAGCAATGTCTTGATAGCAGACATTCCTTTATAGAAAGTTTGGAAAAAGCATTCTTTATACCAATTGCTTCATTTTCTATTAATTAATTAAACCAAACAAGCAATAAGACTCCTAACTCAGGCGATAGCAAGGAAAGGTGTTTGTATCACTCTCACGAACCGCTTTTTCGCAATAAAGAACAGCGGTAATTGTTTATTTCCTATTGTACTTCGATGAAGCGTGAGTAATTCATAGTCATACCAATAGTGTTTGTCAGTATTTTGCGCGATGTATTATAGTCCTCATGGCGTTACGTAGTCACACGAGGTGCGTTAGCGTAATGGTTAAAGTGTTGGGCTCCTACGCGAAAGGTTTTGAGTTCAAACCTTGTGTGGTACTTTAATATTTCCATTATCTAAAAACAATATCGAAGTGCCTCACTTCAAGAATTATATTCGTTTGAATGCAATTTTTTGAAATTTCTAGTGCTTTGTCTCTTCATTGACCCGTTCGCTGCTGCAGACAGTGCTCGCCGCATTCCGCGCTGTGCGCGATTTTGTCATCACTGCACTGCTCGCCTGTGCAGACACATTGTGTTCCCACTGCTTTGACACACTTATCATTCGATTTCACAAAAACTATTTGGCCCAAAAATTTGATTTTTACACGTCTTCTTGACTGATACCTTCCCCCATAAATGACTTAATTTTGTTTCGATGTTCAACGCAGTTATTATGCAGCATTAAATGTAGTAAACCATTGCACGAAATTTTGAAGAGTTTGCAGAGGTAGAAGTCCATAGCGTATACTTTCCGTAGGTCGATTTTAGTTGCCACAATGTTGAGAATGAAATGTGGACAAGATACCTAAATTTCATATAAAATTTACTGTATAACAATATCTCATTTAATTTAAGTACGACATAGGTGTCGTATGTAATATTGAGAAATATTCCGTCTTTCGCGACTGTAATAAAAGTATTATTTACACCGGACACGTTTGGCTTTATTTTAAAGCACTTCAATCAAGGAAAGGTATGGCACATACACAATGATACTCATGTTCTCTTTCTCGTTTTTGTTCCACGGTCGCAGTTTTACCAATGGTACTGAGATATATTCCTCTTCTGCAACTGTAATAAGGGGCTTATTTAGACCAGACGCGTTTCTCTCTTTTGAAGCATCTTCAGTGGAGAGTATTTTGTCTCCTCCATTGCCAAGTCACCTTTCGTAGTTTTGTGCTGCGGTAACACAATATTCAACGTTTGTGTTGGCAGATCAGTGTTTTAGCAAATAAATGATGTTTGTGTGTGCGACACACAAAAATTACATTTGACATAGCTCAGAGCACTTCACTGATAGACGGTATATTCAGGTCCTAATGTTTTTGTAAGTCCACAGTTTTGTTTAATGTATTTTGTCTACTTCCTTTTGATTGATTTAAGTGCTTTAAAATAAAGCCAAACGTGCTCAGTGTAAATAAAACTTTTGTTACAGTCGCGAAAGACGGAATATTTCTCAATATTATATACGACACCTATGTGGTACTTAAATGAGCTATTGTTATACAGTAAATTTTATATGAAATTTAGGTATCTTGTCCACATTTCATTCTCAACATTGTGGTAACTAAAATTGACCATACGGAAAGTATGCTCTATGGACTTTTACCTCTGCAAAGTCTTCAATGAAAATTTCGTGCAATGGCTTACTACGAGGGTGGTTCAGAAAGTAACCTCCGATTGGTCACAGTGCGGGTTGTGGGGGGAGTAGCGACGCCATCTGTGCGTTCACGCACTCAACAGGTCAGTCGGCATCAAGCCGTGGTCAGGTGAACGTTGTACCTGCGCTAGTTTAGTTTTTGTGGCAGTTTGAAATGTGTGCTGCAATAGAAAACCCCGCCAAATGTGAAGTGCGTGCTGTCATAAGGTTTTTTACAGCCAAAAGATATTCTGCAGCAGCTATTCATCATGAGCTTTGTGCTGTGTACGGACCAAGAGTTATGAGTGAAGGAGTTGTCCGTGAATGGGTACGTTTATTTAAAAGTGGACGAGAAAACATTCATGATGAAGAGAGGAGTGGTAGACCATCATTGGTGACTGACGAACTCGTTCAGACAGTTGATGCAAAAGTTCGTGAAAATCGACGTTTCTCAATGTCGGAGTTGTCTACTGGTTTTCCACAGATTTCTAAGACTCTCTTGTACGAGATAGTGACAGCAAGATTGGGTTACCGTAAGTTCTGTGCACGATAGGTGCCAAAAATTCTTACCGACCACCACAAAACTCAAAGAATGGCCTCTGCATTAGACTTTCTGTCACGTTATGAGGACGAAGGAGAACCATTGTTAAACAGAATCGTGACCGGTGACGAAACCTGGATTAAGTACGTGAACCCTGAGACAAAAGAACAATCAAAGATGTGGGCACATTCAAATTCGCCTACCAAACCAAGAAAAGCCTCGCAAGATTTTCTGCCAGAAAACTGATGGCAACGGTGTTTTGGGATGCCAAAGGGGTGTTGTTGGTTGAATTCATAGAACGTGGTACGACCATTAATCAAGACGTGTACTGTGAAACAATAAAAAAGTTACGACGGGTTATACAGAACAAACGCCGTGGTATGCTGACTTCCGGTATCGTTTTTTTGCACGATAACGCCCGTCCTCACTCTGCTCGCAGAACAACGGCCCTTCTTGAGTCCTTCAAGTGGGACGTTATCAACCATCCACCTTACAGCCCAGACCTGGCACCAAGTGATTATCACCTCTTCATGCATTTGAAGAAATGGCTCGGGTCACAGCGGTTTGATGACGACGAAGAGCTCAAAGATGCGGTCACAGGCTGGCTCCAGGCACAAGCGGGTGATTTTTATGCAGAAGGAATTTCAAAGCTTGTGAAGAGATACGATAAGTTCCTCAATCGCTATGGAGACTATGTAGAAAAATAGTGCAAAGATGTAGTTGTAAGATGTATATATTAAAATATTTTTATTTAACTTGGTGTATTTTTTTAAATCAACCGGAGGTTACTTTCTGAACGGCCCTCGTATATTTAATGCTGCATAATAACTGCGTTGAACATCGAAACAAAATTAAGTCATTTATGGGAGGAAGGCATCAGTCAAAAAGATGTGTAAAAATCTAATTTTTGGGCAAAATAGTTTTTGTGGAATCGATTGATAAAGAGTGGCAAAGCAGTCGGAACACGATGTGTCTGCACAGGCGAGCAGTGCAGTGACAAAATCGTGCACAGCGTGGAATGCAGGGAGCACGTCTTTGTAGCAGCGAAAGGGTTAATGCGGCCATGGTGGCTTTACTTCATGAACTGCACGCTCCCCCCTAAACGTAAGCTTGCGAACTATGCTATACTATGGTGCTGCTTCTATTGGCGCGTGCGTCGTGTGCAACTGGCAACGCAGCAATCTCCCGCGTCTGGCGGGCATGCGCGAGCCACCAAGATAAAAGAATTGAACTATAGTGGGCCAACCATAGCACCATCTGGTTTCCCCCTTCAAGCATTGTAGTTTTTTCGTTTGACGCTTATTTCGTGAGATATTTGGCCTGTTCACGATTAATGGACCATCCTGTATATATATATTCTGACAAAATAGTGTAGTCATATTTACATAGCATCAAATAATGCAGAAATTACTTTTATTAATTTCATATGAAAATCTCACAACATTTGGAGAACACGAAGGTGGAAAAATAATTCTATATAGCAGTACGCGAAACTGTGTCCACTCTACTGCTTACTCTGATGCAGTGCCTTAGCCAACAATGTTTAAATTGACATGTACCTCCAATCTCCTCTTTGTTTTTATAAAATCTGACTGAATCTTAATAACTCACAATTAGAATATGAATCTTAAATAGGTTGTTGCTTTCAAATGGCTTATTCTTATTACACACGAGCTATAATGAAAAATTAACTAAAAGCGAAAATTCTTTAACCCCCAGTATGACTTTTCCACTCATTTTATTACAACTCTTACCAATAGCGATTCATCTCAAAACATTCAACACGCTGGTGCTTAAAAACAGAATACATTCACAAGTTGTAGTGTAAAACCCGTCGAATATGGGCTTCTGCGGAACACGACCATTGCTGTATGGTGTCTTGCCTTTTGCTTGTGACGTAGGGAGCGTTCTTGCTTTCTATTGGTTCTAATTTACGTGTTCCGTTGCCGAAATATAGCAGAACTTATGTTTCGCGTGGCAAAATGGCTTTCCAGCGGGAAATGGCACGAAGCGACGTCACAAAACTCCTTGAGTACCATGTCAACATTAGCTAACTCGTACTGTGTGCCTAAAGCCATTGGAAAATGGGACAAGGCAGCTAACGTTGACGTGCACGAGGAAAGAATAGCCCACATCATGAGACACTGCCTGTCGGCACATGGCACGATCTTGTTCACCTGATTTTGCACTCTCTAAAAGAGGTTGTCTGATTTATTTCACTCGCAAACGATACAATTTGCTCACAAAAATGGACGCGCTGAGGCTTCCTTAGTTAGCTCTATCAAAACGAACATTTCCTTTTCTGACCGTAGCTTATCATATTGTTCTGACTATGGTATACAATAAATAAAAACTCCAACATCTGTGAACTTGTAATAAGACAAAAATGAAAGACATATGTACTCTCAGGAAAGACATCAGCTTATAAAAGTTTACCAAATCAGATAAACTCACTCTTGACACTCATATTTACGTAAATCAAATATTAAAGAAATTATTATTATTATTAATTTCGTGTGAAACTCGCTCAACCTTTTAGAACCCACGAGAGTGAGAGTAAGAGAAAACCGGTTGAAGGGGAACGTGAACCATGTTTATTTAAAGCACTGTCTCATATGACGATGCCTCAACCAACTACGTTACATTGACCCTTGCTTTAAAACAGCTACGTTTTCCGTACTTTAATCCCCAAACTGTAATTTACATTAAGTTATATATAACAAATCCTAGTAAGAACAACACGTTTTCATGAATTTTAGATGAATCGCTGCCTTAAACAGCTTGCTCTCATTGCACGCGAGTTATAACGCGAAAATAACCAAATACGCACATTCTTTAACCACCAGATGACGTTTCCCATCATTTTCTTACAACATATCGTGCTAATAACAATTCATTCTAGAGACATTCTTCGCGTTCGTGCTTAGAAACAGCATATATTTATAGGGTGTAATGTGTAGCATAAAACTTTTTGAATATAGGCTTCTGCTGAACACAGCAAATACAGTATGGCATCTTGCTTTATGCTTGTGATGTAGGGAGCATTCTTGTTTCCTATTGGTTCTACTTTACATGACACATTGCCGAATGATGCAGGACTTATTTTGTGTTTCACGTGACGAAATGGCTTCTCGACGAAAAATACCGGGAGGTGATGTCACAAAACTCATACTGCGCCACTTCAATGTTAGCTAACTCATCCCGTGTGCGGAAGGCTTAAGAGCAGAAAAGAATACAGTTGGTCCATATGATGTGAGAACTGCACCCCTAACAGACAAAAATGGAAATTGCGATGTAAAAATTTGTGTTCGGTGGGGGCCGTAAACCTCGTTGCATTCATTTATGGACAGTACTTAATCTAATTTATTAATTCAGCAGCACTGTACACATGACAATGTAATAATTGCACTATGTAATCATTGACCTGAGTCTGGATTTGACAAGTTGCACTGTATTATAGAAATTTGACGGGATGATCAGACTATATGATCCTTCAGAAAGGGCCTTGATAGTAAATGTGTATCCAAATTTAACCTTCCTTCCATGAAATTGCATGTACATACGGTTGCTAATGAAGATTATATTTTTATGTTATTTTTTAGGTAAGAGACACGTGATGTTAATGATGGCCAAAGAAACAGTGGCTGTGAACTGACAATCATTTTGGAACCAAAAAATAAAGAAGGAACTAAAACATCCAGTTCTGTAGTTTCCAAACAAAAAGAGAAAAACATTAATCAAGCAGTAGTACAAGTGGCTGCTCTGTCAAAGAACATTTTTAAAAATTCAACGTTAGATGCCAAAATAATACAGGCAATAAAATGTGTGAATAATAACTTTTCTTACAAGTCTTGTAAGAATATCGATAATGTTTTTCAGCAAATTTTTCCAGACAGTGAGATTGCTAAACAGTTTTCATATGGACCAATTAAGTCTGCATACTTGGTCAGCATTGGTCATGAATATACTGCATGATAAAATTAATAATGAGGGCAGTTTCACACTTTACTTTGACGGCAGACCAAATCAATAGATTTAAAAGTCCGTTACTAAGGTTACGTAAAAAATAAAGCAGAAACGCGATATCTATCTATTGATTTCCTAGGTCATGGTACGGCTGAGGATGCTATGAAAGCATTTTATGATCTAACAAATGAACTGGACTTTAAAATTAATTCAGATTTCATTGGATGGTCCAGCCGTTATTGGACACTATTTGTTATGTTCAAGGAAATTTGACTCAAGAACTCAATAAACAGGTAGCTGTGGCCTGCATGTGATGAAAAATACTTTTAAAGAGAGGAAACAGAGTGGCAGCGTGGAATTTAGTTGCTTTGTTTACAACACTTTACCGGTTGTTCAAGAATTCTCCCGTGCAAAGGGAGGATTTCTTAAAAATTTTAATGAGTAAGAAAGTGCCATGTAAATTTTGTAGCCATAGGTGGCTTGAAAATATTGTGGCAACTGTGAGGACAATAGGGATATTGCAGGGTGTGAAACATTTTGTTTCTTGTGTGGAAGAAAAAGCAAATTAACAAACGTGGTTCAAAATCTTATGTGAGGGATAAGAAAAAATTATCTGTTGCCAGAATGTTAACACTATTCTTAGAAAAGTATCAAAGCAGTAATCCAATGTTGGTTTGTTCTTGACATTTTTATAAACTGTAACATAATTAAAAAAAGAATGCATAGACAAACTGCCCTCTGCAAACAAACTGTCGAAATTTGATTTGGAAGATAAATCTATTAAAACAGAAATTCATAAAATTAAGTTCGGGTTTTTAGGAAACTTAATAGCAAAAAACTTACTTTTTGAGAGAAAAGTCTTTAAAAAGTCTATCTTTAAAAAGTCTATCTTTAATTTAAGATCTGATGCTTATAATCTTCTGAGATCATTAATTAAAAACTTGCTACAAAAATCTCCAATTAACTCACTAATGGTCTGAAGCTTACCTTCTTTAGATCCAAGGCAAATAGCATAAAAATCACTTTGATTGTTATCCTACAATGAAATTGATGTTAAGATACCTTATGAAGGCTAAGGTTACTAGAGAAGATGGTAATGTAGCATATCGTTACGAGTTGTAATCTTGTAGGGAAGGCGTAGCTTGCCATGTGGGAGGAGGGCAGATTTTGGTTTTCACGCTCGCACAGGGCCGAGCGAGCCGTCGGTCTTCCTTGCTTAACGCTTTGTGGAGCACGTTACACGCATTCTCAAAGAATCTGAAAAAGTACTACTAAATATTAGTCGTTTTTTTCCATACTTAGTGTACCAAATTCTATGGACACCAGAACCATACCGCTGAAATTTCAAATCAATAACTTTAGTTCTTTTGGAGATATATATTTTACCTAAAGCACAAAATATCCGAGCAGGAGTCGTGAAATCGAATAGGGGCTGCAATGTATTCATCTACAGTATCAATTGAAACTACAACCAAGAGGAGTTTCTTTAATTTCATTGCCACAGATTTCTGACATAATTAACAGTACACTGGAAAATTAGTATTTCATTGTGTTCTGGTTGTATGGGTGTTTTGGAGAGACTGAGTGGAGGACATACGTAAAGTGAGAATGTGATATTTTATTAAAACCAAGTAAATGTAAATGTGAAAATGTTGAGTAATAGGAGAATTTGTGACGTATGTCCAAATGAGCTTGATTTTGCAAAGAGCAGCCAGAAGGGGCATTGAGTACTAAACTAATTAGTAGTTTATTTCGTGGAAAGGAATCGTATTTTGGTTTCATTACATTTTATTTAGTTTTGGAATTACGGGATTTCTACTCTATATTACTTGCGGTGACCTGATAGACTGACATTAGAAATACCGCGAGTATAGAAGTGCTCTAAATGATCTAATTAGCTGCTTAACTTACTAACCAATAGGAATTCAGCGTGTGAGTATGGCTTTGTGCCTAAGATTAAGATCTATGAGTCGAGATGTTCGCTCGGGAGCCATCTTCTCGTAAACACCTACAATATGTTAAATCTGGCTGACCAAATGTGTACCGAAATGAAGAAAAATGCGTTTTTGATCGGATTTCGTGTAGCTGATGAAAAGCGACTACAATGTGGAATATTTTGAGAAAGTTTGAGCTTTGTGAGTGATTTATTTTAGGAGATTTTGTGTGTGAAAGATCGCATGGTGTGTTTTAGGTAAATTACGAGACATTATGGCAAGCACTTTTGTGCTAGAAGACTACTGAACGACTGATTGTGTTAACTCGCAAGTAGTCGTGGTTCAGTGACAGTTTAAGATGTTTAAAATATCGGATTGGATTAAATATCTTCTGGCTACTTTTGGGTGTGAACGTATAACAGAGACAGTCAGCAACATTGCAAAATTAGTGTCGGGATATTAAGCGAGGACTTGATAGCCATTTTGAGTGTCTTTAAGACAATAAACGAGCTTACAGGAAATTTTAGACATTTTCCAAATGAGTCATGCAAGAATCCCGAATGTTTGATAGTTCAGATGCTGGACATAGACTGGAGTTACGTGAAGTTTGCATGGTATATATTTAGCTGACTTTTTGTCAACACTGCATTTATCGGCCAAACCACTATCTACTATCCAGAGTGAAGGGACAGAAAACCTGAAACCTATCCAGATAGGAGTACTGATTGTTTAAAGGAGAGCGAGACACGAAACCGCCCCGCTGCAAGATAAGTGTGAAGTGCTACTTGTTGTTGTTGTTGTTGTGGTCTTCAGTCCTGAGGCTGGTTTGATGCAGCTCTCCATGCTACTCTATCCTGTGCAAGCTTCTTCATCTCCCAGTACCTACTGCAACCTACATCCTTCTGAAGCTGCTTAGTGTATTCATCTCTTGGTCTCCCTCTATGATTTTTACCCTTCACGCTGCCCTCCAATACTAAACTGGTGATCCCTTGATGCCTCAGAATATGTCCTACCAAACGATCCCCTCTTCTAGTCAAGTTGTGCCACAAACTCCTCTTCTCTCCAATTCTATTCAATACCTCCTCATTAGTTATGTGATCTACCCATCTTAGCTTCAGCATTCTTCTATAGCACCACATTTTGAAAGCTTCTATTCTCTTCTTGTCCAAACTATTTATCATCCATGTTTCACTTCCATACATGGCTACACTCCATACACATACTTTCAGAAACGACTTCCTGACACTTAAATCTATACTCGATGTTAACAATTTCTCTTCTTCAGAAACGCTTTCCTTGCCATTGCCAGTCTACATTTTATATCCTCTCTACTTCGACCATCATCAGTTATTTTGCTCCCCAAATAGCAAAACTCCTTTACTACTTTAAGTGTCTCATTTCCTAATCTAATTCCCTCAGAATCACCAGACCTAATTCGACTACATTCCATTATCCTCGTTTTGCTTTTGTCGATGTTCATCTTATATCCTCTCTTCAAGACACTATCCATTCCGTTCAACTGCTCTTCCAAGTCCTTTACTGTCTCTGACAGAATTACAATGTCATCAGCAAACCTCTAAGTTTTTATTTCTTCTCCATGGATTTTAATACCTACTCCGAATTTTTCTTTTGTTTCCTTCACTGCTTGCTCAATATATAGATTGAATAACATCGGGGAGAGACAACAACACCGTCTTACTCCCTTCCCAACCACTGCTTCCCTTTCATGTCCCTCAACTCTTATAACTGCCATCTGGTTTCTGTACAAATTGTAAATAGCCTTTCGCTCCCTGTATTTTACCCCTACCACCTTCAGAATTTGAAAGAGAGTATTCCAGTCAACATTGTCAAAAGCTTTCTCTAAGTCTACAAATGCTAGAAATGTAGGTTTGTCCTTCCTTAATCTAGCTTCTAAGATAAGTTGTAGGGTCAGTATTGCCTCACGTGTTCCAACATTTCTACGGAATCCAAACTGATCTTCCCCGAGGTCGGCTTCTACTAGTTTTTCCATTCGTCTGTAAAGAATTCGCGTTAGTATTATGCAGCTGTGACTTATTAAACTGCTAGTTCAGTAATTTTCACATCTGTCAACACCTGCTTTCTTTGGGATTGGAATTATTATATTCTTCTTGAAGTCTGAGGGTATTTCGCCTGTCTCATACATCTTCCTCACCAGATGGTAGAGTTTTGTCAGGACTGGCTCTCCCACGGCCGTCAGTAGTTCCAATGGAATATTGTCTACTCCGGGGGCTTTGTTTCGACTCAGGTCTTTCAGTGCTCTGTCAAACTCTTCACGCAGTATCATATCTCCCATTTCATCTTCATCTACATCCTCTTCCATTTCCATAATATTGTCCTCAAGTACATCGCCCTTGTATAGACCTTCTATATACTCCTTCCACCTTTCTGCTTTCCCTTCTTTGCTTAGAACTGGGTTTCCATCTGAGCTCTTGATATTCATACAAGTGGCTCTCTTTTCTCCAAAGGTCTCTTAAATTTTCCTGTAGGCAGTATCTATCTTACCCCTAGTGAGATAAGCCTCTACATCCTTACATTTGTCTTCTAGCCATCCCTGCTTATAGTCTTGTCAAATTGCAGAAATACCTTACAAAAGGTGGGGTAGAAGAGTTTATTTTTTCAACTCGTTCATATGATTGGAAATATTAGAAAACCGATTTTGCCAACAAAATTTCGCTTGGGAAAACTTTCTGCAGTAAAAACTTGGAAAATGTCGGCCTTTTTTCCGTTTTTTCAAAATATCTGGGTTTCATTTGCTCCTATCGCTTTAACGTCTAATTTCTTTTTTAAAGAGCACAAAATTCTTTACGAATTTGATTCTTGCCATTTTTTTCTACTCCCAATATCTAAGGCGCTACAGCGCCTCAAAAAATACCAATTTTTCAAATTTTGAGCATAGTGGCAAGATACCTTATTTTTGAACACTGTTTTTTCAGTTTCTGTTTGTGTAGTATAAATACATTATACATCATGTTATATGTTGGAATTTACCACCTCACTTTCAAGTATTCAATTTCTCTGTATGTAACATCACACACACACACACACACACACACACACACACACACAAAATAAATTGTCTCAGGAAACTGAACTATTATTAGCTGCAATAGGCAACCTAATTAGGTAGGTAATTATTCTTGTGTATAAAAGCCACACAGTTGACATTCAAAATAAGTAGTTTTATTGCAATTAAAATGCATTGTCAGTTACTAAAAAATGTTGACAGCTGCGGTGTGGAATACTTGTAATATCGCACATTAGCGCACTTGAGACAGAAATGAGCATCATTTCCAACGTTTTGATGGGCCAGGTTCCTCAGTGTCACCTGAAATACCTTGAGTTACAGATTCAGGGTCTGTACCTAGAGTTGATCCCAGATTGACCTCTTCTTTAAACAGTGATTCAACCTCAGCAAGTTCGTTGATTTCGTCAGCGGTTTTCCTCAACATCCTCCATAACATCTTCTTCACTGTCTTCATATAAAAATTTTGGCTCGTTTTCACAGTTGACCCCAATACATTTCTTGCAAATTGAAGAACATTTCAAACCCGCTTTTCTGCAGGAGCACGCTCCGCCACAGTTCAGCTTGCATGAGCATGAAACAATGTGAAGAAGTGCTTCAGGTGCCGGATCTTGGCTCATTATAACGGGTATTGGACCGTGGTCACTTTGATTCCAGCCCCATTTCTCATGAGGTTTACAGTTTCCCATCCAACTTTGGACTTGTTGGTAAGTCCGCAACGAATGATGTTGTGCAGCATCTAGTGTAGGTGGCAACCGTGCAAGATTCAGTTTGCTTTTTGTGGCAGACTTGTGCAAATAGCTGGTACCGCAAATGGTCTAGTGTGCGGGAACTGCTGACACCTCCACTATACAATGCGATAGTAACCTGTTCTGTTGCTGTTATTATTTCTTCATGGGTAGCATGTGGTCTATTGAACGTGCAAAGCGCTGAGGTTAGGTATTCATTTTTCGCAACAACATTGCAGCACTTAATTTTTTCTTGAATAAAAAAAGCGGATGTTGTATCACATCCGCTAAAGGCGGATGCAGTGGAAAACTATTTGTCTTCTGCATTTCCTCTTCCTGGCTTTAAGAAAAATAAGTTTTCAATGCCTTGCCCAAAACCGGTCTTGAGCACAAGCAGGTCAACATCTTCTCCCACAATGACAACACTTCCAGAATCTTTGGTTCTTGAAACGACAGATGTTACAATCATAACGTCAGCATCTTCTTGTGCCTGGTGCACTTCAACGCTACACTCCACAAATTCCTGTTTAAGAAGTGTGATCAAACGCATCTTGTTTCGTTCGTTGTACAAGAACTTGTCCTGAGCGACTTGGTTCACCATCTCTGTTTCAACCACAACGTCAGCCGAAGAATGTTTTTTGGACCTATGAAACCTCTCAGCACTCTTTGTGCTACATTTGTCTCCCTCACATGGATACCCATCAAATACAATAGCAAGTTGAGATCCAAATTGACGTTGCAGGTAAGAAACATAGCTTTGGGCTATTGACTTGAAGCAAACATTTCGAGTCCAAGTCACTTTGTGGATAAGGTACCCTCCATCAAAATTTCGTTTGGCATATGGCAGTCTTAACTGCTTGGTTAAAAAGTCGTCAGAATTCCCTTTTGCACAAAAGAAGCATTTCTTTTTGAACTTGAACTGACCTTTTTCCTGCGACTGACGTAGCACGCCTGTTGGTTCCTGAGGATGTCGAAGGCTAGCTGCTATCATTCTCTCATTAATGTACTTCTTGTAGCAAGCTTCATGCACCATCACCTCACCGAGCGTTTTCAAAAAACGGGTGTGAGCAGACTCCCTGCGTTTAGCACTACAATCGATAAGTGTGCTCAGTCGTTACTTTTTCACATTGCATCCACCACTCACCAAAGTTTTTTTCGCAAATGAAACACAAATTCATGTCAGACATACACATTCTCAGCACCACAACATATACTGAATGGAAGCGACTCCAAACTGTAGGACCCTTGTTGTTGTGTGCTAATAGCTGTCAGCGCGCTGTGAACAATCACTAGAGATAATTGCCTTCCGCCCGCCAAAGAATAAATACGCTTTTGTCCGTTAAAGAACAATTCCTACATACTTTTTCTTATAACTGATCATTAACGTCAATCAACTGTA
This sequence comes from Schistocerca serialis cubense, assembly GCF_023864345.2. Classification (NCBI taxonomy): domain Eukaryota; kingdom Metazoa; phylum Arthropoda; class Insecta; order Orthoptera; family Acrididae; genus Schistocerca; species Schistocerca serialis. Next base: position 709,258,004 of record NC_064639.1, read on the forward strand.
GAAAATGTACGGCACCTGCATGCAATCGTATTACATATTGTAACACAAATAAACTTCACGCAATCCGACCGTAGTTACTGAATATGATGCTGTTTGTCCTGGCCCTGCAGCAGAGTGAGATGGTAAATTCCAATGAATAACATGATAAGTAATATGTTTGTACCACACAAATAGAAACTGAAATAACAGTGTTCAAAAATTAGGTAATTTGTCACTTGGCTAGAAATTTGAAAAATTGGTACTTTTTTGACGCACTGTAGTGCCTTAGATATTGGGGGTAGAAAAAAATGGTAAAAATCAAATTTGTAGAGAATTTTGTGCTCTTTAAAAAAGAAAATAGACGTCAAAGCGATAGGAGCAAATGAAACTAAGATATTTTGAAAAAACAAAAAAGTCCGAAATTTTCGAAGTTTTTTGATTGCAGAAGGTTTTTCCAAGAGAAATTTTGTTGGCAAAACTTTGTTTTCTAACCTTTCCAACAATATGAGCGAGTTAAAAAAAAAAAAAATCTTCTACCCCACCTTTTGCAAGGTACAGGCTTTTTTTCTGACAGTTTCACTGGACTATTAGCCATTTTGCACTTCCTGTCGATCTCATTTTTGAGACGTTTGTATTCCTTTTTGCCTGCTTCATTTACTGCATTTTTATATTTTCTCCCTTCATCAATTAAATTCAATATTTCTTCTGTTACGCAAGGATTTCTATTAGCCCTCGTCTTTTTACCTACTTGATCCTCTGCTACCTTCACTACTTCATCCCTCAAAGCTACCCATTCTTCTTCTACTGTATTTCTTTCCCCCATTCCTGTGAATTGTTCCCTTATGGTCTCCCTGAGACCCTGTACAACCTCTGGTTCTTTCAGTTTATACAGGTCCCATCTTCTTAAATTCCCACTTTTTTGCAGTTTCTTCAGTTTTAATCTACAGGTCATAACCAATAGATTGTGGTCAGAGTCCACATCTGCCCCTGGAAATGTCTTACAATTTAAAACCTGGTTCCTAAATCTCTGTCTTACCAGTATATAATCGATCTGAAACCTGTCAGTATCTCCAGGCTTCTTCCATATACAGCCTTCTTTTATGATTCTTGAACCAAGTGTTAGCTATGATTAAGTTGTGCTCTGTGCAAAATTCTACCAGGCGGCTTCCTCTTTCATTTCTTAGCCCCTATCCATATTCACCTGCTACATTTCCTTCTCTCCCTTTTCCTACTACCGAATTCCAGTCACCCATGACTATTAAATTTTCGTCACCCTTCACTATCTGAATAATTTCTTTTATTTCATCATACATTTCTTCAATTTCTTCGTCATCGGCAGAGCTAGTTGGCATATAAACTTGTACTACTGTAGTAGGTGTGGGCTTCGTATCTATCTTGGCCACAATTATGCGTTCACTATGCTGTTTGTAGTAGCTTACCTGCATTCCTATTTTCTTATTCATTATTAAACCTACTCCTGCATTACCCCTATTTGATTTTGTGTTTATAACCCTGTAGTCACCTGACCAAAAGTCTTGTTCCTCCTGCCACCGAACTTCACTAATTCCCACTATATCTAACTTTAACCTATCCATTTCCCTTTTCAAATTTTCTAACCTACCTGCATCGGGCAGGGAGCTGACATTCCACGCTCCGATCTGTAGAACGCCAGTTTTCTTTCTCCTGATAACGACATCCTCTTGAGTAGTCCCCGCCCGGAGATCCGAATGGGGGACTATTTTACCTCCGGAATATTTTACCCAAGAGGACGCCATCATCATTTAATCATACAGTAAAGCTGCATGCCCTCGGGAAAAATTACGGCCGTAGTTTCCCCTTGCTTTCAACCGTTCGCAGTACCAGCACAGCAAGGCCGTTTTTGTTATTGTTACAAGGCCAGATCAGTCAATCATCCAGACTGTTGCCCTTGCAACTACTGAAAAGGCTGCTGCCCCTCTTCAGGAACCACACGTTTGTCTGGCCTCACAACAGCTACCCCTCCGTTGTGGTTGCACCTACGGTATGGCTATCTGTATCGCTGAGGCATGCAAGCCTCCCCACCAACGGCAAGGTCCATGGTTCATGGGGGGAGGGAAGTGCTACTAATAGATTATAATAAATTTCTAAATGAGCAAGTGTACTCTAACTATGATTCCTTTAAAGTTTTTAGTCCTTAGGAGGAGAGACTTGATTCTTTTTTAAATAAGTTCTTGACTCCAAATTTTTCAAAGCTGTACAGTTTCATAAAAAAGTTATTGATTTTATCTCACGGTTAAGCAGGAGTAGAAAGAGGTTTCTCATCAAAGAAATTAATAGAAGTGAAGAATATGAAAAGTGAAACATTTGTTGCCCAAAGAGTAATAGTGGATCACCTAAAACATACTGGGGAATTAGCCAATTTTGAAGTGAACAAGGAACTTTGCAGCTAATGCCAGGCAGAAATATAAAACATATCTTGAAGAATAGAAAAACTAGAAAGAGAAATGCAAGGTTCAAAAAGAAAAGTGTTGTTAGATTAAATACAAGGATTGAAAATCAAAAAGAGAAGATTAGAAGATGCTATCAGTGAACTAGAGACAAGTGCTGATGATTTTGCAGAGAAAGCTGAAAATGTGGGAGATATGAAATATATTTTCCAATCAAATAGTTTCAGAGGATCAGCCAAGGGAAAAAAAAGAAGAATTGACAGGAATAAATACTAATATGTGAAACTAGTGAATATTTTATTTTGTCTTAAATTTGCAGCCTTTTTTTCTCATAGAACACACACCTTCACAAGCTCTACTTTTCGGACCAGGAAGAGTGGCAACCCTGTCAAAAAGCTTAGCACAGGATGTGTGTTGTTCACAACAGTTTTCTTTATAAATTAGATGTAGATGGCAAAGATTAGCACAATACAGTGTACAGATCCAATGCACAGATGCAGCTTTTCAGTTAAATAAATTAGAATGGCTTTATAGAGCAGTATCAAACCATTAAAATCGGTAGCAGAGGATACTGTATAAATTTGGTGCACTTTGACCATTTGTTTGTACTTTACTTAGTATGTATATTCTGCTGTAAATTCTCAATGTATAAGAAACAAATGTTTTAATACAATAGATTCATTGCAGCCAACTTCCTCAAACCTATTTTGTAAAACATGATGAATTTGATTTACAATTTGAATCATGGCAGTGTTCTACATCTCAAAATGAGAAGTTGGTATAGAGTTTGTAGTGACAGGTAGCTGCGCCAATCATATTTTTATGATCTAGATAATTCCCTAGTTATGTAGCATGAGTATTGTGCTGAAAGTGTAAAACTAGAACTTCATAAGGGATTCTGAATGAAGTTCTTTGCATTTTATGCAAAACATTACAAGTATTAGTATAATTATTTTGTAGTTTAAGCTCATTCTTTGTCTGCATTTGCTTCATAATACGTAATAAGGAAATTTTTTCTGCCTTGAGCAAACAACTTTTCTAATTTCACTACTCATACACATTTTGGAGAAGTTTCTCTATCTTCAGTGGGTTTTTAGCAGGCAGTTTGATAAGCAACAAAAATGTTAGTTTTGTAAACAATTCACATTACTTCTTGACGTAGTTCCTTTGAGGGATATGCGCTAGGTCCAGCGATCTTCCAGTGTTTTCATCCCATCAGAAAAATTGGTTCTGTCAAAAATACTCATTGACTGCAACTATTACTTCCTGATTTGATGAAAATTTTTTCTCAGCTAGCCATAATTTCAACTTAGGGAAACGGGAGACGTCACTTGGGGTTTAGTATGGTGAATAGGGTGGATGAGGAATCAATTCAAAGCTCAATTCATGCACTTTGGCCATTGTTATCGTGTAAGATGGTGCATATTCCTGGCAAAAGATTGTCTTTTTGAGTACCAGTCTGGGTCTTTTCTCAGCCAATGCAAATTTCAAATGATCGAGCAATGGAGCATAATAGGGTCCAGTTATTGTTCTGCCATTTTTCAAGTAATGTATAAGGATTATTAATTGGGAAACACAAAAAACAGTGGCCATCACCTTACCAGTTGACAAAATGGCCTTTCCCTTTTTTGGTGCATTGCTGTTCATCGTTCCTTCTGTTGTTATTCTGGTGTCTGATGGTGGATCCGTGTTTCATCAAGCCACAAATCAGCAAAAAAAATATTGAGGATTGTGATTAGACATCGCATGTCACTGTGATGAAATGTTGTGCTGGATGACCTTGTGGTCGATTGCGAACAATCACAGCACCTGCCTTGCACATGATTTCTTCATAGGCAACTCTCTATGCAGGATGATATGCACTTGCTCAGTTGACATACATAGAGTATCAGCAATCACATGAATTTTTATTCGACAGTCTTGCACTATCATATAATGGATAATGGAAATGGTTTTCTTTGTGATGACATCAGTTGGGCGGTCACGGAGTGCTTTGTCTTCAGTGCTTGTCTGACCACATTTAAATTCACCAATCCAAAAGAAAATGGTCTTAAATGATGGTGCAGAGTCGGTGTGAACTTCATATAATTCTGTTTCGATTTATGTGACAGTTCAACCATTCAAATGAAAATACGAGGGTTGGAACTTTAATAGTGGCAACTATTTATTTACAGCTCGTTCAAAATAGATACATGTTTCAAAATTTTACTGATCTTCAAAGTAGCCACCAGCATTGTGTATAAACCGTTGCCAGTGATGTGGAACTTGTAGGATACTCTTAGCAGTGCCAGATGTGTTGACAGTTCAAGCGGCGCGGTCTATTGCTCTGTCGAATTTTTAGCAGTTCTGAAGCGAATGCCATGAAGTGTTTCCTTCAGTTTAGAAATGTAGTTAAACTCTTGAGGGCTTAAGTCAGGGGATTGCAGTAGGTGGTATAGCTCTTAGTAGCCCAATCAGTCAAACAAATCGGTAACAGCTTGCACTGTATGTACTTGAGCATTGTCCTGCAAAATGATGGTCAGATCCTGCAGAAAGTGTCATCATTTCTGTCTCTAAGCTGGCTGTAGGTTGTGTTCCAAAAATGAACAGCATAGAGACAGAAGTGATGACACTTTCTGCGCCGGGCGGTTTAAGGCGCTGCAGTCATGGACTGTGTGGTTGGTCCCAGCGGAGGTTCGAGTCCTCCCTCGGGCATGGGTGTGTGTGTTTGTCCTTAGAATAATTTAGGTTAAGTAGTGTGTAAGCTTATGGACTGATGACCTTAGCAGTTAAGTCCCATAAGATTTCACACACATTTGAACACTTTCTGCAGGACCTGACCATCGTTTTGCAGGACAATGCTCAAGCACGTACAGTGCAAGCTGTTTGGCCTACTGATTTGTTTGACTGATGGGGCTGCTAAGAGCTATACCACCTACTGTACTCCCCTGACTTAAGCCCTTGTGTATTCAACTCGATTTCTAAACTGAAGTAAACGCTTCACAGCATTCGCTTCAGAACTGCTGCAAATTCGTCGGGCAATAGACCACAATGCTCAAACTGTCAACACAACTGTCACTGCTAAGAGTATCCTACAACTTCCACATCACTGGCAACAGGTTATACACAATGCTGGTGACTACTTTGAAGGTCAGTAAAACTTTGAAACATGTATCTATTTTGTACGAGCTGTAAATAAATAGTTGCCACTATTAATGTTCCAACCCTTGTATTTAATAACAGCACAAAACTCCATTTTCAATCTAAGTTGACACACTGATCCATTCAGACTGGTGTCAATAATGAACTGTATCCCGACATTGTTGAAATTCTTTATATGATTCTTGGAATACTCAAGCTTACCAACCATGAAGGTGCAACAAAAATGTATGTTGAAATAGGGGAACAGACTGTGTATGTAAATGGCTGTAATCACTTTATGAAGACATCATATTTTTATGTTGCTACTGGGTGTCGTCTTGGTATGGGTGGGAATTTTGCAGCGACATTAGGCTGTGTGTGTGTGTGTGTGTGTGTGTGTGTGTGTGTGTGTGTGTGTGTTGTAATGACACATTCCTATGCAGAGACATACAATATCTTAAAAGCTGCGCCAAAGATAAATTGAGAGGCATGTATATTATAATCTTTGTAAAGTTCACATTGGATTCTCTTTTGTTTGATACTCCAAGGAGCTAAGGGACACTTTCGATTATTGCCTTGTGGAGAATGGACGTGATTTTTGGACTGTGCGGAAAGGCAGCCATATGGTTGGTAATTATGGTTTGTGCGACGAGCACAGCAAGTCTTATTGCGTTGTGAATAAAAAAAATAGTGAAAAGTATCGAAGTGTTACGAAAATTATTTCTAGCGACGTAGCATAGTATTCCTTGGTTTCCACCGTCTTCTTGAAGTGAACCGATGCCGACTCATGATGGTACACACGGTCACCAAAGAGAAGAACATCGATGGCGACTAATGAATTAATATTGTGGCAGAAGGACTAATTCTACGTCTAAGGTGAGAACTCTGATTAAATCAACAATGATGTGGAATATAAAATGTAAAATGTTTTTTATTTATTTCGCCACACTGGCGACCGCTGACAGGGACAGTGCTGGTGGAACAAAGAGTAAGTACTTCATTGTTGTGCTACAAATGTACTTGTACTAATTACTATTTCTCTGTTACATGACGCACATGGAAAATGACGAATAAAGTGAAACAGTATTAACTGTATAAACGGATGGCACAATAACCAGAAGGAACAAGGACAAGGATTTACAAAACTAACGTAATCGTGAGTGACGCAGCTCAGTCGGAATTAAGGTAGGAAAGCGCAAACACATGCAGTGGCTGCACCTTGGCTTAGCTCCACTTAAAGCAGAACCATTTCCTGTCCATATTAAAATCCTGGTAGTGTTTGTGGCAACACACAATTACACTTTGATAATTACTTTTTTATGTTCAACAATCGCAGAATTAGAAGACGTAGTGCACCATCTTGTAAATTTCCGACGCACAACAAATAACAATTGCGAGATATTTTTATTAATTCAACTGCGAGAGAATTTAAATATTTAGATTAACAGTAAAGTACAGATAAAAATAATATCTTCACAATGGAATCGGAGAACTTTAATTTAACAAATGTTCATGGACACGTCACCGATTCTGACAATAGTGACGTAAATGATGACGCAATTAGTTTTTCAGCACAACATAATGTAGAAGTAAATACAATTCAATTGCACTCCACAGGGATTAACAATAACGAACCACTTGCAAATGAAAACGTGCTTAAGCACAAAACACTGTACATATTAGGGTTATGCTGCATATAAATGATTATTTCGTGCATTTTCAGATTTTATACGCAAAAAACCGTAGCATACATGTAGTCGTTGCCACTACCCTAAGTAGAAGGTAGAAAATTCCCTTCCCAAGCTTCAGTGGAGCGGCTACAGCTGTATTCTCTGCATGCTGATGCATGTCGTTGCGTATGAAGAATGCGTAACGGAGGTAAACCTTAACTTATACTCGAGTTCAAGAAGGAAAACAAAGGACTTGTTCCTTCTAACAGATTAATGGAAAAAGGCGAGTGTGTGTGTGTCAGTAAAATCCAAGACGAAGAAGCCACTATGAGTGGTCAAAAATTTTTTCAATTTTAGTCGATAGTTTTTTCCTGTAGTTAATGTAAACAATGTATTGTATGTATTATATGTTATTCCATTGTATGTGATGTATTTTGTATTTCATGCCAAGTCCCGTGACTTACAAATTATGTGCATTGACCAGAAGTATTGAGGGGAATGAATCTCAGTACAATAGGTAAAAGGGGTTTATGCGAAGAAAAAAAAAAGTGTAGTGAAAAGGAAGTTTCGATCGCAATACTCGCGGTTAAAGTGGTGTGTGTAGAAATTAAAATTGTGCAAAGTAGTGCTACGTTGCAAGTGTCAGCGAGCCTAAACAAGTGACATCGAAAATTGAAGCTTGTATCGTCAAACGACCCATGGCGTCACAGTAGGAAAGGACAATGCCAAACAAGTTTGACATGGTACGCTTCTTACCAGGAGCTGAATCGACGGGATCGTCCTCCGCCTCGCACATAGTGTGGTGTGTTCTTCAGGGCACATATTCCAATGTACCTCGTCGTATCCAGTCTAAGTACTGGAAGGAACTACAAAAAGCACACGCATACTGAGGTTCGGAAGTCTCGACGGTACCCGCACGTCGGTGTATATTCAGTGCACTGGCGCGCGCATTCAACCAACGTCGCCCGCTAACGGACGACCAAACAATCAGGCGCGCTTATCACCCGCCCATATTCAACACGGACTAGCGAACAAAGCTCGTCGCCCCGGAATAAATACAGAAAGCAATACAAGGACTTAATTTTCACCTCTGATGAGGAAGGAAACATTTGTATGTAACGTTGTATTCAGTGTATATTTTATTGTACAAACTTTACTGCATGATGTCATTTTCTCAGTATTAACCAGAACTTTGTATATTAGGATTAAGGTTTGTAAATATTAGCATAAGTATACCAAAAAACTGACACACACTCAGAAATACCAAAGAATTCACAGTGCCATGAAAATGAGACAATAAAAATGAAGTGTGTAAATAAAAGACCCCCAAACCTATCAATTGCAAGGTCGACTACTGTATCCTGTCAATCAAATAAAATTTTCTGGTGACAGTATACAGTAGGGGGGCAGTTGTAATGACACATTCCTATGCAGAGACATACAATATCTTAAAAGCTGCGCCAAAGATAAATTGAGAGGCATGTATATTATAATCTTTGTAAAGTTCACATTGGATTCTCTTTTGTTTGATACTCCAAGGAGCTAAGGGACACTTTCGATTGTTGCCTTGTGGAGGATGGACGTGATTTTTGGACTGTGCGGGAAGGCAGCCATATGGTTGGTAATTATGGTTTGTGCGATGAGCACAGCAAGTCTTATTGTGTTGTGAATAAAAAAATAGTGAAAAGTATCGAAGTGTTACAAAAATTATTTATAGCGACGTAGCATAGTATTCCTTGGTTTCCACCCTCTTCTTGAAGTGAACCGATGCCGACTCATGATGGTACACACGGTCAGCAAAGAGAAGAACATCGATGGCGACTAATGAATTAATATTGTGGCAGAAGGACTAATTCTGCGTCTAAGGTGAGAACTCTGATTAAATCAACAATGATGTGGAATATAAAATGTAAAATGTTTTTTATTTATTTCGCCACAGTATCTTCTGATAATTCTTTTAGAGCTGCAACCAGGATTCCATTGTACAGTGCTAGGTATTCATTCATCACTTCTTTTCCTTCCACTATGGCTTTTTGTATACGGGTATGGTTATTTTGTGATATTATATGTTTCTGTGGAAGACTATTGCTGTAATTAAGAATTTTTGTCTATGTTTGTCCAATAGTTTGTGTTTCTCGTCCATAAAATGATCTCCAAATATGGAATGACTGCTGTTAGTGCTATTGTGTGTTCAGTATATCTGATGCTAAAATTTCTATTTGTTTGTTGAAACTGAATTGCAGTCTTGACACATGAGTTGGTAAGTCCCAGGTGTGTGTGTGTGTGTGTGTGTGTGTGTGTGTGTGTGTGTGTGTGTGTGTTAGTTGCCCTCAGTTTCTTTTGTATAGAGGTGTCCATTTTGTAAGGCACACGGAACACAAACAACACATCTGAAGGAGAAGAACCCACAACAACAAACAAACAAATGGCAACTACTCACCTAAAATGCAAAGCAGTTCACAGAATAGGCAATATACTCAAAAAACATTCCATATTTGCAGATCTTCTCATGGATAAGAAATAAAGACCAACAGACAAAGAAAGACATAAAATCCATAAACGCAGCAGTAGCTCCCCACAGAAACGTATAATATAACAAAGTAACCATATCTGTATCCAAAAAGCCAGAGTGGAAGGAAAAGAAGTGATGAATGAATACACAGCATTATGCAATGGAACCATATTCTCAGTTCTAAATGAATTATCAGAAGACATGGCAATACAACTGGACATCACACAAACAGTGAAATAGTGTGTGTGTGTGTGTGTGTGTGTGTGTGTGTGTGTGTGTCAGAAAACCCCACTCAAACACCATGTAGACAAATGAAAAAGTGAGATCTACAAAAAGTAAGTACACACATTAACACAAAGTCTGTTCCCGCTCCCCAAACAAACACAATACAAAACCTAATCACTATCAGCATATATTCCCACACACTTCTTGAAAAATAGTAGTGTAACCTAAAAAAAATGCTAGTCACTGAGCAAGACAGTGAAACTCTGTTTGGAAACAATATAACAACAGTAGTGCTTCAGAAAGAAAGAAAAAGAAATCAATATTATATACATACTAAAATTTGAGAAATTGCATAACAGAATACTGATAAATGTTTATTAATTGCAGATGACATACTGGAAGACAATTGTAATTGCTGTGTAGCAAATACCAACAGATGTAGTAATAAGATAAACAGGGTGTATAAAAAAGAATAGTCTGATTTGGAACGTCTACATTCCTAAACTAATAAACATATAGAATGAATTTTGTTTTTTGATGAACAGAAAACTCAAAAAGTTTTTTTTCATATCTTTTGATAAGTTTTCAATATGCCCCCCTTGCAATGCATTATGTATGTCATTGCGGTATTCAAATTGTTCTCACACTGCAGCAAGGATGTCCTGAGATACAGCTTCCACAGCTGCTGTCATGCGATGTCGCATTTCATTCTTTGTTGTTGGTAATGGAGGCACATAAACAGTCTTTTTATAACCCCCCCCCCCCCCCCCCCCCACAAGAAATAATCACATAATCAGTCCGGTGTCCTTGGAGGCCAGTAATGTAAGGCTGAACCATTTGGTCCAGTGTGACCAATCCATCATTCAGTAATTCTTTCATTTAAAAACTTGCGCACACTCCATTCTATTGGTAAATGAAGTCATTTGAATCAGTCTCCAACTGTGGGGAAAAGAAAGTTTTCAAGCATATCAAGATATGTGCTTCCTGTAGCAGTGTCCTCGGCAAAGAAATATGGACCATACACGTTTCCCCAGGAAACTGCATAAAAGACATTAGGTTTTGGAGAGTCCCTGTCATGCTGTGCAACATCATGTGATTGTTTGATACCCCATACTGTCACATTATGATGGTTCACCTTTCCATTTAAATGGAATGTTGCCTTGTCACTAAACACTAAGCATGGAAGAAAACTGTCATCCTCCATCTTGGCAAGAATGAAATTACAGAACACCACACACTGTTTTGGATTTCTGCTGACTCCTTGTAAAGCTATGGTGGATGCGTTCAACGTCTGTGTCAGACACTCAGGAATGGCCCAGCGATTTGACTTTACACAAACAAACTTTTCTTGGAATTGTTCATGCCATCGTCTAATGCTCTGTGCTGTAGGAGCAACCACACCATACCTAGTACGAAAGTCACGCTGAACGGTTATTACTAATCCACACTGCGCAAAACACAGAACACAAAACACGTTCTGTTGTCCCAACACCATTTTTACTAGAACTGAAGTGAGCACGAACTACAGCTACCTGGTGGGAACCATGTAAAACTTGGAGTTGCTCTTTCCAACAGTACATTATTCACGCACATATCTCAAATAAAATAATGTGTTATAATTTTTTTAAAAAATTGGATGATTCTTTTTGATACACCCTGTATATTTAAAATGAAACTATATGGTTGCAGAGAAATTTTCCAAGTCTCAAACGTCTATGACGTATATATGCAGAGTGAAGCGAAGATTGAAAATTTGTACCAATGCAGGGATTCAAACCCTGGTCTCCTGTCACAGTGTCTTGCACAACTGCACAGACTAAACTAGCACACCTCCCTCCTCAGTCCAAATTCCCATTCATGCCTCAGCCCATTTAGTATGCCCCCTAAACTAACAGCACTGCAGAGGTGCTCTAACTCATTCATTGCTTCAGACTGCATACATACATCATACATATATATGTACTTTTCATGTTACTATTTCTGTCAATTCTTATAGTCATGTAAATACTGTTATTGCTATGTGGTCTTCAGTCTGAAGACTGGTTTGCTGCAGCTCTACATGTTACTCTATATTGTGCAAGCCTCATCATCTCTGAATAACTACTGAACTTACTTACTTCCTTCTGAATCTGCTTACTGTATTTGTCTCTGAGTCTCCCTCTACCATTCTTGCTCCTCAAACTTCCCTCCAATACTAAATTGGTGATCCCTTGATGTCTCAGAATGTGTGCTCTCAGCTGATCTGTTCAAGTCAGGTTGTGCCATAAATTTCATTTCTCCCCAGCTCTACTCAGTACCTCCTCATCAGTTATGTGATCTGCCCATCTAATTTTCAGCATTCATCTCTACCACCACATTTTAAAAGCTTCTATTCTATTCTTGTCTAAATGAAAACACTTCCTAGCACTTAAATCTACATTCAATGTTAACAAATTTCTTTTCTTCAGAGACATTTTTTCTTGCCATTGCCAGCCTAGATTTTATATCCTGTCTACATCCACAGTCAGTTATTTTACTGACCAAATAGCAAAACTTACCTGTTACTTTCAGTGTCTCACTACCAAATCTAATTCCCTCAGAATCAGCTGATATAACTTGACTACATTCCATTATCCTTGTTTTGCTTTTGTTGATGTTCATTTTATACCGACCTCTCAGGACACACACTATTTCGTACAAGTGCTCTCCCAAGTCCTTTGCTGTCTCTGATAGAATTTCAGTGTCATTGGCAAACCTCAGTTTTATTTCTTCTCTCTGCACTTTAATTCTTTCTTAAAGTTTGGCTTTGGTTTCCTTTACTGCTTGATCAATGTACAGGTTGAACAACATTGGGTATATGCTTCAACCCTGTCACACTGCTTCCTTTTCACACCCTTCGACTCTTATAGCTGCTGTCAGATGACTGTAAATAGCCTTTCACTCCCTATATTTTACTCATGTTACATTCAGAATTTCAAAAAGAGTATTCCAGTCAACACTGTTAAAAGCTTTCTCTAAGTTTATAAATGCTATAAACGTAGGTTTGCCATTCCTTAACCTATCTTCTAAGATAAGTCATAGCGTCAGTATTGTCCCGCATTTGAACACATTTCTCTGGAACCCAAACTGATCTTCCCTGATGTTGGCTTCTACCAGTTTTTCCAGTCTTCTGTAAAGAATTCGTGTTAGAATTGAAGGGCTTGGAGAGATATAGTTGTAAGCCACAACTTTCACGAAATTGAGTTTTTCATGTTGCGGCATTCTTAACAATGTCTTCTTCACAATGTGTTGAAAAAGTTCCGTGTTACTGCAACAGATGGCAGGCTGACAGAGTGCAGTTCTATGCTGTGCCATTTGGTGGTAGTTTCAGAAGATACCTGTTCACAAGCCACAGCAAAATGGCAGGTGGGTCAGGAGCGTCTGAAGCATCTTCAGGCCTTCAACGCATATTTGACACAGACAGTAGTGGAAGTGAAGAGCTTTACCCTTTGGATCCTGACAGTGATGAATCTTGTCATCCATTGCCCAGCAGTTCCAGCTCAGATTATGTTTTGGTAAGTATATAGGGTAATCGACCCTATTATTGGCACCCCACCAGTAATTGGCACCCTGTTAAGAAACATTTTGTAATAAGGAAATTTTTAAGTTGGTAGTGCTGTTTTAGAAACAGATGAAGACCTCTGTTTTCCCTTGTTGCGCTGCATTTGTTTCAATGCCTTCTGGGAACTGGTTTGGCGGGAAGCTGACCTGAAGTCGATTGTTGTGAAGTTCCCTGTGCAAGAAAGGATATTCTAAGAGGTAAGTTAAGAAATACTGCCATATATTAAGTGCTGTAATTGTGTGGACATCTCATATATCAAAATTATGATACCATGGTTATCAAATACAATCAGTATGGAGTTACTGGAATAAATTGAAACACTCTAACCTCAAAAGTGTAGAAATTTAAGCTGTGCCAATAACTGGATTTTGCAAAGCCTGTAATTCTAATTATTGGCACCAGGTGCAAACAACTGGTATTTTGTATTGATTCACTGTCATAGTGAAATTCATTTTAATCTTGATAAGAATGGGAAATAAACGTAGCTGTAAAAACAGCAACTTCAAATGATAACTGTAACCAGTAAATGGCACCGTGCCAACAACTAGAAAATTGTGTGCCAATAACTGGAAAATTATGTATCACTGACTGGAAAATTATTAAGCAATAATTGGCATTGATTTTAACATTTTTCTGCATCTCTTTCATTATAGAAGTAAACTGAATGAAATATGGGTCCTAGGCGAAAAGATTCATACAGTGAAGAAAGCCTTCAGAAAGCCCTCCAAGAAGTAAAGAAAGGCATCTCATTCAAAGCAGCGTCCAGAATGTACGGGATTCCCAGATCAACATTACAATTCTGGCTGAGTAATAAATATACCAAAACATCCCATGGGCCAGCGCCTATACTGAGCACAGAGGAGGAAAACACCCTTGTTTGGTGAGTATTGCTACCCCTGTAGATTGACTCATTGACAATTTTTTTTTTATTTTTATTTTTTTTTTTTAAGCTAATTCATTATATCTGACAATATTCTTAATTATCTTTTCAGGTGGATCTTTGAATGTGCTCGGAAGGCATTCCCACAGCGAAAACAAGATATTCAGGCAAGCGTGCGAGAATTTCTTCATAACAGTAAACGTCCTAATCCTTTTAAGGATGACACCCCTGGTAACAAATGGTATTGTGCCTTTTTAAAAAGGCATCCGGAAGTTTCTGAAAGAACACCTGAGGGTGTAACTGCTGCAAGTGCTTGTGTCAGTGAACAAGACGTGAGAGGATGGTTTACGTCCACAGAAGACCTCCTTAAGGAGGCAAATGTATTTGATGTGCTGTCATGTCCAAGCTGTATTTTCAATGGCGATGAAACTAATTTTGTTCTATGCCCTAAGAAAGATCTTGTACTTGCACCCACGGGCTGTAAAAATGTCTATGAAGTAGAGAAAGGTCCAGCCAAAGCTACTCTCACTGTCATGTGCACATTCTCAGCAGACGGAAAGATGCGCCCTCCAATGATAATTTACCCCTATCAGAGAATTCCTACCAATGTTATCAGCAAGGTTTCTGAAATGTGGGGCATTGGGAGAAACGACAATGGATGGATGAAATCTGAAGTTTTCTTTGAGTTCATAGCTAATGTTTTTCATCCATATCTCCAAGCTTCATCATCTCCCAGTACCTACTGCAACCTACATCCTTCTGAATCTGCTTAGTGTATTGATCTCTTGGTTTCCCTCTACGATTTTTACCCTCCACGCTACCCTCCAATGCTAAATTTGTGATCCCTTGATGCCTCAAAACATGTCCTACCAACCGATCCCTTCTTCTAGTCAAGTTGTGCCACAAACTTCTCTTCTCCCCAATCCTATTCAATACCTCCTCATTAGTTACGTGATCTACCCACCTTATCTTCAGCATTCTTCTGTAGCACCACATTTCGAAAGCTTCTATTCTCTTCTTGTCCAAAATATTTATCGTCCATATTTCACTTCCATACATGGCTACACCCCATACAAATACTTTCAGAAACGACTTCCCGACACTTAAATCTATACTCGATGTTAACAAATTTCTCTTCTTCAGAAACGCTTTCCTTGCCATTGCCAGTCTACATTTTATATCCTCTCTACTTCGACCATCATCAGTTATTTTACTCCCTAAATAGCAAAACTCCTTTACTACTTTAAGTGTCTCATTTCCTAATCTAATCCCCTCAGCATCAACCAATTTAATTTGACTACATTCCATTATCCTCGTTTTGCTTTTGTTGATGTTCATCTTATATCCTCCTTTCAAGACACTGTCCATTCCGTTCAACTGCTCTTCCAAATCCTTTGAAGTCTCTGACAGAATTACAATGTCATCGGCGAACCTCAAAGTTTTTACTTCCTCTCCATGAATTTTAATACCTACTCCGAATTTTTCTTTTGTTTCCTTTACTGCTTGCTCAATATACAGATTGAATAACATCGGGGACAGGCTACAACCCTGTCTCACTCCTTTCCCAACCACTGCTTCCCTTTCATGCCCCTCGACTCTTATAACTGCCATCTGGTTTCTGTACAAATTGTAAATAGCCTTTCGCTCCCTGTATTTTACCCCTACCACCTTCAGAATTTGAAAGAGAGTATTCCAGTCAACATTGTCAAAAGCTTTCTCTAAGTCTACAAATGCTAGAAATGTAGGTTTGTCCTTCCTTAATCTAGCTTCTAAGATAAGTTGTAGGGTCAGTATTGCCTCACGTGTTCCAACATTTCTACAGAATCCAAACTGATCTTCCCCGAGGTCGGCTTTTACTAGTTTTTCCATTCGTCTGTAAAGAATTCGCGTTAGTATTATGCAGCTGTGACTTATTAAACTGCTAGTTCAGTAATTTTCACATCTGTCAACACCTGCTTTCTTTGGGATTGGAATTATTATATTCTTCTTGAAGTCTGTGGGTATTTCGCCTGTCTCAAACATCTTGCTCTCCAGATGGTAGAGTTTTGTCATGACTGGCTCTCCCAAGGCCATCAGTAGTTCTAATGGAATGTTGTCTACTCCCGGGGTCTTGTTTCGACTCAGGTCTTTCAGTGCTCTGTCAAACTCTTCACGCAGTATCTTATCTCCCATTTCATCTTCATCTACATCCTCTTCCATTTCCATAATATTGTCCTCAAGTACATCGCCCTTGTATAAACCCTCTATATACTCCTTCCACCTTTCTGCCTTCCCTTCTTTGCTTAGAACTGGGTTGCCATCTGAGCTCTTGATATTCATACAAGTGGTTCTCTTCTCTCCAAAAGTCTCTCTAATTTTCCTGTAGGCAGTATCTATCTTACCCCTAGTGAGACAAGCCTCTACATCCTTATATTTGTCCTCTAGCCATCCCTGCTTAGCCATTTTGCACTTCCTGTCGATCTTATTTTTGAGACGTTTGTATTCCTTTTTGCCTGCTTCATTTACTGCATTTTTATATTTTCTCCTTTCATCAATTAAATTCAATATTTCTTCTGTTACCCAAGGATTTCTATTAGCCCTCGTCTTTTTACCTACTTGATCCTCTGCTTGATTTCTCTGAATCGGCGGAATAAATTCTTACTGCTTGCATCACACAAAAGCCTATGCATAGCAGTTCTTCAGGAATAGTACTCACACAAAGGAAACGACTGAGAACAAACTCAATTTGGTGTTTCTGTAATGCATAGTTGTATTTGTATAGAGTGTTATGTAATTTTACTGAATTAATAAATTGATTCTCAGTTTTTCTATATTTTCTTAATTTTCAGCTTCTATTGCATTACCAAGTATTAGGAACAGCTTGTGATAGCTAGTTGTGAGTAATAATATTATTTATAATAAGTAAAGTCGTTATAAATTGGGGGTGCCAATGACTGGTAATGTGCATGCCAACTACTGGAAAATTGTGCCAATAACTGGTAAAATTTTACATATTTTTAAGCAACTTATTTCACATGGAAAATAAAGTACAGGGTTATTACAAATGATTGAAGCGATTTCACATCTCTACAATAGCTTTATTATTTCACAAGGGGAGGCCGCCAATTGTTAAATTCACATTCGATTCATACTGCGCATAATAAAAGCTCATGGCCAGAGGTGTAATGTGGCAAAGCACCAAGATGCACTTCTCAGCCGTTGTCAAGAAAATGAGAAAATCGACGGTTAAAAGAAACCGTTGCGGTGAAATACTCTCTACGATTTCGGATCGAATCTCGCACCATTCCAAAAAAAAAAAAAAAAAAAAAAAATTATATATATATATATAATTCCCGGGAATCAGTTGCAACAATTATGCATATAATAAGTTGTTGAAAGTCGTTTGTCGTGGAAAAACTGGCGACTTCGAACATCATTATGTTTTCCGCAAACAAAGTTGTATTTCACTTCCACAAATGTTATTAATTATCTACATAATGTTATCCACGTATAGTTAACAGAAGATGTAGAAACGATATTCCGAAACGAATACGTATAGCGTAAGTCAAACGTTCGAATTAGAATAGAGACACCATGAACACAAATTTGCTGTGGCAGGTATGAAATATAAACTCCGTTACTGCTTGTTACACTTGAAGGACAGATGTTGAATGGGCCGAAACGAGCTGCCGCATAACAGCGTAGTTGCGTGCTAACTTCAAAAGAAGGTAGATGCGGTCCTAGTGCAACTTATAACATCGTCGAATATCAGTGCGGACGGGAGAGCTTTGGTACACCCTGTTAAAAAAAAAGGCAAAAATGGAGGCGGTACAATTTTACAAAAAACTAATAATAAAAAAAAAGTTGCATGGTGCGAGATTCGATCTGGCGACCTTCGGATTACAAACCCGAGCGCTTACCGCTGCGCCACGACGCTGTAGAAAATTATTAATCGTAGAGAGTATTTCACCGTAACGGTTTCTTTTAACTGTCGATTTTCTCGACAACGGCTGAGAAGTGCATCTTGGTGCTTTGCCAAATTACACCTTTGGCCATGAGCTTTTATTATGCGCAGTATGAATCTAATCTGAATTTCACAATTGGTGGCCTCCCCTTGTGAGATATTTTCACAATGCTTTGCACACACATACAAAAACTCAAAAAGTTCTTTTAGGCATTCACAAATGTTCGATATGTGCCCCTTTAGTGATTCGGCAGACATCAAGCCAATAATCAAGTTCCTCCCACACTCGGCGCAGCATGTCCCCATCAATGAGTTCAAAAGCAACTCAAAAAGTTCTTTTAGGCATTCACAAATGTTCGATATGTGCCCCTTTAGTGATTCGGCAGACATCAAGCCAATAATCAAGTTCCTCCCACACTCAGCGCAGCATGTCCCCATCAATGAGTTCAAAAGCATCATTGATGCGAGCTCGCAGTTCTGGCACGTTTCTTGGTAGAGGAGGTTTAACCACTGAATCTTTCACATAACCCCACAGAAAGAAATCGCATGGGGTTAAGTCGGGAGAACGTGGAGGCCATGACACGAATTGTTCATCATGATCTCCACCACGACCGATCCATCGGTTTTCCAATCTCCTGTTTAAGAAATGCTTCTGCTTTAGCCATTTCCGTAAGATTTTCCAAACCGTCGACTGTGGTACGTTTAGCTCCCTGCTTGCTTTATTCGTCGACTTCCGCGGCTACACGTGAAACTTGCCCGCACGCTTTCAACCGTTTCTTCGCTCACTGCAGGCCGACCCGTTGATTTCCCCTTACAGAGGCATCCAGAAGCTTTAAACTGCGCATACCATCGCCGAATGGAGTTAGCAGTTGGTGATCTTTGTTGAACTTCGTCCTGAAGTGTTGTTGCACTGTTATAACTGACTGATGTGAGTGCATTTCAAGCACGACATACGCTTTCTCGGCTTCTGTCGCCATTTTGTCTCACTGCTCTCTGGAGCGCTCTGGCGGCAGAAACCTGAAGTGCGGCTTCAGCTGAACAAAACTTTATGAGTTTTTCTACGTATCTGTAGTGTGTCGTGACCATATGTCAATGAATGGAGCTACAGTGAATTTATGAAATCGCTTCAATCATTTGTAGTAGCCCTGTATAAAACTTTTGTAATTGTAGTATAATGTTACTTTAATATTCTAGTATGTTTTGTGTTAGAATATACTTCAAGCAAGGAAAGTATTGAGGATACATAATTTACCCTACATACATGTTCTTAAAGTGCTAATAATTGAGTGGTTTATCCTACAACGGTTTATTTTTGGTGATTAATTTCCTGTGGCTTGCGACTTTGTTCCTTTCAACATTGCCAGCGCATTTGACAGCCATCCTGTGAGTTAATGATGAAACTTGATGGGCACATTTATATTACTGCTTAATGATGCAATAATGTAGTTTCAAAGACAAAAGATGCGTAAAAAATATTTTCTCATTAATGTGATTTTAGCGAAATTTAATGTTTTGTATGACTTATGACTATATCTCACGCAGATTCTTAGACTATTTTGCTCTTCATATTATAGCTTGAAATAAGTAGAATAAATGAAGAATCACCCGAAAAACCAAAGCCTTCACAGAAAACGAAGCGAAATATTGATCAGTGGAAGAAAAATAAAGCAAAACGTCGCCGAAATAATGGTCAGCAGTATAAGTCTTTAAAAACCCACAAGACTATTCAGGCTGCTACCATAGGAAGTCCCTGTACTTGTTTAAGTAAATGCTTCACAAAACTGCTTGGAGAGGAAGAAAACATTTTTCGTTCATTTTGGGACATAGGAAACTTTAATGCCCAGAATACTTACCTGATGAGCTGTATGAAAATGGAACCAAAGAAGCGGACGTTTCACTATTTAAATACAAATGGTTTAATATTTTGTATATTTATTTCATTTTGTTATATTTGTCACAATTTCTTTCAAAGCTATCCCAAAAAGACTTCCAAGAAAATATCATCCAGGGATGTTATTTTTTCTTATAATGTGAGGGTATGCGGAATAGAAGTTATGATCTGCAAGGAAGCTTTCCTAAGGGTTCATGGCTTACAGATACATGCATGAAGAGTGAGGAATTTAAAACCTCAAATGAAGCAGGGATTTGCAGTGCCAAAAGAAGATGGAAGAGGTTTGTATGTTACTCTGTGCTATAAGTTAGGAATGTACTCAAACTGAGTACTATACAAATATTTCTGTTATGAAGAGGATATAAGCTCATCTTTTTTTTTCTTTCAGGAAAACATGGAAACTACCCACATAAATTTCAAGATGAAGCTGTACAAAGTGTTAGAGAATTTCTCAACGCCATACCGAAATGTAACAGTCATTACAGTAGGCAACAGAACCCCAATAAAGTGTATTTGGATTGTGATCTCACAATTGCTTCCTTATTTCGAGATACATACTCAGAATACTGCAAGGAAAAGCAGGTTCCTGCAGTATCTGAAAGTAAATTCAGAGAAATTTTCGTATCTGAATTTAACATAGGCCTCAAACTACCAAAATGTGACACCTGTTCAAAATGTGATGGATTTCTAATTGCAATAAATAACCCAGAATTATGTGCAGAAGAAGTCACAGAAAAGAAACAACAATATGAACTGCATCTCAAAAAGGCTGACAGAGGACAAAATATGATTGCGTCTTTAACTGCTCTGGCTAAAGAAAATTCAAAAGAGCACCATGTGATAGCAATGGACATGCAGGAAACGTTCCCCACACCTAAACTAACAGTTGGTCCAGCATTTTACAAGAGGAAAATGTGGACATACAACTATGGTATCCATGACTGTGGAGCAAGTAAGGGTTATATGTTTCTGTGGAGCGAGAAAGATGGAGGATGGGATTCAGATGAGGTTGGGAGCTGCTTATTGAAGTACTTGGAGATAACATCTCCACATAATCACAGACAACTGCAAGGGTCAGGCAAAGAATTGGACTATTATTGCTTTGGAAAGGTCCCTTGTTGCTACCAAAAGATTTGATTCTGTCCAGCATTACTTCCTTGAGGTAGATCACACCATGCTACCTTGCGATCGTGATTTTGGTCACACTGAATGGTATGCAAGAAACAGACTTCCAATAGTGTACACTCCAGATGAATGGGCAGAAGTAATAAAATCTGCAAGTCCAAAACATTTCATTGTAACTAAAATGGAAAGAGAAGACTTCAGAAGTTTGGAAAGCCTGAAGACATTGATCTCAAAACATACAGAATCCACATCTGGAGATCCCCACCATTTCAGTGAAGCTACTCAATTTAAGTTTGAGTCTGAAGATCCCTTCAACCTAAGTGTAAAGCACTCTTATTCAGGCATAGGAGCTTTCATGTCAGTGGATATTCATGTCAGAAAGGAAGGCTGGTTGAACCAAATCCATATAACCTGCCAATAAAGTACAGAAAGCTGTACCAATTAAGCAGAAAAAAATTGATGATGTACTGTCTCTTATGCCATACATACCTACAGCAGATCAAGATTTCTTTCGGTCATGTACTGCAAATAACATGTACAATGATGAGGTAGAGGAACTTTCTTGATGTAACTGTATCAATGAAAAAGTAATTTATACTTCTCAGATACCTGATATGTATATATTAACGAGTAAAAATTATATATTCTGCTTGCTGTGTAAGAGTAGTTAAAATAAATCCTTACGAATTCATACTTTATGTTTTAAACAATTCTTTTGGGAGATATAGTCATAAGCCACTGTTGACTACATCTTAATTAGAATCATTCTAAAATTAATATTTTATAGCATGCAGATAGTTGACTATTTAACAACATGCTTCACAAGTATTAAGCAAGTGTTTGCAGTAGAAATAAGGTTTCTATTTTGTATTAAACATTTTCAGACCTCTGTGGAACCTTAAACTCGCTGTATCTCAAAACTAGTTCGATGTGGCTTATGACTATATCTCTCCGACCCCTTCAATTTTTCAACCGTGACTTATTAAACTGATAGTTTAGTAATATTTACACCTGTCAGCACCAGCTTTCTTTGGAATTGGAATTACTACATTCTTCTTTAAGTCAGAGGGTATTTCCCCTGTCCCATGCATGCAAGAGTTTTGTCGTGGCTGGCTTCCCCAAGGCTATCAGTAGGTCTGCCGGAATTTCATCTACACCCAGGACCTGGTTTTGCTTTAGGTCTTGCATTGCTCTGTCAAATTCTTCTCACATTATCATGTCTCTCAGCTCCTCTTCATCTACATCCTCTTCCATATCTATAATATTTGCCTGCAAGTTCATCCCCCTTGTATAGACGCTCTATATATTCATTCCACCTTTCAACTTTCCCTTCTTTGCTTAGGACTGGTGTACCATCTGCACTCTCGGTATTCATAGTGCTGCTTCTCTTATCTCCACAGGCCTCTTAATTTTCCTGTAGGCAGTATTTACCTTTCCCCTAGTGGTATATGTTTCTGTATTATTATGTTTATTCTCTAGCCATGCATTTACACTTCTGGTCATCTCATGTTTTCAATTTTGTTTTCCCTTTCACCTGTTTCACTTTCTGCATTTTTATATTTCCTCCTTTTATCAGTTCAGTTCAAAATCTCTTGTGTATTTAACCGTTTGTTCCTCTGCTGCTTTCACCATTCATTCATCTCTTATAGCTACCGATTTGTAGCGGTTCTGCCTGCTTTATTTTCTTTGTTATGTTGTCCTCTGTGTTGATGTACTGCGTTGCTACACTGGCTGAAAAATGGGGTTTGTCATTTGGACACTGACTGCTGTGAATGATGTAGCTGACAGATGCACAGTTGTGTTTCACAATACTTTAATTTGACTGTTCACAACCCTCTAATAATAAACAGTTATATGGCCAGTGTACTATTGTTTAACTTTTGATACACCTCATTATTAGTTTGCTGGCAAACCTCCACATACTGCTACAATAGTTTCCTGTTGAACATCTATGAGCAGTGAAACCTGGCCACACTGTCATTGTTTCTACACATGGCCTAATTGTTTAATACTTATTTCATGGTTAAGTTGAAGCATTGTTGTAGTTCTATTCAATACAGGTTTCTTGTCTGGAATTCGGCTGTGGACCGACTGTCTCGTGACCAAAAACTGGGCCCTTATATATCCTCACAATAATAGGTGCTGAAACTACACATTGTTCAGAGTTAAATTTACATAAAGTACAATTAAAACTTAATTCACTAGATTGACTGAATACATATTTTTAACAGTTTCTTCTACTACCGGGGTTAAGCCAAATTATTTGTTTAAATCATGAAATTAACACATATAATTACACAAACAATACTTCAGACAAAACTGTTAATTACTTTGGAATTAATTAAGGGCTGACTTTGCTAACATGTTTTCAAATAAAGCCAAGTAGATCCTATAATAATACTATTATTTGTTATTGTTTGTACACTATTGTTCGTAATCAGCACATAATTTATATTTGTTTATACATCAACAATAGAATTGAAGTTACGAAATAGTTACCGATTTCACCCTATACTGAAAGATACTAAATAGGCACAGTGAAAATAAATTAGAAAATCAGTTACATACATGAAACTAAGTGCAAAATTAGATCTGGTGTTATATTCTTTAAAACTGAGGACCAACCTTTCTCTCTTATGAAAATGTAGATTATATTCACGCATGTTAATGGTAATTCATTCCAAATTGAAAAAATGAATTTTAAGGAGGCAGATGGCAAAATAAGAGGGAATAAAAAAAAAATTCCCAGCTTGCTTCATCATACAATCATCAGTTGCATTCCTTACCCCAGTTCCAGTCAACCATTGCCTAATGCTCTCTCTCGGGAACCTCTGGTTCTTTCAACTTATGCATGTTCCGTCTCCTTAATGTTCTGCTTTTTGCATTTTATTCAGTTTTAATCTACAGTTCATAACCAATAAATTGTGGTCAGAGTCTTACAATCCAAATTCTGTCTTTCATTGCATAATCAATCTTAAACCTTCTGGTATCTCCAGGTCTCTTCCACGTATACAGCATTCTTTCATGATTCTTAAACCACTTGTTAGTGATGATTAAATTAAGCTCTGTGTAAAATTCCACCAAGTGACTTCCTCTTTCAAACCCGCCCCCCTCCTCCCCCTCCGTTGCCAGTCCCTATTCACCTGCAGTTTTTCCTTCTCTTCCTTTTTCTACTATCTAATTTGACTCCCCCCCCCCTGTCAAAAATAAATTTTCTTCTCCCTTAACTATTTGAAAAATTTCTTTTATCTCATCATACATTTCTTCAATCTCTTCATCATCTGCAGTGCTAGTTGGCATATAAACTTTTACTATTGTGGTGGGTGTGGGTTTCTTGTCTATCTTGGCTACAATAATGTATTCACTATGCTGTTCACAGTAGCTTACCCACAGTTATATTTTATTATTCATTACTAAACCTACTCCTGCATTACCCCTACTTGATTTTGTATTTATAACCATGAATTCCCTTGATCAGAAGTTCTTTCTTGCAGCTAATGAACTTCACTAATTCCCATTATATCTTTACTTAAACTTATCCATTTCCTTTATTAAATTTTCTAACATTCCTGCCTCACAAAGGGATCTAACATTCAATGCTCCAATCCGTAGAATTCAAGTTTTGTTTCTTATGATGATGGCATCCTGCTGAGTAGCGCCAGCCTGAGATCCGAATGGGGGACTCTCTGGAATACTTTACCAAATAGGATGCCATATGTAAATCCTATAATTCTCCAAAACTGTTAAATACCATAATACATAAATTCTTCATATACTGTTCAACAAATAACAAATAAAACAGATTGAACATTGTAAACTCCATGTAGGAATATCAACAATGTAGGAAAAGGTAGTTTGCTACTTACCATAAAGATGACATTATCTTGCAGACAGGCACAATTAAAAGACACTTACACATAAGATTTCAGCCACAGCCTTCATCAGAAAAAGAAAGTGAAAGACACAGCAATCATTCACACAAGTAAGCACACCTCACACACACAACTGCAAACTGGTAGCTCAGGCCAGAATGCCCCCGTGTGTGTGTGTGTGTGTGTGTGTGTGTGTGTGTGTGTGTGTGTGTGTGTGTGTGTACACACACACATCCACATCTACTTGATTACTCTGCTATTCACCATTAAGTACCAGGCAGAGGGTTCAATGAACCACCTTCAAGCTGTCTCTCTACCGTTCCATTCTCTAATGGCGCAGGGGAAATACGAGCACTTAAATTTTTCTGTGCGAGCCCTGATTTCTCTTATTTTATCATGATGATCATTTCTCCCTATGTAGGTGGGTACCAACTGAATGTTTTCGCAATCGGAGGAGAAAACTGGTGATTGAAATTTGGTTATCTGATGACTTTACAAGATGGTAAATGACAGCATCATCTGCAAATAATCTATGAGGGCTACCCAAGAGTGTTTCCTATGTCATTAATAAAGACCAGGAACAATAGAGGGCCTATAACACTTCCTTGGGGAATGCCGGATATTACTTCTGTTTTACTTGATGACTTTATGTCTATTACTACGAACTGTTACCTTTCCGACAGGAAATCATGAATCCAGTCGCACAACTGAGGCAATATTCTATAGGCACACAGTTTGGTTAGAAGACACTTGTAAAGAACGATGTCAAAAGCCTTCTGAAAATCTAAAAATATGGAGTCAATTTGACTTCCCCTGTCGATAGCACTCACTACTTCATGAGTATAAAGAGCTAGATGTGTACTGCAAGAATATTTTCTGAATCCATGCTGACTATGTATCAGTAAATTGTTTTCTTCAAAGTACTTCATAATGTTCGAATACAGTATATGTTCCAACATCCTACTGCAAATTGATGTTAGTGATATGGGCCTATAATTCCGCGGATTACTCGTATTTCCCTTTTTGGGTATTGGTGTGACTTGAGCAACTTTCCAGTCTTTAGGTAAGGAACTTTCTGTGCGCGAGCAGTTGTATATAATTTCTAAATATGAAGCTATTGCATCTGCATACTCTGAAAGGAACCTGACTGGTATACCATCTGGACTGGAAGCCTTGCCTTTATTAAGTGATTTAAGCTGCTTTGCTACACCGAGGATATCTACTTCTATGTTTCTCATCTTTGCAGTTGTTCTTGACTGGAAAAGTAGCAATCTCTTCCCGCCTTGTTAAAACCCATTGAAGATTTGCCAGTAAAACAAGAAAAATTGTGCTTCCTCAAGGCAGAAGCGCATTTCCTTTTCACATATTAGTATAACTTATCACTCAGTTAACACGTTGAGTGCTACACTGCATGCCACCCTCTGGGCACTGGCTGATTTCCAATAATTTCAGCTAATTTTCAATGGCTGTAGTGCAAGTTTAGTATGAGATATATAAAACCTAGTAGTCAATGTTGAAGTTTCAACGTCATGTTGAGCAAGTCATGTACATAGAGGATAAATTGTTTTCACAAAGTCATGAAGTTTACACACTGATTTCAAGAAAAAAAATTTTTTTTGAACAATTCATTTTTACTACTTATTTAGTCTAAAGAAGAAATAAACATTGGAAATTTATAATATAACACTGAAAAGACATTAATTAATGCTATTTGTGTATCCCACATACTACCCAGCTATTTGTCATAATGAGCCACAGTGTGGTAAAGTGCGAAAAACAGGTCGACACACAAACCTACGTCACGCTACACTCATTTCACATGACTGGCTTTGTTCCATATTTATTTAGAAAGACGCCAGACTTACCAGGATTGGTTATTTTCTGGCATTTCATAGTCATTGTCACTATCGAAACCAGAAAAACCATCATTCGTAGTTTCAACAAGTACTTCTTCAATCAATTTTTGAAGTTCTGCATCATTATCATTGCCATTTAGATATACAAGATAACACTAATAACACAAGTGCCAAAAACTATCTTAAACAAATGACAGAATACACAGAACACACAACAAACAAAAGGCAAGCAAATATGAACTATTTCAGAAATAATTTACTCTGTGTGAGACATCAGCAACTGTTGCTAAAAATTTTCATGATTAATAAAAACACTCCAGTTACACTTGACAAATTATTTATTTGGATAAAGTCTTGCACATGACCTGGGTTTCAGGACATAAATCCAATCTTCAAGCACTAGAAAAACAAGAAACACTAAGAGGACCTTTCATAAAATTAATTAACATTAAAAGGACTGACACAAATGTCCATGTCAGGTTGTACCTTGATTGCGTACAAAATAGTTGTGCCAGTTATAGAAAAAATACAGGAAATTTTTTAGATTTCATGCGGGTGAGGCATGAAAAGGTTTTCCATGTCGACCAGTACCACCCCAGGAAAACAAGGCTTAACCAAAAAAACATGAATGTAACAGCAAATAAGCACACACTGCTACCCTAGACATTTGGCCTGGGCTTAAGAAATTAAAGTGAAGGTGTAAAGCTGTAAATGCCAATTTGTGAACCTCAAAGATATATATCAATATATTGCTTTACTTTTTTAGTACCTGTGAACTAGTGCTAGAGTAATAAACTAAAAGCATTAGCAAACCTATGATTTTTAGCAGGAACAGTAACATTTGAAATGCAAAAACGATGTGGAATGCTGCACAGTGTAACGGTGGTTGCATTTTCTTCTTTCCCGTGACTAATGTAATATTACAGCAACAGCGCAGTGTGTGTTAAATGACTTAATGCTTATACTTACTGCAAACATACTACTCCCTGCCAATTCCACAACATTACTTATACTTGACTATGAACGTACAAACTGTATTTGAATGATGTGTTAGGGTGAATATTGGAAGGTGAACAGTGTAACCTACTTACTAGACCAGTAAATCTGTCAACTCACTTTTCTTTCATAAAAAACATCTCACAAAACCGTGTTTTTGAAGCAACTGGTTCAAATGGCTCTAAGCACTATACGACTTAACTTCTGAGGTCATCAGTCGCCTAGACCTTAGAACTAATTAAACCTAACTAACCTAAGGACATCACACACATCCATGCCCGAGGAAGGATTCGAACCTGCGACCGAAGCGGTCACGCAGCTCCAGACTGAGGCGCCTAGAACCGCACGGCCACACCGGCCGGCCTTTTGAAGCAACTAAAGACTGCTTTAAGCATAAAGCTGAAATTATATCACACACAGCCGAGAGTGAGTATTAAAACTGAGCTACTGAAATATTAAATTATTTACTAACAAGCTGCACATCCACATCAGCAATAATTTGATCCAGGATCTGACAGTTTGGCATGAACACATCATCACTCATCCCTGTAATCATTTAGTGTGGATGCTGCTGATTATCCATCCAGTATATTGGTATAACAATTTACAGTCCAGGAACACAGAAGGTAAAAAGGTAAATGTGTAATGAAAGATTTGTTGGGGAATGATTTTTGGTAAATAGCTCTTCAGTAAGAGCAATCAAAAACTAGTTTCTCTGTAAGTAATAAGTCCATGTTGCAGTATGGGGTGCAAAGGTGTAAGCTGTCTGTCCAAAAGTTATTTTTTTAGGGTACTCTAGTATTATTCGCCGTATTAACTGGTTACATTGTGAAAGTTGACTGGTACCAGCAGCAATTAAATTCTTAGTGGAAAATAATCAGTGTCAATCCTGAATCATCACTTTCTTATTATATAAAAACAGTTAAAAATATTTCAACTCTACTGAATAGTATTTGTATACAAGTTTACTTTCTTTCACTATACACACTAAAATTATAATTGCAAAGATAATATTTCAATAAACTTTATTCCAACAATGAATAAAATGCTATTTAAACTCTCAACAACAACTTTAAATTTGTACCATATACAATATATACAACTGGTCAAGTAAAATTAGAAATATGTTTTTGTAGTCCATCTCTTGAAACACTCAAAGTCAAGACGGAGTGTTCAAACACAAGTATTTTAAAGATATGTATGAAATAGCAATTCATTTATGTTTTAATAATGGGGATTATTACATAGAAAACATAGGTTGCACAATTCCGATACAATGACACACACAATTCACACAATACATTTGGAGCAATACTTGATTTACCAGATATTACAAATGTTCACATCATGTTGCTTACAAACATCAGTCTTTCATTAGGAGATATAAATATTATGCTGCCTAATTTCAACTGAAATTAGTCCGCTGTACAATATCAAACATGATTTCCACAGGAACTTTAATTACAAAATGTATGAATTAAGTGCAATGTGTACTAATTTACAACATGTAGTTTTGTAAGTGGAATGTTTGACATTTTACTTACTTACTTATGTTCTACAGTATAACTGATTGCCAACAAATTGTACAAACCATCTCAGTCTTCAAATTACTGACTGAAAGCAACAACTGCTTGCTTTACAACAAATGCTTTCAGCAAAATGGGACAAAATAGTAGTTATCAGACCAGATAAACTAAATCTAAACTGAGATTAGAATTTAGCTCCATTGTAATTCCATTAACAGTTTCTTTTACTTCAGTTACTGCTCTCAAACCAATATTTTATTTGCCTTAAGTTCTGGTACAATCAAATTCAACATTCTGGGACAAACTGATAATGACAGTGAAATGACAGGTGATGTAAAACACAAAGAAACCAAAATGTACTTACGAAAGCCATTACAATATACATCATTTAAAAAATAATGATGTAGGAATGAAGTGAGATGTAATGGTATATAGCTTTTTTTTTGTTAAGGACAAAGGGTAAAAAATTCAGTAAACATTTCAAGAATAATATAAAACTTATGTAGGTTAAATAATATATGCCAGTAAACAGTAGCTGCCAAAATTAAGACATAACTTCAACACGAGTTTAATGCACTGAATTTCTATCCACCATGTCCTCAGTGAATTACTTAACGGTTTGCAGTGACACTAAGGATTGATTTTAAAAAATAAACATATTCAGCAAATGGTTTGTTATCATCTGAAATGTATTCCATGAGAGTAGAACTGTGATGGATTGTTCACAATTTTATGGATATGATACCAAATTTCTTAACTTCTTTATTTTCATCTAAGTTTACTATTACCCTGGCAGTTATCTACACACCCCAAAGACAAACAGCATCAGCAAAGTGAAATGATTTTGCTTTTTTTCATTAAATATCACTGCAACACCATCAATTTTCTCAGTTCAGGAACACTCCACCAACACTTCAAACTAGACTGCAGTGCACACTGGATTTACTTTCTACATGTAACTCCAATTTGTCAAGTTGTTAACAAATGTAATTACATAAATGTATGAGAGAGATAGAGTAAATACATGTTTAAAGAACACAAAAAAGACTAAGTCTAAGAAAATTTAAAAATCCTTTGAGTTCTACATATAATTTATAAATAAGCTTTCAGAAAACATACAAGACCTGAAGGAACTGTATTGTTTAGTTCCTGCAATCAAGGTATCTGAATAATTTTGGAGGGAACTATAAAGGCAATATGCTATATGATCAAAATATTAAATTATTTTCTGTATTTTTATATAAAAAACTATAAATTAGAGGTCTTCTTCCTAACTACAGGAACACCATTTTGTCTTGATGCACTTTTAGCCCAACCTTTTGTACATGGCTGTCCATTTTTTGGCACATTTCTTTCAACTCGTGTTTCATTCACTTAGCAATACTATAACATCTGCATATGTGAGACAACTTAAATTACCATCCATCTGTACTCCAGCCCGTTCCTGTCACCTACATACTGTTATTACTTTATCTAAGACAACACTGAATGGAACACATGAGAGAGCATCCCATTGTCTGAGACCTGTGTCAATCTCTAATGTTTTTGATGTGATCCCTCAGGAATGCACTGCTGCCTCTTACCCATCGACATACAAGTTTGAACCATTCTTACCAGCTTCTCTGGTATTCCAAAGGCACACAGAGCCTTGTGTAGGCTGTTCCTATGGGTGCTGTTATGTGCACATTGAAAACTGACAAACAAACTATAGACACTTATCATATTACCTGCGATTCAAACAATTGCCTTAGGGTGAAAATGTGATCTATTGTTGATCGGTTTGGTCAAAAGCCAGTGTGGTATTCCTGCATGTTCTTCTCTATGAATGGTTGTAATTTTCTGAAGATAATGATAGACATTATATTGTAGGTTACATTCAGCAAGTTGATGCCTCTGTTATTACCACATTCCATTTTGCTTCCTTTCTTGTATATCAAGCATATTATGGCCAATTTTCATTCTTCTGACAATGACTCATTCTTCCATATCAATTGGATCAGTTCATTTATTTCTATGTGCAAGCTCCATCTCCATCTTCGATTCATTCTCACACTATTCTATCCTGCACTGGGGCCTTGTTGTTTCTGAATTTTTTCGATTGCAGTCTTCACATTTACTTCAGACACTTTCCTTTCTTACTCATTGTTCCTTTCCTCCATAGCGTCCGCAGGCAGCACCTTGTATGGGTCTGGGTGATTCAAGAGTTCTGTGGAGTATTCTCTCCATCTTTCTACAATTCTTTCCTTGGAATTTATCATGTTGCTGTTCTTATCTCTAATGAAAGAGGTTGGGATTTGAAATTTACATTTCCGATTTTTGACACAATGGAACAATTGTCTTTAATTCCATTAAAGACGCTAATTTCACAGATGCAATTGCTTGGACCTCTGAGAAAAATACAACACTGCATGGGGTCTGGAGAAAAATATGGCCTAAACTGATCTAAGAAACCAATATGGAAAGTGATTTAAATGATGATGTGCCAACAACCAATCACTCTGAAATTGTACGAGTTATAAATCCTGAATCCATTAATGAACTGAGTGCATTTTCAGCAGAAGTAGATGACAATGGATTATCATCGACAGAACTTAACCTTTCGAGGAAGAGCTTACTGACAGCATGACATTAGAAATTGTTTCCAACATACAGGAGGCACTACAAACAGAGTGGCAAAGAAGAAAAACCTACGACTCCCCTTTCTTGGGTTGAGTCTTCAGAAGCTTTAAACACTTCTGCAAAATTTGCTGAAAATAGCAAACAATACAACACATCTGAAGCTATGAATCTGCATATCACAAAAAATAATCGTTGTTAAAAAGGACGTCAATTAAAGAAACAAATTAGCATTTCTGCCATGTTCCAGATGGTGGAAGAAAATTTCAACCAAGCCATCAATGGTAGATACTAGTCCAACATATTCCGCACCCTTGAGAAGGTCAGATGTCTGTGCTATTCATAAAGATAGTGATTCTAACTAAACTGCACCAAATTTCTGGTAACAATTTTTATTAATTCATTTGTTCTTGATCTTTTCAAATCAAGGATACTCATTTTATTTTGTAAATGACTTATAAAGTATTACCTATATGTGTTGAATTTTCTAAAACTTAGAGCTTTAAACTGATTTAATAGAGCAGAGCAATATTCAACTTTTAATTCTACTCTGTTTTAGAGAAAAGTATTAGGTATTTTTAATTTTTATATACTATCTCTCCTGTAGTGTGTAATAAATAAAAGTTTCCTGTTTTTGTATATCAAAACTATAGATTTTGCTTGTATCCCTTTTTCTAAACTTCGTTGATAATCTGGCATATGTGATAATCTGGTATTGACAGATCCCAGAGTATGCCAGATTATCAAGGTCCTACTGTATAATCTCCCAATCTCTCTTTTCTCCCCCCCCCCCCCAAGTGTGTGTGTGTGTGTGTGTGGGGGGGGGGGGGGCGCATATTTTTTTTTTCTAGTATTCTTATGGTGAGTTGAATCATTTACCATTTGAAACTTAAATTATTCTTTCTACAATAAAATGCTCTACTGAGCACGAAAGATGAACTGGTGGAAGCATACAAATAATGTTTCAATTAATGTTTTCCTCAAAGATAAGATTTAGCTGAAATCTCTCTTCCCACTAGACAAATCAAAAATCTTTGCAACAGAGTAAAAATAAAACATGGAGGAACAGACTCCATCTTTCCACCCTATTACCTTCTTTTTTAAATGTTTCTTCTAGAGATTTCTTGAACTGCAGTTCAGTCATTGTTCCAAAGTAAGACATGACGAAAGACAAAAATTTCACATTCTAGTAAATAACATGAAACACTGGGGATTAAACAATAACTCACAAACAAAGCTTGATGTATGGCAAGCTCTCCTTATTTTCAGGAAAACAGAATGCCACACACCTACAGTACTAATGTTTATACACTGCCATACCTTCTTAAAATGAATCAGTGCTCTCCAGTGCTTCCAGCTATTGCACCTTCTTCCCATTCGATTCACACATACAGGGTGGGCAAAATTAACTGGTCCCAGAAAATATTTATATAACTAACAGGGAAATTACACTTGTTAATGAACAGGAGAACTGCCCAACGCAGAAAATGCTGGAAACCATGATTTTGATGCATCATTTGTTTCAGATAAGGCCTGGTTCAGCCTGTCAAGGATGTGAAATCACGCAACGTGCACCATTATGCACAGATAATTCCCATAAGTGCTTCGAAGAGCTGTTGCATAATCTCAAGAATAATGTTTGGTCAGCAATATCTTGTGTCTGCACAGTAAGATGATTCTTTACCAAACTGTTAATGCTACCTTGTATGTCCAGAAACTGTTTAATCCATCTGTAGATCAACTCACAGAAGATGAATAACTATATGGGTATTTTCAGTATGACAGAGCAACAGCACACACTGCCTTGACGACCTTGCCACGACTGCATAAAGTATTCGGCGAGGAGAAGACAATCAGCAGATGCAGTGCAATCTCCTGGCCACCTCGAACACTCAATCTCTCTCACTGTGATTTTTATCTGTGGGCAAACTGAGGAGTCAGTTGCATGCAAATAATCCACACATGGTGGAGGAACTATAGAACATCATTTGAACTGCCACTACCTCTAGCCTTGAGGCAGAGCTGTTACATCTCACAGTTTGATAAACTGAGCACAGTGTCAACAGTGGCCATTTCCAGCACGTTCTGTGATTTAACCCACCCTGTACTATTTATTACCTTTACCCACACCCATCGATATCCAGCCGAATGTTCCAAAAAAATTTTATGCCCTGTGGCAATGTCAGTTCTATCTTCGACACTGAATAATAATTTTTTGCTTGCCATTGGAATTTCCTGTGTTACAATGCTTTACAGAAGTTTACAATGTGGTTCAATCCTGAATATGTTCATCAAATCAAATATGAACAAGAAATATGAATTGGCAGCTAACAGCTCCTTTTCATATGAATCCAAAGAATGATTAAAAGAAAGATGCTAAATGGTAAATATGCTCCATTCTCCCTTACAAATTGAAAACAGATGAAAGTAAAAAAGACACAAAGTAATGGTTACTGATGATAGAACAGAATCTGTGGCAATTCAGTCACCAGAGCACCCCTTTTTGCTCTGATGGTGATATACTCCGCCTCCCACAAACTGCACATTTTGAAACACTGCAATAATTTTCTAATAAAAGCCTTACAGTGGGTTCTATTCATTTCTGGCAATATTTTTTTATGTTTAATACTACGAGGAAGAGAAACACGCAGTTTTAGTCAAATTAAATGTATTTTCACACTTCAAGTTGTACCTCAGTCATTGTGCACTCCTATTAGGTCTGCAGAATTTTTGTGGATATGAGAACAATATATGTGCTGCCAAGCAAGCTTTGAGACAGTCTGTAAATTAGGTGTCAACAGGTAGTGCTTCAGCTGTGAAACGCAATGTTTTCATCTTTCACATATGCCCCCCACCTCCCACAATTTCTTCCATCATTTGTCTTCATTAGTCAGTCCCCTTTCACACAGTTCTTAGGTATATGTACTCTGATTTCAAGATCTCTTCCTTCCTGTCACTCCACTCCATGCTAAGCTGCATCAGATACCTTCTCAAATCAACTTTCTCTTTTCCTTTGTGGTGCTAAATTTACTGGTTCTGCAGTAATGCCAGCCTAGTTAGAAAACAATGGATGTGTCATCCAAACATTCCAGTAACTTAAATTAGTCTTATACTGGTTTTTATATTTCAGTCCAATACAGCAGTGTTCCCTCTTTTACATTTGCAATGCAAAAGTAACAGTCAAAATACACTGTCAATTTCAGTCAGTGCAAGGTATTAAAATTTTTGTTTATTTTTCTTTTAGACGACATGATTCAATAGTAGTTTTGTCTGGCACTGGCTACCAAAGAACTACAACAGGAGCAGAATACTTACTGCCAACTAAATATACACAAAAATACAAATCACAAAATCATGTTTATGCTATAGCTGCTCTTTGCAATAATTTATTATTTTTTATGGGTTGTTCTGAACTTAAGCCATTCTTAAATAGTACATGGAAAACCAGAACAAGACAAGCCACCTCTCAGGGAAAGGAAAAATTAGTGTAGTCAGGCGTTTTTCTTTCAAGAAAATCATTTAAAAGTCAGTATTATACAGTTTTTAAGAGGGTTGGAACAAAGACTCTTATGGTTACTTGCAAGTCACCATTCATCTCCCAAGATATTAAAAATACTCTCCCTTCCCTCTCCAGAAACTACCAAATAGGCACCCTCGGCAGAAGGGACATAAATATTAGGAGTCGTGCAAGATGAAAGAAAATACGGTACTTGCGAGAACTTGCTTCTTGCAGTCAGAGGTTATAATCCCTGGCTCCAACCTGCAGACTACAAAGATACGATGGTAGATTTATAGCTACAATGTTTGTAACTTTGTTGTTAATTTAGTGTTTAAGGTGCTGTGCAGCTTTTTGAGGGCTGTGGTAGGGTTCTGCTTACAGTGTCCAGTAGGTGATGTCTGGCTACTGTACACTATTTGTAAGAAGAATATTAAAAATGATGATGGATATGAGAGACTTTAATGTTACACAGTAAATAGAATACAGACTATTCTATGAACAACTGAAAATTTTTCTGAAGAAAACAGAGAATTGAAAACCTTCAAATTTGTATACTGGATTAAATCAACGCTTTTGTTAAAAAGAAAGTACTGCTGACAGATGTGCATCTGATGCCTACTTTTTTGGTGTGGAAAACTAAAG
The DNA here is from genome assembly GCF_023864345.2 of Schistocerca serialis cubense. Taxonomy (NCBI): domain Eukaryota; kingdom Metazoa; phylum Arthropoda; class Insecta; order Orthoptera; family Acrididae; genus Schistocerca; species Schistocerca serialis. Next base: position 709,294,362 of record NC_064639.1, read on the forward strand.
AATCTCTATCCATAATTTAAAAAGGACTGAAGAACAGAATATTTGAAAACAATCTACTCAAAGTTCAACAAAATTGTGTACTATGTGGGTGTAAGTGTGCCTGATACTGGGGGGTGGGGGAAGTGAAAGATGCTAAAAAGGAAATCAAACCCATTTTAGAAATTGTATTTGACAGACTGGAAGTTTCATACAATCTAAAAGCAACAAGAGTTCAGTTTCATCTCACAAAAATGTTGCTGCTAATATTTGTGTGACCTGTAACAATTTTGTACATACTACTTGAGAATGATCTTAGGCTGAGACTAGCCATGACTCAATAATAATTTAGGACAGTGCAGCTATCTCATAACCATAGGTATATATCCAGTATCTCAACAGTCATCTGGTGAAAAAATAGTCTTTCCATAAATACAGTGCGACTGTGGTGCCAAAGTGAAAACATTGGGTTCTCCTTCTCTCTAAACGCCCTCCCCTGCCCTCCCACACACATGTAAGTACTAAAAGCTTCATACCCTTTAAGAAAAATTAACTGGTCCCTCAAAAACAGCTAAGTGTACATAATTTTGGGCTCTGAATTGCACTTAGCAACACATCAGAGTAACAAAGTATATCATAACAATGTTTCTGAATATACATACATATAGCTACAGAGCACTAATTGCATACTGAGTATCAGTGTAGGAAACATCCATCAAAGTGCTTACTGCAGAACACTAACTGTTGGTATTATTTGCAAGAGGGCTGTCACCATTTAAATGCTGACTGTTTTCTGGAAGACACTTCACTATAGTTGGCTGTATCAGTTCCCACACCTCAGCCAGCTGCAAATGAAGACAATGATGCAGTCTTGATAAATATATCTTGGCACACTGACTAAATGCTGACGGCAAAAATAATAACTGTTAGAGAGAGAAATGAACTACACAGTAAGCAAATTTACAAATTTTACGAAATGTATATAGCCAACACAAGAAGCTGATCTAAAACTTTTAAATGACATGGTACTTTTTCAAATCTAGTCCACCATAGTATGATTCCTAATTATAATACTTTTTGAACAATACACTTTACTCTTAACACATTAATGTGTGATACGAAACACTGTTGGTAAGTAATCTACTAATACATTGTTAGTATGTAACTGAAACAAAGTTGTCACATCACCTGAAACATCAAACTGAGAAGCATAAGCAAATAAGAAGTAGTAGTAGTAGTAGTAGTAGTAGTAGTAGAAGAAGAAGAAGAAGAAGAAGATGAAGATGAAGAAGAGGAGGAGGAAGAGGAGGAGGAGGAGGAGGAGGAGCAGGAGCAGGAGCAGGGAAAGGAGAAAGGAGGAAATAATGACACACAGAGGTTTATTTACAAAGATGGCTAGACATTAACAGAACAGAGTAATAGGACTTTTGGAGTCAGTGTAAAATGAGGATTCAGTGATAATAAGGCAATTACAGCATCACTAAATATGACTGTAACTAAGAATACGAAGAAAGGTAGGAAGATCTTTTTGTTTAACACAGGTGACAAGAAACAGTTTCAGATTACCTGATAGTGAAAATTTCATCTCCAGCACTGGCAATGTTGGGCATCAGTGGGAATAATTCAAGAACACTGTACAATATACTCTAGACAGGTATGTGCCGAACAAAGTTACGAGGGATGGAAAAGACCAACTGTGGTTTAATAACCAGGTTAGAAAGCTGTTACAAAACCAAAGAGTTTCACTGCAGATTTAAATGTAGCTGAAGCCTCACAAACAAAAATTAAATAATGCCAAATGTAGCACAAGAATGGCCTTGTGTGAAGCATTCAATAAATTCAAAAGTAAAATTCTATCAACCAAATTGACAGAAAATCCTTGGAAGTTCCGGTCTCATGTTAAATGAGTAAATGGATCAAAGCCAGTTATCCAGATACTCTGTGGCCATAATAGCAATGAAATGGAGGATGAGACACAGAAGTTCAAAATGTTAAATGTCTTTCCAAAATTGTTTCGCTAAGGAAGACTGCACTGTAGTTCATCATTTAAATCATCACACGAATGTTACGTCAAAATGTGTCCATGGGATACAAAAACAAATGAACAGAGTAAAGGCTACTGAGCCTCATGGGATATCGACGGGATTCTACATAGAGTACTTGAACGACTTGATTCTACATAGAGTACTTGAAAGAACTTGCCCCTCTTCTAGAGCCGTATACCATAAGTCTCTGGAGGAGGCAAGTGTCCCTAATGATTAAAAATAGCACAAATCATTTCCATTTTCCAGAAGGGTAACTGAACAGTTGTGTCGAACTAAAGACCATTTCTCTGATGTTGGTCTGTTGTAGAATTTTGGAATATGTTTTATGCTTGCATATTGTGACATTTTTTTTTATAGGAATCAACATGGGTTCCAAAAACAATGATTGTGTGAAACCCAAATTGCTCTCTTTGCCCATGACACCCAGAAAATAGCAGATTTAGTCACAAAGGTAGTTCCATGTTCCCTGACTTGTGGAAGGCATTCGATACAGTTCTGCCCCACCACCTAATGGACAAAATACAAACATATGGAATATCAGAGCAACAGTGCGGCTGGATTGAACAGTTTCTTGCGAACAGATCATACCACTTTATTCTCAATGGAGAGAAGTCTTCAGGTGTAAAAGTAACTTGGTCATACGCCAAGGGAGTGTTATAGGACCATTATATATAAAAAACATATTGAATAGTGTCAGAATTTCCTTGAGGCTTTTTGTGGGTGATGCTTTTATATATAAAGACATTGCAACATTAGAAAATTGTATCAAAATGCAGGAAGACCTGCAGAGGATCAACATTTGGTGCAGGGAGTGGCAATTGACCCTCAACATCAAAAACTAAAAAATTGAATACATAAGCCGAAAGACGCTTTATTCTTATTTTCATAAAATATCAAGGAGTAAGCGTACAGACTGATTTGAAGTGGAATGACCACCTACAATTAATCAGGTGTAAGGCAGAAGCCAGACTAAGATTCATTGGAAGACTCCTCATGAATTGTAGTCAATCAACAAAGGAGGCATCTCACAACACATTCATTCAATCGATACTTTACTACTGCTCATCAGTCTGGGATCCATAATGGAAAGGAACGATAGAGAAAACAGAGAAGATTCAAAGAGGAGCAGCATTATTTGTTACAGGTTCATCTAGCAGCTGCAAAAGTTTCACTGAGATGCTCTGCCAACTCCATGGAAGATGCTGCAACAGAGGCATTTTGCATCATGTTGTGATGTACTGTCAATGTTCCAAGAGCATACATTCCTATAAGAATTAACCAATAGATTGTTTCCTCTTACAAATATCTTGCAAAAAGTCGTGAGGATAAAATCAGAGGGATTTGTGCTCACATGGAGGCTTGCCTGCAGTCATTCTTCCTGTCAACCATTCGTGACTAGAACAGGAAAAAGGGGAAGCAACACTGGTCCACAAAGTAACCTCTTCCAGACACAGTGCACTGGTGAAATACAAGTGTTGACACGGAAAAAATGTTCAGAAAACAACCAACAATGCATTACAGCCAAACATGAAAATTCCTCCCAATATCAACAACACAAAATTTGTGCAGTACTCATGAACAAACTGCATGGAAAAAAAATATAAACTCAAATACAAACACAGAGTAGAGAAAAAACACCAGTTATAGACAGAGTAATCACTTAACTGTGACCAGTAAATCTGGCCACACAGTAGCAATGTCCTGTTTATGATAAATCATCAAACAACAAAATAGCACATAGTAATAAGATTACTAAACAGTTTCTCATTTTGCCTGTAGTTTCTGTTCACAGTGGATGTTTCAACTGAAAATCCCAACTCATGTGATACATGTTCTGTAACAGAGTTTTCACTGGCAAAAAATCACAAAGCTGTTGATATTCAATGCAAAATTTGTTTTATATATGTACCAAATACACTGAATCAAGGTGATGTGGTTCAATGGTATCATCTGCATGCGACTGGAAAGACACATTTATGATGACAGAAGTGGCCACCTATTTGCAGTCAGCAACGATCCAATATGGGAAACTCACAAAAAATGCACGAAAACTGTTGCTTTACAACATATCAACTGTAGGATAATTTTCTGAAAATTTACTGCAGTGTTTCACATGAGATCATGATGAAACAGAGAAATCCAAGTTCAGGACTCCCTCTTTTCCGAGTACCACAAAACTCAGCAGATGCTAATTTTTGGACTTACTTTTTCATTAAATTGCACGAGAAAATTTCTACTGAACAAGATCATGACGGCATTAGTGGTGACAAAACAGCATTAAAAAAGAAAAAAAGGGTGCATGATAAGCTCTGTCTACCATCAAAGTCTAAAATATTAAATGTCTTTCCAAAATTGTTTCGCTAAGGAAGACTGCACTGTAGTTCATCATTTAAATCATCACACGAATGTTACATCAAAACGTGTCCATGGGATACAAAAACAAATGAACAGAGTAAAGGCTACTGAGCCTCATGGGATATCGACTTGATTCTACATAGAGTACTTGAAAGAACTTGCCCCTCTTCTAGAGCCGTATACCATAAGTCGATTGAGGTTCGCCGATGACATTGTAATTCTGTCAGAGACAGCAAAGGACTTGGAAGAGCAGTTGAATGGAATGGACAGTGTCTTGAAAGGAGGATATAAGATGGACATCAACAAAAGCAAAACGAGGATAATGGAATGTAGTCGAATTAAGTCGGGTGATGCTGAGGGAATTAGATTAGGAAATGAGACACTTAAAGTAGTAAAGGAGTTTTGCTATCTGGGGAGCAAAATAACTGATGATGGTCGAAGTAGAGAGGATATAAAATGTAGACTGGCAATGGCAAGGAAAGCGTTTCTGAAGAAGAGAAATTTGTTAACATCGAGTATAGATTTAAGTGTCAGGAAGTCATTTCTGAAAGTATTTGTATGGAGTGTAGCCATGTATGGAAGTGAAACATGGACGATAAATAGTTTGGACAAGAAGAGAATAGAAGCTTTCGAAATGTGGTGTTACAGAAGAATGGATGGGTAGATCACATAACTAATGAGGAAGTACTGAATAGGATTGGGGAGAAGAGAAGTTTGTGGCACAACTTGCCCAGAAGAAGGGATCGGTTGGTAGGACATGTTCTGAGGCATCAAGGGATCACCAATTTAGTATTGGAGGACAGCGTGGAGGGTAAAAATCGTAGAGGGAGACCAAGAGATGAATACACTAAGCAGATTCAGAAGGATGCAGGTTGCAGTAGGTACTGGGAGATGAAGAGGCTTACACAGGATAGAGTAGCATGGAGAGCTGCATCAAACCAGTCTCAGGACTGAAGATCACAACAACAACAACCATCAAAGTTATAGCCGTCATTTTTGGGACGCTCAACGCATCCTCCTTATGGATTTAATTGGAGGACAATCAATTACACAGCTTTCTTAAAACTTGGAAGAGTCATTCAAAACAATGACTGCAGTCTCTTGATTACCAGCGTCATGCTTTTCCATGAAAATGTTTGCTCTCACCATCCCCACCACTCACCTACCCCATTAAATCAATTTGTTGAGGGTCTCAGATCACAAACAGCATGTAACAGCAAACTTTAAAATATAGACAACTGAAAGTATGCATACTTCAAAAATTAACTGCAAACAGCTGCTGTGTGTTTCCCTTTGCTGTAACTCACCCACTTTTTCTCTCTTCTGTGGTTTTAAAATTTTCAAATTTATGACCTGACAAACTACAGTAAACTGACAAAATGAACCAATTATGATTGTAGAACTGTTGCCTATGAGTAGATATATTCTCTGTAACTATATGGGTTCGGGTTTAATTTTTCACAAATTTTTAAAACAAATATAATAATAATTTCTCCAGTACTCATCTATTGCAGCATATTTTTATACTGAAATGTAATATAAATTCAGAATTACAACTTACCTGCTCGAACTGAACTGTCCATCTGAATGTTGCAGGATAAAAGATTTAGATGCATAATTATAACTTTGAGAAATAAATGACAATATGTAAGACAGTAATAAAAGTATTTTTGCAATTCTTGTACATTCCAAATATAAACAGCTGACTTTTTAATAATGAAGTAAAAATGGTAATTTAAAGATTTTACACAATGAACATACTCTTTTACTTCAAATGAGAGATACCTATGACAAAATTAACATGCGGCAGGCCATAAATGTGTTTTCAGATGCATTGTTTAAGCGGGAAAAAATACCAGGCATTACAAAATGAATGTCATGGTCTTAAGGCTTTGTAGCATTTATTACGTCAAACTTACAATTATAAATAATACGTCAAATGAAAGAACAACTCAAAATAATTTTTCTTGCTAGTGTTTAACATGAGCACCCCTCATCGCACAGCACACATTGAGTCAATAGGTGAGATCTTCCCAATAAGTGATCAGTGGGCAATTGCTGCTTCAGTCCTGCTTCTTAAGTTGGGTAGATCAGCTTGGGCATGTACACGATCCTTTATGAAACCCCACAGGTAAAAATCACATGACATCGGATCAGCTGAACATGGAGACCATGCGAAACATGCTCTTATCTGGACCCTTGCAGCCAATCCAGCAGTTGGGTGCAATGTCGTGTTGTGTACCATTTCGCTGCCAAATAAAATTCTGTGATTCATTCTTCCAATTTAGGAAAGAGCCATAGTTCTATGACATCAAGATGAGAAACACCAGTTACAGTTCTTTATCAAGAAAGAAAGACCCATAAACTTTCTGCTGGGATATGGCACAAAAAAACATTCAATTTAGGGGAGTTTCACTGCAACTGTACCATCTTGTGGTGATTTGTTGATCTCTGTCTTGCAACAATATTTCACTTACAAAGATGGCACATAAACCATAGCCTGTAGGCTTTAGAGTTTGCAAAAGGTATACAATCAAAACTATCTGAATTGCTCTTTCATTTGATGTATTATTTATAATTACAAGTTGAATTTAATTAAGTGGTACAAAGCCTTAAACTCCAATATTCATTTTGAAAGACTCAGTATTTATATATCGTTCTTTCAACACAGATTATGTTTCCACTGATATTTCAAACTTTGAGTAAATATAATGATTATTAAATAAGATTAAGAATATTATATGCACAACAGAAAAAGTGAAATGAAACATCATTTCATCTGACTTTAATTTACACCCAGTAAATTCCTTAAACAACAGCTGTGTATTTTACCTAGAAAAACATGCAGCTGATTTTAGTCCGAATATAGCACAGCTTTTGATATACGAGGGCGGTTCAGAAAGTAACCTCCGATTGGTCACAGTGCGGGTTGTGGGGGGAGTAGCGACGCCATCTGTGCATTCACGCACTCAACAGGTCAGTCGGCATCAAGCCGTGGTCGAGTGAACGTCGTACCTGCACTAGTTTAGTTTTTGTGGCAGTTTGAAATGTGTGCTGCAATAGAAAACCCCGCCAAATGTTGAAGTGCGTGCTGTCATAAGGTTTTTTACAGCCAAAGGATATTCTGCTGCAGCTGTTCATCGTGAGCTTTGTGCCGTGTACGGACCAAGAGTTATGAGTGAAGGAGTTGTCTGTGAATGGGTACGTTTATTTAAAAGTGGACGAGAAAACGTTCATGATGAAGAGAGGAGTGGTAGACCATCATTGGTGACTGACAAACTCGTTCAGACAGTTGATGCAAAAGTTCGTGAAAATCGACGTTTCTCAATGTCGGAGTTGTCTACTGGTTTTCCACAGATTTCTAAGACTCTCTTGTACGAGATAGTGACAGCAAGATTGGGTTACCATAAGTTCTGTGCATGATGGGTGCCCAAAATTCTTACCGACCACCACAAAACTCAAAGAATGGCCTCTGCATTAGACTTTCTGTCACGTTATGAGGACGAAGGAGAACCATTGTTAAACAGAATCGTGACCGGTGACGAAACCTGGATTAAGTACGTGAACCCTGAGACAAAAGAACAATCAAAGATGTGGGCACATTCAAATTCGCCTACCAAACCAAGAAAAGCCTCACAAGATTTTTCTGCCAGAAAACTGATGGCAATGGTGTTTTGGGATGCCAAAGGGGTGTTGTTGGTTGAATTCATGGAACGTGGTACGACCATTAATCAGGACGTGTACTGTGAAACAATAATAAAGTTACGACGGGCGATACAGAACAAACGCCGTGGTATGCTGACTTCCGGTATCGTTATTTGGCACGATAACGCCCGTCCTCACTCTGCTCGCAGAACAACGGCCCGGCCCTTCTTGAGTCCTTCAAGTGGGACGTTATCAACCATCCACCTTACAGCCCAGACCTGGCACCAAGTGATTATCACCTCTTCATGCATTTGAAGAAATGGCTCGGGTCACAGCGGTTTGATGACGACGAAGAGCTCAAAGATGCGGTCACAGGCTGGTTCCAGGCACAAGCGGGTGATTTTTATGCAGAAGGAATTTCAAAGCTTGTGAAGAGATACGATATGTGCCTCAATCGCTATGGAGACTATGTAGAAAAATAGCGCAAAGATGTAGTTGTAAGATGTATATATTAAAATATTTTTATTTAACTTGGTGTATTTTTTTAAATCAACCGGAGGTTACTTTCTGAACGGCCCTTGTAGCATAGCTAGTCAGAAATGTAACTGTTTTGGAGTCCCAGGTGAAAGGGCTGAAGAGCACTGACACGACTTCCCATATGGAAATCTTGAAAGGTTACTCCAAATTGGGTTAAGACATGCTTATCTAAACATTGAAATAGTTATAATAAAGGGAAACATTCCACGTAGGAAAAAACATTGAAATAGTTATGAAGATATTTAACAAGAAAGTGAATGCAGCTTTCTGTCAATGTCGTTCCAGAGAAATGAGGATGATAAAAAACTACTACTTAAGGTCAAGCATGGCTGAAAGCAGAAACTCAAAATTAGCTATCTTGACAGTACAATACAGCACAGTTCAATGACACAATAAATGAGTTTCTTTCACTCAAAGCATGTAAATGTAAAGTATAACTACAATAAAAATATAATTCATGGAAGGGATGTTTTCTCAAGTAAGATACTTTTATTTTTGATTAATTATTCACTCACTATTAATAGTTTACAAGGAACACACAAAATCTGTTCTTTATTGTCCTTCATACTAAAGCCAATGAATAGCTGCTACATACAATAAGACAGATTTATTTACTTTAATTATTATTCTTTTTACAAATTTTACCCAATTTTTAATTTTTTACTACACATACACTGGAAATAAAAACATAAATGTATGGTTATATCCCAGGTAATTATCAAGGAAGAGGATGCATTTTCTGTATTACAGCTCTGAAAAGAAATAATATGTTACAGTCCCATGTTTGGTGACTAAGATGCATGAATAGTGTCAGACTAACCTCTGAATGGCCACGAATCTGGACAGATACAAGTGTGCTCAGAACACAGGCAAGTATTTCAATATGTGCATGGACTAGTTGGGTCTCCATATGTAGACAATGAAGAGAGAAAGCATTGCGTAACTCCACATTAGCTATTACTGATTCCTGTTCCATCATACGAGCTTCCAGTTGCTCCACACTCTCTGCCTGCATAACATAAAAAGGACACCAATTCTAACCTCAGTTTGATTCTCACATTTGAAGCTTTTATACCTTCTGACAAATGAAAACTGAATTTTCTTTTTAATTCATTATAGCAACACATTGCTTGACATCCTCTAAGAATTTCAAACAACAAATACTGCAGTTTTGCAACTGTAAACCAAAAGCAAAAGACTATCCACAAAACTGACTTTCTTTTCTTTTTTTTATTAAGACTTCATTGGTTATCAACTCACCATGTTAAAGGAAACAGTATAATAAATTTGCTCACTACCACCTTCCACCATAATGTTTATTGCCTTGTGTGCTATGAGGATACTGATTAAGTTAATTCTATGACCCCTAAGGACATGGCAGTTGTGTGGGTGCCAAACTAAATGGTCATGAAATATTCTGTTCCACTGTCAGAGGGACGTTTCTTTTCATTCACAGTAAACTGACAAGGATTTGTGACTGATGAATTACAGAAGTAAAGTAATATCACTCTAAAGTGAAACTTTCTGAGGTTTTGCTAGAATGATTCACATTGAAAGGCTACACATGTTCGGAACAGCATAATTGAGAAATATGTATATATAATTATGTGCGCTGCAAAGTTTATTAAACTTGGATGGAGGCTTCAGTATAAAGACTTAAGACCTAATACTCAGTTTGTTAATACCTAGTCACCTGAAACATCGCAGTCTAGATCACACAGCAAACAGTTTATGTAACTGCTGTCAGGATGCAAAGAATTCAGCAGGTAACTGGTCAGTAACCATTGGACTGATGTAAATAGCAGTGTGCAATAAGGCAAAGCCTGGATGGAATCAGAACACATGGAAACATGTTTAGGACTTTCATACAAAGTGCACAATGAAGATTTAGGGTGGTTATAATTAAACTTTCCCTATTTAACACTTTATAACACAGAAACTAATTACCGTATGAGTACCAAACTTGACATCATTAATATTCAGAGTATGGGGTCCATGATTTCCATGTGTGACAGCACCACCATCCAGTTCCAACTATGGCTACCAGGTATCATGATCATTCATAGTCTCAGATCAGTCACAGCTAGACCAGTCGCAGTGCATTTGTTGACACGTCAGCATGAGCTTGGATAAAAGGAACAGAGCATTATTGGTGAAGCTCTATTATCAAAACAACAGTAATGCTGCAGCTGCACTTCCAGAATATCACCGGCTGAAAGGATTACGGAAGGGTCCTCTTCTCCACCTGCTGTTTTGAATATGATGAAGCGCAAATCAACTGGAGAACTGGGCAATTCCTCTGGGAAGAGGCTGATGACTGACTGGTTGCATCACAGGTGGTTGATGAAATCGCTGTTGCTATGGCAGACAACACTGCGCACAATTCCCGATTGTCAGGCAGGGCATGTACTGTGTCACGACAGTTGAAAAGCCTGTGGTCCAATGTACAGAAGGTATTTTGAACCATTCTCAAATGGTATTCATACAAGATCCATATCATACAGCAGCTTGCAGCACAGGATGCGCAATGACATGATGACTTCAGTCTCCACTTTCTTGCAAGGATTGAAGTCGACAAGGACTGGCCATGGATCATCCTATCTCTGATGGGTGAGGTGAACACACAGAATTGCCAAGTGTGGGGACCTGCACCACCTGCAGTCACTGTGTATCAAGTTCCTTTGTATGGTGAACATGTCACCGTATGCTGTGGCTTCAGAGCTGTGTTCGTCATTGGCCATTCTTTTTTGAACAGGTTGGCACTCAAGGACCAAAGACATGCAGTGTGACTGGAGATCATTACAGTGATATGCTTCATCAGCAAGTCATATCCACCCTACAGGAGAAAGACACATTGATCTCTACAGTTTTCCTGCAAGATGGAGCCCACTGTACATCACTCATGAAGTTCTTCTGCTTCTCTGAAACACATTTGGTTATGTGGCTACCTGAAGGACAGGGTTTGCCAGGGGAACATTCACACGTGCTGATCTGAAGTGCAGCATATCAACATATCAAGAGAGGTAGCCAGCATACCTATGGACATGTTTTGTTCTGTTGTGCAGAATGCAATCCTGCACTTTTAGGCTTCTGGACACTGATACACTGATGGGTGCCATATTGAGCCCCTTCTGTAGCAGTAATGGTACCGGTATGTATTGGCATGATGTACCACAGCAGCACATTAAGTGTTTCAATTGAATTGCTTCTGTTTAATTACTCTTCCACATGTCCTTGGCATTAATGCTACCAAGTTTGGTGCATATATGGAAATTATTTTCCGTGTTATAATATGTTAAATAGGGAATGTTTAATAATAACCATCTGGTAAATAGACAATTCATAGTACCATATCTGCTTCAACTGTTCCATTTCAGTGTATTGCAAGTATTATAACTTACACAACTCTGGACAAATTGCAAATACACTAATCCTAGCTTTGTGAGCTGTATTTATCTGAATACACATGACACAGGACAACGATGCACTCTATAGTGAAAGTGAGTTCTTTAAATTCTCCCATTAGATTTCTGTGATACATGTGACGCCTTGGACAGAACATAGAGTAATTATGATTTTTTTCTTTTTTTACACTCTCTTATTCCAAACATTAACTATTCCAGTTTCTTCCCCAGTATGCCATGAAACTATCACGTACTGCTTTACAAATGAAATGTAGTCTGTCAGTGGCTTTAAACCTGTCAAAATCTGGTTTTATCCTCTTTTGCACATCCAGGCATTGCTACCACTATGTACTTTGTAGAGTATATCCAGTTAATGTGGTCTCTTTAGTGGAATGAAAAAATTTTACATTTCTAAACTCCCAGAAAAATCCAATTTATTGCAAATTTAATGAGACCTATCACTTGGGTAACAGAAGAAATATTGAATTTAACTGATGAAAGGAGAAATATAAAAAGGCAGTAAATGAAGCAGGCATAAAGGAATACAAACGTCTCAAAAATGAGATCGACAGGAAGTGCAAAATGGCTAACCAGGGATGGCTAGAGGACAAATGTAAGGATGTAGAGGCTTATTTCACTAGGGGTAAGATAGATACTGCCTACAGGAAAATTAAAGAGACATTTGGAGAAAAGAGAACCACTTGTATGAGTATCAAGAGCTCAGATGGAAACCCAGTTCTAAGCAAAGAAGGGAAAGCAGAAAGGTGGAAGGAGTATATAGAGGGTCTATACAAGGGTGATGTTCTTGAGGACAATATTATGGAAATGGAAGAGGATGTAGATAAAGATGAAATGGGAGATACGATACTGCGTGAAGAATTTGGCAGAGCACTGAAAGACCTGAGTCAAAACAAGGTCTCGGGAGTAGACAACATTCCATTAGAACTACTGACAGTCTTGGGAGAGCCAGTCCTGACAAAACTCAACCATCTGGTGAGCAAGATATAGGAGACAGGCGAAATACCCTCAGACTTCAAGAAGAATATAACAATTCCAATCCCAAAGAAATCAGGTGTTGACAGATGTGAAAATTACCGAACTATCAGTTTAATAAGTCACGGCTGCAAAATACTAACGCAAATTCTTTACAGACGAATGGAAAAACTAGTAGAAGCCGACCTTGGGGAAGATCAGTTTGGATTCCGTAGAAATATTGGAACACGTGAGGCAATACTGACCCTACGACTTACCTTAGAAGCTAGATTAAGAAAAGGCAAACCTACGTTCCTAGCATTTGTAGACTTAGAGAAAGTTTTCAACAATGTTGACTGGAATACTCTCTTTCACATTCTGAGGGTGGCAAGGGTAAAATACAGGGAGTGAAAAGCTATTTACAATTTGTACAGAAACCAAATGGCAGATGTAAGAGTGGAGGGGCATGAATGGGAAGCAGTGGTTGGGAAGGGAGTGAGACAGGGTTGTAGCCTCTCCCCGGTGTTATTCAATCTATATAATGAGCAAGCAGTAAAGAAAACAAAAGAAAAATTCAGAGTAGGTATTAAAATCCATGGAGAAGAAATAAAAACTTCATTGCCGATGACATTGTAATTCTGTCAGAGACAGCAAAGGACTTGGAAGAGCAGTTGAACGGAATGGACAGTGTCTTGAAAGGAGGATATAAGATGAACATCAACAAAAGCAAAACAAGGATAATGGAATGTAGTGAAATTAAGTCAGGTGATGCTGAGGAAATTGTATCAGGAAATGAGTCAGTTAAAGTAGTAAAAGAGTATTGCTATTTGGGGAGCAAAATAACTGATGACGGTCGAAGTAGAGAGGGTATAAAATGTAGACTGGCAATGGCAAGGAAATCGTTTCTGAAGAAGAGAAATTTGTTAACATCGAGTATAGATTTAAGTGTCAGGAAGTCGTTTCTGAAAGTATTTGTATGGAGTGTAGCCATGTATGGAAGTGAAACGTGGACGATAAATAGTTTGGACAAGAAGAGAATAGAAGCTTTCGAAATGTGGTGCTACAGAAGAATGCTGAAGATTAAATGGGTAGATCACATAACTAATGAGGAGGTATTGAATAGAATTGGGGAGAAGAGCAGTTTGTGGCACAACTTGACTAGAATAAGGGATCGGTTGGTAGGACATGTTCTGAGGCATCATGGGATAACCAGTTTAGCTTTGGAGGGCAGCGTGGAGGGTAAAAATCGTAGAGATAGACGAAGAGATGAATACACTAAGCAGATTCAGAAGGATGCAGGTTGCAGTAGGTACTGGGAAATGAAGAAACTTGCACAGGATAGAGTAGTATGGAGAGCTGCATCAAACCAGTCTTAGGACTGAAGACCACAACAACAACAACAACAACAACAACACCGACGCTTTAGATAACACATTGCTTCTTATTGATATGATGGTACCACTATTAAAAAGAGAAGACATAGCATCAACTATACAATTGGTTTCCAGAGTGTAACTAGGTATGGTTCTAGTGGATGTAGTACACTCGTGCCTTCGTCCAATTTTTCAACTGTCTTATACAGCCATTTACAAGGGGACCTAGGGTTTAACATAGACTCCAAACCAAAGTCCAACACACATGCAAATAATTGGTGAAGGTGAAACAAGTAATAAAAAGCAGAAAAAAATCTAAAACCGACTGAGAACTGAAAAATAGTTCTTTTGATTTGTATTCTGACACTTATCCTCAGAGCCATATCCTAATAAAATATGCCAAGATATTACACATTAACACAAACTATAGTAGTCCTATAAATTCTCATTCTTCTTCTTCTTCTTCTTCTTCTTCCTCCTCCTCCTCCTCCTCCTCCTGGCTCTACAGCCCTCGACAGGCCCTGGCCTACTCTAGGACATCACTCTATTTGTCCCTGTCCAGTGTCTTGTGTCTCCCTCCTTTGACATCAATAATATTTAGGTCATCTTGTACGTCATCCAAGTATTGAAGTCTGATTCTTCATCCCACTGGATTTTGTAGCAGTGCTATTTTTGTTGGGTTTGCATGTTCTGCTGAGTCACTGTCTATGGTTCCTGAGCCATATGTTAATATTTGATATGTTAAGTTTATTGCATCTGAGATTTTGTTCTCCTGGACAGATTTCTGGACTTAAGTTGTGGAGCCAGCCAATAATGGCACGTATTAGTTAAGTAGATGTGTTGCTTTATTGTACTTCCTTTTTGTAAATTACTTTATATTAATTCAAAATAGCTGTTGCACTTGTGTGATTAAATGATGACGGGATTTCCATGGTACAAAAGTTCTCCTTCCAGATCTCTTAGCAGAGACTACTCTGCACTTCATCATCAGGAGAAACAAAACTGGCGTTCTACGGATCAGAGCATGGAATGTCAGATGCCTTAATTGGGTAGGTAGGTTAGAAAATTTAAAATGGGAAATGGATAGGTTACAGTTGGATGTAGTGGCATTAATGAAATTTGGTGGCAGGAGGTACACAAGTTCTGGTCAGATGAATACAAGCTTATAAATACAATATCAATTTAGGGTAATGCAGGAGTAGGTTTAATAATGAGTAAGAAAATACGAATGCAAGTAAGCTACTATTAACATTATATTGAATGCATTATCATAGTCAAGACAGACACTAAAACTAGTACACGTTTATACGCCAACTATTTCCGCAGATGAAGAGAGCAACTGAAGTTATGTCTGATGAGCTAACGGATATTATTCATGTAATTAAGGGAGATGAAAATTTAATTGTGCTGGGGGATGAATTCAATAGTTGGAAAATGAAGAGCAAAATAAGTACAGCATTTGTTGCATAGCTGTACATCAATCATATAGCAATTACGAGCAACGTGGGATTCCTGCTTTCATCTTGGGATATGAAAAAGTATCACATTTCATCAACTTGAAGTGTCAACTTCATTTTGCAATTTCTTGGGACGTAATTGATGTATTGTGATGCAAAAAACACCATTCTTTTCTTGATTTTTCATGTTATTGATTGTGTAACAAATAATATGAGGTGCCCATTTAAAAAAAAATGTAAGTTTGTGCTGAAAAAAATGTTTGCTTAAGTATTAGAATGTATCTCAGTACTTACTTTCATGAGCCCCAGCTCTAAATTCACACATGTTAAAGCCGTTCTTCAATATCTATTATTTTCCCACAGATATTTGCGTTAAAACATTTAACCGAATATACCAGATGGCATTCCAGTAGGTATATTAAAAAAATATGAGTGTTGAAATGCAATGTTGTGTCAAAATTGCAAAGCAATCTGTGAAGAACTTTTGGAGATTTGAGATTTTGAAGAAACAAAAATCTGTGTTTGTACTTACATAGAAACTGTAAATCTTCCTAACTGCAAAACTCTCAAGTTTCTAACTTAGAGCTTTGAAATTTTGACACAATGTTGCAATGGGATATTTGTGTTTTTTTTCTTTTTTTTTTTAAATCTCAAAAATTTCCAGTTCTTTTTAAGAAATAGGTACCAAAAAACTGCTGTCTTAGAGTGCAACATTGTGTCAAAATTTCAAAGCAATCAATTAAGAACTTTCAGAGCTACACGATTTTGCAAGTAAACATTTACCCTTTTATTTGTATAGCTGAACTGTAGTTTAAAAGTGAAGAAATTGCACGGAAGGTAGGAAATAAGGATATAGGACCTAATATGTTGAAATAATGAGAGGCTGTTGAGAGTTCCAGAGGGAATAAGGATTTAAATGCATAATTCACTACGGGAAACACAGATGCCAACTACAGGAAAAATCAAAGAGGTTTTTCAGGAAAACAAGAGCAGCTGTATGAATATAAAGAGCTCAGATGGAAAACCTGTCCTAAGCAAAGAAGGGAAAACAGAAAGGTGGCCTGAGTATACAGACAGTCTACATAAGGGAGATGAACTTGAAAGTAATATTATTGAAACAAAAGAGGATGTAGATGAGATGGGAGATATGATACTGCATGAAGAACTTGACAGTGCGCTGGAAGACTTAAAGTGAAAACGATGCCCTCGAGTAGCCACTCACCCTACTGTGAGGGCGGATCCACCATGTTGGGTGCACTAGAAGTGGCTAAGAAGAACATTGTATAGCAATGCACCTTTCTTGTTATATTCAGCACAATCAAGGAAAATCTTTTTGGCTTAGACACCATTTCCACTTCTGATTTCCCAATCGATGGTTCCGTGTACCTCACCTCTGACCCAGTACCTTTTAAGAAGCAAGAAGACATTCGTAATGAATGCCTAACTTGCAGAGCTGCTCCTCATCCCCATAATAGGGAAGAATTGTGGTAATCCACTGGGCTAACATTTTTTGATGCGCATTGCAAACCGTCATTGCCACTGTCTCTACTGCCAGCTGCAGTTACAGCCAGTCTGCTCTCCACCCTTGCAAACATACGATGGCCAACACAAGCGGCTAAGAGACTCAGTGTGGCATACCACAAAGGCTCGCTGATTCTCCAGAATGTTCATCACAGGGTTCAACTGGCAAAGAGCAGCACTGCTGTTGTGCCCGCCACAATCTGCCACACATTACGCCTGTGCCAGTGCAAATCTAGTATCACCACTGCCAAGGGGAACTATGGCTGTCTACTTCTACCAATGTCAAGAACTGCTCAAACACATCTTTGTTCAAGTGTCTTTGTATACGAATTTACTCATGCTGCTGCTCTGGATTACTCCATCAGTTTTGCTCTTGGGGACTGTTTATTATGCCTGTGAAAGTTTTTACCATACTTTATGCTGTGAAATATACCCATTCACTACCATGTCATACTTTTATTATGTATTTCAATGACTGCTTCACAGCCGGTGCCATATGGATCCTTTCCTAAGTCCCCGTAACCCTCCTGGCCTCAACCTTCGCGAGTCACTGTCCTCACCCATCCAGCCCCTTCCCTCTTCCTGTTCCAACACTACATAGCCAGCCATCATTCCACCACCAGTTTTTTTTATTTCTCGCCTTTTCTGCTACTCCCCCCCCCCCCCCCCCTTCCCCACATCTCCCGTGCCCTCCATCTAACCTGCAGTACCTCACTGTTTGCCAGTACCTCACTGTTTTCCCCCCCTCTCTGCCCCGGCCTCCTCCTTAACCCCACTCAGTTGCCACTCCCATCATGCACTGGTGCTGCTGCTCGCAGTGTGGTTCCAGTTGCCTGAGAGCGCAGTCGTTTGTGAGAGCTGCATTTGCTTAACAGAGAGAGAGAGAGAGAGAGAGAGAGAGAGTGTGTGTGTGTGTGTGTGTGTGTGTGTGTGTGTGTGTGTGTGTGTTTTGTTGACAAAGGCAATGGCTGAAAGCTTTAATTGTGAAAGTCTTTTTACTGTGCCTATCTGCAACCCAGCATCTCCACTATATGGTGAGTGGCAACTTCCCTTCTCATAATATTGAGAATACTTTTGGGTTTGTTCATTATTTTCCAACCTACACAAGATGCACTCACAGCTCCTTGATGTTAATCTCGGTCTTTCAGTCGTTCTCCCTCTCTCAACATTTCACATTACTCTGAGGACTTTCTTCATATCCTTTTATGACATCATTGTGTCGTCCTGTCTCTCACACTTTGATCTTCTTTTATTATACCAATTCCTAAACTACAAAACTTAATTTTTATTCAATTATGCAAAACTAGGGAGCACATTTAAACTTATGTAATACCTATTTTCTCCTTTTGCTCCCATCATTTCTTGGTCTGTCCATTATATTTCTTCTTCCAACTTTATGCGTATCCTGCAACTCATTGAGAAACCTCCATAGCAATTTTTGTTGTTCTTAAGTTTGGCTGAGAACTTATCTATCTTCAAAGATTCCTTCAGATAAGACAATTTCCTTTAGGTTTTTGTGCATTTCTGCATCTACTGTTACAGTTCTACAGCTGAATTCAGGATTTGTTTTGTGAGGTTGTTATACATTCTCCAGAGGGGAGTATGGATTTGTGGGTGATGCTTCCTGGCTCTTTCTGTAATTCCCCCATCCCCCACCCCCACCCTTCTGTTTCTACTTCTCCAATTCCAATTTCATAACTGGTCCAAACACTAACATAAGAATTTTTCCTTCTTATTTTTTAATAATTTTTATTTGACATATGTTAAGTTTTTCTACTTTTAGAACTGTGTTATAAGGTCCAAGTTTTGCTTTCTTCGAAAGATTTTTTATCATATCTGTTCCATGTGAGTCACAATTTTGCAATTCTTCTTTTGTTAGTTTCCAGATTTAGCCCTGGCAGAGCAATGTCTCAATCAGATATCTGAATTTGTCCATTTCAGAGATTTTCCTGAATTTGTTGATTAAAGGAGGATTGCTGAATTCAAACTGATTTCTTCCACGTAATGCAATTTCTCATCTGAAATTCGTTGCCCAGTTTTAGCTGCTGTTTCATGTAATGTCCCTACAGACTGAATTGTTTCTTGTGTATTGCTAGAGAGAACAACCAAACAATAGCAGTGAATACTAGGAAACTAAGATGAAGCATTAACAACTTGCTTTTACAAACATGCTCTTTTTT
The DNA here is from genome assembly GCF_023864345.2 of Schistocerca serialis cubense. Lineage (NCBI taxonomy): Eukaryota > Metazoa > Arthropoda > Insecta > Orthoptera > Acrididae > Schistocerca > Schistocerca serialis. Next base: position 709,313,827 of record NC_064639.1, read on the forward strand.
TAATCTAAGTACAGTTTTGCATCACATTATTTTTACCTCTTTTTCATTTCATGCTTTACTTGTGTGACTTTATTTCTTACTAAACACAAACATATCGGGATTTCTACCTACATTATTTCAGCTTAAATAAATACCTCCCCACAATCAGTTCAACACAAACTCTTTTTGTCCTGGTCACTAAATTATCTAACGAGTCAGAACATTGTTTTGTGTATCCTACATCTTGGCTTTTCCTTTCTTTTGCTCCTTTCTTTTTCGATATCATTTAGTGTATACTCATTTGAAGCTGGCTCCAGAAGACATAGAAAACTTGCCCATCAAATTTTCCATATACATGTCTCTCAACTCTGTCTTATCATATCAGCATGTGTATGTTTGTGCAGTTACAAAGGCAGTCAACATATATTTATGAAAAGGAGGCTTCATTTGATCATTGAATCAAATATTTTAAGGTTATCAGAACAATATAATGAAAAGGATAGTTACTTCAAATGGTTCAAATGGCTCTGAGCACTATGGGACTTAACTGCTGTGATCATCAGTCCCCTAGAACTTAGAACTACTTAAACCTAACTAACCTAAGGACATCACACACACCCATGCCCGAGGCAGGATTCAAACCTGCAACCGTAGTGGTCACGCGATTCCAGACTGTAGTGTCTAGAACCGCTCGGCCACCTCGGCCGGCAGATAGTTACTACTCACCACATAGTGGATATGCCGAGTTGTAGAAAGGCACAACAAAAAGATTGTCAGAAAGTTAGCTTTCGGCCAACAAGACCTTTGTCAAAAATAGACAACTTACGCACATGCACATACTCACCCAAATCCAAATTCACATGAACACAGTCTCTGGCACCTGAAATATGGCTCCAGCTGCCAGAGACTGTGGTCATGTGTGTGCGAGTTGCGTTTGTGTGAGTGTGTATGTATGTTGTCTATTTTTGACAAAGGCCTTGTCGGCTGAAAGCTAACTTTTTGATACTCTTTTAGTTGTGCCTTTCTGTGACTCAGCATCTCCATTATGTGGTGACTACCAATTATCCTTTTCATTATATTGTTACATTGCATCCTGGATTTTGTTTAAGATCAGCATAGTTCAAGAACACAGTAATTCTTAAGATTACTTACATCAGTGCCTTTAATGACACCTTGCATTTGCCTTTTCTTGAGTGCAAGCATTTTTGCCAGTGCCTTTGCATGATCTTGCGCAACACCACGTTCATGGCGGTCACATAGCTCACGATGAGATATCAGTACATCAAGCAGTAGGTTCAACTTCTCACAGACTTCTTCCTCTTCCCTGACAGCCTGCCGCAGAGCTTTGCTTGATAGTAGTCCAAACTCTCTGTGAGAAAAAAAATCCATTTAGTTAACAAGAATAAGAAGTTGAAAGAATGGAATAGGTATTAAATACTTCTTACTATATGAAATGAGGACACATGTTGGGTAGATGGGAGAATGGATTACAGTGAATCTACATTTATCTAAAAATAAAAATCTTTTCTTTGTTCGGTGTGTACAACATCAAAATTGTGTGTTAAACAGCAATTTGAACCTTGCAGTGCATTAAAAATTGCAGCATCCAAGTGCACCTCTTGGATCATTTCAAAGCCTCATTGTGTTCATCGAATTTGGAATGTGTAACGACAGTGAATTCCTCATAATTTCACAATTTTTTCTTATTGTAAATACATTAATTGATTTTTTTAATCTTAGCCTATAAGTTTAACAGTATGAGTAATATCAGATAGCTGAATATGACTAACTGTAGCACATAGAAAAAATAGTGTTTAAAATAAAAAATCTGTTATAAAATACTCTCAGTGGCCAAGTTTCTTCAAATTTGCTATGAATTCTACCCAAAAGGCTCACCTTGATGAATTGAGGGGTCTTAAACATTGAAGTATTCACAGCAGACTTCTCAATTTTAAATGACTCTAAAGATCAAGATGTTCATAATATTTTAAGCCTGCTCAAATTGGAAGCAGAACAAACACATCTTGAAGAAATGTGCATCTGAGTAAACAGGAAATTAAGGTGAAGCTTCTGTGTCTTCCAATAAGCTGTCTCACTTTATTAAGCTAAGCATTCTACTTGCTTACAAAACTGTTCAAAGAACACTGTTACATGCAGATTAAAACTGAATCCCTCATAAGCAACAAGACTCGCAACAACTCTGCCGAAAATTTCAGAGACAACCTCAGAATCACACTACAGCAGTTGATAGACAAAATCATTCATACAAGACTATTTAATTAGTATCAACTGAGAAAACATAGTCTGTGAAATCATTCAGAAGACAACAACTTAGAACTGCATTCATTAGTTAATAGTCAGCAGATCCAACAATGACAGTATTATCACAGACTAGGTCCTGTGGATGGAATCCAGTTGTTGAAAAAAGTTAGTATTCTATCAGAATACCAGAAACAATTCAAAAGCAAAAGTTAACGATTTTGGTAATAGTGTTATAGCCTAAATTAAAGTAGACACACACAAACCCAAACCCTGTATTATAATCAGAATTTAAGCTCAGAAATCTAACTAATTAAGCTCTATATGGAACTGTCCTTATGAGATATAGGTGCTATAGACTTAACCTGTAGTCACATGAAGCTAAGATGGAATTACTGACAGAAGTGATTACAAAACACATGAAGTCAGCTATAAAATGAACAAATCTGAAGTTCTACTGTAAGTACTTAGGCCAAGCACTTATAAAAAATTGATTGTATGTTAAGGTTTATTATAAGAAAGAAAGTTAATGTTCAGATTTCAATCTTTGGTATGACAAAAAAAAAACAACAACAACAACAACAACAACAACTTATAATTGTCTTCTAATGCTTACTCTCAAGGAAAAAATGCTATGCTTTCCATTCATTTAATTCCTGTGATATTGCATAGGTGACTGACATAGATGCCAAAAGATGAATGACTGGTATAGATCAGCAAGACTCAAAGACAGCTGGTATGAATGAGCTCAATGTCACCCCAGGATCCAGTTAGATCTCTGAATGATTGCAGAATGTTATTTGCCAACCAAATTACCTCAGTTTTAAACTCCAATGTTATTACCTGTACTGTATCTGTTTGGAAGCAGGGTGGAATTAAAACAATCTGTATTTAATATAACAGTGTAACAGCCATCAGCATGTACAATCAATTATTTTTTCTATTATTTTAAGATATGCACTATGCTGGTGTCTAGTAAAACAATATTAATGGTGACTTCAAATGTTGCAAATGTTAATAATTTATAATTAATAATCGTAAAAGAGAAGAAAGTTGCAAGAACACAACTGATCTTGAAACACAGTACGTTGACCGAAGTAAAGGTCTAAATGTGGTTTCACTGGATATGTAAATGTAGCAGCACTTCATTACAAAATTAATCCATATTTTTTATCACTCAACAAACACAAAAACTTCAGGATGAATGTCACTCTGCAGTGAAGTGCACACCAATTTTGGAACTCCCTGATGGTTTAAAACTGAGGGCCGAGCTGGGACTCAAACATCTGCCTTTCATGGGCACGTGCTCAACCATCTAAGTTATCCTCTTCTTCCACTTTCCAAACTTCAAATCAGTAACTCCACTGCCACTGAGTGAAAATTCATTCCACAAACAATAATCTATGCTGTGGCTAAGCCATTTCTCTGCAATATCTACTCCTGTATGGTATGCAGAACTTCTGTTAGTTTGGAAGATGGAAGAAGAGATGGTGGTGGAAGTAAGGTAGTGAGGGTGGTTCACAAATTGTTCTTTGGATACCTTATGTGGTAATGCACTTGTCTGTTGAAGTCAAAGGTCTCACTAGAGTCTCATTATTCTGGGGCTCATTACTAATCTGTAAGAAAGTTTCAACACAAAGCTTCTTGCAAAAATAATTTGGCCAAAGAGCACACTGTTCTATAAGTTCAACAGGTTATAGAAAGTGTAAACTTGGTTCACTGAATATGTAAATTTACAGGCACCTGTACACCATATTTAAAGAGGACTTTGAAATTTCTCCACTGGTTGTGACACAGCACAGCACAACTGTGTTGTATATTTTATGTAAGAACCTACTGACAATACTAATATTTCGTCCAGTTATACACCATAATGTAGTTGAGATATGCCAAGTGGATTAGCAAGAGAGAGAGAGATTTAATGGAACATAACTAATTTGCTAAAGAAACTCAATTAATATGTATGCATTTAAATGGCACAGAAAAGCATAGCTAAGAATATTGTGGCAGAGGTGTTTAAGAACCTGATCTGAGACAACCATGATAAGGGTCATCTTACTACCCTGCAAACATAAAAATTGCAAATAAAATTTAAAAATGGCAAAATAATGCTTCTTGACATGCTATCTGGAGAAAACGAGACAGTACCCAAGGTCACACACGGACTTATAGTTACAGGTTGCCAGCTGTCACCATCTTTCTCAACAAAGTGATGTGCTTAGGATGTTGGTCCACAGAGCATGAATCATAGTGGATTCTGCCAGCCTTACCCAATGAGCTATGCCAATTCTATACATTTTTCCTACAAAATGTATATTCTGAATAGGAGATACGCCTTGCCCAACATATTCAATGCATGTGAGGAGCTAGAAGAAAGTGAACAATCAGGATTGTTCGTCTTTCCATAAACTGACTGTTTAACTTTGAAAATAGGCAGAATACTGGAGTTAAATGCTCTTTCCATCCGCCATCAGAACTGAAGAGATTTGTTAAGGACAATCATGATTGCCAAGAAGGGTCATTTATAAGATTCTCTGTAGCTTTGGGATGTCATACATTGAAAACACTTGTCACAATGTGGGAGACATGTGTCGAACATCGACAATGCATGTCTGGATCAAGCAGAAAAATCTGCCTTGCCCAGGCACTGTCCCATTACAGAGAAAAATATAATTTACAAAGGTATTAAAATTCTCTGGTCAACATCTTTGTACTGAGACATTATAATTAAAGAAGCAATTGAAATTTGCTGCTCAACTAATCTGGTGGACAGAGAGACAGGTTTACAACTTAGCACAGCATATGATGCAGCACTGGCTATATTAAAGTCACAGTAACCACAAAGGGGAAACTACAGGTCACTCGGGGTGTAATTCTTTGGTTGTTACTTAAATATTCAGACAAGAGTGATCAGGATGGTCATAGAACCGGGGCAGGTGCATATTCCAACAGCCTTTGCATGTTCACAGAAATATTTGTGTTCTTAATTTGCCAAGTGGTGTGTGGTCCACCCCTCTACAGACCACGATTGGTTCACATTGGCAACTGAATTTGCCACCTTCACACTACCATATCCTTTTAGACCGGTATAAATAGGAGGCCTTAGTCTTAACTCGTAGCTTGTTGCATCTGAAGATGTCCGTCAGTTATGGTGATAACATTTTGTGGGGAATTTCACAATGATAGCCAATGTTTTTCTGAGCAACCATTTCTACAATATTAATGATAATGAAACTGTTGAGCTATTTTATGAGGAAATCAATACATGACACACAACATGAGCCAATAGTAACTCCAAAATGATTTAAAATACTAAAATGTCACAACAAATCATCTGCTATTTTCTCCACAACTGAGCTAATGGCGAGAGTGATGACAGAGGAACTTCTTGCCAAAGCAGCTGTTATAAAGAAAACAAAGTTGTTCTACTAACATATATATGTAACAGATTAGCAGCATTACAGCGAGTGATTGTAACAGTATTATAATGCGCAACAATAAGTGTGGTGTCTGAAAACATAGGTGCCTTAGTGTGAGGCCTACCTAATGAGGACAAAAGTTGAAGCAAGTGGCATTAATCAGTAGTCAGTGAACTCAGACTTTGTATCTTCAGCTGAAGCAGCTTTAAACTACACATCATTCTCAGTCAATAACTGGATGCATGAATTACATGATTCCCAGTACATCTAGCACCAATCATCAACTCATGAAGAATGTATGGTGACAAAAGGGTTTAGAATTCATATCTTACACATAATGCAAAATTCTACGAGAAGTGTAACAAAGCATGGAGGAATGTAGTCATAACTCATACGTTAATAGTAGTAATAGTAAAAATGAATAAATGTATATGGACACACTTTTCTACTAAGAAATTGTCTGAAGTGCATTTACATATAAACAACATTTGGAATACTTCATTTGAAAGTTGACTTCATAAATCAACAGAACAATATGTACCGGGTAGGAATATCAATAAATGTTTATTGCCTTTTTTCTTGTTTTATTAAAAAGAGCTTTTTATAACATGACTTAAGGGAGTTCATAAAGCTTGTAAGGAATGTAAGTTCATACAGCCTTACATGAAATAAAAAGGTCAAAGCTCTCTCTCTCTCTCTCTCTCTCTCTCTCTCTCTCACACACACACACACACACACACACACACACACACACACACACACACACACACACAGCACTTATAGGAAAGGAACGGCCTTCTGATAGCTGCCAAAGTGCAACAGCAGGGATAAATCTAAGGGGGCATTTTATACAGTTTACAACAAATTAAAAAAAAAAAAATATTTAACTAAGTTTCATGTCTAGTTTGTCACTCATTCTGTTTGCTTTCCAAAATCACAAAGGAAAAGAGTGTATCGCAAGAAGTGAAAGTTTGCTCCAAATTCCTCCATCACAGACTGTGCAGGACATAGTTTTATAAAGGAAGAAACGCAAGAGGAGATGGTAGTCAAAATGACACATCGTTAAAAATTTTGAGTCACAAGAGACATTCTATCCAATAACAGAATACATGCTGCAGCACAGTTAACTGTTTATAGGTTGTTCTGAATAATATGGTTCCACTACATGCCAAAAGCTGCTCAGCATCAAGGGCCCTACTTCTTAGTACTTTTCATCACATCTATAACTATTTCATTGTGTTAGCGAGATTATTAAAGTACTACTTAAAAAAAATTATACTAATTTTCTGACCACAATTAATGCCTGGAGTTGCCATTACAGTGTGTAATTATGTATTCTACAAAAAAAATTATGTCACTCACTTAGAAATTGCATGGAAGCCCTTTTTCATATCTGCCCACACAGGATTACCCCCAGTGGCCCAAGACGACGATCCATGAGGCTCTCCTGCCAATGCTGTAAGTTGTGAGCCAAGTTCGGCCATGTCTGCTGCATACCTGCAAGACATACTCTTATTATTTACCTGCATCTATAATAATATATCACAATTACGTTTCTCAGTGTAATTTTACCCTTATCAAATATGTAATTTCATTTATGGAGATCAGGCAAAGAAATTTTTTGAATGTTAACATTAAATTTTGCACTAAAACAACCACAGGGAATACATGCATTAAAATGGCCCTTTTCTATAAAAAAAACTGTCATGTTTTAGAATTTTTAAAAGCAACTTGAACGTTTGAAGATTTGCACCGTCTTAGTCACAGTGAGATTACATACTGCTGAAATCCACAGGTGTCTTTCACATTATTTTTATAATCTTAACTGTGTGCTTTTGTGTATTCAGCCAAGTTGTCAACTTCATTTTTCTGCACAGTAATTCTATGACCAACCCAGTTTTCTTCAGGTGCAGCGAGTTTTTACACATACCCATGGCTCAGATTCTAACCAGACAGGCTGGAGCCCACAAAGTGATTACACACGACACAGCTCGAAACACCAAAAGATGACTGGCTCTTCTGTCAAAATATATCGCAGAAAGAAAAAATGGAATCAACTAATCAGCAAAACACTCAAAAACTTATGGTTAATAAACTGCGCTGAGGAAATCTGAGATATTATAATCTTTTAGAAACTCAGGGCAGGAGATAGGCATAGAATAGTCATGAAAAGCATAAATTAAAAACTGTCAGTAGAGAGAGAGGTAGCGACAAAGGGTTTTGGAATCCTTTTCTGTTCCAAAATACTGGCTGCGGGAAAGAGTGCGATGGGAGGGGTTGCACTTCATTCATTGTCAATTTCCTGCATATGCAAACACGCCCGCCTGCTTCGCTGCCACCACCACCCCACCCCTTGCATACCACCTGGTCACTGCAAGACACCTATAGCAAACCTGCCAACTGCCACTATGTAAGAGGAACACAGCCCATGGTAGGCAAATCTCTCCTGACAATGAACAGAGTGCAAACCATCAAAAGTCTGTGTATCTACTCAAATGTGGTGTGGTTTGAACACCAAGAGAATTTTATATACCATAAGATGCTTCTGCTACAAGGGTGCTTGAAAAAGTAAGTTACGCATTATTATGACAGACCAATTCACTTTCATAGATACATGACACTATTTTCAACATAGTCACAAAGTCTCTGCAAACAATGGTTGTTAAGTTATACCCAACAGTTCAATAGAAATCTGCTCCTTGGTCACAGAGCCATTGAGAATTGCTGTTTGAACATTCCCATCACTGGAAATTCTCTTTCTCTGGCAGGTGTTCTTTCAGCATGCCAAAAAGATGGAAATCACAAGGTGTAAGATTTTCCTTCCTTCACAGCCAGAATCACAGATGTTTGTACAATCTTGATCAAATTGTTAGCACCATGAATATGTGCAGTTCAGATGTTCTGAGCATAACACTTGTACTGGTCCACATACATAAGCTCTGGAGTACGCTTCCAGTCCTATGTCACTTTATTTGCACATTACGACGCTTCTGTTACATGCTGTGAGGGTACAAAGACACGAATTAATAATTCAGGTGTTTACAAAATACCTGCCCCATAATACCTGATATAATTTAGAAATCATGGCTAGTTGGTAGACAATTAAGTTTAACTTACGTTACTAGGATGAGTTGTTGTATTGAACAGATTCTAGGTTCGTTGTGGTTGGATTATTTGTCACAGTTGCTCCTGGGATGTTGTGCGGTGGAGAAAAGACATCTGATGAAACCATATCATTGCAAGTACCACAGAGTCTACAGCACCATGCCCCACACGATGGAGCCCATTCACGAAGAAGTTCTATGACAATGATCAATGTTGCCCTAAGAGTGTTGAATGTGGTAAAGGAGGATTCCGCCAATAGCCTTTGAACAGTTTAGTCACACTTGTATTACTAAGGAGTTGTAACTTGAGTTGTTAATTGAGTTGTTTACTGATTTGTTAATTCAAGTCTGTTTTTAATCTGGCACATAAAACCAGATAATATTCCACGACATCTGAATAGTTCTTCTTTGTAAAAATCAATTTTCAGGAAGACCTTCTGGAAGAAATGGAAGTTCTGCCAGCTGCAGGTAAAAGTGCGTATCAAGATGACAGAACCCTCACACCGCACTGCTACAGAATTGTCTCTGCAGGAACCCCAGAACACTCTCTTCAACCACTCTTATTGTGCAATGGTCTTAGAACGTGACAACACAACTTTATGTAGTCCATATGTAGCTCCCTTTACAAATCAGTTCTATTAATTGGTTCAGACACTGCACAAAGGAAATTATTTAAACATACACACAATCTTTTTACAGCACGTACTCAAATCTAAATAGAAATGGCTAATTATCTTTTGTATCTCCTCACTAAAATAAAAGGTATAAAGTGTATTGTTTTAAAAGGATAATAAGCACAATGGATGCCCTTATCAGATTTTACAATATCGTTATCTGCCATGATAGTGTTTCAAAAAGATTACAAGACTTGGGATGTGGACACACACATGGCAACCATTAAATATTTATGCTAAGTTATGGGGCATTAATTGAGCATACTAAGACATGTTCAAGAGGACCAAGATGTGGTATGTTTGGTTTTGAGAAACCAGAAATCATCAATATGATCCATGAGAAAACATAACTCTCAGTTAATGAAGAGATACTGAGTGATCTCAAAGCAAACATTCCTGTGTATGAAAGTTATTGTTGTTTTTTGAAAGAAAAAATTTCCCTTAGTTACATAATGTGATGTGTAAAGCATGGTATAAAGAATATTATATCACTATATGCAACCACACACTATTGCTGTACTTACAATCTTGTGACTAACATCTTATTTGATAATACTTGGAAGCACAGAAACCGATTGTTAGGTTACATACATGGTCCTGTCCTGGGAAATGTGCACGTGACTGAGTATAAGAGAAGCATTAACAAGCATTTGTTTTACATATTAATGTCACAGCTGTGGCACCATAAAATGGAACCTATTAATAAACAGCAGGTGTATGGAAAAATTCTATTTCAAGGACTATGGCTTAAAACTTTCCTACAGTTTAATTTTTGATCTCACCAAGAGTGCCTATAATTCTGCTCCTGAAATTTCCTTTGTGATCTGTTGGTGTTTCATATATTTTTAAGTATAAAGGATGAAGTATGCTAGTTGCTTAAATATATAATTATAGTTGGTTACATACACAACTATTTATTATGTTCAACTGTGGGTTATTCTCGAAACAATGTGATGACTGCATGGTGCAGCAATTGCTGCTAAATAAATAAGATGAGTCTCAATAATTTGATACTTGATAATTCTCTCACGACTGAAGACTATGCGACAAGTGAGGCGGCTCTCAAAGTTTTTAAAATGTCATGCAATCACACTAAAAAATGTGCAGAAAGACTGCAAACACAGACATTTCCCTTTGTATTGTTAAACAAATATTTCATGTGTTTCATTAGCCTGGTGCTAAACTTTCAATTGGACCTACTTTGGTGACGTGTGTGTCCCTCACCTACCACAGTTATCCAATTAGGGAAAGGGTGCCAACAGTTAAACAAGGAATCCAAACCACATGTCGTTTCCGGAGACATCTCACATCACTGAAATGTGAAGCCTAGGTTAAAATGTGGACCAAAAAGTGCATAGTCCAATCGGGATTTGATTATATGTCCTCTTTGTTCCCTGTCAAGCATTTTATGTCTAGATCACCAGGATTGACTTTGTACTCATTAACTAAAACCATTTTTCAATGGGCACAACCCACACAACATGTTCAACACAGACAACACTGAAATTCTTTCACTTGTGCTTAATAGCATTGAAAAAGGTGTGAATGTGAACAAAACAGCTGTGACAAGTATAACCATGAAGTTCAGTTTTGTATTGCAAATAGAAAATGTGGAGCAGCTATCAGAGTCACAGGAATTAATGAAATCCTACCAATCTGTCATATGTTACCCTTTGCGGATGTTGTTGATAAAATTTGTGTCCATGATTTTCTAACCGAAGTTGAACTGTTGGCCTGTCAGGATGAGGACAATGAAGACAACAAAGACCAACTGCAACTCCAGTCACTCCGAAAGCAGTTGTCACTCGTTTCCATTCTGAGGATGATTTCCTCTCGGCTCTCATTACCAATAAAAAATTTGCTGGACCATGCCAAATGGAGCTCATTCTCTCAAAAGAAAATCACAGACTATTTTTTGAAATGATGAGTGACATTTTCATTGGTGTCTTGTTTATATACTCTATGTATATACCATACATATATATGTATGCATTATTTTGTACATCATTAAAATAAAAATTTATCTACATATGTAGATACAAAAACTTACTCTTACTTAAAATCTCATTTTGCTGAATTTATTCCTCTGTTTTTCTCAATTATTTTAATGCCTATTATTTTGAATTCTTGGTTATTTGAACTTTTCTCTGGTGCCCTACATTTCAAATTATCTAGAGTCAGCTGTTATACTAACTAACATTTATCAGAGATGTTGAAATTAAAGATACAGGAATAACGAATTGAAAGTGGTCATCATTTTTAAAATAAAGTGTTAGATGTAATAAGTCTAGTGTCAGAGTTCTTGCAAAAAGGCCACAGTCCATATACAGTAATACAAAGCACCGACTGTATGAACTATTCTCTCTCTCTCTCTCTCTCTCTCTCTCTCTCTCTCCCCCTCTCTCTCTCTCTCTCTCTCTCTCTCTCTCTCTCTCTCTCAGTCAGTCACTTGATATATCTCCCCTTTTGTCCTCCCCACCCCAATTCTCACTCCCCCTCTCTTCTTCTCTCTCTCTCTCTCTCTGTTTTGTGTGATGCATATTGCTGACTGAATAAGAGTCATTATAATAAAGAGTTTACCCATGGGATCGTAGAGCCATGGCATCAGCAATTTGCTTCAGGCGTACAACGCCATTCAAGATTATTCGGATCTGGTCCCGACTTGTTGCAAATTCACTATGAGTCTCTGGAGGAACAAGATCCTGTGAAGAAGAATTACGAAACAAATTATCATAAATTCAAAAATTGAAAGTAAGTTTTCGTAAAAAAATGAAGAAGCTCATCCATAACCACTGATCAACAAATGACACGAGTGAAATAATATTACTTTCAATCACAATGTTACTTACTTTGGCCGTAGCTGCTAGCTCTGATGTCGTAAATTCATCTGGCATTCTGCGAAAAACTTCACGTATTTTGTATTGCACATCAGGTCCACCGTACGTAAGAAAGAAACTTACAAGAGGATCCTTATTGACAATAGGATGTCTTGCCACAAGAGTCAACCATCGCCGTAATGACTTCCGTCTTTCTTCAATAAAATGCGAATCAGCTGTGAAGTAAATAAAAGGAAAATTCAATTGTAATTCTGAATCCAAGTTTTAAAATGTAGCACAGATTATTCATGGTTTGTACTGGATTATACAAAAAAATTATTCTTTATTGTGCAACAGTCACATAATTGCACTATACAAGAAACACAACCTGTAGCTCAGGAAATGAAAGCCAACAAAGCAGAGCCCAAAAGTGATCAAATTACCTCTTCAGGAGTGTAGGAAAAATAAAATGTAATGTGCTGAACAGACACCATAAATCCTGCAGGGTTGTCCATTGATCCTTAACAGTACACAGAATTAAGAGTGCACAACTGCAGAGCCTTACGTAAAAGTCAGTCACAACAGTCCAAGAAATGAAACTCAGAATTTTTCTGTCTAAGCATAATTTATGTGACCAATTGAGGGTAAACTGCAATGATTATTATACTTTGCTAACTTGAAGGAAGCTTAAGGTTTACCGCCCTATCAGTGAAGGGTCATTCTTTGTAATCTCACAGGGGGCGAGAAGATGACCATTTCAGAATTTAGTCATATTTGGTACTTGGATAACTACATGACTTAATAGTAAAAACACCAAATAGCATTGTCCAACTAATTGTTTTCAATAAATTCAGGTTTGGAGGCTCAAAGGTGTGTACTCCGTCATTTGTTAGGCACCAATTTCCCTATTTTCAAAGCCCTACTACTCCCCACTTTTTTTATGCATATAGTGTGTAGGCCTCTAAGTTAATATAATGAATAATGAACATCATTCAGATTTCTTATGAAAAATGTTGGAAAAAACGTTTTCCACACTGTGCTTTAAAAGTGTAATTTTTTAAAAAATCATAGCTTTGCACAGGGAAACAGTACGTACCTCAGATTGTGCACTGTAACTCTTTAGTCCTAGTACACTGAAGAGCCAAAGAAACTCGTACACCTGCCTAATACTGTATAGGGCCTCCCACGACACCATAAATCCTGCAGGGTTGTCCATTGATCCTTAACAGTACAACAGGGTGCAGATCTCTTCTGAACAGCACGTTGCAAGTCATCATAGATACGCTCAGTAATGTTCGTGTCTGGGGAGTTTGGAGGCTGGTGGAAGTGTTTAAACTCAGAAGATGTTCCTGGAGCCACTCTGTAGCAATTCTGCATGTGGGGTATTGCATTGTCCTGCTGGAATATATTGGAATGCACAATGGACATGAATGGATTCAGGTGATCAGGCAGGATGCTTACGAATGTGTCACCTGTCAGAGTCCTATCTAGATGTATCAGGGGGCCCATATCATTCCAACTGCACATGCCCCACACCATTACAGAGCCTCCATCAGCTTGAATAGTCCCCTGCTGACAAGTAGGGTCAAGGATTCATGAGGTTGTCTTCATACCCAATACCTTAGTTGGTCACATTTATTAGCTGGAGAATCCCCACTTCATCACTACCTCGGAGATGCTGTGTCCCATCCCCCCTGTGCCAACTATAACACACGTTCGAACTCGCTTAAATCTTGATAACCTGCGATTGTAGCAGCAGTAACCAACCTAACAACTGCGCCAGACACTTGTTGTCTTATATAGGCCTTGCTGACCGCAGCGCCATATTTTGCCTACTTACATATCTCTGTATTTGAGTATGCATGCCTGTACCAGGTTCTTTGGTGCTTCAGTGTATTAAGTATAAATAATAATGAAAAGTCATTGGAATTGCAATTAGTATTTCTTACCTTCACTTGAATATGACACCACTGCAAAAAACATGAAATTTTATGAACTTCAAAGTCCCAGGGGGTGATATGTAGACAACTGAATCTCAACTTCATTTTTTGTTGAAATGTTTACATATATGACAGCAATCTTAGGTGCAAAGGAGGATATTTTCTAAAATATTGGTGGGGGAGGGAGGGAGGGTTAAGTGGAAGGAGAGGGGGCCCAATGAGGATAGGGAGGAGGAAGAGTGGCAGGAGAAAGCAGTACACGATCTGGATGGATGAGGTGGAGGATTGATGTGGACAGAAGAGAATAGGAGAAAGGTAAGGTGAGGCAATGGGAAACAAGTTAGCAGAGGATATCGCTCATTGGGTTTTTCTGACGTCTTTTCTTTACCACTGGTATTAACTTTATTTTTATTTTCATAACATAGTGGTCTGACCCTGAGTCTTCACCCCTTCAAACTCTGACATTGTAGATTTCACAATGGTGAAATTTATCCATGCATACATGGTCCAGTTGCCTTCCACCCTTTTGGAAATCAGGGTGTTTCCAAGTTTTTAATTTGTGAGGTTTCCTTTTAAAATGTGTTGATTTTGAGACCAGGTTATGGTTTCCATTGTGTGCTGGCCATTTTCCAATGATATCTCTGTATCTTCTTTCTTGCCCCAGTTGGGCACTGAAGTTGCCAAGGAGAATTTTTATGTTTGATGGAGGAATGTTGATTAAGACTTGATCCAGGACATCCCAAAATTTCTGTGTTTCTGAGTTGCAAGTCTGGGGGACTGAGATTTGAATTCTATGATAGGGTAGATAATTTTGAGATCTATAAGAAATCCATTGCCAAATTGTGAACAGTTTTTCATGACTTTTTTTCCAGGGATTCCTTTAGAAAGTCAGTATTCCTGTGATTCCATAGGGTCTTGATCACTGTTTCTGATTTCTTGAAGAGCCATTATCATAATTGTGTATTTCTTCATGAAATCAGTGACTATTTTTAATTTTCCAGCTTGGCACAAGAAGTTAACCTTGAGTGTCAAGAAGAATTAGATTTGTTTAGGTTTAATCCTTTGATGTTTTTCAGTTTGTACCGATCCGTCATTATCTTCTGAAAGACAGCCCACTGAATTCGAATGCTGTCTTTCCTGCAATTTATGGTTGCAAACGACGGAATTATTCTTCAAAAGACAGTTCATGGTCGACTGTCTAAGGTGTCACCTTGGTGTGAGGGTAAATCATCGAATTACAATTCTGAATTGTTATTCAGAAACGTGGTGATGAAGGATGAAAACATGAAATTGTGAAGGTGGAAAAAACAGAAGGGGTCCGAGACTTCGAGAATTGAAGAAATTGGTGAAAGAATCATTTACTAAAGTAAAATTTGTATTTTGACACAATAAGGTTGGAAGGTTGGTTTAAAAGAGGGGGAAAGGGACCAAACTAAGAGGTCATCGGTCCCTTGTTCCTAATAAAACAATGCCACAAGTGTGAGAATAAAACAGACAAGACATGTAACACAAAATGAAAGAAAGGAAAGACCACAAGAATGAAGGAAAGGGAACTAACACTAAAAGGAACAAAAGAAGACGTGAAAACAACACAGGGATGCAAGAAACAGTCAGAAGAGAGTAAAACAAGGAAGCAGATTACAGTGGCTGGCCGACCACTAAAATAAAAAGAAAAGCCATCCACCCTGCAAAACATTAAAACCTCCAACCTAAAAGCACTAGGGTGGAGGACATAGGACAAAGGAAATGCGTTGAAACTCAGATCAAATGATAAAACCCGCCCTCACGGATGAAATGTAAAACCAAATCAGCCGATGAGGCGTTGTCTGCTAAAATGAATGATAATGAGTCCGGCAACCAAAGATGAAGTCGCAGGGCAGCCAAAGAAGGACAGAGCAGAAGAATATGTGCCACTATCAACTGGGTGCCGCACCGACACTGAGGTGGGTCTTCACGGCGCAGGAGGTAGCTGTGGGTCACCCAGGCATGGCCAATGCGGAGCCGGCACAGAACCACGGAGTCCCTGCGAGAGGCCTTCATCGAGGACTTCCACACATTCATGGTCCCCTTAATGGCTCGCAGTTTGTTGTGCATAATGAGATTTTGCCAGTCGGTCTCCCAAAGCTGAAAAACCTTGTGGTGTAATAACTAATGCTGGTCAGTTGCAGGGATGCCGATCTCCAGAAGTGGTTTCCGTGTAGCCTGTTTGGCCAGTCTGTCAGCAAGTTCATTTCCTGGGATTTCGACGTGACCAGGGGTCCAGACGAACACCACTGAATGACTGGACCATTCCACGATATAGATGGACTCCTGGATGGACGCTACCAAAGGATGATGAGGAGAGCACTGGTTGATAATTTTCAGGCTGCTAAAGGAGTCAGTACATAAAAGAAAAGACTCCCCAGGGCATGAACTGAGATACTGAAGTGCACAAGAATTGGCCACCAGCCCTGCATTGACTACACAGCAGCCATCAGGTAAGGAATGCTGTTCAATATGGCCGCCATGAACATAGGCAAAGCCAACGTGACCATCAGCCATTGAGCCATTACAGCCGTCCGTGTAAACCACCTCAGAGCCCCGGAACACATCAAGAATTGAGAGGAAGTGACAATGGAGAGCCGCAGGGTTAATGAAGTCCTTAGGGGCACGTGAAAGGTCCAGACGAAGCTGCGGCTGAGGCGTACACCATAGAGGAGTACGTGAACGGTCTGCAAGTAGCGGTGGTAAAGGGAAGGACTCCAGTTCAGAGAGAAGGGACTGCATGTAAACCGCAGTCATTAGCCCCGAGCTGAGCCACCGATGCGGGAGATGGGCTACCAAGGGCAGGAAAAGGAGACTGTAGATGGTAATTCGGATGCTCAGGAGAACTAAAAATGTGCGCTAGTAACTGGTGAGCAGTTGTGCATGTCTGATCTGCAATGGAGGGTCACCAGCCTCCACCAGTACGCTGGTCACCGGACTCGTCCTAAAAGCTCCTGACGCTAGTCGAACTCTGCAGTTGTGCACAGGGTCGAGTAAATGCAATGCTGAGGGCACTGCCGAAACATAAACCAGATTCTCATAGTCAGTTTGGGATTGGACAAGGGCTTCGTAGAGCCGCAGCAGCCTAGAAAAATCTCCAACCCCAATCGGTGTTGCTCAGGCAACAGAGGGCATTGAGGTGCTGCCAGCACCTCTGCTTAAGCTGATGAAGATGAGGAAGCCAAGTCAATAGAGCTTCGAAAACCAGTCCTAAGAATCAATATGTATCCACTACAGTGAGTGGATTGTCATTAAGGTAAAGTTCTGGGTCTAGTTGTGGCTGAAAACTGGAAGCCATGGGCTAGTCCCCATGACTGCACCTTGTGGATGGCTCCCTGTAGGCAACGCTCAGCAACACCAGTACTGGAGCAGCAGTACAAAATGCATAAGTCGTCTGCATACAGAGAAGGTGAGATGAAGGGCATGACAGCTGCTGCTAGGCCATAAATAGCCACTAAAAGTAGATATACATTCAATACAGAACCCTGCAGGACTCCATTCTCCTGGATATGGATGGAACTATGTGAGGCACCAACTTGGACTTGGAAAGTACGGAGCAACAGAAAGTTTTCAACAAAAATCAGGAGCAGACCCCAGAGATGCGACTCATATAATGTGGCAAGGATATGACATCGCCAGATCATGTCCATATGCTTTATCTAAATCAGGAGAGATGGAAACCAGATGCTGGAGTCTGGATAAGGCTGTTTGGATGGCAGACTCGAAGGACCCAAGATCATCAGTGGTAGAGCAACCCTGGCGGAAGCTGGCCTGACAAGAGCCAGTAGGCCACGTGATTCCAGGACCCAACACAACCACCAACATACCATACAATCCAGCATCTTACAAAGAACGTTGGTGAGGTTGATGGGCCAATAGCTTTCCACATCAGCGGGTTTTGACTGGGTTTGGGCACCGGAATGATGGTGCTCTCCCGCCATTGCGATTGAAAGACACCATCGCTCCAGATCTGGTTGATGATGATGATGATGATGAGACATTGCTTGTAGTCAGATGAGAGATGTTTAATCATCTGGCTGTGGATCCGATCAGGCCCAGGAGATGTGTTGGGGCAATGTGCAAGGGCACTGAGGAGCTCCCACTCTGTAATTGGGACGTTGTAGGATTCACTGTGGCGTGTAGTGAATGAGAGGACGTTCCCTTCCAGTCGCCGTTTGAGAGTGCAAAAGGCTGGGGGAGGGGGGGGGGGGGGGGGGGGGGTAATTCTCAGATGTAAGGGCTCGAGCAAAGCACTCAACAATCGCATTTGCGCCGGTAGATAACATGCCATTTATGGTAACACTGGGAACACCTGATGGGGTCCAGTGCCCGGAAAGACGTTTGACCTTTGCCCAGACTTGGGAAGGTGACTTATGGCACCCGATGATCAAGACGTATCTCTCCCAACATTCCTGCTTCTGTCGTTTGTTAAGTTGGCAAATGCAGGCATGGAGCTGTTTAAAGGCTATGAGGTGCTCCAGGGAAGGGTGCCGCTTATGCCCCTGTAGAGCTCGCCGACACTCCTTAATTGAGTCAGCGACTTCCGGCGACCACAAAGGGACTGCCTTACGACTTTGGCACCCTAAGGAGTGAGGTATCGTGTTTTCTGCCACAAAAACAATCATTGTAGTCACCTGCTCAACCTTGACACCGATGTTACTGTGTGGGGGAGATTCAGCAATGACAGCAGAGGTGAAAGTTTCCCAGTCCGCCTTGTTTAAAGCCCATCTAGGCAACCATCTGTGGGCCTGACGCTGGGGCAGTGACAGGACGATGGGAAAGTGGTCACTACCACACAGGTCGTCATGTACTCTCCAGTGGATAGATGGGAGAAGTCCTGGGCTGCAAATTGATAAATCAATGGCCGAGTAACTACCATGAGCCACACTGAAATGTGTGGCAGTACCAGTATTTTACAGGCAGAGGTCAAACTGAGACAGTAAAGTTCCAACATCTCTGTCTTGGCCAGTAAGCACAGTGCCACCCCACAAGGGGTTATGGGTGTTAAAATCTCCCAAAAATAGGAAAGGTGCAGCTAATACAATCAGGGGTATTGCACCATCTGCAGAAAAACACACATTGCATACAGTTAATTCCTGTTTCGTCCTTATTGTGACAGCCACAGTTTCAAGAGGGGTTTGAAAGAGCACAGGTTCACTACAGACTGAGTTTACGATATAAAAGCAAACTCCACCTGACACACTATTATAGTCGCTACAGTTCCTGTAATATCCCTTATTGCCACAGAGGGCAGAGGTCTGGATTGCCAGGAACCAAGTTTTCTGGAGGGCAATGCAGATAAAAGGTGTAAAGCTTAACAGTTGATGTAGCTCCACCAAGCGGTGGAAAAAACCAATGCAATTCCACTGGAGGATGATGTCATCATGAGACTGGGAAGGCATGGAACATTCAATGAGGCAGTTTACACCTCAGGGTGACCTGTTGCCACCGACTTATTGCCTTTGCATTCTATATCCATTGTCTCTGAGGGTCTGGCGAGACCTAGGTCCTCAGAGGACACCAGAATCTCCACCCCATCCTCAGACACAGAGCTTGTAGGTAGCGGTGGTGTGGGTGCCACCGCAATTTGCTTGGTATTAGGAGTCTTCTTTTTGGATTTCTCTCACTGCTTCTTGGGTTTCTCTTGCTGGGAGGGCTTCACTGGCTCAGTCTCCAGGACTGACGATGAGTGCGAAGCCCTACGACCAGCTGTTTTTGAGCTCTTCAGCCACTAATGGGTGTCTTCTTTCCCACTAGCAAAACCCTGGGAAGGGAGTGACCCAATGGACCACTTCCTAGTGAGAGAAGGCGAAGGCGAAGACGACCTACGCTTCTCTGGTTTAGAAGTGGGGGACAGATGTCCCCGAGGGTTTAGGGGGTGTTGCTCCCATAGTAGGTGGTGCGGGAGCAACAGGAAGGGAACTGTTCCCCCCGCACCACCACCACCAAGGGGGCAGGTGTAGTCTTCCGGCTCTGAGAGGTGACTGGGGTTGGCGGAGCTGATGGTGCCAGAACTATTGCAGCAGCTTCGTAAGACGATGTCTTAAGTACAGGATGAAAGCGTTCAAATTTTCTCCTAGCTTCAGTGTAGGTCAGTCAGTCAGTCCAGGGTCTTGTACTCCATGATTTTCCTTTCTTTCTGGAGAATCCTGCAGTATGGCGAGCATGGCGAATAGTGCTCTCCGCAGTTGACACAGTTGGGATGTGGGGCACATGGAGTATTGGGATGTGATGGGCATCTGCAATCTCAACATGTGATGCTGGAAGTACAACAGGAAGACATATGGCCGAACTTCCAGCACTTAAAGCACCGCATCGGGGGAGGGATATACGGCTTTACATCACAGCAGCAGACCATCACCTTGATCTTCTCGGGCAATGTAATACCCTCAAAGGCCAAGATGAAGGCACTGGTGGCAACCTGATTATCCCTCGGAACCCAGTGGACACGCCGGACGAAATGTACACTTCGCCACTCTTAAATTGGTGCACAACTCATTGTCAGACTGCAAAAGAAGGTACCTGAGAAAATGGGGCGTGATAGTTACAGAAACATCTGCCAGCTTGTCACAAGCGAGTAACGTCCGTGACTGAGCAGAGGATGCTGTTTTGATCAAGACTGACATAGATCTCATTTTGGACAATCCTTCCATCTCCCAAACTTGTCTTCTAAATGTTCAACAAAAAACTGAAGCTTCATCACCATGAAAGATTCCCCATCAGCTCTTGAACATACAAGGTACCGGACGAATAAGATCTGCTGCCATCCTTAGCCTGATATTCCTCCCATGGTGTGGCCATGGAAGGGAATGATTTGGCGTCATACTTCTGTGCGTTGAATGGAGCTCATAAACGCTTAGAGACTGCTGGTGTTTCACCACCAGCAAGAGATGGACTACGCTTCATCGCATGTCATCTGCCCTGATGCCACCCACTCCGACCAGGGGCGCCACCCAGCCACAGCGATGGCCATTGCCACGAGTCCTGATGCCCCAGGGGGATGGATATGTACCCCTTGGCATATGTGGAGAGTTAACAGCATAGGCATCAGCAGAGCGATCCCTGTGTGGTCAGGGGGCTACAACCAAGAGGTTACATGGTGGCCCCCCTACAATGGACTGGCTACCATGCTCGATATCAGGTGCAATTAAGTCCAAGGTCATCGTCGACGCAGATAGCGACAATGCATAGTGCATGGTGGAAAACGCACCCAGTAAGGTTTTTTCGCCCAAGAGATCGAGAATGAGCAGGACTGAAATGCAACGACGTGAAAGTGGGCTGAAGATCTGATTCCACGATGGACACGATGCACCATGTAAGGCGCCCTTCCCCAATTGGCCCACTCTTTGTGAAAATCTTGAAAAATGGAGGTCACACCGAACAGGGGACTATCACAAAAAGGCCGAAACATGTGAGACTCCTTTTAGTCACCTCTTACGACAGGCACGAATACCTAGGGCCCATTCTAATCCCCGGACCCGCAGGGTGGACACAATATGGTTCTTTGGTTATAGTAATTACAAATGAAGTGGGCTGCTAGACCTATTGCTGATGTAATGTCCTACAGAAGTGCAACAGACACAAAAGTGGCAAGCATGACAGTTGGCACTGATCACCAGATCCAATGGCAGATGCTATACTGGAATCTGGATTCAAATATGGTTGCTGAAGCAAGGCGAAACAATACAATCAGATGACCAGTGTGCTCCCTGCCGCCGTTGGATAAGAAGCTGCACCACCAAGTCGTATACTCCTAGCTCACTCATTTGTTACATAGCTTAATTCTTAATTTCTTTGCATGTTTTTGGTACTTGCATTGTTTAATTCATAAATTTCGGGCGTATTATAGTATTTGAGAGTCGTAGCATCGCGTTTTAGTACCTGAATAGTGTAAAATCGCGTAGTCTCCTTCCGCCGCCGAGCAGTGTGTCAACAGTGCGCAAGTAGCAGCATTACTGCATTTACTAGGCAATCTTGTATTTTAATAACCATTTAAATTTTCTATCGATTTGTTTGCGCTCTCTGTAGATTAGTTCAGACGTTCTTTGCACAACAGTTTTTAGCATGGATAGGGACTGCAACTGCTGTGTTCGGATGCAGGCTGAGTTGGCATCCCTTTGCTCCCAGCTTCAGGCAGTGTTGGCTTCGGTCACACAGCTTGAGGCTGTTGCCAATGGGCATCACTGTGGGGGTCCGGATGGGCGTTTGTCGGGGACGGCCAGCTCGTCCCACGCATCCCTCGATCGGACTACGACTGTGGTTGCCCTGGATACTGCCCGCATTGAGGCTGATCCCTCACCTGTGGTAGAGTGGGAGGTCGTCTCAAGGTGTGGCAGGGGGCGAAAGACATTCCGGAGGGCTGAACGGAAGGCCTCTCCAGTTTGTCTGACAAACCGGTTTCAGGCTCTGTCTCAGGCTGATACTGATCTTCGGCCTGACATGGCTGCTTGTCCTGTTCCAGAGGTTGCCCCTCAGTCTGCAAGATCCGGGCGGTCGCAAAGGGTGGGCTTACTGGTAGTTGGGAGCTCCAACGTCAGGCGCGTAATGGGGCCCCTTGGGGATATGGCAGCAAGAGAGGGGAAGAAAACCAATGTGCACTCCGTGTGCATACCGGGGGGAGTCATTCCAGATGTGGACCTTTGGTACAGAGCCGAGTGGAGAGTCTGAATCAGAGGCTGAGACGGTTCTGTGACTGTGTGGGCTGCAGATTCCTCGACTTGCACCATAGGGTGGTGGGGTTTCGGGTTCCGCTGGATAGGTCAGGAGTCCACTACACGCAACAAGCGGCTACACGGGTAGCAGGGGTTGTGTGACGTGGGCTGGGCGGTTTTTTAGGTTAGATGGCCTTGGGTAAGTACAGAAAGGGCAACAACCTCAACGGGTGCGGGGCAAAGTAAGGACATGCAGGGACCAAGCAGCAATCGGTATTGTAATTATAAACTGTCGAAGCTGCGTTGGTAAAGTACCGGAACTTCAAGTGCTGATAGAAAGCACCGAAGCTGAAATCGTTATAAGTACAGAAAGCTGGCTGAAGCCAGAGATAAATTCTGCCAAAATTTTTACAAAGGTACAGACGGTGTTTAGAAAGGATAGCTTGCATGCAACCGGTGGTGGAGTGTTCGTCGCTGTTAGTAGTAGTTTATCCTGTAGTGAAGTAGAAGTGGGTAGTTCCTGTGAATTATTATGGGTGGAGGTTACACTCAACAACCGAGCTAGGTTAATAATGGGCTCCTTTTACCAACCTCCCAACTCAGCAGCATTAGTGGCAGAACAACTGAGAGAAAATTTGGAACACATTTCACATAAATTTTCTCAGCATGTTATAGTCTTAGGTGGAGATTTCAATTTACCAGATATAGACTGGGACACTCAGATGTTTAGGACGGGTGGTAGGGACAGAGCATCGAGTGACATTATACTGAGTGCACTATCCGAAAATTACCTCGAGCAATTAAACAGAGAACCGACTCGTGGAGATAACATCTTGGACCTACTGATAACAAACAGACCGGAACTTTTCGACTCTGTATGTGCAGAACAGGGAATCAGCGATCATAAGGCCGTTGCAGCATCCCTGAATATGGAAGTTAATAGGAATATAAAAAAAGGGAGGAAGGTTTATCTGTTTAGCAAGAGTAATAGAAGGCAGATTTCAGACTACCTAACAGATCAAAACGAAAATTTCTGTTCCGACACTGACAATGTTGAGTGTTTATGGAAAAAGTTTAAGGCAATCGTAAAATGCGTTTTAGACAGGTACGTGCCGAGTAAAACTGTGAGGGACGGGAAAAACCCACCGTGGTACAACAACAAAGTTAGGAAACTACTGCGAAAGCAAAGAGGGCTTCACTCCAAGTTTAAATGCAGCCAAAACCTCTAACACAAACAGAAGCTAAACGATGTCAAAGTTAGCGTAAGGAGGGCTATGCGTGAAACGTTCAGTGAATTCGAAAGTAAAATTCTATGTACCGACTTGACAGAAAATCCTAGGAAGTTCTGATCTTATGTTAAATCAGTAAGTGGCTCCAAACAGCATATCCAGACACTCCGGGATGACGAAGGCATTGAAACAGAGGATGACACGCGTAAAGCTGAAATACTAAACACCTTTTTCACAGAGGAAGACCGCACTGCAGTTCCTTCTCTAAATCCTCGCACAAACGAAAAAATGGCTGACATCGAAATAAGTGTCCAAGGAATAGAAAAGCAACTGTAATCACTCAACAGAGGAAAGTCCACTGGACCTGACGGGATACCAATTCGATTCTACACAGAGTACGCGAAAGAACTTGCCCCTCTTCTAACAGCCGTGTACTGCAAGTCTCTAGAGGAACGGAAGGTTCCAAATGATTGGAAAAGAGCACAGGTAGTCCCAGTCTTCAAGAAAGGTCGTCGAGCATATGCGCAAAACTATAGACCTATATCTCTGACGTAGAATTTTAGGATATGTTTTTTGCTCGAGTATCATGTCTTTTTTGGAAACCCAGAATCTACTATGTAGGAATCAACATGGATTCCGGAAACAGTGATCGTGTGAGACCCAACTTGCTTTATTTGTTCATGAGACCCAGAAAATATTAGATACAGGCTCCCAGGTAGATGCTATTTTTCTTGACTTCTGGAAGGCGTTCGATACAGTTCCGCACTGTCGCCTGATAAACAAAATAAGAGCCTACGGAATATCAGACCAGCTGTGTGGCTGGATTGAAGAGTTTTTAGCAAACAGAACACAGCATGTTGTTATCAATGGAGAGACGTCTACAGACGTTAAAGTAACTTCTGGCGTGCCACAGGGGAGTGTTATGGGATCATTGCTTTTCACAATATATATAAATGACCTAGTAGATAGTGTCGGAAGTTCCATGTGGCTTTTCACGGATGATGCTGTAGTATACAGAGAAGTTGCAGCATTCGAAAATTGTAGCGAAATGCAGGAAGATCTGCAGCGGATAGGCACTTGGTGCAGGGAGTGGCAACTGACCCTTAACATAGACAAATGTAATGTATTGCGAATACATAGAAAGAAGGATCCTTTATTGTATCATTATATGATAGCGGAACAAACACTGGTAGCAGTTACTTCTGTAAAATATCTGGGAGTATGCGTGCGGAACGATTTGAAGTGGAATGATCATATGAAATTAATTGTTGGTAAGGCGGGTACCAGGTTGAGATTAATTGGGAGAGTCCTTAGAAAATGTAGTCCATAACAAAGGAGGTGGCTTACAAAACACTCGTTCGACCTATACTTGAGTATTGCTCATCAGTGTGGGATCTGTACCAGATCAGGTTGACGGAGGAGATACAGAAGATCCAAAGAAGAGCGGCGCGTTTTGTCACAGGGTTATTTCGTAACTGTGATAGTGTTACGGAGATGTTTAACAAACTCAAGTGGCAGACTCTGCAAGAGAGGCACTCTGCATCGCGGTGTAGCTTGCTCGCCAGGTTTCGAGAGGGTGCGTTTCTGGATGAGGTATCGAATATATTGCTTCCCCCTACTTATACCTCCCAAGGAGATCACGAATGTAAAATTAGAGAGATTAGAGCGCGCACGGAGGCTTTCAGACAGTCGTTCTTCCCACGAACCATACGCGACTGGAACAGGAAAGGGAGGTAATGACAGTGGCACGTAAAGTGCCCTCTGCCACACACCGTTGGGTGGCTTGCAGAGTATAAATGTAGATGTAGATAAAAGTAGCAAGGTTAGACCAGGAAAGAGCGGAATGGAGTATTTTTTACACACTTCAGCGAAAAGGGTATAACTTAAAGTGGAGTGGAGTATTTTTTATATACTTTATGGGAATGGGTATAACTGAAGGAAAGGGAAACAAATTCTGACAATGGGCAAAAAGCATGGAGGGATGTAGAGTATTGAAGAAAACAGCGTAAATGTCTACAGTGAGATTAGACCACCTATACTGACAATGCAAATTGTCAACATTTAACCCTGTTATTTCTGAAACTATGGAAGGTATAACTACCATATTTTTATCAACTGAACATCTGGATGTATTTAGTTCACTGATCTAGCATGGAGAAGGTACACATTGTGGAAACAGATACAATTTTTTAAATGTACTATTCTGTCTAATCAAAATTATAAATGACTGTTGATGTAAGCTATCCGCCTAAACAGTTAATTCTTTGCCTATTCTAAGTTCATGTGATTTATTAATTGCCTACATTTTGATAATACAAGGAAAAATAAAACTAACAAAATAAGAACTGTCTAAATCAATTTTTTACCTTCACTGCTTTTTTTGTTTATCACTAGTTTTATACATCTTTGTCGACATCCTAACATGACATGTATGAAACTTATATCTTTGTTATCACAAATATTTGGCTATTTATTCTGAATATGTTGCAATTTATGAGGTTTTGGTTGTGGTGGGACCTGGGAATACAGTTTGTTTCTTTTTCTAGAACACACAGTGGATTTTGCTTCTTTACTGATGTGAGAATGTTGCAATGTCTCTTGCTTCTGACCATATCGTGCACTTGTCGCTCTCTCATTTGCTGTGTAGAAGCAGCAGCTGACAACCCCCCCCCCCCTCCCCCCCTATTGTTCCCATGCATCATAACTCATAGTGAGTGTTAGCAACACTGCTGCATGAACTGTCATTGGTCCCAATCTAGACTTAGCATTTCCTGCAGAAATGTATGCTATTGACCAGTATTTGCCCAATTTTAAAGTAAAGTCTATTCCGAGTACAAATGGATCAGACAAACCGCAGTTTAAACATGGTAAAAGTTCATAAGAAGCCAAAGTACACAGTAGAAACTCCCATAGTCTGCAGTATGACTAAATTTGCTGCCCTCTCACCACCCCTTCCCTGCACTTACCAATAGTTCCCCCCTCCAACACTTACATAATGCTGTGCCTGAGCAATAGTGAAACATGGATGGCAATATCATCTAGGTCATTTATATGTAATAACAGCAACTAATACATAAATAAAAGACTGTAATCACAATTCAGTACAATTCTTCAACTATCACTCATACCACAATCTAGTGATGCCTGTTGATACTATCTCCACAATAGGTCTTTCTGTTGTAATTTGTTCTTGCAATAACAATTTGTTAGACATTTAATTCTAAATTAATTCTCTTTCTTGTTTCATCTTAATGTCAGTATCTTTTTCTAAACATGATTAAGAGCTGGTGACATTTTTCCCCGGCATTCTAAAACATGAACCGAGACAGAACTTCTCATTTGCAACCCACCTGGTACATTATTACAGTTTCTCATAACCAAATAGAATACTGACTTGGGTTCAGAATCAAGTAATGGTTTTTGAAAGACAAAATGAATGTTACCTTTATTTAAAAAGCCGCATAAATGTATGTATATAGTATCTAAACATGTATAAGAACTTTTTTTGCAAATCTGTTCAAATACAACCCAAGTTGACAAAATTTAACGCTGTTCCCTCACGTGTTTAAAGAATTTAATGCAGTTTCCTTCGGTGTTTCACAAAACTGTCAATTTTTTTAAACAGAACATTAGATTGTTGTAATAGCTAGTCCATCCCTTCTACTAGCACCAACTGTCAAATGTCACATGACTGAACAAGGTCGATACTGAATCTCACATACCTAACCTTAAAGTTCTTATATCTACAAAGACATTTTTAGGAGTCCAAGTCCATACACTATTGTTAAACACCTCATTAACATTCGGCATCTTACCATGGAGGTTTTTTTTTTTTTTCTCTCTCTGTAATGGAAAGTCAGGATCTGTTAAGTGTCTGAATATAGGCTTAATGGCCTCCACTACTGCTTCAGGTACTGAATGTTTATGTTTGAATTCATCTAGTTTGCCTGCTGCCTCTGCTTTCCTATACTTGCACTAGTATCTGGTAAAGATGGGCACAAGTTATATAAGGCATTCGTATCTGTGGACAGCCTGTGAAAGTATGTTCCCACATTGCCGTTTGGATGTATTCCAAATCATGTTTTATCTAATAGCTTTGTCACAGTATTCTTGAAATTCAGTAACATCTTAAGAGTAAGCCTTACAGCATATTTTATACTTTTTCTGTTGATAATTCATGTCACTAAGTTCCTTTTTAAGCTGATGAAATTAGGCTCCCATCCTTTTCTTTACACAACCTACACATTCAAATCCATAACTTTTGTTCTTTGGGGCTCCACAGTGCAAAATATGTTTTTTAATGACACGATTATTATGAACATCAGACAGCTATATTACTCTGTAAATTGTTTTCATTTTATAAAGCATTCATGATGAGCCCATTTTGGCATATTGCCATCACCAGGTGCTCTGTAATCACATTAGTAAGCAATGGACTTCACATAATGGTCTGTAACTATGATCAGAAAAGTTATAATACACCTTTAGGTGTTTTCACCTTAAGTGTAATATCATTGTTGTCATGTCGTGTCGAGTCTTTTCTAGAATTATTACTTTCTCCATAGACGAACACAGGAGATGTATATTTCGTTTTAGTTGGTTTACGTATATGCTATTTCTCTGACAGCTTGGATGACAGTGGACCAGAAATATTACATGTTTATGTAGTTACCATCATTTACAAGTGATCTCTGGACATTCAATTGTTTTTTATTATTTTTATAGCTTTGGTTCTAATTATGTTTTTGTTTGGAATTTGTTTCAGTTTAATTTGAGATTTTTATTTTAAATTTTTTATAATAATTTTGTTATTGTCTGTGATTTATGTTGGTGTTAAGTCTCTGTTTTATACTCCTCACATTGTTATCACTGTGACTATAGATATGTGTTATTTAGGTTCTCTGACTTATTACTTCACCAGTTTTTTTATTTATAATGTGAATAAAGCTTTCCATGTACATTTTTGTGCTTTAGATTGGTTTGTTCATTCAGTAAATCTGTAGGGCTGCTGTACGCATGTGAATATCTCACTGTTTCCTCAAGGATGTTCATGAACGTTCCTTTCTGCATAATATGGAGGATTTCCAGTGCTTCTTTCATAGGTTTTACATTGCATTTTTCTGTTTATAGATGCTGAAAAAGTATGGCTGGGTTGTTTTCAGTATGACCCCCAAATTGTAATGCAGTTGTACTACAATAAAACACAATCAGAAAGGCACAAAATACGTTTCACAAATTATCTAGGAAACATCTCTAACAAAAATAACAAAGTAGTCAACAAAACTGATATCATCTTTGCATATCAAAACACACACAGCCTCAAACACAAAATCCACAAAGGAAGCTCGAAAATTCCCATACAAAACAATCCCGGTATTACAAAATTTCATGCACTTGCCACAAATTCTACCTAGGACAAACCGGTAGAAACTTCAAAATTACATATAAAGAGCACACCACAGAAACTGAAAATAACCCAGTCACATCTTTTCAGCACATACAAACAGAAAAACACAAAGTAAAACTTATGAACAAAGCACTAGAAATCCTCCATATTATGCAGAAAGACTTATCCATGAACATCCTTGAGGAAATAGTGATATATTCACATGCATACAGCAAGCCTACAGATTTACTGAATGACCAAATCTATCTACAGCACAAAAAGTACATAGAAAACTTTAGTCACATTATAAATCAAGAAAACTGATAGAGCATTAAATCAGAGAAAATAAATAACACATTTCTATAGTAACAGCAATAACGACATGAAGAGTATAAAAGAAAGACTTAACACCAACATAAATCATAGACAACAACAAAATTATTATGAGAAATAAAAAATTTAAAATAAAAGTCTCAAATAAAACTAAAATTCCTGGCAAAAAATCATAATTAGAACCAAACCTATAAAAATAATGAATAACAATTTCTGCACATCACTTATTTATAATGGTAACTACGTAAACCTGTAATATTGCTGATCCACTATCACTCAAGCTGTCAGAAAAATAGCATACAAGTAATAATTCTAGAAAAGACACGACACGACCATACGATATTACATGTAAGGTAAAAGACCTAACAATGTGTTATAACTTTTCTGATCATAGTTAAAGACCATTATATGAAGACCATTGCTTACTTATGTGTTTACAGGGCACCTGATGCTGGACGATTTATATTCTCCATTTCCCAGATATTTTATGTATTTAACTCCTTGCTCTGATTGTGAGCAACAAAAAATAGCCATAGCTGCTGCTACCTACCTACTACTTGACTCTTCACAGTTCTTTGTAAATGAGGAGCTATGGGAGCACTTTTCTTTTCATTATCACCTACTAAGTAGCATCCTTGGCAATATTTACAGATAACTTCCAAGTCCAACACTTTACAAGTATCCACAATTGTTGCAGTAGCAGATCCAGTTTTGGAAGTGTGGCCTCTTTTTGCCATGACCGATCAAATGCTAAACTAATATCTGTTACCGAAAATGAGGTGAATCTGATACAAAAATGGCAGTTTTTTCTTTTTATTTCGTCCATTTACTATTGTGATATCGGAATAAAAATTCAGTACGTCAATTTCACAATCTTGATAATGATATATTCATTTACTACATTATTTTTAGTTTATAATTGCAGTGATTATTTTTTTAAGTTAATTGTTGATCGGTTTCACCTCCTCAGTTGGGGAGAATCCGATCACCATTGTGTTTTGTATGCAGGAACGGAATCAGACTTCCAGTGGAGGGAATCCTATCATTATTTTGATTTAAAAAAAATATATTGTTCGGTGGCAGGAGGAACAAGACTTTTGGTCAGGTGATTACAGGGTTATAAATACAAAATCAAATAGGGGTAATGCAGGAGTAGGTTTAATAATGAATAGGAAAATAGGAATGCGGGTAAGCTACTACAAACAGCATAGTGAACGCATTATTGTGGCCAAGATAGACACAAAGCCCATGCCTACTACAGTAGTACAAGTTTATATGCCAACTAGCTCTGCAGATGATGAAGAAATTGATGAAATGTATGACGAGATAAAAGAAATTATTCAGGTAGTGAAGGGAGACGAAAATTTAATAGTCATGGGTGACTGGAATTCGTCAGTAGGAAAAGGGAGAGAAGGAAACATAGTAGGTGAATACGGATTGGGGGGAAGAAATGAAAGAGGAAGCCGCCTTGTAGAATTTTGCACAGAGCATAATTTAATCATAGCTAACACTTGGTTCAAGAATCATAAAAGAAGGTTGTATACCTGGAAGAATCCTGGAGATACTAAAAGGTATCAGATAGATTATATAATGGTAAGACAGAGATTTAGGAACCAGGTTTTAAATTGTAAGACATTTCCAGAGGCAGATGTGGATTCTGACCACAATCTATTGGTTATGAACTGCAGATTGAAACTGAAGAAACTGCAAAAAGGTGGGAATTTAAGGAGATGGGACCAGGATAAACTGAAAGAACCAGAGGTTGTAGAGAGTTTCAGGGAGAGCATAAGGGAACAATTGACAGGAATGGGGGAAAGAAATACAGTAGAAGAAGAATGGGTAGCTCTGAGGGATGAAGTAGTGAAGGCTGCAGAGGATCAAGTAGGTAAAAAGACGAGGGCTAATAGAAACCCTTGGGTAACAGAAGAAATATTGAATTTAATTGATGAGAGGAGAAAATATAAAAATGCAGTAAGTGAAGCAGGCAAAAAGGAATACAAACGTCTCAAAAATGAGATCGACAGGAAGTGCAAAATGGCTAAGCAGGGATGGCTAGAGGACAAATGTAAGGATGTAGAGGCTTGTCTCACTAGGGGTAAGATAGATACTGCCTACAGGAAAATTAAAGAGACCTTTGGAGAGAAGAGAACCACTTGTATGAATATCAAGAGCTCAGATGGCAACCCAGTTCTAAGCAAAGAAGGGAAGGCAGAAAGGTGGAAGGAGTATATAGAGGGTTTATACAAGGGCGATGTACTCGAGGACAATATTATGGAAATGGAAGAGGATGTAGATGAAGATGAAATGGGAGATAAGATACTGCGTGAAGAGTTTGACAGAGCACTGAAAGACCTGAGTCGAAACAAGGCCCCGGGAGTAGACAACATTCCATTAGAACTACTGATGGCCTTGGGAGAGCCAGTCCTGACAAAACTCTACCATCTGGTGAGCAAGATGTATGAGACAGGCGAAATACCCTCAGACTTCAAGAAGAATATAATAATTCCAATCCCAAAGAAAGCAGGTGTTGACAGATGTGAAAATTACCGAATTATCAGTTTAATAAGTCACAGCTGCAAAATACTAACGCAAATTCTTTACAGGCGAATGGAAAAACTGGTAGAAGCGGACCTCGGGGAAGATCAGTTTGGATTCCGTAGAAATGTTGGAACACGTGAGGCAATACTAACCTTACGACTTATCTTAGAAGAAAGATTAAGAAAAGGCAAACCTACGTTTCTAGCATTTGTAGACTTAGAGAAAGCTTTTGACAACGTTAACTGGAATACTCTCTTTCAAATTCTGAAGGTGGCAGGGGTAAAATACAAGGAGCGAAAGGCTATTAACAATTTGTACAGAAACCAGATGGCAGTTATAAGAGTCGAGGGCCATGAAAGGGAAGCAGTGGTTGGGAAAGGAGTGAGACAGGGTTGTAGCCTCTCTCCGATGTTATTCAATCTGTATATTGAGCAAGCAGTAAAGGAAACAAAAGAAAAATTCGGAGTAGGTATTAAAATTCATGGAGAAGAAATAGAAACTTTGAGGTTCGCCGATGACATTGTAATTCTGTCAGAGACAGCAAATGACTTGGAAGAGCAGTTGAACGGAATGGACAGTGTCTTGAAAGGAGGATATAAGATGAACATCAACAAAAGCAAAACGAGGATAATGGAATGTAGTCAAATTAAATCGGGTGATGCTGAGGGGATTAGATTAGGAAATGAGACACTTAAAGTAGTAAAGGAGTTTTGCTATTTGGGGAGCAAAATAACTGATGATGGTCGAAGTAGAGAGGATATAAAATGTAGACTGGCAATGGCAAGGAAATCGTTTCTGAAGAAGAGAAATTTGTTAACATCGAGTATAGATTTAAGTGTCAGGAAGTCGTTTCTGAAAGTATTTGTATGGAGTGTAGCCATGTATGGAAGTGAAACATGGACGATAACCAGTTTGGACAAGAAGAGAATAGAAGCTTTCGAAATGTGGTGCTACAGAAGAATGCTGAAGATAAGGTGGGTAGATCACGTAACTAATGAGGAGGTATTGAATAGGATTGGGGAGAAGAGAAGTTTGTGGCACAACTTGACTAGAAGAAGGGATCGGTTGATAGGACATGTTTTGAGGCATCAAGGGATCACAAATTTAGCATTGGAGGGCAGTGTGGAGGGTAAAAATCGTAGAGGGAGACCAAGAGATCAATACACTAAGCAGATTCAGAAGGATGTAGGTTGCGGTAGGTACTGGGAGATGAAGAAGCTTGCGCAGGATAGAGTAGCATGGAGAGCTGCATCAAACCAGTCTCAGGACTGAAGACCACAACAACACAACAATATTGCTATATTTGCAACTAAATTTAACAATTTCTAGATCAAACAAATTTTTACAAGCACAAAAACTTGAGATTTTTGCTATAAAAACACTTGCATTCACAGAATTTGACAAACAAATATTAATTTCTAGTTACTTTGTGTCATAATCAATATGAAAAGTATTTACTCAGTGTCATAATCCATCCCTTCAAAAATAAATTTACCTAGCCTTCTATGTTCTGGAACAACTTTTTTCTCAGGTGCATTGTCGATTTCTGGAAAGACAAAATAAACATTACCATCAAGAACTTACTTTCTCAGAAATGTCATTTCACAGGTGTCATTAGGGAGGCTTTCAATTTTACCAATAAACCTGAAATTTTTTTTTTTTTTGGAGATTTTACTATGGTGAAATCATTTTCTTTAAATTCATGCCAATCTTTATCCTTATCCTTGTCCATTTCTTCATTTCCGTTTGATTCGTACTGTTCTAGATCACTGTTAGATGTTCCGGATATGGACTCCCTGCTTGCAGCCCCATCAGTATTATTTTCATCAAAGTCGCTGATAACAATTCCTTTTCCTGGAGTTAATGCTAAATGCTTTGCTTGGCATGGCTTTCCTTTTGTTTCATTAGAGTGAACCTGTTTCAACTGCATTTTTAAGGCTGCTGACCAAGAAACTTCTGATGAGTTGGTGCCATGTGCATTGTTATTGGTTGCTTCTGGAATATGTGAAATGACTTTATTGGGACAGAAAGGAAAAATTCCTGCTTTTCTGAACCCAGATATTACATTGGATTTGGATGTGGTAGCTTTGTTTTCAAATGTAGTTTTCAACAACGTAAGAAATTCGAAGTTTGGCACCACTCCTCTATTACTCCTTTTCCAATCATCTAGCACCTTTCACCAAGCAAGTTTTAAAGTGACTGACACAATTGAGTATAATTAGGTGGTAGAAGCACAAATTTAATGTCCTGCTCCTGGCAGAGTTTAATCACATTATACGACAGATGACTTGAGAGATTGTCACCTATAATCACTTTAGGTCCCTCAAATTGCTGGGCATATAGCAAGACAATTTCAGCAAACCATGATTCAAACATTTTTAGGTCAAACCAACCACTCTGATTCCTATTATAACCCACACCAGTTATGCCCCCTTCAGTCTTAGTATTGTGGTGTTTTGCCCTAAAAACTGTGTATGGTGGGAGGACTGAGGCGTTGGCAGCTGCTGCTATCATCATATTGATACTTGACTTAGAACTATCCGAATTCTTTCAGGATGTCTTGTGCTTCGCTTCACTGTTACTTTCACTTGTCCAGGATCATCAAAAAAATTTGTCTCATCATAGTTTATAATGTTGGAGGGAGAGACACCACTAAAGGTCACTTCAAGGTTTTAAAATGATCACTGTTTCTCGGGTAACTGCTGCCTTTGCCCTCTTCACATTTTCACTCACTCTAACCGTTAGTTCTTTATTTTTTTTCAGAAAAGATTTTAACCACTCATGTCCAGGTTGATTGACACAAATTTTTTTTCCCCAATCCTCCCTTCTTGATTGAGATATGCCTGCACAATGTCCCTAACATCATTATTCCTCAAAGGAAACCCCTATTTTGCACAAAACAATAATCCTTCACCCAGGCTTTTTTCCTCACTATTAGTTAACACTGGTTGGCCACCTATTTTGTATTTGTACCTTTCATTGAGTTTATCATTTAATGTGGTATCTGGAACTGTATATTGCTCTGAAGCTTTCCGGGTGCTTAATTTTCTCAATTTGATAGCTTTCACCACATTTACATGATATTGTGGTTTGTAGTTAGATTTCCGTGTTGCTCCCAGAACCTTTTGGTATCCTTGCATTATCGGATTCACCCTACAAAAATGCAGTATTGTAATTAAGCCTGCATAGAGACTAAGCAGTATTAGCAATGAACAAAAAAAACAAACTGTTTTCACTTAAGACATTTATATGCAAGCAATGATATTGCAACTTACCAGTTACACTTTGGAAGTAACATGTGCCAAGAGAAGTTTTCACACTTGTGTTGACTACACGAGTGTAGCACAAGAATCACACACCTACTGACAATACGATTTGCTGGTTGTGTGCACTCCAACACGCCATTGTTCTTGATAGATTTGTCAAGAATTCATGACAATGATCAGCTGCAAAGTAATTGTTAAAATGCTACGTTCAGTTATCCAAACATGGAAAAACTGGTAAATGATATGATTGACACCACGTTATCTGATTCACTGTTCTCACTGACTGCTTTTACAGCTGCAGTTTTCATGGATTCTGTTGCAACAGAGTCTATGCAGTTGCCAATAATTTCAGTATATTTCTCATATTGTGTGGGTGGATTTGGTAAATGCAGAACAGCACAATGAGTCTATCACCACTACCACCTTCCCCAAAACACATAAGTCTATAAAATAACTTCACTGATGTTCAAATTTATTATTATATTTAGTCCAATGCCTTCATGGGTAGGTAATGTATCTCCTGCACACACAATATTTACATGTGACATCTTCCAAAAGACAAAAACCGAATTTCAGAAATCTTTTTCTGCTGTTGTGTTTACATGTTAAGGTCTGAAACAGATTTGCTAGCCCATTTAAATATGGTGCCTGAGGAAAAAAAACTGATACAGTTTATGATTTAGTCAGTACAATCACAATTACTCTTCAATTAAATGAGGTGTAAACAGCTTCAGTCTAATATTTCCGCTTATCCTTCATGGTGCAAAAAACCACTCTGTCCATATCAGCTGGAAAAAAACCCTGACAGTCCAAGCTTGTTTCAAAACCAGTTGCATTTACATGAGAGTGAAAATTGACTGTGGAATTGGAAAACCTGCAAGCAGAAGTGGATTTCCAGAATTGATTTTGAAGTGTTTACATGACCATCCCGAAGCAATTTTGGGAAATTGTTAACGAAAGCCGGCGGGTGCCACGTAAACAGGGCGATGGTAATCTCGCAGCCCCCCCCCCCCCCCATGTACTGGGTGGAGTGTCAGCAGTCTTCTCATTATTTTGCACTATTTGAATACAATACAATTGGTATAGTTCTACAGTTCTTGTTTACTTTGTTCTGGCGTCTCTTAAAGATACCTTTTGGTTAAGTCGCTTTAAATGAGCGCATCAGCATACGACAGTTTCACTATAAGCACAGGAAGCTACCAAATATTGAAATATTTATTTTGTTTCCAAAGGTTTACAAATATATGAGCAAATAATATTTAATAATCAGTGCAGCTAATCTGTGGTAAACAGAGCCTTCTAGAGCATGTAGTTTCCGAGATTTGCATACAAGTCTGAAAGGATGTCGAGATTAATGCGGATATCGTGATGTGTCAAGTAAAAGTTAAAAGACTATTAACGATTCATTTACATGGGTTTTAACAAAAGCTATGCACCAATTTGCTCAGGAAAGTCGAAATATACATATCCTTAAAAAAAAAAACACCACACACACACACACACACACACACACACACACACACACACACACCAATATTTTTGGAAAAAATTGAGGTCTTTTAAAGCCAAAATATGTCTTTAAAACTAGAAAAATGAAAATGATTATACTCTCATTAGTACTAAATAATTGCATTTATTTTGTTAAGACCTACCAGAGTTGCTTTATAGCAATTAAGGAGCTAGACACCATATATCACATCGTCTATGTGAATGTAATGTTGCCAAATTGTTTTTCTTTGAGGTCAATTTTTTGCTGGAAATGTGCATGGGATGAAAACATTTAAGAAACACTATTGTTCTCTTAGTATGCAAGAAATTGCACTGTGGCATCCATGTGTGCAGATTTTGGTTCATCCTGTATATTTCAATGTCTTTATGCTAGCTTTGTTAAAAAAAAAAAAACAATGAAAGGCTGTGAGAAGATGCAATAATGATTGTCAAGAATACTGTTGTGCTTTACTGTAATAATAAAATAAAGGAAATATAAAATCACTGCGACTGAGCTTGTAAGTAATGTAATGTAAATGCTCTGTTCAAAGAGAAATCTTAGTGATAGTTGACACAATCTATTACCATTGTACATGTCAATATTAGTATAAAATAAGTCAAAAGTCTACTTATTTGCCAGACAATCAATGAAATGTGAAACAAGAAGATTTATTGGACAAAAGGATATTAGAGAATTCACTGTTTCCATTTCATAAGTATTAAATAATTCATATTCCTGAAACTGAAATTATTTGAAAGCCATCACAGCAAAAATATTAAATATATTGATTGAAAATATTATCAGCAATACAGAATACTTTTGAGTCCCTGAATGAAAGTAATCTCTCGCTTGATAACTACATGCTTTTGTCATAGATGCGCAAATATTTAGTCTTTAAACTGTATCCTGTCTTCTACTTAGAATCATTAGAAGAACCTGCAATTAATGAGCAAAATAGGTGACGACCAAAAGAAACATAATATTACTATGATTTATTTTACATTACTAAAATAAAAAAAATTAGAGCCAGACTCTTGAAAAGTCTGACATAGAAGATCCATAAAAACAAAACCACAAGGAACACCACACTGAGTAGAACTAGTACAGCATGATGATATTCAGTGCAGAAGAAAAATAAAAAAACAAACAAAATAAAACATTGAGGGAAGATCAAAAGAGTTTTTAGCAGACACAGGGGAAACTCTTCTACCTATAAGCATTCTGTTTGCTGCACAGTTTCAGAATTCACTGATGAATAAGCAGATGCTGTTATCCCAGGTTCTGTATCAGCAGCTACACACACAACACACACACACACACACACACACACACACACACACACCAAATAATTTGCTGAAAAGTGTGTTTCTGAACTGCAATACTGACTAAAATGAACATATAAGGGAAATAGAAATTAATAATAATCTTGGTTCAATAGAGAAAACCTATTAAAACTATCAAACAAAATGGAGCCTGAAATAAAACATTTGTTTGAAGGTTTAAAAATGGATTTAAAAGGTCATTAATTGGCACAAATGTATTTATTAGAGGAACAAAAAATGAATTTACAACTTTTCCTTGTCAAACAGGATATCAATATTAAATGATGATCTAAAGAACAACAACACTACCTTTGCAAAGGCAAATCTAATAATAATGTAAACCAAAAAGAAAGAATCTTGAATCTAGCACATATGTTAAGTCAGATTTAAATAAGAAACTACATTAATGTTCCTCAATTTGAGCGATAAAACAGAAATCAGCAGAAAAGAGCATGAATCTCAAACTGTCAATCGAGGCACAGAGTAAAATAATTTGTGAACTAAAAAGTTAGGTAAACACATTTTTCACTCTATGCAGAGAAGTGATCAAACGACATACAAAAAGCTGATGGAATTCATATTCAGAATACCACAAATTGGTGGGAAGAATTTTGAATTTTCTTGAGATTTTAACCCAAGAGTACTGTTAGCATGACAACATTTGTAAC
This sequence comes from Schistocerca serialis cubense, assembly GCF_023864345.2. NCBI lineage: Eukaryota > Metazoa > Arthropoda > Insecta > Orthoptera > Acrididae > Schistocerca > Schistocerca serialis. Next base: position 709,352,924 of record NC_064639.1, read on the forward strand.
AGCATTGCTGGATGCATTACTCATCTCTGAGAAATGTATAAGCAGTAAGTAAATTTTAGCTAAACTTTTGGCTGTAGGACACACATGTAATGGCACATCACATGAACCCTTGAATTTATGAAAAGGAAATGTTGAGTCACAGACAGTCATATCAAAATGACTGCTAAACAAGTAAGCTTTCAGCCAAAAGGCTGCCTTCTTAAACACACACACACACACACACACACACACACACACACACACATATTCATGCAAAGTACAACTCACACACACAACCCCTTCCTCTGGCCACAGAGGTCGGACTGTGAGCAACAGCGCATGATGGGAGAAGCAATCTGGGTGGTGGGGGTAAGGAGGAGGCTGGGATGGGGAGGGGGAGGGATAGCAGGATAGGGATGGGGGGACAGTAAAGCATTGCTTGTGGAAGCATCATTTTCAATTGAAATACTGAGTGGGTTGTACTGCAGTCTTTGTAGATAACAAGCCACCATTTCAATTGCACGCTGTCACAAAGAAATATTTTGAATGGACTATGTGTCTAAGAAGTGTTCTTGCCAACAAGATCCAATGCTTCTTCAATTTTCAACATGAACTGGATGAGACTAATCTTATTGTAACACTGTTGAATTTACATTTGTATAGCCAGGTTAACAACAATTGTCCACCACTTGTTTCTCTAACAAATGTATATGTTAAAACTCAAACAAATATGTTCAGAAAGATAAGGTTATGAAATAAGAAAGTTAGCTTTCTCAAGTTAAATGAGAACTAACTATATTTGTATGATCCATCAGAACATTGCTTAGAATCAAGTTTCTATAGAAGTATGAAAAACTCTGGGGATAGTTTGAAGTACATCAGCTGTGGTCTTTCAACAAAATGCACTAACCTTGGCATCAGTAACTGCTGCACTCTTAAGTGCATTACTGCCAGGTTTACAACTAATTGTAGTGTCTGTATACTGTTCCCCTGACAGCAATACTGATGTCATCACAGAGATACTAGATACATCAATCTCCCATTTGCAAAAATAAAACATAAAATTTTAATCTTTGGAGATACTAACATTGACATTAGGGTCATAATGACAAAGCACTTATACTTGCTTAATGTCCTTAGGTCACGCAATATGTTTTGTGCACATAAAAAGCCAACAAGACAGATTGTGAATGGATATGGTTAAAACGACTGAAAAAAAAAAAAAAAAAAAAAAAAAAAAAAAAAAAAAAAAAAAATCCCACAGAGCAAGGAGAACAACCCCAGTACTCCTACTAATTAACCAAAGCAAGGTATTTGACTCTGTAAGTCATTGTATTCCAAAATATAAATTGGATTGCTATGGCATTTGAGATACAGAACTCACCCTTACAGAAGCAAATCTTTGACAACAGGCAGCAGAAGTACACTTTAACAGTATGAGCTCTGGATTCCTAGACGTTTCCAGAGGCATGCCTCAAATTTCCATACTGATCTTACTGTTTATTGTCTATATTAATGACGTATCTAGGATCCTGTAAATCTATTCTGTATGCTTACGACAACACCTATATTGCAATAAAACTGAAAATATCATTTTTAAATTATGCAATACAAACAATAATTGTATGTCGTTTAAACTTCTTAGTGTACACTTGATTCCAAATTAACTCCATACAGATTCAATATGCACTTAATTATCAAAAGTCGTATACCTGTCACGTAAACTCAAGAGTATGTGTGAGTGAAAATTTGATTCTCAGCTCCTATCATGCATTTTTTCATAGTCACATAACATACCGTATACAGCTTTGGAGCAGCTACGCTGAGGCAAAACAGTTTTTATGTGGTAGAAAAAGGCTATCAGATGGGTAGTGAGTATTTTCAAAAGCAATGTATCTTGTAAGCCACTTGTCAAGAAACTGAGTGTCACAACAGTCCCATCATTATTTATACTTAGTTGGCTAGTACACACAGTGGAAAGCTAGAGACCTATAGATTAAGGCAATCATTTCATTGTCACACTACAGAACAGAAAGAAAATGTTTACCAACTCCTTAAAGACTAAGCAAGACTCTCAATAGCTATACATTCCTTAGAGTAAAACTATGCCATAGAGGTAGTTTTTCCATTATGCAAAAGAAGATCTAAAATTTTAACTTACACTCATAGAATGTTTGTATGCAAATCTACATGACTTATAGTTTTCCTTATTATCATATGTACCATTATGTGTTATTCAATTTCTACAAACTATTAACATCAATGGCATGCAAAATCATTGAAAATAAAATAAATACTTTTTTAATTAAAGTCCCTTACATATCAAACATTCTTGCTGTCAGCAGTTGAGTCTGACTAGGCAACTGGTTGCTTATTATTTCATTACATACAACTATAGTTGCTGAGGATGGATAAAATACTAAGAATGCAGATGTAAATTTTGTGTAAAAGACAGGCACAATAGGCAAGTGGGGAATCACATTTTTTCATTACATGCAATAATTATTCTTACTGTCAGATAAAATGACATTTACTCACCACCAACCATTTTCTTTGGAGGTAATTTAGGTATCAGACGGTATGGGAAACGGTTGAGAAGTAATTCATGCAAGGCAACAAAATCGTTGTATCTCCGTCGCACCAATGAACCGAATCTCTGAAATACATGCCATTTTGAGCTTCTGTTGATAAGGTGGCTTCCAATTTGCCAAAAGTAAAACATACAGAAACGAAGACATTCCAAAATATTTCTGTACTGTGTTCCACAACCTGAATCAACTCAACAAATGATATTATGTATCATTATAAAACTTCCTGTTTAAATTATTCTTTATTGTGAAAACGATTTTGGTCAGAGCACATTATCAAGCACAGCTTGGATTAAGACACAACACAATGTAAAAAATAATAATATTTACAAACATGGTTAGCCATGCCTAATATTGTATTTTTGACAGTGTGTTGTTACTCTTCCATCTCGGGGATAAGAAGTTAAGAAACTTAGAGCCACTACTCCCAACCTGAAGTTTCCATTTCACATAAAAGTACTTAATAACATACAGAAGTAAAGGTGTTAGATAAATTTAGAAAAATCTCAATAACTTTGTATCCTTTATCCAGTCCATTTAGCAGTTCATGGAAGAAAGCAGTTACTGACATTTATTGTGGATCAACCTTCCTTGAACGCACTGTGAGAGTTACTTTTTACACACTGGTTGTATCTCAGTGATTTCTAAAAGGTAGAGAAAAGTCCCGTAGCAAACTGAACTATTTACTATATGTGTTGGTGGTTCTATTAATTACTTTTTGCATTCTTTCAGTAATCTAGATGTTTCACTCCAGCCACTAAATTTTATTTTAAGCTTTGAGATGATTTTCAGAATGTCACGTTCTGTTATAGTTCTTAGGAAAAACGAATCACTAATTTTATCTGAGTTTATTGCTAGTGTTGATTCATCAATTTCTTATTGCTATTTGGTGTCGCTGAACAACACAAATAAGTCTCTCACATTTTCTTTTAATTTGCAAAGTCCAATTTCTTTAGTGTTTTATCAATAGACATGCCTGATTTAACTTTTTTTAAATATTTAATAGAAGCGGCCCCAGTCTTTATTAATACCATCCGATTTGTATCCCTGCTGCCAATCAGAGTGTGTGTGTGTGTGTGTGTGTGTGTGTGTGTGTGTGTGTGTGTGTGTGTCTGTGTGTGTGTGTGTAAACTAATTATGGTCTTTTTTTAAGTGAGTAAGTCATTATGCTGAACTATTCTGTGATGCGTGCTAATCTCTATTGATAGGACTCCTGGGTCGGAGAGAAAAGTTTTCAATAGTTCTCACAACAAAATCTTCCTTGTTTATATTCATTCAACATGGTTAACACAAACATGTGAGTGATGTGTTATTTTGGTTTGTGATGAGTTGATGTGGCAACTGTTATAGGATCATAACTGTCAGAATACCTAAGACACTTTGAATTATAGTGTAAGGAGTTTAAGTTCATCTCTCTTCCTATTACATACTGTTTTTTGTTTCTTGAGAGTTTATACCAAAGTTCTTCTACACAAGAGACGAATTCATCTACATTATTCTAAGGTGTTCTATACAGGCCAACTATTAGTAAGCTGTTTTTGCCTAGCTTTAATTTTACTGCTGCTGATTCAAAGGTCACTATCACAGTGAGTTCATCAACTGACCAGTGATCAAAATGTGTGTGAAGCTAGATAGTGCTTAAATTTTGAATAAAATCATCAGCAATGCCCCCCCCCCCCCCCCCCCCCATGAACAATGAACCTTGCCGTTGGTGGGGAGGCTGGCGTGCCTCAGCAATACAGATAGCTGTACTGTATGTGTAACCACAACAGAGGGATATCTGTTGAGAGGCCAGACAAATATGTGGTTCCTCAAGAGTGGCAGCAGCCTTTGCAGTAGTTGAAGGGGCAACAGTCCGGATGATTGACTGATACAGCACTGTAACATCAACCAAAACGGCCTTGCCGTCCTGGTACTGCAAACGGCTGAAAGCAAGGGGAAACTATAGAAGTAATTTTTCCCGAGGCCATGCAGCTTTACTGTAACGTTAAATGATGATGGCATGCTCTCGGGTAAATACAGAGGTAAAATAGTCCCCCATTTGGACCTCTGGGCAGGGACTACTCAGGATGATGATGTTATAAGGAGAAACAAAACTGGCGTTCTATGTATCGGAGCTTGGGATGTTGGATCCCTTAATCGGGCAGGCAGGTTAGAAAACTTAAAAAGGGAAATGGATAGGTTAAAGTTAGGTATAGTGGGAATTAGTGAACTTCGGTGGCAGGCGGAATAAGACTCCTGACCAGGTGAATACAGGGTTATAAAAACAAAATCAAATAGGGGTAATGCAGGAGTAGGTTAACAAATAAATAAATAAATAAATGAAAAATAGGAGCATGGGTAAGCTACTATGAACAGCATTGTGAACGCATTATTGTAGCCAAGGATAGACACAAAGCCCACGCCTACCACAGTAGTATAAGTTTATATGCCAACTAGCTCCACAGATGAAGAGGTTGAAAAAATGTATGATGCGACAAAAGAAATTATTCACATAGTGATGGGACACGAAAATTTAATAGTGATGGGGGACTGAAATTCGACTGTAGGAGAAGGAAAAGTAGTAGGTGAGTATGGAATGGGGGTAAGGAATGAACGAGGAAGATGCCTGGTAGAATTTTGCACAGAGCATAACTTAATCATGGCTAACGCTTGGTTTAAGAATCATGAAAGAAGGTTGTATACGGGAAGAGGCCTGGAGACACTGGAAGGTTTCAGACAGATTACATAATGGTAAGACAGGGATTTAGGAACCAAGTTTTAAATTGTAAGACATTTCCAGGGGCAGATGTGGATTCTGACCACAATTTACTGTTTGTGAACTGTAGATTAAAACTGAAGAAACTGCAAAAAGGTGGGAATTTAAGGAGATGGAACCTGGATAAACTGAAAGAACCAGAGGTTGTACAGAGTTTCAGGGAGAGCATAAGGGAACAATTGACAGGAATGGGGGGAAGAAATACAGTAGAAGAAGAATGGGTAGCTTTGAGGAATGAAATAGTGAAGGCAGCAGAGGATCAAGTAGGTAAAAAGAAGAGGGCTAGTAGAAATCCTTGGGTAACAGAAGAGAAACTGAATTTAATTGATGAAAGGAGAAAATACAAAAATGCAGTAAATAAAGCAGGCAAAAAGGAATACAAATGACTCAAAAATGAGATTGACAGGAAGTGAAAAATGGCTATGCAGGGATGGCTGAGGACAAATGTAAGGATGTAGAGGCATATATCACTAGGAGTAAGATGGATAATGGCTACAGGAAAATTAGAGAGACCTCTGGAGCCGAGAGAACCACCTTTATTAATATCAAGAGCTCAGATGGAAAACCCGTTCCAAGCAAAGAAGGGAAAGCAGAAAGATGGCCGGAGTACATAGTGGGTCTCTACAAAGGCAATGTACTTGAGGGCAATATTATGGAAATGGAAGAGGATGAAGACGAAATGGGAGATATCATATTGTGTGAAGAATCTGATAGAGCACTGAAAGACCTAAGTTGAGAGGGGGCCCTGGTAGTAGACAACATTCCATGAGAACTACTGACAACCTCGGGAGAGCCAGCCATGACAAAATCTACCATCTGGTGAGCAAGATGTATGAGACAGACGAAATACCCTCAGACTTCAAGAATAATGTAATAATTACAATCCCAAAGAAAGCAGGTGTTGACAGGTGTGAAAATCACCGAACTTCAGTTTAATAAGTCATGGCTGCAAAATACTAACACGAATTCTTTATAGACAAATGGAAAAACTGGTAGAAGCCTACCTTGGGGAAGATCAGTTTGGATTCCATAGTAATGTTGGAACACATGAGACAATACTGACCCTACAACTTATCTTAGAAGATAGGTTAAGAAAAGGCAAACCTACATTTCTAGCATTTGTAGACTTAGAGAAAGTCTTTGACAATGTTGACTGGAATACTCTCTTTCCAATTCTAAAGGTGGCAGAGACCAAATACAAGAAGCAAAAGACTATTTACAATTTGTACAGATACCAGACGGCATTTATAAGAGTCGAGGGGCATGAAAGGGAAGGAGTGTTTGGGAAGGGAATGAGACAGGGTTGTAGCCCATCCCCAACTAAATATTGAGCAAGCAGTAAAGGAGAAAAAAAAGGAAAATTTGGTGTAGGAATTAAAATTCATGGAGAAGAAACAAGAACTTTGAGGTTTGCCAATGTCATTGTAATTCTGGCAGAGACAGCGAAGGGCCTGGAAGAGCAGTTGAATGGAATGGACAGGTATCTTGAAAGGAGGATGTAAGATGAACATCAACAAAAGCAAGATGAGGATAATGAAATGTAGTTGAATTAAATCAGGTGATGCTGAGGGAATTAGATTAGGAAACGAGACACTTAAAGTAGTAGATGAGTTTTGCTATTTGGGCAGCAAAGTAATAGATGATGGTCGAAGTAGAGGGGATATAAAATGTAGACTGGCTATGGCAAGGAAAGCATTTCTAAAGAAGAGAAATTTGTTAACATCGAGTATAGATTTGTGAGTCAGGAAATCCTTTCTGAAAGTATTTGTATGGAGTATAGCCATGTATGGAAGTGAAACATGGACAATAAATAGTTTAGACAAGAAGAGAATAGAAGCTTTCAAAACGTCGTGCTACAGAAGAATGCTGAAGATTACATGGGCAGTTCACGTAACTAATGAGGAGGTACTGAATAGAATTGGGGAGAAGAGGAATTTGCGGCATAACTTGACCAGGAGAAGGGACTGGTTGGTAGGACACATTCTGAGGCATCAAGGGATCACTAATTTAGTATTGGAGGGAAGCAAGGAGGGTAAAAATCATAGAGGAGACCAATGGATGAATACACTAAGCAGATTCAGAAGGATGTAGGTTGCAGTAGTTACTCTAAGATGATTAAGCTTGCACAGGATAGAGTAGCATGGATAGCTGCATCAAACCAGTCTCTGGACTGAAGACCAAGGCAACATCAGCAATGACTAGCGAAGACCTCCAGCATAAGATGTTGCCCTCATTCTGCCAAAGACCTTGTCAAACAGGTGGAGGATCAGACAGAGGTTCAGACCACTCTCTTATCCTTGGGGTGGGAAACTGCCTCTGAAAGGGGGGTCAATCAACAATTATTGATGGCATGAGGATGCAGAAGGCAATTGAATCCAATGCATTAAAGACAAAGAGGTGTGACCGCTGGACACATAGCCTGGAACATTGACAAAAGATTCTGGATTAGTAGCCCCCGTTCTTATCTCTGGAATGGGACTGCCAAGGGTGAGGTAACCATGAGAAAAAATGGAGTAACTAGTGTAAGGGTAACATTCTATGAGTAGGAGGTATGGAACGTCAAATGTTTGAATGTGGTAGAGAATCTAGAAAAGCTGAAAAGGGAAATGCAATGGCTCAAACTAGTACAGATGGGGTCAGTGAGGTGAAACGGAAATAAGAAAAGGATTAAGGATCAGACGAATATAGGATAATAACAACAGCAGTGGAAAATGGTATAACAGGAGCAGCACCATTATGAATAAGATGGTAGGGCAGAGCAGGAGTTCACACAAACAGTTCAGTGATAGGGTTGTTCCCATTAGAATTGGAAGCAAACCATTGCAGACTACAATAGATCAGGTATACATGCCGATATTTAACGGGTAATTCAGTATGCAAAAAGGGACGAAAATCTAATAATCGTGGGGGACTGGAATGTGATTGTAGAAGAAGGAGCAGAAGAAGGGGTTAAGCAGGAATACAGGCTTGATAGTGGGAATGAGTACAAAGACTAATTGAATTCTACAATAAATTTCAGCTAGTAATAGTGAATTCTCTGTTCGGACATCACTAACGGAGGAGGTATACATGAAAAACACCCAGAAGAAGGGAAAATTACAACTGAATTACATCACTGTCAGAGAGAGATTCTGAAATCAGACACTGGGTTGTAAGGTGTACCCGGAAGCAGATAAAGACTCAGACCACAATTTAGTAATGATTAACAGTAGGCTGAAGTTCAATAGACTAGTCAGCTAGGATCCATGTGTCAAGTGGGATTTGGAACCACCAAAGAATGAAGAGACACATGTGAAGTTCTCTCAATGCGATAATTAACATCTCAGTAGGCAGGTCATTTGAAGAGGAATGGACTTGTCTAAAAAGTGCAATCACAGAAGTTGAGCAGAAAAACTTAGGTACAAAGAAGGTAACAGTGAAGAAACCATAGTTAACAGCAGAAATACTTCAGCTGATCGTCAAAAGATCTAAGTACAAAAATGTGCAGGAAACTCCAGAATATAGAAAAACAAGTCACTTCGGAACAAAATAAATAGGAAGTGCAAGGAAGATAAAGTGAAAATGTTGGTTGGTTTAAAAGAGGGTGGGGGAGGGGCCAATCTGCTAGAACATTGGTCCTTCGTTCCGATTAAAATAATTCCACAAGGGTGGGAGTTAAATAATCGAGACATACAAAACACAGATGGAAGAAAAGAGAAAAACCACAAGAATGACAGAAGGGCAACAAACACCAAAATGGATAAAATAGGACAAAAAAACCACAGAGACATGCTAGAAACATGCAGAAGAGATCAAAACAAGAGAGCAGATTACCATGGCTGGCTGACCATGAGAATAAAAAGGAGAAGCCAGTCACTCTGCAACACATTAAAACCCCCAGGCGCAAAAACTTAGATCAAATGATAAAACCCACCTTCACAAATAAAACTTAAAACTAAGTCTGCTGTCGAGGCATTGTCGCCAAACACTGAAGGTAGGGTGCTGGGAAGGTTAAAAATCTGCTGCCTAGCGGCTGAAAGTGGGCACTCCAGCAAGAGGTGGACGCGTCATTTGTGAGCTACAGTGACACTGACGTGGGTCCTTGTGACAGTGGAGAAAACCGTGCATTAGCCACGTATGGCCAATGCGGAGCAGACAGATGACAACTGATTCCCTGACAGAGGACCACATGGGAGACTTCCACAGATTCGTAGTCTCTTTAATGATACCCAGTTTGTTGTGCGTACTGTTATGCCATTCCACCTCCCTGCGGCATAAGACAGAATGCAGGTCAGTTTCGGAGATGTCCACATCCAGAAGCGGTTTCCGCGTAGCCGGTTTGGCCAACCTTTCAGCTAATTCGGTATCTGGGATTCCGGAGTGTCCTGGGGTCCACACGAACACCACTGAATGACCGGACCATTCCAGGGTGTAGATGGACTCCTGGATGGATGCTACCAAAGGATGGTGAGGGTAGCACTGGTCGATAGCTTGTAGGCTGCTCCAGAAGTCAGTAGACAGGAAAAATGTCTTGCCAGGGCATGAGATGTGCTCAAGAGCACGAGACACAGACGTCAGCTCTGCAGCCATCTGACAAGGAGTGCTGTTCAATATGTTCTCCATGAACATACGCAAAGCCTACGTGACCATCAGCCATCAAGATATCGGTGTAAACCACTTCATGGCCTCGGTATAAGTCGAGAATCGAGAGGAAGTGATAGCGGACAGCCACATGTCCTAATGAAGTCCTTAGTGTTATGCAAAATGTCCAGAAGAATCTGCAGCCCAGGTGTTCACCATTGAGGTGTAAGTGAATGGACCTCGAAGAGAGGTGGTAGCAGGAAGGACTTCAGTTCATACAGATGGGACTGGATGCAAAACGCAATAGTAAGCCCTGACCTGGGCTGGAGATGTGGGAGATGAACCGCCATGGTTGGGAAAAGGAGACGGTAATTTGGATGTGCAGGAGAACTACGAACATGTGCAATGTAACTGGCCAGCAGTTGGGCACACCTAACCTCCAATGGAGGGACTCTGGCCTCGACCAGGACACTGGTCACCGGACTCTTTCTAAAAGCTCCTGTCACTAATCGTACCCCGCAGAGGTGCACAGGGTCAAGTGAATGCAACGCTGAGGGCACTGCCGAACTATAAAGCATTTGCATCGGTAGATAACACGCCACTGATGTGCATGCTATGGACAACTGTTCGGGTCTGGTACCCAAGAAGACGTCTGATCTCAGTCCAGTCTTGGGAAGGTGACATATAGCACCCAATGGTCTACGCGTACCTCTTCCAACACTCCTGTTTCCATTGTTTTATAAGCTGGCAAAAGCGGGCTCAAAGCCACTTAAAGGATATTAGGTGCTCTAGGGAAGGGTGCCACTTATGTCGCTGTAGAGGTCGCCGACACACTTTTATTGCCTCAGCAACTTCCGGCGACCACCAAGGGACTGCCTGTTGCCGGGGGCACCCTAAAGGACGAGGGACTGCATTTTCCGCCACAGAAACGATTGTTGTAGTGACCTTCTGAACGACAACATCGATGGCACCATGTGGGGCAGATTCAGCAGTGACAGCAGAGGCGAAGGCTTCCCAGTTTGCCTTGTTAAAAGCCCATCTTAGTAGGCATCTGTGGGCATGATGCTGGGGGAGTGACAGGAAGATGGGGAAGTGGTTACTACCACACAGGTCATCAAGTGCTCTCCAGTGGATACATGGGAGAAAGCCAGGACTGCAAACTGAGAGATCAATGGCCACAGTGAAATGTGTGGGGGCACCTATATTTAAGAGGCAGAGGTCGAGTTGTGACAGTAGAGGTCGATGTCGAGTTGTGACAGTAAATTTTTGACCTCCCTGCCTCGGCCAGTAAGCATGGCGCCACCCCAGAAGGGGTTATATGCGTTAATATCTTCCAAAAGTAGGAAAGGTTTAGGGAGTTGATCAATCAGTGTAGCTGATACGTTCAAGGGTACTGCACCATCTGGAGGAAGATATACATTGCAGACAGTTACTTCCTGCGTCATCCTTATCCTGACAGCTACAACTTCAAGTGGGGTTTGAAGGAGCACAGGTTCACTACATACTAAGCTCAGGACATAGACACTAACTCCACCTGACACTATTATGGTTGCTATGGTTCCTGTAATATCCCTTATAGCCGCGGAGGTCAGGAGCCTGTATTGCTGGGAACCAGGTTTCATGGAGGGCAATGCAGAAAGCAGGTGTAAAGCGAAACAGTTGGAGAGTTACGTTATCATGAGACTGGGAAGGCATGAAACACTCAATGAGGCAGTCTACGTCTCAGGGTCACCTGCGGCCACCAGATGAGTATCTGTGTGATCGATATCCATTGTGTCTAGGTCCTCAGCAGACGCCAGAATCTCCATCTCACCCCCAGAAACAGAGCTTGTAGGTAGTGGTGGTGTGGGTGCCACCTCAGTGCCTTGGCTCTTGGGGTTCTTTTTCTTTTTAGCTTTCTCTTGCTGCTCCTTAGGTTTGTCTGGCTGGGAGGGCTTCAGTGATTGAGGCTCAGCGAATGAGGAGGACCGTGAAACCCTATGACCAGCTACCTGTAGTTGCTTCAGCCACTGGCGGGTGTCAGCTTTGACACTGGTAGGAAACTGGGAAGGGAGTGACCCAAGCCATCCCTTACTGGTGAGAGAAGCTGAAGAAGACTTACACTTCTCCATCTGAGAAGTGGGGACTGACGTCCCCGATGGTTGGGGGGGTTGTTGCTCCTGAAGTATGTTGATGTTGTGCAGGAGCAACATTGAGGGAAGTTTGCCGCCCCCCCCCCCCCCTCACCATCAAAGGGGCAGGTGGAGTCTGACTGCTCGGAAAGCCAACTGTACATGGTGGAACGGAAGATGGTAGAACTGCTGTTGTAGTGGCGGTGTAGGTTGACGTCATATGCACAGGATGTAACCTCTCATATTGTTTCATAGCATCAGTATAGATCAGTCAGTCCAGTGTCTTTTATTCCATTATTTTTCTTTCTTTCTGGAGAATACTGCAGTCTGGCGAGCAAGGCGAATGGTTCTCTCCGAAGTTGACACAGATGGGAGGTGGAGCACAGGGAGTACTGGGATGTGAAGGATGTCCACAATCCCAACAGGTGACGCTGGAAGTACAGCAGGTAGACATATTACCAAATTTCAAACATTTAAACCATTGCATTGATGGAGGGATATACGGCTTTACATCACAGCGGTAGACCATCACCTTGACCTTCCTGGGTAATATGTCACCCTCGAAGGCCAAGATGAAGGCACCGGTGGCAAGCTGGTTATTCCTCGGACCCCAGTGGATGCACCGGATGAAATGGACACCTCGCCGCCCAAAATTGGTGCGCAACTCATTGTTAGACTGCAAAAGAAGTTTCCTGTGAAATATGATACCCTGGACCATATTTAAGCTCTTATGGGGCATGATGAAACAGAAACATCCCTCACCTTGTCAAAGGTGAGTAGTGCCCGTGACTGGACAGAGGATGCTGTTTTGATGAAGACCAACCCTGATCTCAGTTTGGACAAACCCTCCACCTCCCCAAACTTGTCCTCTACATACTCCACAAAAAACTGAGGTTTAATTGATGAGAAAGATTACCCATCAACTCTCATACATACGAGGTACGAGGGCGAATAAGCTTCATTGCCATCCTTAGCCTAGTGTTCCTCCCATGGTGTGGCCAAGGGGGGGAACAATTTGGGGTCGTATTTCTTAGCACTGAAGTTAGACCTTGACCGCTTAGAGACTGCCGGTGTTTGACCACCAGCAAGAGATGATGTACTACGCTTCATGGTGTGTCATCTACCCTGATGCCAACCACTCTGACCAGGGGGCTTCCCCATGGCCAGCTGCAGCAAAGGCCATTGGCAGGATGGCCAATGCTGGGAATCACGATGTCCCAAGGGGTCAGGCATCAACTTCTTGGCATACATGGGGAGTTAACAGTGCAGGTAACAACAGAGTGATCCCTGTATGGTCAGGGAGCTACAACCTGTTAGGGTACATGGCGGCCCCACCACAATGGACTGGCTACCATGCTGGATATCAGGTGCAAATGAGATAAGAAGTCCATTATCATCAACAGCGCAGAAAGTGATACTGCACAGAGGATGAAGGAAAACACACCCAGGAGGGTGACCTCACCCAACAACTGGAGAATGAGCGTAAGTGCAGATCCATGTCAATGAAGGATGCAAGAGGTCTCAGCACATGATGGACACTATGCACCATGTAAGACACCCATCTCCAATTGGCTTGCTCTTCAGGAAAATGTTGAAAAATGGAAGTCAGACCCTACAGGGTACCATCACAAAGGCCGAAACGTGTGAGAATCCTTTTAGTCGCTTCTTGCGAAAGGCAGGAATACCTTGGGCCTATTCTAACCCCTGGACCCGCAAGGGGTGGTAAAGTGAAAAGGCTGCACAAAAAATATAAAGAATCCGAAAAGGAAATTATTTTCCTAAGGACTGACTCAGTATATTAAAAATGTCTAAACACCTTCAGTGAAATTAAAAGCAATGGCAGTAAAATTAAGTGAGAATGGAAATTCCACTGTTAAATGCAGAGGAGAAAGCGGATAGCTGGAAGAGTTTATTTTATTTGAGATACATATTCCATAGATCCAGTAATGCGTGATTACGCATGGATGTGGAACGAGTCAAAGGAGATACAATATAAATATCGTACAATACAATACATACTGGTATATTACACATGGTAGATGAATGATTCAAAACTGGTACAATACAATAATATAATCAAGATAATAAACAATACAATACAAAAATACAACAGTGATAAAAACCAATACAAAAATACAACAGTGATAAAAAACAATACAGATAACAATGACAAAGCAAGGCCTCTACAAGTGGGAGGAATAGTCTGATGACACAGCAAAAGCGGAAACAGGAGCAACAGTGAAGAGATAGGGGATCGAGTATTAGAGTCAGAATTTAAAAGAGTTTAGGAAAAGTTCAGGTCAAATAAAACAGAGGGGATAGATAATGTTCCACCTGAACGTCCATTCAAGCTGGTATGTAGAAACTAAGAGACCAGCAACATATCCTAGAGACTTTCGAAGAAGTATCATCCACCTATTTCATATGTCTACAAGGCCAGGTAAGTACCAGGACTATTGCAGTCAGCTCAACGTCTCATTTGACCAAGTTTATGATTCCAATAATATAACAGAAGGATGAAAAAGAAAGCTGATGCTGTTAGATGATGATCATTTGGCTTTAGGAAAGGTGAATGCACCAGAGAGGTATTCTTGACATTGCTTCTGACAATGTAAGTAAGAGCCAGGACACATTCACAGGATCTGTTGATCTGAAAAAAGCATTTAACAATGTAAAATGGTGTGAGATGTTCAAAAGTCTGAGAAAAATGGGAGTAAGCTACATGAAAAGATGGGTAATATACAATATGTACAGGAGACAAAATGGAACAATAAGATTACAAAACCAAATGAAGTACGTGGATTGAAAAGGAGATAAGACAGGGGTTCAGTCTTCAATCTGTACATCAAAGAGGTAATGACAGAAATAAAAGAAAGGTTCAATAGTGAGATTAAAATTCAGGAAGAAAGGTATCAATGATAGGATTCACCAATGGCACTGCTATCCGGAGTGGAAGTGTAGAAGAATTATAGGACTGAATCAACAGTCGAAGAAGTGCAGAATATGGATTAAGAGCAAACTGAAGAAAGACAAAAGTAACGAGAATTAGCAGAAATGGGGGTAGTGAGAAACATAACATCAAAATTTGTGATCACAAAGAGGACAAAGTTGAGGAATTCTGCTACCTTGGAAAAAAAAAAAAAAAAATACCCATGATAGAAGCAGCAAGGAGGGCATAAAAAGCAGATTAGCACAGGTAAACACAGCATTCTTGACCAAGAGAAATCTGCTAATATCAAACACAGGGCTTAATTTGATGACGAAATTTTGGAGAATACATGTTTGGAGCATATCACTGTATGGTAGTGACTCAACGATTGTGGGGGAGGGGGCGGGGGAAGGGGGGGAGCGGAAGGAGAAGAGAACTAAAGCATTCGAGATCTGGTGCTACGGACCAATGTTGAAAATTAGGTGGACTTATCAGGTAAGGAATGGGGGGTTCTCTGCAGAATTAACAAAGAAAGGGGCATATGGAAAACACTGGTGAGAAAAAGGGACAGGATGACAGAACATGTGTTAAGACATTGAGGAATAACCTCCTTGGTACTAAAGGGGGCTACAGAGGGTCAAATAGTACTGAAAGACAGATTGGAATATATACAACAAATAACTGTAGATGTATGTTGCCGTGCAACTCTGAGATGAAGATTGGTACAGGAAAAAATGGGAAGGGGATAAAATATCTGGACACACTGGGATATTATTTTTACATTTTTTGTGTTCTTTGGTGCTGTCAGCAGGGGTTTTGCCTTTGTGTGTGTATCAGACGGCTGCTTTAAACGAAGTGTAAATTACTGGTTTCATAGATTATGCTCTTCAATTTGACCTATATTTTTCTACACTCCTGGAAATGGAAAAAAGAACACATTGACACCGGTGTGTCAGACCCACCATACTTGCTCCGGACACTGCGAGAGGGCTGTACAAGCAATGATCACACGCACGGCACAGCGGACACACCAAGGACCGCGGTGTTGGCCGTCGAATGGCGCTAGCTGCGCAGCATTTGTGCACCGCCGCCGTCAGTGTCAGCCAGTTTGCCGTGGCATACGGAGCTCCATCGCAGTCTTTAACACTGGTAGCATGCCGCGAAAGCGTGGACGTGAACTGTATGTGCAGTTGACGGACTTTGAGCGAGGGCGTGTAGTGGGCATGCGGGAGGCCGGGTGGACGTACCGCCGAATTGCTCAACACGTGGGGCGTGAGGTCTCCACAGCACATCGATGTTGTCGCCAGTGGTCGGCGGAAGGTGCACGTGCCCGTCGACATGGGACCGGACCGCAGCGACGTACGGATGCACGCCAAGACCGTAGGATCCTACGCAGTGCCGTAGGGGACCGCACCGCCACTTCCCAGCAAATTAGGGACACTGTTGCTCCTGGGGTATCGGCGAGGACCATTCGCAACCGTCTCCATGAAGCTGGGCTACGGTCCCACACATCGTTAGGCCGTCTTCCGCTCACGCCCCAACATCGTGCAGCCCGCCTCCAGTGGTGTCGCGACAGGCGTGAATGGAGGGACGAATGGAGATGTGTCGTCTTCAGCGATGAGAGTCGCTTCTGCCTTGGTGCCAATGATGGTCGTATGCGTGTTTGGCGCCGTGCAGGTGAGCGCCACAATCAGGACTGCATACAACCGAGGCACACAGGGCCAACACCCGGCATCATGGTGTGGGGAGCGATCTCCTACACTGGTCGTACACCACTGGTGATCGTCGAGGGGACACTGAATAGTGCACAGTACATCCAAACCGTCATCGATCCCATCGTTCTACCATTCCTAGACCGGCAAGGGAACTTGCTGTTCCAACAGGACAATGCAGGTCCGCATGTATCCCGTGCCACCCAACGTGCTCTAGAAGGTGTAAGTCAACTACCCTGGCCAGCAAGATCTCCGGATCTGTCCCCCATTGAGCATGTTTGGGACTGGATGAAGCGTCGTCTCACGCGGTCTGCACGTCCAGCACGAACGCTGGTCCAACTGAGGCGCCAGGTGGAAATGGCATGGCAAGCCGTTCCACAGGACTACATCCAGCATCTCTATGATCGTCTCCATGGGAGAATAGCAGCCTGCATTGCTGCGAAAGGTGGATATACACTGTACTAGTGCCGACATTGTGCATGCTCTGTTGTCTGTGTCTATGTGCCTGTGGTTCTGTCAGTGTGATCATGTGATGTATCTGACCCCAGGAATGTGTCAATAAAGTTTCCCCTTCCTGGGACAATGAATTCACGGTGTTCTTATTTCAATTTCCAGGAGTGTATTTGTTTCATTTGAGAAAGTTAGACCAGCCTCCAATGCAAATAACAGCTTCATTACATGCTACATCATTTGTACCTGTTAACACTAATGACAAAATCACTGCCTTGTACCATTTTACTTTCTAAATCTACATCTACTACGATGTTTTTTGTTCTTGGTCCTACCATCACCACACTGAAAACTAGGATATTATTGTTTACGCTTTGTAGAATATTAGCTAACTCACTTCCATGGCTATCAGCAAACAAAATTAGGTTAACTTCATTGTGGTTTCCCATTGTTGTTGTCGATCCCTTAATGCTGTTCACAGGGTGTTAACTGACAGTACTCTGATTCCACATGCTCATGACTTTTTGCAACTGGATATTGATTGCTACTGTATTCTTCATTGATAGACTAGTTTGTTTTTCTATCCATATGCTACTTACAAAGTTTGGCGTTGTCCTTGCAATTGTTACTACCTGTCATTGACAGTACACTGTACCGGTTTTTATCCACAAACGTGGTTTTATTTGCTAAGTGAAATCTTTTTAGCACTTTTTCATGTTTCATAATTATTCTAATTCTCATTCTGTGATTTTCTTGTTTTATCATTTGGTACATGAGAATTTCTGCAGCTCGGAATGTTCATTTCTTAGTTTTGAAATAGCACACCTTACTGTTAGAAAATCCACAGTTACAGTAAATCCTCATTAACAAGAATCCCAAGGGACTGAAAAATCAGGAGTGTGTGTGAAAAAACATTGTGTTAACCAGGGACTCAAAATTCTATTTTTGGAATACACTTTTTTCTATACATCAACCACTTCTAGTAGCCACACATATTATAAATGTGTGTGTGTGTGTGTGTGTGTGTGTGTGTGTGTGTGTGCCACATTTCCTCCTCAACTACAGAACCAATCTCAATCAAACTTGGTACAAATATCCCCTATTGTCAGGCAACAATTGCTGAGGGGGAGAAGAACCATCAACCTATGACGTCACTAACAAAGAGACGTGTGAAAAATTAACGTATCTTGCACGACATTAAAATGTGTTATCTCTATGCTACTAACTGTATTCGCAACATATTTCATGGACAGTGTCTGCATATGCTGCTAAATGCATCTGCAAAAGTATATCGTGGTACCACCCACAATTCAGGAGACATGCAATCAAACACCGAGATGCATGATGAATTGCTGCATCATGAATGATGTTTAAATTTATTAATCTTTGCTACTACATCTGTTTGCAGAATATTTCTCTGACAGTATCTACATATGCCGCTAAATGTACCTACACAAATATATCACTGTACGTCACACAGTTCAAGAGATGGTGATGTCACAAACACTGAGATACGAAAATCATCCATTAAGTTTTAAAACATTTATCCTTTACTATAAGACACTCCTACACTTGAGTTAACTTAAGGGAATCCCCGACCCCTGGCAGCAATTTTTGACAGCTTTCAACTCTGAAGAGCAAATAGCTGTAGGTGAAAGTGGTAACCCTCTACAGAGCTGTGAAGAGGCATTGCCATAAAGATGTTTACAAAATCACATTGTAAACACACGAAGCAGCTGCACGCAGTGTAAAGAAACTTTCCAGCATCATGTTCGTTAATCTGGATACTGTTCTTACAAATCCATACATTATGTATGAGTATTTCTTTGTGTGACAAATACATAGAAATGAAATTTTTTGATACTTCACTACAAACACGATTCATTTTTGTTTTCATTTATAATATAAAATTGGCAAAATGAATACCCAGACAGTGCTGGGTTTGTCAGCTAGTGTAGATATACAGTGTGGAGAAAATTTGTGTTACGAAATTTTAACCCTGGATAGCTGATGCCAGTAGGAACCAAAATTACTTATGTTATGTAGGTCGACAACACACCATTTTCAAATTACAGAAACTTGGTGCCACACGCTCCAATTGGCCTTGGGATTGCCCTGTTGCTGTTTGTTGGTTGACGGGCAGTGATATGGTGGTTGTTTCACAAATACAAATGTCCCTCGCCCCGTCACTGCCCCAACATAATACTCACACACGTGTCAAATAGGTCTTGCTGTTTGTCTCCACCTCACATCAGAGGTATTCATACATAAGCTACGCTACAAAGCGCACACGTAAGCATGGCGGCACAGTATTCGTTTGAAGAACAACGAGATATGGTTTATGTTTATGGGCTAGTCAACTGTAACACACATGGAGCTCTACAGTTGTATGAGGAACGGTACCCAGCAAGACGCCACCCACACCCCAAATGTTTACAGCCATTCACCGGCAACTTGGCGAAACAGGCTCATTAGTGGGATATCGTGGTGATGCTGGAAGACATCTAACACGATGGGATGCTGCATTTGAAGAGATTGTTGTTGAGCACTCCGAGGAAGCACCTATGACAAACACTGGACTGGTTGGACACGACATGGGGATCACACTTCAGTTAGTCTGGGAGGTTTTGAAGGATGATTGCCAGAATCTATTAGTTTCCACCCTGTCCAACTTCTAAATCCTGTGGCAGACTATGAACACAGGTTACAGTTTTATCAGTGGTTTCTGCGACATGTTGCACGAGATTCAGACTTCCCCACCATTGTGTTGTTTATCGATGAGTGCACCATCCATCGGGGATGGCCTTTCCAACACTCGGGAAAATGTTCATTACCAGGCAAGTGGAAATCCTTGCGCCATGTATGTCTATTTTCGCTCAACATTTGGGCAGGCATTGTGGGTGACCATCTGATTGGGCCGATCTGGCTAGCTCCTCATCTTTCCGGGGCAAATTACATTCACTTTTTGCAAGAAGCTCTACCTGGCCTGCTGGAAGATGTTCCCTGGACATATGGCTACGCATGTGGTTTCAGCATGATGGGGTGCCCGCACATAACAGTTATGCTTTGTGTGGATCTTTAAATGAACTCTTCAATGGCCGGGTAATTGGCAGAGGTGCTCCTAGGACATGGCCCCCAAGATCATCAGACCTCATGCCACCGAACTTTTTCCTGTGGGGATTCTTCAAGGTTCTATTTCACCCAACCAGATGTGAAACACCTAGAAATGAAGAGGAATTAATGGATCACATTCAACATGCCCCCAATCACATCAGGGCAATGTCAGGAATCTTTGAAAGAGTTCGACAAAACACTGTTCGGCGTCACCAAGCTTTTGTAGCATCAGAGGGTCCAGAATGGAAGGCTGGTGCTCTACCACCGAGCATGTGGGCCACTTTGGATACACCGCAATCTCCGGCAGGCAAAGCATTTGTGGTTATGCATTGTCCAGAGCATCTGACAACAGTGCAGTCCCACGGCCAATCAGAGCAGATGGTGCCAAGTTTCAGTAGTTTAAAAATTATGCATTGTCGACCTACACAACGTTAGTAATTTTGGTTCCTACTGGCATCAGCTAGCCAGGGTTAAAGTTTCATAACAATTTTTCTGTATGTGTACTACAGTATATTACGAATATCATCATAGGAAACACTAAATTACCAACTATTACACACTTGTTTGGAAGATTAAAAAAAAAAAGTTTGTACCATTACGAATTACAATAATCCTATTTATAATGTCAGTTTGCAATAACAACACAGAAAATAAATATGAGAAAAAGATGATTTGCATTAATTGCTGCATTGCAACTAAAAAGAAAAATACTCACAGATCATTATCTGGTGCCTGTATATTGCACCTTCGCAGAAGGGGATTAAATTGCCTGGCAACTTCACAGCCAACTGTACTTGTGGCTTTCGTAAAACCAGTGGTCATTTAGGATATTGCAGTAAAACTTTCTAAAGTGTCCACAGCATGTAATACTTCCTGGTGGGAGGCACAATGTTATGATAATGTCTGTGCATCACATTACACTAGAATCATCATTGGTGTTGAACTCCTTAAAAGTAACTCCAAGGTTCCCAAGATCTTGTAGAATATTCCATTTGTCGGATGAAGTGGTCTCCTCACCACCATCTAATTCATCAACAGGATTACTGTCAGTTTCTCAGGATGCGGCAATAGCTTTTACGCATCAAGTACATTCCTAGTTGGCACTTCCACCTCCTTTTCAGCAATACAAATTGCAGATCTCACAAGTCACTTGTGATTAATCCTATTTATAAGTGCAGTAATGTCTTTATCCAAATGCTGAAGATTGATTTGTTGTATTTGGGGGAAGGAGGGAAGTGAACCTTTACATTGGTTAAGTTAAGATTGTATGTTACGGATTGTACTCCTATCCAGTGTGAGAAGAAAAGGGTTATTTTGAGCCATCACTGAACTGTTAAAACCAAGAAAGAATTTATGGAGAGATGAGCTCTCGATCCAAGTAATCTTATGGTGAGAGTAGATGCAAGTTAAAGTATCGATGTTACATTCTTAAAACGATGTGGTTTCTTGAGCTTACTGATCACTCAAGATCAGTGTTTATCACTGCACATCTGAATTACATACAAATACAATCATTAAATGTTGTTCACTGTGAGGGTACAACTTGGGAAAAGATTGTAAACTGTCTAGTTTTGTTAATATTATATACATCGCATGAGGCATTACTTTTCTCTCACTTTGTAAAATTCATGCAACCAGTTGTTTGCTCATTCTTCCTCAGCTTTATTTACTTCACCACAAATCACTAATGATGAAACTTTTGGAACTGGTGCATCCAACCAGCTGAACAACTGAAATCTGTAAAAACAATTTTGTCATTCCATTTGTTTTTAACTAAATTATAAGTGGGTATACAGTTAAACCATTCTAGAAACAAAGTTTCAACATCTTTGTACTTGGCACTGCAAAATTGCTTGTATTTGTATTCAATGCAGCAGTATTAAGAACTTTTCCCAATCTCAAGTACTGTGGATAATGTAGATTTGTCAATTACATACTTGTCAGCAACTGTACCTTTTTTCAGTACATCAAATCTACTTTTCCTGTGATTTTTAGTTTAATTTGCAGACCTATGCTTTTCTGCTTTGTCTCAGCCAAGACTCCCCTCTTTCTGCTTGCAGCTTACAGTCTCGTATTAGCTAACTTTTGAAGAATGAAAAAGCATACCTAAAAATGGAATTGCATTTTTTGATGGCAGCTTATTGTTAAACCTGATGGGGCTCCTGATTGATCACGATTCTCCAGCAATGGTATACAAGCAGCTTTAGCAGAATAATTAAAGGAAAAAGGAGGAGGAAAAAATGGAAAATTCGGGTTAAATGAAAATTTCCAAGAACACAATGGACTAAAACCAGTTTGAAATTACAGTTAAATGATAAAACTTCCTGTAAGATCATGTTTTAGGAGTACTGTGTTGACCAAGGGTTCAACGAGTCTGTGTTGGTTGGGAGGGGAGGGCGGACACTATAGCTGTCAACTTGAAATGTGTTTTCACTATTACAGTTCCTACAAATTTCCTTTTTTGCTGCAGAAATGTGGCTTTTATTTCCTTTCTCACTACACACTACTGCACTAGATGTCATCTTTCTCCTTCTAGGCCCCACCTATGATCTGAAAATATGTTCATGTTTAATAAGGCCTCTGTACAAAGAAGTTGGTGTGGGCTGTACCCTGTTCCCATACAGGTAATGCTACCAAAAAGTAACGTAACTAACTTAGAGAAATCATTCAGTTTTATGTAGACCATGGCTTGTATAATATGCTGTGTAAAATGTGTTCACTAAACATTTGCAAAGCTGTTACCAATTCTGGCCCAACATCTAGTAAAGAGGGGGGAGGGGGGGGGGGAGGGGGAATTTATTGTATGGACCACGCTACATTTCTGCACAACTTAGCACAAAGCTGAAGGAAGGATCATTTCATATTAAGAAAACAAAGTTTTCTTCCAGTGTCAGTGAACAAGGAACAGATCTTAAATTGAGTTTGGTACCGTAAGTGGGAAAGCCACCACACTGTGTTCTGAGCCCATTTGTTTTCTTGATACATATCAATGGTCTACCACTCATCACGACATGTGTTACAAAGATTTTTCTGGAGTACCTCCACAATAAAAGCATTAATTAAATAAAATTTGAAAGCAATGGCATCATGATGAAACAAAATGGCTTCAAGTTAAAAAGAAAGAAAAAACCTCCTTTCTTTCTTCACTTTCAATGCAAAGACAGCAACAAGTGTATATGGTTTCCCTACCTTGCTGGTGACCTGGTATTCCACATGCTTCAGAAAGAGACCTTTCTTTTCAGGTACAAGATCAACATCAACTGAATCTTGGGAACAAAGTTCAGTATATGTGAGACCAAGGCGAGTTGGGGTAACTCCCTGTTGATCTCTAGTCATTTGACGCAGTTCAGACAAATCACCAAGCTCTGGCCTTGGAAGCTCTGGAAAAAATGGAAAATAATTTTGTCAAAATTATTATGAAACCCTAACACCATAATAAAAAGTACTATGCTGGTTAAAAAATACTTTAGTACTTAATGAAAGCCATGGGATGGCTGATAAGTAATTAGATAAAGCAATACTTATGACAGTTTAAGTTGTGGATCATTAGAGGAAGGCCACAATGTGTGTTTCAGAAAGGGGAGGGGAGGGAAATATTTAGAAAGCTTTCACAGAATTTCACACGTAACAATAAACACAGACTTTACACAAATTCTTTGTCGAGGCTAGGGGTGGAGGGGTGTATACAGGACAGAACTGGAAGAATATGACCATCCTCTATGACTAATATTGCCATATCTGAAAATTAACATGTTACCCCAAGAAGATATAGGAGGTGGAGGTGGTTTAGGGAGATATAGAGGAGAGAAAGACTGGGAGTGTGGAAATAACACAATGAAGTAACTAAGGTGAAACAGCAGAAATGTCTTGTACAACTTAGGAGATACTCCAGTTACTTGATGAAGTCAAGATAAACTCTTCATCTGTCTCACCATGGTGTTCATAGTTATTATACAACTACTTATGTATTTTAGCTCCTCCTATGTAACTACTGAAACTATATACTTATTTCACCACAGGCCACACTTTTATTTTGTTCTTGTAATAACATATTGTCAGTGATCTGGAATCAAACATACGAGCAAAGCAATTTTTTTAATCAAATTACAGAAGTGTGATTTTTGAGCTTACTCTATTTTCAGTTGTATCTGCATACACATTTGTCAGGTATTCCTGTCTTTGCCAATGACCCTTTTTAGTCCATTTCACTTCAACTTGCAGTGAAAATGGGCATTGCTTATAAATAAAGTTGAATACAGGTGGCTATAATGATTAGAGAAAGGAAGGAAAATGAGTAGGGTTCATCATTCCATTAACCAGGTTATTAGAGGCAAATCACAAGTATAGATTGGAGAAGGAAGAGAAAGGATATTTGTAATACCATTTCATTTCAAAGAAACTAAGCTGGTATTTACCACAAGTTATTTAGTGATATCTTGGGAAACCCAAATCAGAACAGCCTTACAGAGATCTGAAGCACACTTCTCTCAAATACAACTGCAATGTCTTACCACTACATCAACTTGGCGAGTAAGAAATCGCGAATATTATTTTTGCTTTAAAGCAGAACAAATAGCATTTCTCTACCCTTTTTTTTATAATTGTAGTAGAGAAGGAAAGTTGCTACTCACCACATAGCAGAGATGCTGAGTCGCAATAGGCAAAACAAAAAGATTCACACAATTACAGCTTTTTCAGTTGTTTCATTTGTTTTTATAACTGGGGATATTGCTATTACTGTATGAAATATAATCTAGAATTTTCCTACAACATCTCTGACTGCAGAAAACATTTTACCTGTTTTTTAATTTATGATGAATGAATGGGTAACTTATTCAACTTTCAAATAGAGTAAGTATGGTTCACGCAAAATTTGAAGTAGATCAAAGCTTCATCTATGAACTTTCTGTCATCTGTATAAGCAAGCATACAGCTTCATAACATATTACTGCAACATGTGTTCTCGCATTAAAACAACATCAGTCATATTTCATAGTAAGAAGTCATATGCCACCAACTGTCTTTTTAGGAATAAATACTTGCACAAAAATAATAATGACATATCAGATTCTATATCATTAGGATTTACTGAGTATAATGAACACTTAAGTACATACCTTCTCCAGAAAAATTTTCCAAAAGTTTTGCACTAGGCTGTTTCCCCTGCTGTGCCCAAGCCACAAGCGCTAGTGCTTTGTACAGACTGGTTCTAGACAGAGCATTCACTTTTGGGTCCACTACTAAATCCCATATCTGCAAATTCAGTTCAATAAAAACCTTTACCTATATGCTGCACAACTGTTTGTTAAGATGAATGGTGGACATAAATAAAATTGTGTAATTACTTCTAATTACTTCTTAAGCTAGGTTTCCAATTACACATTTTTTGTGGTACCTTCATAGGAAGCACATGGGTTTATTATATGAACATGATACAACAGAAAATATATAAAAAAGTAAAGAATGCGTAAGACAGTTAATGTGAAGCCCTGAAATATACATACTGATAGATCAAAGAAACAGAAATGCTGCAATTTTTCCAAAATGTTGCTTTTAGCTTTTACAGTTAAACTCATCATCTGCTGTTTAATTAGCACTGTTTACTCTATTTCATATGAATCATTCAATATTTTCATAGCAATAAAGGCAAAACTGCACAACTCCAGTCCATTTTAGATTCTCAATCTGCACTTTTTGGGAAACATCTCCGTACAAATACTGGCAGATTATATTATTACATCCTTCTTCTCTCAGGCAATCAAATTGGTTTAATAATATAAAATGCTACACTTTTTAACACTGCAACTGCTCCTACAAATATCAGTTGACTAAAAAAGATTTACATATTTAAATCCTGACAATTTTAAATACTACCTTTAAGAATCTTTAATCATTTGTGTAGTAACAGGAATGACCAATTTAACTGGGAAGAGAGTATTTTTCATGTTTTCATTGTCAAATATATATTATGATTTCTTTTCATTCCATTCACAGATTAAGCACTGGGAGCATGGTTGTTTATATGCCTCTTTGTGAACTATTGTTAGTCTAATTCTATGTCCATAGCTTATAAATGACACATACAGCAATGAATATTAGTAGATTCGGCCCTGAAATTTGGTTCTTTGAGTTTTCCATCGGATGTCAAGCACCTTTCTTGGAGGAACTAACAACTGACATTTTCAATATTTCTATTACAACCTCCTTCCAGAGAAAAATACCTGTGCAATGGACTTTTTATTTGTTGTACTTCCTTTATGAGTCCCACAGTCTTGAGCTGCATTACAGTATACGATGCAGAAAAGACGGGTAACACTCTCCCTGCAGCCTATTAATAAACTGAAGGTTGAAACTTCCTGGCTGTTTAAAACTGTGCGCCATACTGAGATTAACTCAGGACCTTTGCTTTTCACAGGCAAGTGCTCTACCAACTGAGCTACCCAAACACAACTCACAATTCACCCTCACAGCTTTAATTCCACCAGCAGCTCTACTCCTACATTTCAAACTTCACAGAAGCTCTTCTGTGAACCTTGCACTCCTGAATGAAAGTATACTGTGGAGTTATGGAGACATGGCTTAGCCACAGCCTGGCAGATATTTCCAGAATGAAATTTTCACTCTGCAGTGGAATGTGTGCTGATATGAAACTTCCTGGCAGATTTAAACTGTATGCCGGACCAAGATTTTGAACTCGGGACCTTTGCTTCTCATGGGCAAGGGCTCTACCAACTGAGCTAAGATAGGAGATGAGGTACTGGCAGAATTAAAGCTGTGAGGGCCGGTCGTGAGTCATGCTTGAGTAACTCAGTCTGTAAAGCAGTTGCCTGCGAAAGGCAAAGGCCTCGAGTTCTGGCACGCAGTTTTTATCTGCCACAAAGTTTCATATCAGCGCACATTCCACTGCAGAGAGAAAATTTCATTCTGGAGAGATTCCCCTGGCTAAGGCTAAGCCATGTCTCCGCAATACCCTCTTTTCCGGGAGTGTTAGTTCTGCAAGGTTTGCAGGAGAGATTCTATGAAGTTTGGAAAGTGGGAGAGAAGATACTGTCAGAATTAATGCTGTGAGTGCGGGTTGTGAGTCGTGCTTGGGTAGCTCAATCAGTGGAGCAGTTGCCTGCGAAAGGCAAAGGTCCCGAGTTCGAGTCTCGGTCCAGCAAACAGTTTTAAACTGCCAAGAAGTTTCATATCAGTGCATACTCCACTGCAGAGTGAAAATTTCATTCGGGAAACTGAAGGTTGCTTCCACATATTTGCACGAAATGATTAAATCCTGCTATCTCTCAATTGATCATGTAGTTTAATGTTGCTAAATGTTTGTGAGGTTCACAACTTTACATTGTTCTGCATCACGAACCAGTCATCAGTTTTCACACTATATTGGTATTTCGTCAAGATGTGAATAAATGTTATCCCATTTCTATAAGACAGCATTTCCTCATACATAATTGTTAAATTTCTGCCAAGTATGTGACTGCAGCCAATATTACCCACTAAACCAATATTACGAACTTTGTGACTATATTTCACTTCCCTCTATCATATTTCAAGCAACTTTGTGTCTGAGAAACAATGCCCATCTAGGACAACATGCTATGTTCTATTTATCAAAAAGCTTTAAATGCAGTCACAAACCTGGCTAGATATTGGGATGGTGCATAGGTTTGTAGATTTCATTTTTAGTTTGTGGTTCACTGCTGCTATTCGAGTTCAGATATTGTCATTTTGTCATTTGGAAATAGTAGATGGAGCTGTGGGTGTTAGAAAATGAAGTACCAAGTGAAAAATTCTGAATATTTCTCTCATGTTCTTCTGTTTGAGTTGAATATACGAGGTGCGGCTAGAAAAAAACCGGACTGATGCTGGAAAAAACATTTATTTACAATTATTTACAATTTCATGTTATCTCCTTCAATGTAATCTCCTCCTCTGTCTCTACACCGCTCCATACGAATTTTCCACTGTTCATAGCAATGCTGCAGATCATTTTCGGTAAGTCCATATATTACTTCCGTCGCTTCTTCTTTTACTGCTTCAACAGTCTCAAATCTAGTTCCTTTCAAAGCTGACTTGACTTTAGGGAAAAGAAAAAAGTCACAGGGGGCCAAATCAGGTGAGTAGGGTGGATGATCTAAGATGGGAATGTTGTGTTTTGCCAAAAACGTCTTCACTGACAACGCACTGTGAGCTGGGGCATTGTCTTGGTGAAGGATCCATGACTTTTTTCTCCACAAATCGTTCCGTTTTCTCCGTACTCGCTCACGTAGGGTAGCCAGGACGCTAATGTAGTAATGCTGATTCTCTGTTTGTCCCTCTGGTACCCAATCAATGTGCACAATCCCTTTGATGTCAAAAAAAACAATCATCATTGCCTTGAATTTCGATTTTGACATTCGTGCTTTTTTTTGTCGTGGAGAACCAGGAGTTTTCCAATGCATCGATTGGCGTTTAGTTTCGGGATCGTAAGTAAAAAACCACGATTCATCGCAAGTAATAACATTTTGTAAGAAGGTGGGATCACTTTCAATGTTTTCCAGGATGTCAGAACAAATCATTCTTCAGCGTTCCTTCTGTTCAATTGTGAGACACTTTGGAACCATTTTTGAACACACTTTGTTCATGTTGAAACTTTCATGAAGAATCTACCTAACACTTTCCTTGTCAATTCCTGTTAACTCAGACACTGCTCTGATTGTTAAACGTCGATCTTGTTGAACAAGTTTACCGATTTTTTCAACGTTTGCATCAGTTTTTGCTGACAATGGTCTGCCAGTGCGAGTGTCATCACTGGTGTCTTTGCGGCCATCTTTAAATCGTTTAAACCACTCAAACACTTGTGTTCGCGATAAACAATCATCGCCGTACACTTGTTGTAACATTACAAACGTTTCACTTGCAGATTTTCCTAGTTTGAAACAAAATTTGATGTTAACACGCTGTTCTTTCTGTACACTCAACATTTTCCGACGCACAGACAAAACGTCAACTACTTAAAACAGACGCCACGGGCAGACTGAGTGCAGGAGGCAGATGAAACTCGAGCAGTAGGCAGAGCGAGAGTCACGTGACAGGCCACGCGACTTTCAGCCTTATTGCATTCGTTTTATTGTTTCACCAGTACTAGTCCGGTTTTTTTCTAGCCACACCTCGTAGAGGGGTGACAGCAGCAGTGGCACCAAAAGAAACATTTGTGCCATGTATGGGGATAATGCCATTGTACAGAGCATGACAAGAACAGGGTTTTCTTGTTTTAAGTTGGACTGTGTTGATATTAGATACTCCACATTCAGGAAGACTTTCAGGGTTTGATGAAGGTTGTTTAAATACATTGATCTAGAATGATCCATGTCAGTGTACTTGGGAACTGGCAAATGTGATGAACTGTGATCAATCCATCATCATGTGACATTTGCATGCATTAGTGAAGATTCAAAAACTGAGTGTTGGGGTACCACATGCTCTAAGCCAAAGTCACAAAAATTAGTGGGTGGCCATATGTGCCCTCTGCTTGCCCATTGCTGATTGGTTCGTGAACAACACCAGCCATTCCTTACCTGTACTGTAACTTTATGCTAACATAAGAAAAAGAGGGGACTGGCTGAGCCCAAACAAAGCAGGAATTCCTCATACAAAGACCTATGTGCATCCACAAAAAATAACATTATGTATCTGGTTGAACAGCGATGGTGTGGTGAACTATGAACTGTTTCCCACGGTGTAACCACCACTGCTGACATTTTTTGCCAACAACTGAGACATCCTGCAGATGCAATCCAAGAACAATGATCAGGAAGACAGTGTGAAATGATGCTACTCCACAATAACACCCAGTTGCGTTCTGCTAGACTGGGGAAAAAAACCATACAGTGGTTTGGTTGGGAAGACATTCCACACCCACCTTATTCCCCTGATCATCCACCCTCATATTTTCACCTTTTCCACTCTCTATCAAACAACCTTCAAGGAACTTCCTGTCTGGATGAAAATGCGCATTGAACATGGCTCAATGAGTTCTTCGCCCCAAAACCAAGTGACTTCTACACTCGTGGATTTGAAAAGTTACCCCAGCATTGGCAGACTGTTGTAAATAGCAAGGACAATACACTACTGATGACTAAAGTCCCAGTTATGTCTAACTGTTGTGTTTATTAAATCTATGGGAAAACACTACGAACTTATACACCAACCCAATATCTAGCCATAGGCATATTTTCTTTAGCAGATACTAGTGGGAAACACTATCAAAAGTGCTTCAAAAGCCAGAGATTAAACCATCTAATTACCTCCATTCATCGATTACAAACTATCATGCAGGGAAAATGAGATTTTAATTTGGAATGTTAATGCTTCTTGAAACTATAGTTGTTTCCACAAATAAGTGTGTTTGTTCATGAAACAGGACTTTTTTTTGTTTGACTGCTAGACGTTTAGCAGTCTTTTCATTGTGTCTGTCTGAGGCTAAACATTTCCTCTATATGGTGAGTAGCAACTTAACGTTTTCAAATTATTTTTATTTCATTCTGGACTTCTCATTGTTTGATCTTGTTGAGTGTAACTGATTTATGCTAGTACTGGTATCTGGATCATTTGACACTTCAGTTGAAGTTTCTCAGTCATCAATGCATTTCTTAACACTACTTTTAGTGGCATTTGCAGGCATCACAAAAGCATAAATTTTCTCAGAGGCAGTTGTGTAACTGAATTTTGACATGGTAGATACTGAATGAATCATACTCTTAAAATAATAAAAATCTTTCTCCCACACATTCATTTAACAGCTCATTCACCTGTCAGTAAAATTACATTAATAAACTTTTCCTCTAGAACAGTTTTGCAACATTTTACATTTTTGAAAACAATTCAACTGTAATTACTGTGTCCACTGTGTAATCACAACAAAACACCATAAGCTTATCAGAGATTGTTCACAATGAAATAAATTGTTCACTTCAAAAAGTACTGAGCAATGGTGGCTTCAATATTATTAACTTATATTCTGTGTTGGCCATATAATTGATGATGTCCTCCTCAGCAACCTTTCACCCTAAGTATATTTTATGAGACACTGAACCTAGAGTTCTATCTGAAATATCAATAAAATTAATAACCAAGCATTTCCTTCAGCTCTTTGTTTTACAACTTTGACACATTTATGTTTATTACTTGCAATATACAAGCTTTTACTGACTAACTATGCAGCAGACCCATTAAAACAACATTTTTACACAGTAAAAAGGATTTTTCTACATGGTTCAACAAACTGCCGTAATCTGTAAGAGCATATATTTGAACTCTTTAAATAAAATAAAATTATGTATGAAGATGGTATCTGTTCTTTTGGACATGTCCAAAAGAACAGATGCCATCTTCATATATAGTTAAGGCTAACCGGCCATTGACCTTCTCCTTCTGTGCCGATGCACACGCATTGCCCGAACTATTACGGGAGTCGATAAGATTGTCTACCGCGAGTAATGAGGCACTACGAATGTAGTGTGTGGACATTAAGTTGGGAATATGGGTCTCACGGGGAGCGTGCAAGGGGTAAATCCCTGCCGTCGCACTATCCTCTATGCCATCGGTGGCTCATATGGATAGAGCGTCTGCCATGTAAGCAGGAGATCCTGGGTTCGAGTCCTGGTCAGGGCATACATTTTCAACAGTACCCTGTCGACAGCTTAGGGTCTTGATTTCACTGTCATTTCAAAAATAAAATAATTTATTTTCAGTAAATATTGCACTTGACAATAAAAACTGCAAATTATTAAAGGATGGAGGTTTTTTGGTAAACAGTGAGAGAAGAAAGAGAATGTACAAGTAATTAAAACTAGAGTATGAGATAACCTTTATTGAACAACTAGAAATTGAAGTCAGAAGCATTACTAAACCTTTGTAAAAAATCTTTTTGCGTAATCAGTTATATAAATGAGATATGCACACACAAATATGATATTTATTAACTACTGTTTGTGAATCTACATCTAGACTCTACAAACCACTGTTAAGTGCATGGCAAAGGGTACTTCCCAGTGTACTACTTACTAGATCTTCCTAGTGTTCCAATTGTGTATGGGGGGAAGGAGCTGCTTAAATGCCTCTGTGCATGCTGTAATTAGTATCAACCTGTATTCTCAAACCCTAACAGTGATACCAATGCAGTCATAAATTTCTAGCTTAATGCTGACTTTTGAAATTTTTTAGGCAGGTCTTCAAAGGACAGCTGGTGTGAAGTGTGATACAGAGTTAAATGCTTTTCAGATCTGACAAAAACCACCTCCTCCTCCTCGTTGCATTACGGCCTCTCCCAGAACCTCTTCATTCTTTCTCTTCTTCTCTCCCGCTCTTCTTCCGAGATCTTCAGTTTCCGTTTCTCCTGTTGGCTCCACTGGTGACACACTAATCTTTTCCTGTATTCTTCTCTGTCATTGATTTCCGGCATACTGGTCGGTGTATATTTGTTCCTCCAATTTTCCTTTCCTTCGATCTTGATCCCCAATTCCAACTAGTCCTTCCGAAGTTCAACAACCCACATGGTTTCTGTCTTTGCCCTTGTCCTCCCTGTTGTTTCCCACACTCTCTTCGTCATTCTGTCCAAACTCATCCTAACTACATGTCCAGTAAATCTTGCCCTTCTGAGTCTGACTTCCCCGGATATTGTTCTCATGTTCCGATACAATTCCTCCCCAGGTCTTCGCATCCACCTCTCTCCACCTCTTTTGGGACCTACTATTTTTCTTTCTTCGTTCTCTAATTGTTCTGCCCCATTTCTTCCTTGTAATGGCTTATCTTTGCCTCTGTGGATATATTCATTTTATTGTATATCTCTCTCATCATGCAGAAGGCTGACTTCATCTTCTTTATCCTCTCTGTTATTCCCTCCTTGCTCCTGTTCCTTCCTGTTATAAATTTTCCCAGGTATTTAAATTTGACCACCACTTGCACAGTGCCTTCCGGTGTTTCCCAGTCTGCAGTGGTATTTAATGTCTTTGTCTTGTTATAGGCGATCCTCAGTCCCACCTTTCTGGCTACCTTACGTAAGTTGTCAAGTTGTGTCTTCTTCCGTCTCACTTACTATTGTTATGTCATCTGCAAAGGCTAGGCAGTCCGCTTGAGCCCTGTTGTCCTTTTTGTCCCCCACATGGGTCTTTGGTATTCCCATTTCCTCGTTTATTTCTCTCCACTGCCTGATCACTCCATCCAGTGCTATACTGAACAACAATGGTGACAATCCACCTCCCTGTTTAACACCAGCCTTGATCTCAATTTCTTCTGACAGTGCTCCTCTGAATCTCACCCTTGCTTTTGTGTCTGTCCGAATTTCTTTTATGAGCTCTTGTGTAGTTCCATCAAGTCCTCTGTTGTTCTGGATCCTAACAAGAGTCTGTCTGTCGGCAGAGTCATATGCCTTTGTGAAGTCCACGAAGATTAGTTCTTTCTTTTTGTTTTTTAAGGCCCTATGTTCTATCAGTTGCTTCAGGATAAATATCTGTTCTATACAACCTCTTCCCTTCCTGAATTCCACTTGGGAGTCGCCAACTGAACTTTCTACCTGTTGTTCTACTCTCTTGAGCAATAGTTTTGACAGCACCTTGTATCCGGCCACTAGTAGTGATATTCCCCTGTAACTGTTTGCATCTCTCTTGTCCCCCTTCTTATGTATTGATGCTACAATTGCATTCTTCCATCCTTCTGGCAACTTCTTTGTTCTCCAGATCTGGTGAATTACGTTGGTCATGTTGTCTATTGCTTTGTTGCGTCCCCACTTTATCATCTCGGCTGCTATACCATCTTCTCCAGTTGCCTTATTATACTTTAGATCGCTTATGGCATGTGCGACTTCATACCTGGTTGGAGGGCGTGGCTCTCTCTCTTCTGTGTCAGTCCCCAGTTCTGGCTCTTCTTCAGGTGGTTCACAGTTCAGCAGGTCGTGAAAGTGCTCTGCAAAAATCCAACAGTTCTCCTTTGCACTGACAGCCAGCTCCCCTTTCTTATCTCTTATAAGCAGTTCTCTACCCTTGTATCCAATAAGACTTTTTGAATTTCCCGAAAAAGTGTCTGCCGTTGTTTTTCCTGAAGTTGGTCTCAATCTCATCCAGTTCCTGCACCATCATCTGTTTTCAGGTCTATCTTATTGTTTGGGCCTCTTCCTTTCTTGCTCCTAACAAAACTTCCCATTTTTGCGGGTCCTTCTTGCTGCTCCAGTCTCACTAGGCTTTTCTGCGAGTCTCTACCATTTCCTCACATTCCTTGTTCCACCACCAGTGCTTCCGTTTCTTTCCTTCCTTTCGCCACGGTTCAGCCTGTTTCACCTTATTTTGCTTCATGTCGTCCCATTCATTGAATGATTCAATTTCTTCCTCATATCTGGATCGATTGTGTCTTAATTTGTCTCTGTCTACCTTTATGTTTTCTGTTCTTCTATTTGTCTGTGGCAGCCTGTCCCTGTCTGGAATCCAAAGGCACTTAACTTCTGTAAGATAGTGATCCGATTCTATTCTTGTGTTCTTCCTGACCTATGTGTTAATGATCTCTTTACCATTTGTCCAGCTGATTGCTATGTGGTCAATTTGGAATTCCCCAAGGTGGGTGCATGGGTTTGCCCATGTCTTTTTCTTACACGGTTTGGCCCTGAAGTGTGTTGTCATCAATCTCATTTTGTGTTCTCGACACAGTCAATTAGTTTTTCTCCATTTTTGTTTGTCAGCTGGTGTGCGAGGTACTCGCCCACTACTCCTTTATGTTGCTTCTCTCTTCTAATCTGTGCATTATAATCTCCTACGAGTACCTTTACATGTCTATATGGTATGTTTTTCAAGGTATCATCTAGCTCTTCCCAGAAATTATCTACAACTTTCTTCTCTTTCCTGTTCTTGTCATTTGTAGGTGCATGTCCATTTATTACTGTATACTTTTTGTTTCCAGCTTGAAATGTCAGTGTTGATATCCTTTCTGACCTGCTCTTCATTTCAGTTATGCGATCCTCGTATCTCTTGTCTACTATGAACCCTGTACCAAAGCATCTAGGTGCATGTCTTTCCTTTCCCACTTTAACTCCTGGTTTCTCCTTCAGTATTATGAAGTCTTCCGACTCCACTGTATCTTCGTCAGTGTATCTTGTTTCTTGCATCACTAATATTCCAATGCTTCTCTCTTTCATCTCATCTACAGGGTGTATACGTGGCTGAGGAAAAAAAATTCCCGGATTTCCCGGTTAAAAATACACTTTCTCCCGGTTGAAAATACACTTCCTCCATGTTAAGTAACAGTATACTTTTCCTCAGAACTGTAAAACTTATCAATCCTTTCAATGGTTGTGGTTTTATACACTGGCGTAGAATTTCCCGGCACTTTTCAAAACGAAACACAGGGTGGGGGGATGGGGGGGGGGGGGGGGGGGACGACACGTTTCGGAAAGATGTCTGATGTGCAGCAACATGTACACTGCACATTTCATATTACAAAAGTATGAATTCGAATTCCACCGAACACCACATGTTACTTTCCGAAGGACTGAGATCGAGATTGCGATGCGCTTTTGGAAGCCAGTCGTAGCTCATGTCAAGCGATCCTGCCAGCCAATGACAGTGGACATTCAGAGCATAGGACATGTGATGTAGTCAGCCAACAGCAACATCAATGTCAAGTAGCGCGACCACACAAATAGGGAAAGGTAATGGTTTAAATTAATATACACAGTGTTGCTAAAAGAAAAGGAAAGCTTTCACGTAGCCTATAATATTGGCCTCTAAGATTAATAATCTGCAAAGAAGCTAAACTTTCACACATAATGTTGATCTTTTTTGTGCGTGTTACACTTTAAGATACATTCCACAAATTTGCCAGTAAAATTTTTAACAACGACATAAATGTCTGATCTTCTGGGCTCGAAAATATTCTAAATGGTCGTTCTCAAAGATCTGAATTTTGAATGAGAGTCAAACACTCTGTGATTTAAGAAATTTATCGGACATTGGTGGACAGAGTTCATCTTGTGTAAAAGGAAATTTACTTTACTTGAAAGTAACGCTTTTCAAACAACCATTCGGAATATTTTCCTGTGACAGGTTAGAAAGAGATTCGTTTCAGCAGTTGCGCCAGATAACAGGCATCGTCACGCTTGCGTAGCCACGATGATGCAGGACGTATGTGTAAAACATTAAAAGATCTTACATTGTGTCACAAAAGAAACAAGACGTTAGAGGATACTCCAAGAGCATGGGAATTTTGTGAACCCTACTAACAAGGGAACCTCCCCATCGCACCCCCCTCAAATTTAGTTGTAAGTTGGCACAGTGGATAGGCCTTGAAAAACTGAACACAGATCAATCGAGAAAACAGGAAGAAGTTGTGTGGAACTATGAAAAAAATAAAATATACAAACTGAGTAGTCCATGCGTAAGATAGGCAAGATCAAGGATAATGTGAGTACACGAGCGCCGTGGTCTCGTGGTTAGCCTAGGCAGCTGCGGAACGTGGGGTCCTTGGTTCAAGTCTTCCCTTGAGTAAAATTTTATTTTCGCAAAGTTATGATCTGTCCGTTCGTTCATTGATGTCTCTGTTCACTGTAATAAGTTTAGTGTCTGTGATTTGCGACCGCACCGCAAAATCGTGCGATTAGTAGACGAAAGGACGTGCCTCTCCAATGGGAACCGAAAACATTTGATCGCAAGGTCATAGGTCAACCGATTCCTCCACAGGAAAACACGTCTGATATATTCTATACGACACTGGTGACGGCATGTGCGTCACATGACAGGAATATGTTGTCGACCCACCTAACTTGTACACTTGGCGAATGGGTAAAAAGATTCTTCTACCTTGGCAGATTTAGGTTTTCTTGTGGATGTGATAATCACTCCCAAAAAAGTGATGAAAACATAAGACTTTGTCACATAAACTAAAAATAAAAAAGTAAAATTTTCACTCCAGGGAAGACTTGAACCAAGGACCTTTCACTTCGCAGCTGCGCACGCTAACCCTGAGACCACGGCGCTCCTTGGTTGTACTTACTTTATGTTGCATATCTTACGCATGGACTATTCAGTTTGTATATTTTGCTTATTTTTTTCATAGTTCCACACAACTTCTTCCTGTTTTCTAGATTGATCTGTGTTCAGTTTTTCAAGGCCTATTCACTGTGCCAACTTATAACTAAATCTGAGGGGGGGTGCGATGGGGAGGTTCCCTTGTAAGATGCATAATTTGGCTTAAAGTGCACATTCATATGTCCAGATTCAGACGTAAATTTTCTTGGAGTACCAGTACCGCATTAACTCCTGTTTGGTTCTTTTTTATGGCATAATGCCATATGTGCTAGAAGATGAAAACGTGAACTTAAAATGTAGCAAACAGCTGAAACTAGGCAATAGTGTGGAATTAAACACTTCATTTCAAATAAATTGACTGCCTCAGCAGAAAAGATTAATAAAAGTCAAATTTCTTTAACAAACCGACAAAGATAACTTCATTATTCTGCAAGGCGATTAACGCTTGACTGTCAGAAAGGTAGAAACAAAATAAAATCTGAAACTAATAATTTATTTTAGCCTTCTGTAATTATGTGAATGTATTTTAATTCCACTTGATAGCTCCCGACCACAGAAATCCATTTTGTTTTCATTTGACGTGAGAGCAATAAACGAAGCGGAAACAGCAAAATCACTTAACGTAAACACGGGTCATGTGGAGACTACCACCTCTCCACTACAACTCAGACTGCTCTGTGCATCAGGTCCGGATCTACAATATTTCCAAACCAGGCCAATATTAGATAGTGGCGCTCCCCTTCCCTCGAGCGTTTGAGGTAGGACGCCAAAAATTTAAAAAATCGACTTTTCAAAAATATCTTCATATTGTAGCACACATCGTTCTGAAGGGACTGATGGGGGTTGTCCCGGGTCGTATACACCCTGATCTATTACCTGTTTAAGTTTACCAGTCTTACTCATTGTCTGTACATTTATGGTTCCAATTCTGAAAGTCTTTTTAGATTTAATCTTCTTTAAGGTTCTTGGGAGCTCCGACTCTTCCCTTATGCACTTTTTGGCAGGTCCTCCAGAATCTGAATGCCTGCTTGTGTCGACCTTGGTCAATGGGGGATTGTCCCCCTGGGGTAATCTCAATTCCATAGTGCGATCCATTCCATGAGCTAAAAACTTTTTTGGATGGGACGGCTCATGTCTGTCCAGTTATACGACTGAAGCTGTTAGCCCCAGAAGATGTGTTCAGACCGCCCCTGACATGGGAACACAGACACCTTTGGTAGCCACCCCTAACATGGAGTACAGTCGCTACCTGATATGTTTCAGTGACTCTTCCATTCTCTCTGCTATTGGGAAGCGAAGTACTCTTCCACCTTCGAGACTGTTGTCTGGGCTCCACCTGTAACCCTAGGTAGGGGCCCTAACTGGGTGCTACCATCCGGAGCCAGATGGACTCAGGTTTTTTTTATGGGGTTGTTACTCCACCTCCTCCTCCTCCTCCTCCTTCTCCTCCTACCACATGACTTGCGAGATGGAGCCCCAGGCTTGGGACCGGCAATGGCGCAGTTGTGACGAAAACCTATCCCTCTCTATTCTCACATAATATCCTAATAGAAATGTATCAAAGCAGTCAAGTAAACATAGATGATGAAAACCTATGTTTACTTGACTGCTTTGACACATTTCTTTCATGATATTATGTGAGAATAGAGGGGGATAGGTTTCCCATGACCAACATTCCTGGTATCCATGCAGATTGGCATGAGGGAAATATTGTTATTAAAACAAAGACAATTGGCAAAGAACTCTTGAAAATGCTTGACGTAACCTTGCTATAAGCAAGACTTATTTTCTGATTTATGTTATGAAAAGTTATGGTATCAAAGCCAACTTTCTTTTAAATGTAATTTAATTTGTTTCTGATGTTCGACTCTACAAGGGACTTACTGGAATTTGAAAGCGAGAATTTTATTGTGTATGAAAGTCAAATACATTGTCAACTGACGAAAAGCAAAGTTTGTATGTTTACTTATTTTATATGTAGAAAGAGTCTAAAAATTCCTGTACCTAGCATTATTCAATGGAGAAGAAGTCAAGAGGGTTTCCAGTAGCCAGCTATTCAGTAAAGAAGTGTGGCTGCCAATTCCAAGTAAGTCCCCTCGTAAAGAAGTGGTTTGAAGGAATAAACCGGAATAACCCACATTCACACTCACACTTTAAGTCAGAAATGTTAGAACATGGCGACCGGACAGGACCGAGGAAATAGGAATTTTAAGTAAAAAACGAGAAAAGAAGCTGTTACGTGTTGCCATAGCAACAAGGGAATTACTCCGAGAAATTGGAATATGTTCAAGTATCCAATGGAGCAGAATTTAAATGGAGAAACAGTGAAGAAATTAAAAGTTTGCAATGATAAAAACAGCAAAGAAGATTTCGACGTATTTGTCTAAGAAGAAGTACGTATAGAATGCTTCAACCAAGAAGATCCAGTGCGGGGAGTATACATCTCGCACACATCATGGGGGACACAGATGCGGAAACCAACATACATCCGACGCCACCGGCACCAGCTGCTTTTCACCGGTGCTGACCTGCCTCCACATCCACTCACCTACGCAATGCGAATTCTACGCCGGGTGAGCGTGAAACAAAACTTGATTACTTTAGTACAAAGTTGAGTGAATTTTTATTTTGTAATTGTCATATTTAAAGTTAGTTTTAAATGCTTACAAGAGCTAAGGCATTTAAAAGTATGGCAAATATACAACAGATTGGGGAAACTCAAGACCCAGCTATGGCAATGAAAAATGCAAAGAAGTGACCGACTGGGCTGAGTTTACAAATTTAATCAAAGGTCAGAGTCTTAACTTAAACTCATTAAATTCTTGATTAAATGCTCAGAGTGCGACTCTAAGTAAAGAAATAGACTTAGTAAATTCTCAATTAAATACCCAGAGTGAAGCTTTAAATGCTCATGACAGTGTGAAACTCTAAATATTCAAACGACAAATTTATCATATAAATCATATGTTTACTGACCATAGTCAGAAACAGAGTAACAGTTTTCAAGATTTATCAAAAAGGTTATAACTTAACATTGAGAGCAAATGTAACAATGTAGAATCCGAACTTACTGAAAATTTAGGATTTTTTGAAAACATGTACAATGTTCAGTATAATGACATAAGGCAGGGATCAAATAATTTGAAAGAGAGAGTGGATAAGCAGAATGAATTAATGCCAGTCATTCAATCGCAAATTACAGGTGTCAATACACAGGTAGATAATGTAGAAAGAAATTTCAAAGAGAAAATAGCTAACTCTGATATTATAAATGTAATTAGTTTGGAGGAACAATTTGGAGAAATTATAGGTCAAAAGGTTACCGAGAGAATAACATCCGGAAACATATCGCCTATTCCTTCTTCTGAACTTAGTGGTATCAGGAAGAGTATGGACGACCTGTGGAACGAGATTAAGCTTATCCAAGTAGAAAAAGGAGTAGCTTCACTTAACGTTGTATTAACTAGTGAAGCTGTGACTGATTTACAATGGGGAGCTAATTCAGGGTTATCTAGACAATTCCCTAAAATTACGCCAGACGGAGATGTACATCCGACCCATTTCTTAAAAAGGTTCAACCAAGCATTACTAAAAAATTGGGAAGATTCTAAGAAGTTCGAATTTGCTGTGGGGTACCTTATAGGGGAAGCCTCAGAATAGGGTACAGTAAATATTGAGAACTTTTCCTCTTGGGAGGGCTTTCAAAAGAAATTTAAAGAGAAATACTGGCCTGCCAATGCTCAAGAAAAGTTGATATCAGATCTATGGGACCCAAAATATTAGAACACTTGGGTTACTATTAGCAAATATTTTGATTGGCATTTAACACGAGCATAGTATTTAGCTAAGCCAATGAAAGAAGAGAGATTGGTACGTATTTTAATTAGACAATTGCCCATCTATGCGAGAAAAGACATATTATGTATTGGTTGGAAAACGGTAAAAGAGTTGTTGTCTTTTGTTGATGCACTTAATGCAATAAATAAGGACCACAACAAAACTTTACTCCAAAGTGAAAGTTCGAACTATAAAAAGAATAGCGGGAATAACTTTAAAAGGCTTGAGACAAACTTAGCAAAAGTACACCAGTGCAACAAGAAAAGTTGCAACGGTAATTATCAAAAGAAGCATCTACATTCAAATTTAGATCCAGTAACTTCTCAAGAATTTGCACCGAGTAACCAAAAAACACAAAATAGGAATGCAGTACCTCATTACAGTAACCAACGCATATTTACTAGTAATGAGGAAAATGTTGTTCGACCTGGATCCAGGGCCGGGGCCCAGGTTGTGGAAATACATTAGGAGGCCATGTTCCATTTAAGTATGTTAACTTTACGCACAAAATACCCACAAAGGAATGGTTGTTGCTTGAAGAACCAGGCTTAGCTACTAATAACGCACAACCTATCAGGGGCAGTGGAAAATTCCGAGGTTAATATATTTATAGACAGATTGGGGGAATGAACATCAACAAAAGCAAATGAGGATAATGGAATGTAGTCAAATTAAGTCGGGTGATGCTGAGGGAATTAGATTAGGAAATGAGACACTTAAAGTAGTAAAGGAGTTTTGCTATTTGGGGAGCAAAATAACTGAAGTTGGTCGAAGTCGAGAGGATACAAAATGTAGACTGGCAGTGGCAAAGAAAGCGTTTGTGAAGAAGAGAAATTTGTTAACATCAAATATAGATTTAAGTGTCAGGAAATCGTTTCTGAAAGATTTGTATGGAGTGTAGCCATGTATGGAAGTGAAACATGGACGATAAATAGTTTGGACAAGAAGAGAATAGAAGCTTTTGAAATGTGGTGTTACAGA
Organism: Schistocerca serialis cubense; assembly: GCF_023864345.2. Classification (NCBI taxonomy): domain Eukaryota; kingdom Metazoa; phylum Arthropoda; class Insecta; order Orthoptera; family Acrididae; genus Schistocerca; species Schistocerca serialis. The sequence continues at coordinate 709,394,988 of NC_064639.1, forward strand.
AGAATGCTGAAGATTAGATGGGTAGATCACATAATTAATGAGGAGGTATTGAATAGAATTGGGGAGAAGAGAAATTTGTGGCATAACTTGACTACAAGAAGGGATCGGTTGGTAGAACATATTCTGAGGCATCAAGGGATCACCAATTTAGTATTGGAGGGCAGCACGGAAGGTAAAAATCATAGAGGGAGACCAAGAGATTAATACACTAAGCAGATTCAGAAGGATGTAGGTTGCAGTAGGTACTGGGAGATGATGAAGCTTGCACAGGATAGAGTAGCATGGAGAGCTGCATCAAACCAGTCTCTGGACTGAAGACCACAACAACAGATTGGGGGAGTAAGGTGTCAGTCATCTCAAACGTATTTTTTAACTTGATACAGAATAAACAGCACTTAGCATTATTGTCAGTGACTGGAGTACACATAATCGGGATAATGGGAACAAGAAGTAAACTTGTAAAATATGAAACTCGGATGAACTGTAGTATTTTGTCAACTGCTATTAATAGTAGAGAATATTAACAGAGCTGTATTGTTTGATTTAGATTGGTTGTTAGAGTTTAAAGTCATCTTAAACTTTGACGAACATCATCTTTGTTATGGCAGGAGGGGCAGTAGATGATTGATGCCATTTGTAAGAAGTAGCCACATTGAGGAACAAACAACTGAGTGTCAGTGCCTATGATTAACAGCTACAGCACAATTATCACCAAAAATCGGTAATGTGGCTCAAGTAACACATCAAACTGATATACAAGACAAAGTTAATGAATCTCTAATATTAACCTATCAACAAAGATGCGATTAATGGAGTATGAAGTGGTGTTTTCCGATAGTCCAGGTAACATCAGGCACTATATCTGTAAGTTCAAAATTAAAGATGACACTCCATTCTTTTGCAAAACGTATCCAATACCTGTGAGTTTGAAGGAAGCAGTTCGGAATGAGATTAACAAAATGATTGTTAATAATATTATAGAATGAAGATCCGGTATAATGAATAATCCTCTGGTCGTGATGAAGAAAGCTACAGGCATGGTAAGATTAGTCTTAGACACTCGTACATAAAATCAACATACAGAAACAGAGAGATCAACTGATTAATATCGACGAATTGTTATCCAAGTTTGAAAAGGTGTGATTCTTTAGTACAATGGACTTGACCGTGGGATACTGGCAGATAAAATTACATCCAGAATCCAAAAAGTATACAGCCTTTTTGTTTGATGGAAAATCTTATCATTTCAATGTATTACCATTCGGACTTAATATCTCTGTGTCTGTATTTATACGTGCATTAGATGAAACACTAGGAAGAGACTTATTGAAGGATTTGATAAAATACATAGACGATATCTTAATATTATCAGCTACTTGGGAGGACCGTTGTCTAACTTTGTGCAAGACTCTGAAAAAATTTAAAGAAAAAGGTATTATGGTGAAGCTGTCTAAAACGTTTTTCTCGCGCCAAGAACTTAAGTCCTTAGGTCATATTATAGGGGTAAAGGGAATCAGACTGGACACTGAACGCATAAAAGCTATCAAAGAACATACGCACCCCAAAAATGTAAGGCAATTAAAAGGATTTATTAGGTATGGCTGGATACTATCAACGGTATGAATGGGCAAGAGTTAAATGACTTGAGAATTTAAAGTTTATTAAGAAAGGGAGTACCCATGGACTTGGGATGAAAGTGCAAATGATGCATTTGAAAACTTTAAAAGAGCGCTTGTTGAGTCACCTGTATTACATCATCCAGTTATGGGCGAAGAGTTTAAATTTTTGACAGATGCATCTGATTACGGTGTTGCTGCTGAACTTTTCCAAGGAGAATGGGATCCAAGTAACGTAGAACACAAAACCATAGCTTTTGCTAGCTGTCACCTAAATAAGCATGAACTAAATTACACAGCTACCAAAAAGGAACTATTGGTGATTGAGTGGAGTATTCAAAAGTTTCAGACATTAGTATGGGGATCAGAAATCCATATTTATACAGATCATTAAGCTTTATCCTATCTGATGAGTAGTCCATTATTACAGAGTCGGTTGATGCGATGGATGCTTTTCCTACAGGAATGCAATACATAAAAGGTTCTAAAAATATTGGACTTGATGCTTTACCGAGGCTACCCATAGGAATGGATAAACTAAAACATACAGAAGGGCCCGGCATTATTTTTGCCATTAATTTTATGTCAGTGGAATATCCAAACATCATTGTAAAGAAAATGGCTCGAAGAACAATAGGGAATATCCATCATGATTCTTATTTCACAGAAATATTTTCTATGTGGTTCCAGAACTCGTTACCTCCTAATCAATTAGGAAAAATGGAAAAATGATAGATCATAACTTGTTTTGGAGGGACAGTGTAACATCACAACGTTGGCGCTTATGTATTCCGAAGGTAATAGAAGACGAACTTGTGTGGTATGTTCACACAGGATATGGACCCCGCGGAATCAAAAAATGTATATTTCATATGAATAAGTTTTATTATTTCAAGAAACTAGGTCATAAAATAGCATCTTTGATTAGTGCCTGTGAAACTTGCCATAAAGTAAAAGAGAATAATACTCATGTGAAATACAAAATGTATCCTATTATTCCTAAGTCATTACACAACCTCACAGCAGTGGATCTTTTTGGACCAATTCCACAAAGAAAGGGAGAAGTATCACATATTTTGGTTATCATAGAATGCTGAATAGAATATAGTTTTATATGTTAAACTATATCCCATTAAAAGAGCAAATACACAAATGGTTATACACTGTTTACAACAATACTTTCTAGAAGTAGGTAAACCAAAACAATTTCTTATGGCTAATGGCCCACAATTTGTGAGTAACAAATTTAGAGAATTCCTAATGTGGGAAAGTATTCGACAAGTGTTAATATCCAATTATTCCTCATCATCACATGTGTGTGAACGAGTAATGAAAAAAAGGAAAATGGAAAATTATGTTGCACTTACTGCCACGAAAAACATACTTTGTGGGCAACGAAAATTAAAGACTTTGAACTCGTCCTAAATTAATTACCCCATTTATCAACTGGTTTGACATTATAGGCAATCCTTTTATAGGAGAAACTCTAAGTGTTTTAATTGGCCTAAACAACCTAGTGTCAATTATGAAGTAAATCAGGAAAGAGTTTCTAAGAATTTAATTGAAAAGGCACTACAAAGAGTAAGTAAGCATAACAAAAAGGTTGTGGAACCTCAGTTACCAAGTCATTGGCCTGGTTCTAACAACAAAACATCTCCACAGCCCGACTCTGTAGAAAGAGATTCATAAGTTTTTCCAAAAATATGAGGAACCGTACCGGGTACAAACGGAAGAGGAAATAGAATGTAAAGGATGTAAAACTGCATATCCCCAGGGACGTTAACATTCTGAGTTAACAGGCAGAGTAACGACTGTCGGATCCCGAGTTGTCTTCAGCGTTTCTTCCAAAATAGTTTTCCTGCACCAAATTCCTTTAAAATCTAGAACTATCATGTAATCTTATTGCTTAGAAAACCGGATATGACTATAAAATAGAGAACAACTTAAGAGAATCACAGGAAAATAGTGATTTCTAGACGAAAAAAACTGAATATAGTACTATATTTGTGGAAAATATAATATGATGTGACTAGCTAAACAACGGTTATACTGTAGTGTATAGATTTTCTATTTTATACGGAGTATTTTATACCTTTTATGAGATGTGATATAGATGGGGAGGGGGGGGGGGGGGGTGTATAAATTTTGAAAGGTGTGGGTATTGTAGCTAAAAGCACAATTTACAAGAACAGACAAATCATGACAAACAAAAAACACACATCTCACCTTTCAAACAACCCTCACAAACAAGTGTGCCTAATTTTTCATCATTTGCGATTTCCATAGGGTTGCTAGGATTTTCTTCGGGGACCTTAAAGGGTGAAAGTGGGAAAAGTCTGTTCTGTAGGGGACGATTTAATACCAGACCACCTCGCGCATCTCACTCAAGTACCTGATGGGTAGGGATTCTAGGAAAGGGGGGTTTCCTGTCTGTGGGGCTACCTTCTTTTTCTTCTTCAATCCTAGCATCCACATCTATTTTTTTCTTTTCCTACTTCTCATTTGAGAACCATTCTATTTTTTCCCTCTTTTCATATTCAGAAACTTCTTTCACTGAAGTCCTTCCTTATTTCCGTGTTTACTAGAAACCTAAATCTTATCTTTAGATAAGAAGGACAAAAAATCAGACTACATGAACACACATCCACATATACACAAATACATACTTCTATACAAACAGTAAATTACATAAGACAAAGCCTGTCACGATGTGAGAACCACCAGGTGTTGTGGGGGAAAATGTGTGTACATATGGAAATATGCACCCATATATAGGAAGCTATGATGGTTCTACATCAAATGTACGTAAGTAGAGGTATACATAAACAAAGAACAGTGACAATTCTAAACTCATGCGCAAAGAGAGACAAAAGCATATAAGTTTATGGAACAAAAATGCTACATAACAAACAACTATAAAGTAGTAATGAGCAATGGATAAATAAGAGGTGTGAGCAAAGAAATAAAACGAAAGTAGGAGAGAAGTTAGTCATGTTAATCATTACGAAATGTCAGTGTAATAAATACTCTGATGAATTGAAGGCTAGTGGGACATAAATAGTATATGTAGTATAGTATCTATTGAAAATATAGAAGTTGATAAGTAGAGGAGGACTCTAGGGAGTAAATGATACACTCCTGGAAATTGAAATAAGAACACCGTGAATTCATTGTCCCAGGAAGGGGAAACTTTATTGACACATTCCTGGGGTCAGATACATCACATGATCACACTGACAGAACCACAGGCACATAGACACAGGCAACAGAGCATGCACAATGTCGGCACTAGTACAGTGTATATCCACCTTTCGCAGCAATGCAGGCTGCTATTCTCCCATGGAGACGATCGTAGAGATGCTGGATGTAGTCCTGTGGAACGGCTTGCCATGCCATTTCCACCTGGCGCCTCAGTTGGACCAGCGTTCGTGCTGGACGTGCAGACCGCGTGAGACGACGCTTCATCCAGTCCCAAACATGCTCAATGGGGGACAGATCCGGAGATCTTGCTGGCCAGGGTAGTTGACTTACACCTTCTAGAGCACGTTGGGTGGCACGGGATACATGCGGACGTGCATTGTCCTGTTGGAACAGCAAGTTCCCTTGCCGGTCTAGGAATGGTAGAACGATGGGTTCGATGACGGTTTGGATGTACCGTGCACTATTCAGTGTCCCATAGACGATCACCAGTGGTGTACGGCGAGTGTAGGAGATCGCTCCCCACACCATGATGCCGGGTGTTGGCCCTGTGTGCCTCGGTCGTATGCAGTCCTGATTGTGGCGCTCACCTGCACGGCGCCAAACACGCATACGACCATCATTGGCACCAAGGCAGAAGCGACTCTCATCGCTGAAGACGACACGTCTCCATTCGTCCCTCCATTCACGCCTGTCGCGACACCACTGGAGGCGGGCTGCACGATGTTGGGGCGTGAGCGGAAGACGGCCTAACGGTGTGCGGGACCGTAGCCCAGCTTCATGGAGACGGTTGCGAATGGTCCTCGCCGATACCCCAGGAGCAACAGTGTCCCTAATTTGCTGGGAAGTGGCGGTGCGGTCCCCTACGGCACTGCGTAGGATCCTACGGTCTTGGCGTGCATCCGTGCGTCGCTGCGGTCCGGTCGCAGGTCGACGGGCACGTGCACCTTCCGTCGACCACTGGCGACAACATCGATGTACTGTGGAGACCTCACGCCCCACGTGTTGAGCAATTCGGCGGTACGTCCACCCGGCCTCCCGCATGCCCACTATACGCCCTCGCTCAAAGTCCGTCAACTGCACATACGGTTCACGTCCACGCTGTCGCGGCATGCTACCAGTGTTAAAGACTGCGATGGAGCTCCGTATGCCACGGCAAACTGGCTGAAACTGACGGCGGCGGTGCACAAATGCTGCGCAGCTAGCGCCATTCGACGGCCAACACCGCGGTTCCTGGTGTGTCCGCTGTGCCGTGCGTGTGATCATTGCTTGTACAGCCCTCTCGCAGTGTCCGGAGCAAGTATGGTGGGTCTGACACACCGGTGTCAATGTGTTCTTTTTTCCATTTCCAGGAGTGTATATTAAAGAATGAATGTGAAGTTTAAGATATGACTCTATCTTTACCAGAAGATACTTAATTATGGTATACATAGAAATGTATACTAGGGTAATGAACCATGTGGCCTACTCAGAAAGGATAAGGAGGCATACCCAGCATTCACTAAGTACAAAGGGCCAGCGTACTTAATTGGAGATAGGACGATCTGTGGCTTAAAAAATAGGAATGTTTTGTAAGGGGGGTACCTACCAGAAAGGAAAGAGGAAGTGTTCTCATAAGGTCAACCCACAAGCAGGGAAGTTCCTAAAAGAAGGGGACAGTATTGTGACAAAAGTCACAAATTTTATAGGGACTATTCTGGGAAGTGTGAATTCTATGAATGACTAGCATTATCATGTTTCCTGGCAATAAATGAGTGTCAAAAGAACACTTTCATTTTGTCCAGAGTTCCTCCAAGCTACAAATAATGAAAATAGTACATACTAGGAAAAAGGTAGTACAAAAGATAGGAACAGAAAATAGATTACACCTGTGTTATCAACACCTGAAGTTTACGGGGAGGGAAAAAAAAGTAGTCCTCACAATTCCTAAATCTCTGTAAAGCTGACAAAAACCATGAGTAATTGCTCATGTCTTAATAACGAAGTAAAATAAGAAAAGAGTAGAGAAATGATAAGTGAAAGATTGTTCAAGAGAGGACAGAGAATTGTTATCGAAAGGAAAGATATGTATATGAACATATGTAAGAAATGTATAATGTTTATTATGAGTGATATTATTTGCACAATGATTATGTATAAAATATAGCGTGTTCCATCGGGGTGGGGGGAATATGTAGTGATTCAAGAATTTCTGTGTAAATTCTAGAACCACTCAGCCTTCTACCATCTCAAACACACGATATTCTGGATATGGGTCTGGGATGGTGGAATCCTACTTACTGTGCATCACGTTTGTGTGTACAGGTTTTAAATCAGTCACGGGAAGAAAGTAGACGCAGCAGACGAACGACACTGACAAGTACCTGTCACACAATCCATAAATGTTTTAGTGAGTGTGTAAGGAAGAACCATGGAGTTTATATGCAGCTCTGTGCTTATTGGGTCATTGACTATTGTTATCAAAACAAAGACAGTTGACAAAGAACTCTTGAGGTAATCTTGCTATAAGCAAGACTTATTTTCTGATTTTTGTTACGAAAAGTTATGGTATCAAAGCCAACTTTCTTTTAACTGTAATTTAATTTGTTTCTGACGTTTGACTGTACGAGGAACTTACCAGAAGTTGAACGTGAGTTTTATTGTGTATGAAAGTCAAATACATTGTTAATTGACAAAAAGCAAAGTTTGTATGTCTACTTATTTCATAAGTAAAAAGAGTTTAAAAATTCCTGTACCTAGTATTATTTGACAGAGAAGAAGTGAAGAGGTTTTCCAGCAGCTAGCTATTCAGTTAAGAAGAGTGGCTGCAAATTCCAAATAAGTCACCTTGTAAAGAAGTGGAAGGTTGTTTGAGGGAATAAACCGAAACAACCCAGATTCACACACACACTTTAAGTCGGAAACGTTTGAACACATTGCCCATTTCATGGCTAACTTTTTCTGTCTATATACCTATGTTTTCTTTTACACATAATGTGTTTCTTTACAGAGATTGTATACCATCATCAACAATTATTCTACTAAGCACGTAATATGTATCCAGTTCTTGGTCATCATTTTTCTGAACTTCAGCCAACATTCTTCTACACACTCCTGCCTAGAGGTTTAAAGTATCTCATTACAATATATCAGTACTGCCTCTTTTACCAAGTTGATGTAAATGTTTGCATGTGTTTTAATTGCCATTTCTACTTTTGTTAATCACTGTAGTTACAACTGCTTCATGGTCACCAATACCAGTTTCAACATGTTGAACATTCTCAAAAGGATTAGGTCTATGGATTCAGTAAACTTCCATCATGAATTGAATGTTCTATTTAATTTTTAGAGAAGTCATTTAGTACTGTTCTGTAAAATCTCTTACTACAACAAACATTTACAAAACTGTAATTATCCAAATGAACTGTTGTATGATTAAGGTATCCTACAATGACAATATAACTACTGGACATACACACTAGGAATCAGATTTTTCTCTGAAGTTTTTGGTTACATCTGATGAACAATAGGATGATCCAATTACATGTTTATGCTCACATTTGCAAAATCCATTGTTTTATGGCTACATGTAACAAGAAATTTGAATAAATGTGTGTCCGTGGCATTTGGTGCAAAGATGTAGAACATTACAACCTCTGTAAAATGATTACAAGGATGAATTTAATTCATTTGCTTTATGTAAAAGATTTTATTCTCCATTTCAATTGTGTCAGAATGTGAACAATTTTATTAGTCTGTAGGATCCAATCTCTACCACTATAAAACTAACTCCTCTAAAAAATACCAGGCTCTTTTCTTTGTCTTAAAAAAAGGGAAATGATTTAAGAGTTGAATACATTATTTCAGCTGTGCTACACATCAGTGTTCCTAGTTATGATTGAGGATTTTTGAAATTTATCATATTCCTTGCTTCAAATCATTGCCAAATGCAGAAAGATATCATCAAAAGCTAGGGGCAAGGGAGGTAAATACACTTTTGCATACACATTATTTCAGTAAGTGATAACATTCACTGTTACTATAGAAATGTTGTACCAATAATGCAACTTCCGACAAAAATATTCCATATAAAAGGTTAGCCTGTGTGACCATTTTCCACAGCATGTAGACATAAATACTTTAAAAAAAAAATTAATTAATTCAAATGCCCCCCCCCTTTTTTTTTGCAACAAGAAAAAATGTAGGCTATTTGAATTTATGGAATGACTATGCCATACTGTTTTATCATATTTGCTGTACAAAACAAACAATTTATATCAAACTATAGAGACAGGATAGGTATCAGCTTGGGTGGAATGATACAGGTGTATTACCATATTTCACCAATTACATGCCTTTTCCTTCTAAAATGTTAGGCGAGTCATTGGCTTTAAACTGAAACATTGGTCTGAGGGACCTCTACAGCTTCTTAAATTTGTCCTGTGGCAACACTGTTCTGTTTGCCTCTACACTCTCCACAGTACCTTCTCACAGTCAAATCATATATGCAACAGAAGCATTGCAGTTCAGTTTGTGGCTTCTCATTGTTAGATATGCATTAATTTTGTAAAATGTACAGGTCTGATGTTTCATATTACATGCAATTTATTTTTCTATTATCCCTTTTTTTGTGTTTTTTTAATGTTTCAGAAGATGCCGTGATGGATAATGCTTTCGAGTACACTTGCAACCAACAAGAGCTAAATATGTGAAAAAATGCAGTGCAGATATGGCAATTTTGAGAAGAAACTTTCAGAGTGGTTGCAGGAGAGCAGTGATGAATCCAAGGTGGAAAATGATTACTCTGCAGCTGATTCTGACTTTATAATTACCAACATGACAGAAGATGATCAGAGAAGAAAAAAGGAAGATAAATGACTGATAGTAAGTGAGAGTCGTGGTGGTGGTGGTATAACATAGTGAGACAATTGCCTGGACTTACTAACAAAGCTACTGACTTAGGTAATCCAAAAAATTCGTGCAATTTGGGAGTGCGCGTTTGAACAAGCTATGATTGAGAGTACTGTTTTACATACAAACAGCAAACTTTTCTCCATGAGAACCAACCTGAATGATGCAACAAACCAATCTAATTATCACCTCACTGATTCTGCAGAAATTTATGCTCCGACTGGTGTGCTAATGTTCACATCCATTTTCAAATTTGGACATGAAAATGTGCTCTCTCTGTTTGCCAAGGACCTTACTGGAAGACTGATATTTAGAGCAATGATGTTTGTCAAACAGCTTGAAATATTGACCAACTGCCTACAGTCTGATGATTCTACCACACATGAGGTCAGAAAACAAACTGACTGTGCAGGTGCCATCTCTGAAATATTCAACAAGTTCATATATAATTCCCACCAGATGTATTGCCTTAATGAGAATATGACAGCTGACAAAATGCCTGTTTATTTCAGATGGAGTTGTGGATTTTGCATGTGTATGCCAAAGAAACCCAGCAATTATGGGTCAAGGTATAACGTGTGGTTGACTCATTTTGTTCATACCTTTCCAAGACTCACATTTATACTGAAAAAGACGGCGACGGCATTGGACTAAATGAAGATGAAAAGAAACTTTTGAAACCCACTCAAGCAACAGTACACTTGTGCAAACCTACTGAAGGTTCAAACAGAAATGTCACTACGAATAACTGATTTACATCCATGGAGCTGGTAGAAGAACTGGGAAAGACTTGACAGTTGGCAGAACCAAGAAATCAATCATACTGTTATTCCATTATAATTCAAGTCTGGTAACTCTAGACCAGTTTGCACAATTCTCTATGGTTTAGCAAAAGGTTTACCTGTTACTTTTTTGTCTGTTGTTCTCATAAGGAATAAAGCTCTGGTAACTTCTATAAACAACATCGTGATGAATCCTTACAAGAGGAAGCCAGAAATTATCTGTTATAATAAGACAAAAGATGGGGCATACCTTCCAGACCTTAAGTGTGTCCTGTACTCTTCCAATACGAGATGTTAAGAGACGGCCATTAGCTCTTTTTTACACACTTATAAACACAATTTGTGTAAACAGTTTCATAGTTTATTTATGCCTTTGACAAAACCCTACTGTTAAAAGGATAAGGTTCATTGAAGCAATGTCCCATTCTATAACAGAACCACACATCAGACGACAGCTCACCATTTCCAATTTTTCCAAGTGATAAACTTGAGAAGAGGAAGACCTGCTATGAGTCTACATCTTTAGACTTCCTATAAGTGTATACAGTGCAACAAGCCAATATGTCTGGACTATGGCAGGAATGTGTGCACAATATGTGCAATCAGAAATCGATTTACACTGGTTTCCACAAACAGTTACAATATTAGTCTTTAGTAACAATATTTGTATAACAACATATTTGTATAATAACCTCAGTTAATTTTGAATAAATAAAAAATAATACTCAATTTGATGTTTCATATGAAAAGAACAAAAATGTTATCCTAAACACGCAAATAGATTATTAACATTGATAAAGCTATTAAAAAATTAGGAGAAGGAAAAAAAAAGTTCTCTCGGATGGGATGTTTCTAATTATGTACTATCGACCTATGTTTCTGTCTACGGGTTGACAACGAAGAATTGTGCAGTGTTCTGAGTGGCTCAGCAGCTGGCGGTAAATCTAAATCGAAATTTAAAAATTCAAAGTGTTTATGCGCTGTGATAAGGAATCGCGTGCACTGTCACATGGAAAGTCTTTCATCTTTGACAACTCATCAGCTCCAACATTTTTACTTCATACGCACTGTACAATATTTGGTTCTCACCTGGCTCAGCGTTTGTGAAGGAAGCTCCGATTTTACAAGGAGTTTGGTGAAAACGTCCTTCGTTACATGATTTGTTGACGGGGCGCAGGTATCATACACTTCTCGGTAGTAAGGCGGCACACAACCTGTCAAATAGGTGGTTTACGTCATGAAATCATGTCAGATGAGCTTGTTTACAAAACGCAAGGTTGACAATTACAAGCTATAATAACGACTATTTAACTGTCGTATATCAACATTTAGTCAGATCATTGAAATATTAATCTAACACCAAATCAAAGTGTGATAGCTACCGCAATAAAACTAATAAACAAACAAAACTAATGAGTGTACTAACCGACTGCTAAATCTGTCGCCATGTTGACACCTCACTTATATTAACAAGTGACTGACCAGATGTAGTTGCGCCACTTCCAAATCGAAACGTGTGTTTATTTCAAGGCTGTAGTTTTGTGGGATTTCAACGACACCACATCTAGAAACAGAAATCATATTTAACACGGAGCACAATGCACAGAACAGTCTATCGGCACTAACAGATTTGACTGGGGCAAACCTTCCTCCCTGAAGTAACCCACGACGTATGAACTTAGATTTCGCAAAGTAAAACATGCCATTTTCTACCAGTTCACCAGGCCAGTCTTGTCTCCTTGGTCTTCGTTTTGGATTAAAGTTCAATGGTTTAACGGTCCCATCTGAAAATAATCCGTGTCGCAAATGAACACTATTGTTAATATTGTACATCCGTCGTAAGCTAGGAAATGGTTTACAGAGTTTCAACATTGACGACTGAAATGAAGCAATCTATTTCTTTAATTCTGCATGAAGAACGTACAAGCCAGTCGATTTTTCTTCCCTGCATGAAAAACGTCTCACAAAGAACAAATGCGCTTTCATATTTACGAAATCATGTTGCCCATCGTAATTTATCGGTGGTTATTTTAGCAACTGCATAACTGACTTGCAAGTCCCAAACTTTTACACGAACATTTCACAAAAACATTACACACAGTAAAAATTTACAGTTCTGTCAAATTCATGAAAGGGCGGAAACATCTTAAACCAATACCTACATGTACCATCTGTAACAGCGTGCATTACATAAGATGCTCTGCATGTAGACTATGATTAAAATGAATCACAGGGCAAAGGCTACAAATTGCAAGGCAGAACAACGAATTGTAAAGGGAAAGAAAGATATCACGTTTGCAGGATACGAAAATAACTAGGCCTAATCCTGGGGAACTAAACTTATACCTGTAATCACATATACTCTGAAAATATATTTAATGTGTGTTCCTTTTTCTCTGTAAGGAAATGCTTTTTCAGTCTTCATGATCAATTTCTTCAAAACTTCTTACTGTATGATAAATTCTGTAGTCCTGGCCACATTAATTGACACTGGCTTTTTGCCTTAGATGGAGAGGGTATTAAACACTCACATCAGTGGTGATTTTGTTCTAGTTTTATTTGCCAGCAAGATTTTGGAGCCAACTAAATTGGTCATTAAGTTGTTCTCCTAGCTACGCAACATAATACAGTTACAGAACTATTGCAGGTCATTCTAATTTCTCATTTCAATGCTTGCCAATCACTTGGCTAAGTATGTTTTACAACACATTTGTATTCTTCCAATTGATCCTCCAAATTTCAACTTGCTTACAGGCCCAGAACATCTTTGTTGTTATCATGTTTAAAGACATTTCTATTCAAACCAGTTAATAGGAGAGGAGGTGTATCTCTCGATAAATTTCAACCTATATCACTTACACCTATATGCCTAATATAAAAAAATAATTGATTGCTGCATGTATAACCGCAGAAGCCAACATTGTTAATATACTTAGCTCCTTACCACATACGTTCAGGTCCAGCCTTTCTACAGTCGAAGCGGTTGAGAGGATATCATATAGCAGTTTTGGAAATATGAAAGAATCCGTGCACCACTGTTGTGCCTGAAGTAAGTATTTGATATGGTTTTCCACAATATATTACTAAGGAGTAGGAGAGAATGCTCTCTGCATAATACAGTCATACTGTTTGCAGTTAATGAAGATTAATAATCAAGTCACATTGCCTTCCTGTTACAAAGAGTGTACTTTAAGGATCTGCTCTCAGATCTGTACTATTCATTATTTACATAAATGATGTACCCACAGTTGTGCTATTTCAGGCAGTACTGTATGGAGATGATAATACTTACCACATGTGATACCAACTTTGAAAATGTGCAACAGTGTGGTGGTAGTGATGGAGAGAGAGTACAACTAGTGTCACACAACTACACAACAGAAAATGATAGTAAAACTGACTAATTATATCCAGTTTGGCTGTTCAGTCATGGTGAAAAACTATTTAGCACATAAAACAAAAGCTGAGCTGATTTGTGCACAAAGGAAAATTATGTGCATTCAAGGAAAGCTGAGAAGGAGGTGTCAGCAAAGAATTACTACTTGTATAAACATGATTTGCATTATTCCATTTTCACTTGAGTCATGGAAGACTACTTTTAGTATGCAGCAACATTGGAGGCCAAATATTTGTGTTTAAATGCTAAAAGAAAGTAATCAGGTGCATTGTAGGACTAAGCACACACGAAACATGTAGAGACTATTTCAAACAACTGAACATAATATAGTTCTTTGCATGTATAGCTGCTTGTCTTTGGTAAAGAAACCAAGTATGTTTGATCTAAGGAGGTCAATGCAATTAGGCACTGAATTAACATTCCTTATGCCAGGCCGGAAATGACCGATAACAGCTACAAACATCTTAAGTCTTATCTATTTCAACAAATAACTTTAGTGCCTACATAATACCATTAAACAAATTTAAAACTGTCGCAAAATGGGCAAAAAACAAACAATTTTATTCAGCTCAAGACTTCCAGAAGCATGACCCAAATTTCTTATATCAATGAATATAAATAAATGACACACTGTATTAAATAACTAATTAATTCTGTGACCTACTTTATTACTACCTTGTACTTCTTGTCATTTAGCTAACTAATTACTTTGTTGGATTACACTGAATATATGTAAAATGCTCAAAGGTGATAAAGTTTTTCTTCTGTATTCCTTCAAGGAAAAGCATAATATAAAACCATTTTTGGCAGATAAAATTTAATATTATTCATTTGTCCTGAGTAAAAAAAAAAAAAAAAATTGTTTCCAAGAAAGTGCAGCATAACATATCACTATGTGCAACACATGTACTTTTAATGTGCCACAGATACAATATGAAATGTACATCTTTAATTGTGGAAGCTCTTATACATACAGGTAATAGTTGTTTAGACTATTTTCAGTTACAACCTGCTTTCTGGTACAACTAAAAATGTATTTTTAATTTAGTTCTAAAATGTACCTACCCCTGTTTACAGTGCCTGAAAGGGATCAACCTATGAGCAACACATTCAATTTCTTTCTGAACACATGTTAGTTATAAATGTCCTGTTTTATGTTGAAAGGAATCGTATAGATGTTAATACAGGCAGTGTAACCTTATATTTTTGTGAGTTTTAGAGTTTTTTGTAAGCTCTGCTTCTAGCTCAAGATTATGAATGTTACCATTTGTCCAAAAATATTATTCTATTATTATATGAACAGTGTTATAATGTATTTAACTGTAAATATCATGAGTATCTTTGAACAACACCTACAAGATATCTTGTTAATATTTCACAAATCTACTCACTTCTGTAGCACACCTTTATCGAGTCCTTGCAGTATTTTCCCAAAATATTATTCCATATAACAGTCAAATGTATAAAGTATGAGAAAAACGTATCAGTCTACAAATACAGTAAAAAACTAGGACTTGGTGGAAAGCATCAATTTTCTGCCCATTAAAATTTATTTTTTATTTATTACATACACAGTTCTATTTAGTTTATTGTCTAAAACTGTGTAACATTTGCTTTAGAACAAAAAGCAGCAGACTTAACTGTTGATGTGAAACCTTTATATATTTATTTCATTATTACCTCTGTTGCACCCCACTACTGAGTTGGATCACTTGATCAAGGCACTTTCATCATTAGCACACATAATTATTTTGCCTTCTTGGCATGTTGCTAATGTAACCTAAGAAAATAAAAAGTCAAAAAAGGAAGAACTCCATGTTTAATCTTACTCTGTTCTAAATTCATTTTTCTACTTGAATCTATTTGAAAAATATTTGTTTCCTGTTAAAACATAATGTCGTACTATGTTAAGCTCTTTTTTTTCCAATAATGTTAGATTTTACACAGTCAACTGCCTTAACAAAGTCTCAGAAAAACCTCTGCTACGTACCTTCTGAAGTTTAGTTTATCCAGAATTTCATTAGAGATGATTGAATATGTTGTGAAGGACCCTTTACAAGACCCCATCTGCAGAGTATGCAGTAAGCTATTTCAAATGATGTTTCCACAAACTGTGCCCTTCACTATTCTTTTAAATAATTTTGAAAGTCTGGAAGCATTTATATGGACACATTGTTCAATATTATATCCCTTCCTCTGCTTCTGTCAAGCAGCATCACTACATCAAGTTTGAGTAGATCAGAAAATAGCCACTTCCATCGACTTGATACAATAATGGCCCAACTTATATACCATTAAATTGGAACAACTAGTGCTTTTTAGAGAGCACATATTTTTTTTTTCTGCCAAGACTAACCACTTACCTGATACATCATCATATAAGAACGACTGGCATTTTAAGTCAATGCCACAGCTGGTGCATGTTGTGTGTCTAAAAAGTTAAACAGTTTTTAGAAAGATTGTTGTATTTTTGTCCCTTTCTACAGCTCCATACACGCTCTGAAAATCACTGTGAAGTGCATGGCAGAGGGTACTTAGCATGGTACTGTATAGATTAAGTGAAGAATGCCTGCTTAAAGGCCTCTGTGCTGTAATTAGTCTAAGCTTGTTTTCACAGTGAAAAAAGATGAACCGAGTTCTATAACTGCACTTTCCAATTATTAATTTCCATTCTCTAACAAGAAAACCCCTTTCATTTTTAGTTTCTATCTCTCACGTTTCATCACCATTTAATGTTTTACCTGTTCTTCTATGTACACTACATGCTTTCAAATTTTATGGTTACACAGTTTATGACCAGAAGTGTCACAGTGTATTTACTGCTTGGTTTGTATTCTTCCAGTTTGAATAATCTATTTTCAGCAATGACTGGCAAAATTACCTACTTCATTTTACAAGAGTCACCCATAAGTAACATCTCCTACCTCTTTTTTATTGTTTTACAAGAAAAGTAAATGACAAACAGGATAACAACTACAACATGCACAACTAGTCACTTTTTAAGAAATTCATGTTCTTTCTCCATAATTTTTTTTCGCTTTGAAATGAGAGCAAGTACACCTGCGCAATAAAAAAATTTAGCCCTGTTTCCTCAGGCAGGTTAAAAAAAATAACCCAAATCTCACCTCCAGTCACAATTTTCACCCAAAACTCCTCACCCTCCACATTTAAGCACAGCAGCAGATTGGGCACAATTACTTTTCATGTTTATTCAGATCAATCAACATTTTTGGTAGCCAGTATGCACAAATTTTTTAGGGGTCCAGTTTTTTAATAATGGCCATGGATAACTGGCAGCCCAATTCATTTGCTTTTTGCCAGGCAGTCATCATGAATGATTTAGTTGACACTGGAGTTTTGTGAAGTCACTGCTGTCACTGGCTGCTCTGTGTTGCATCAGCCAACTGTGTATGTGCTGCAGGTTCTCTACAGTGATTAACCCATTGTCTAAAGGTGCTGACATCCACTATAGCATCTCTATTCACCTTCTCCAGCCTTTCACAAATGTGGTTGAGCATTTCTCCTTCTGCAGTAAGCATTTCAGTAACATAACACTTTCTTATATATACATCAATGTAAGCCATTTTCTAAACTTAAACAGTGTTGCCATTGGTTGATGTAGGATACTGTTACTAGGGTGAGCTGAAGAACAAGATTTGCAGAAGTGACCCAAATTCATAGCTAATACATCACCAATTAAATGAAGGCAAAAAAGAAAGAAAATAGGAGGCATTATGTTCTGATCGGCACTCATAATTAGCGAACAGAAAAATGTCACATTTTTTACTCCATCTTGCCTTTTTGATTTGTGAGTTCCTGTCTGCTTCTCCCTCTTCTAAAGCATTACTTGGTGCCCATGTACATGAATGACAATAATTGTTTCACTGTCACAGATAGGGAAATGGATTAATTCATAAACTAAAATATACTTTAATTCTATCCATTCTACTCTGTTGCTTATTATTTCATTTGTGCCAACCATTTTTGTAACTGTATTTAAAATTTGTAATGAAACTGCATTAGATATTAGTCTCATCACAATGAAGACACTGAAAATAAGTTTTCTTTCTTACTGCATGTAACCACACTGGATCTTGTATCCAATACAATTTCCATACTGAGGCCCCTCAGTTTTTAAGCCAAGAAATTTCCTGTTACAAAATATATAATTGCATGGAAAGTATTTGCATCTCGGAATTTCTTTCAAACTTTCACACTGCAAGTGTTGGCTTCATGTCTCACACTCAATGTTACTAGCACTCAGGAAGAGGAAACTAAATAAAACAAAACAATTAATTAAATATTAACTTTATTTGAAAAATATATTACACATAAAATATGTTTGTTATATGGACAGAACATCCAGGAGTAAAATACAACTTCAGGAATAGTTCCAAGTTAATAATCAGCCTACCAGGACACAAAAAATTTTAATTCAAGCATTTTTCATTCAATTTTTACTGTACACTGAATCTTTTAATGTTCAAAGGAAAACAGTTATTGAATATAATCAAACTAAGGAAATTCCAGATGAATGGTATTGAATGTAACTTAACACACCATAATCTAAAAATACTAGATACTGATTATTTAAAGAGAGTTCCTCTTAATGCAGAAGGGAAGACCATTAGACTGTCACAAAATCCACTCTATGGATGTGGAAAAGGAGGCCAGGGAAACACAGATAGTAGCCTGAATAGAGGGAAAGGGATAGGGAGGGATGGAGACAGAGAGGATGGAGTGGTAGGTGCAGACAGGAAAAATGGGGGGATGGGGGGGGGGGGGGAGATACAGAAAGAAAGTGTGCCATATCTACTCTGACTTTTTTTAATAGAATACATGTCTTGGGAAAACTAATTACATATGCAATCTTTCAAGAAAACAGTAAATAGCTCCATAATTAAAAAGGAACATGTGTCTGTGCTTTTCTGAAATATTCAAAGCAAAACTTACCAATGTCTTGATGCCAACGCAGATGATGGCTCCTTGTGGCAGCAAACACAGTATCATATTTATCATTCAACACCATTACATGAGCTTGCATTAAAAACAATGGGCTCAGAAAAGGAGACGTACACTGGACCAGTGCTATTACATCAACATCTGAAATTATGATGCAATAAATGAGTGTGTTCAGAAAAAAAGTATATTTGCATCTACATGTAAAATATTGAGTCACAAACACTACAGTAGTTCGTTCCATTATAAATATTGTGTCCACATCTCACTAGAATGTGGCAGTAAACGTTGGGTGGAAGAGAGACAATATACACAGCCTGACAAAAACTGTGAAACATCCAGAAGACACAGGTAGAATTCAATGTAATTTCATACATGTGCACATCTATCAGAGATCACTGTAACAGTGGAAAGTTCCACAGGACTGGAAGAAGGCCCAGGTCATAGCAATCTATAAAAAGGGTAGGAAATCAGATGCACATAATTACTGACCAATTTCACAGAGATCGATTGGTTGTAGAATCATGGAACATATTTTGTGTTCAGACATAATGACCATTGTAGACTCTGAGAAGCTCACCTGCAGAAACCAGCACGGTTTTAGGAAACAGCGGTCATGTGAGACACAGCTGGCCCTCTTTGTGCACGATATGCAACAGGCTCTAGATACCGGCTCCCAGGTTGATGCCATATTTCTCAACTTTTGAAAGTCGTTCGACTCAGTTCCAGACTGTCGCTTGCTCCAAAAAGTGCGTGCTTACGGTCTATCTGATGACATATGTGGTTGGATAGAGAGTTTTCTAACAGACATAGACCAGTATGTTGTCCTGAATGGGGTGACTTGAACAGAAACAAGTGTAACTTCAGGTGTGGCCCAGGGCAGCATAATAGGTCCACTGCTTTTTATGATTTACATAAACAATCTGGTTGATGGTATAGACAGTGGCATTAGACTGTTTGCCGATTATGCTGTAGTCTACAGGAAAGTAGTATCACACGAAAGTTGTGAACAAATCAATGAGGATTTGCAGAAAATAAATGCATGGTGTAATGACTGGCAGTTATCTCTCAATATTAGTAAGTAAACTTACTGCATATAACAAGGCAAAAATCCCCATTAATTTACGAGTACAAAATAAATGCCCAGTCTTTGGAAGTAGTAACACCCGTCAAGTATCTGGATGTGACTATTCGAAATGATCTCAAATGGAATGATCAGATTACACAAGTAACGGGCAAGACGAACTCTACATTGCAGTTTAATGGTAGAATCCTGAAACTATGCAGTCCTTCAGCAAAGGAAATTGCTTACAATATGTAGTTCTTAGAGTATTGTTCGTCTATATGGGACCCCTATCAGTTGGGTCTCATTCAAGAGATTGAAAAGGTCCAAAGAAGAGCAGCAAGATTCGTGACTGGTACATTTAGCCATCACGAGAGCATTACAAATCTCATAGCAAGTTTGAAGTGGGATACACTTGCAGATAGACGACGCGCTAAACTGAAGGGGCTGCTCACTAAGTTCCGAAATCCGATCTTCGTCAAGAATGTAGAGCATATATTATTACCACCAAATTTCAAATTGCGCAACGATCACCATTCACAGATAAGGGAAATTAGAGCTCGTACTGAGGCATTCAAATAGTCAGTTTTCCCTCATGCGATCCACAAGTGGAACTGTGGGAGGGAGGAAGAGGGGGGGGGGGTGGGGGTGGAAATATGACTGGCGCAAATTGTGCCCTCTGCCACACACTGCTTGGTGGCTAGCGGAGTATATATGTAGATGTAGATCATCAGTGGATATGCAAATGATTTAGAGTTGCAATTCTCTCTGAAAGATAGAACGGCCACTATAATGCACTACCGTTGTTCACGTAATATTACCAGGCCTGTTAGGCTACATAAGAGGCACGAAAAAGCTTCAAATGTTGAGCAATTGGTGAAGGACACGGAGATGCCACATATTCATGTGAGAAAGTGTTATCAGCACCTGACAAAAGTTTCAGAAGGGCCTCACTGTGGGCCTCCATTTGGCCAGATACTATATCCAGATTAGTGAGTCATTTGGATGTGAGAGTGGCCCAGTGTTGGGATGCCAGTATCTGAGAACAAGTAATGGACTCCCTGCAACATTCCATGGCATCCCACACCATTTGTTGGACATTAGCAGCAGCCAGACTGTGTGTAGGCTGCCATCAGCTCCACAATACAAACAACTAGGTTGGGATGGTGTTGTGACCAGGAAGCATGGACTCCTGATGAATGGCAAAACATTGTGTTTACTGACAAATCAATTCTGCATTACTCAAAATCACCATCATCAGTGATTATAGCTATGACCTGGAGAGAGGTCCCATTCTTCCAATGTTCTACAGAGGCTCTGTGGTTTACTCCTGTAGCCGTGATGTCTGGGAGCCATTGGGTATGACTTCAGGTCATGGCTAGTAGTTATTGATGGGACTCTGACAACACAATGATACATCACAGATATCCTGCATCCTAATGTGTTACCTCTCATACAACACGATTGTGGTGCCACTGTTCGACAGGAGAATGCTTATTCACACATGGTACATCTCTTTGTGAACTGTATCTGATATTAAGGTACTTCTGTGGCCAGCAAGATCCCCAGAATATGTTCCTCATAAATGTGTGGGACCTGCTTGGATGCCAACTCCAACCCAGTGCCAGTGTCCAGGATAGGATAGGAAGCACCATTTACAACAGTTGTGGGCCAGCTTGCCTCAGGAGAGGGTACATCTACATCTACATTTATACTCCACAAGCTACCCAACGGTGTGTGGCAGAGGGCACTTTACGTGCCACTGTCATTACCTCCCTTTTCTGTTCCAGTTGCGTATGGTTCGCGGGAAGAACGACTGTCTGAAAGCCTCAGTGCATGCTCGAATCTCTCTAATTTTACATTCGTGATTTCCTCAGGAGGTATAAGAAGGGGGAAGCAATATATTTGATACCTCATCCAGAAATGCACCCTCTCGAAACCTGGCGAGCAAGCTACACCGCGATGCAGAGTGCCTCTCTTGCAGAGTCTGCCACTTGAGTTTGCTAAACATCTCCGTAACGCTATCACTTTTACCAAATAACCCTGTGACGAAACGCGCCACTCTTCTTTGGATCTTCTCTATCTCCTCCGTCAACCCGATCTGGTACGGATCCCACACTGATGAGCAATACTCAAGTATAGGTCGAACGAGTGTTTTGTAAGCCACCTCCTTTGTTGATGGACTACATTTTCTAAGGACTCTCCCAATGAATCTCAACCTGGTACCCGCCTTACCAACAATTAATTTTATATGATCGTTCCACTTCAAATCGTTCCACATGCATACTCCCAGATATTTTACAGAAGTAACTGCTACCAGTGTTTGTTCCGGTATCATATAATAATATAATAAAGGATCCTTGTTTCTATGTATTCGCAATGCATTACATTTGTCTATGCTAAGGGTCAGTTGCCACTCCCTGCACCAAGTGCCTATCTGCTGCAGATCTTCCTGCATTTCGCTACAATTTTCTAATGCTGCAACTTCTCTGTATACTACAGCATCATCCGCGAAAAGCCGCATGGAACTTCCGACACTATCTACTAGGTCATTTATATATATGGTGAAAAGCAATGGTCCCATAACACTCCCCTGTGGCACGCCAGAGGTTACTTTAACGTCTGTAGACGTCTCTCCATTGAAACATCTTTATGACACCCTTCCCAAGTGACTCAGTGAATGCATCCAGGCTAGACAGGCTGCAAAGTCATACAGACGAGTGGGCTCATACTGCCAGGTTTTTCGTAAATTTGACTCAAATTTGTAATCACTGAGAAACATAAAACACCCTCTCAACCCATGAAATTTTATTTTGTTTTCTTCTCCCTTTCTGTGTGCTTCACTTGTTTGTCAGGCTGTGTACATCACTCCACAGTCAACAATAGCGAACTGCTGCCAGTGCAAGATGGCAGATGTACTGCTGCTGTGTATCTGACAAGAACACCAAGTAGTTGCTAGATTTTTGCAGAGCAAGGGACTGTCCACAAAGAAAGTTCATTGTGAAACATATCTCGTATATGGTGATAATTGTATTTCTCAGACAGCTTTCTTCAAATTTATACAGGAATCCAGCAAGAGAGAAGAAAAAAAATCACAAACAAGGAGAATCCTGGTTGGTATGTCAAAATTTTCCTCTGATGCCCCATTCTTAGATTGTTTTTGTGGAAGTGAATATATTATCATCTATAAGCAGCTGAATTTTTGTGAAATTTGTACAAATTGGTTTCCTTGCTTTGTCTCCAGAGCCCAAATACAGCAGAATAAGCCTATCCATGCCATAGCTCATACATACAGTGAGGCAGAAGGTTATTTCATAACATGGAATATTAAATGGATGAGCCAACAGTTCACCACTAACAATACGAGTAAAAACAAACCTCCCAAGGTGGTGTTACGTTATTGTGATTGTCTTTTTGGGTGTGCAGAGTATAATGCTGCCGAAATTCCTAACTAACAGAGATTTAAAGCTGTGTTCTATGGTATCACTTTGTGGGAGCTCCAACAGACACGGATTCCAGGTAGTATGAGCGACACATCTGAATGACAATGGTTGCATCTCAAAGAAAGACACTGGGATTTACTGCACACATTTCAGGGGGGAACACTTGGAATATTCAACGTAAAGCTCTGATTTAGTACCCAGTGACTTTCATGTTTGAGCCCCCTTAATCACCTGCAAGGGCAACAGTTTGACAATGATCACGATGAGTCTGCAGCCTGAGGGACACTCATTGGCTGTGACAGCTGCCTCAAGAACTCTGTTGTAGGCTGTCAAGGACTTGCCTAATAATGGGATACAAACAAATTTGCATTATGTTGAAAAGTAAAATAAATGTCAAGCTAGACTTCATACTGCTGATGTCACAACCCTATTTTGCTCACACTAGTGCATTCAACAAATCAATATAAAATGCAAAACACAGGATATCTTTATTTTCTATGTTCAGGTTTCTATTTCCACCACTCACAGATGGGCATGAAAAAAATTACTGCTTCTCATGCCTGTGGGTGAGAATTTTGTACAAGGACTCTATTGATAACCATAGCACATAAATTGGTTTGGTAAAGAAAGCAGAATGTTTCAAATTGTGCATGTTAAAATCGATGAAAATCTAAATTTTGGATGGATAGGGGCGAATATATTACTAAGTTAAAACTGGAATTAAGTATTTTTTCTTTGCATCATTACTTAGCCATGGAAATAAGCAAATCAACATCTTAAAATATTTTGCATATGCTGAATCTTTAGTATTTTACGGACGATCATCTTGTGATGATAACTTGCCACAAAGAATTACTGATTTAGATCTGTTCCAGACACAACTGGGGAAGGAAATCCTTGATAAGTGGGATGAGAGATATTAAGTCTGTATTCAGATCACAGAGTCCTTCAGTGCAAAAGTTCAAGCCACCTAACATCCAATGGAAAGCAAAGTGTTTTTATTCACAAAGGCGCTTTTCTTGGTAGTTTATTTCAACATTAATTATGCTTATGATAACAGTGTTAATTACTGACACTGATTATGAAAAGGTTTATGCTATTTACTGCTTCAGTTCAATCATGCAGTTATTAAAAGGGTGTCACAGTTTTGGTTCCTGTGTCATTCCATTTCACATGGAATAAAAAAATTAATTTTTTATGATTTTGTAATTTTTGGTCATTTTGTTTTATCTATCACAACAAGATAAAATCCAAAATTAAAATTGTTTTTTTAAATTTTGTTTTTGAGTTATTAATTTTTAAAGTTCTTGAAACTGTGCAATTTTTTCCACATTTCGAAACCTTAAAATGGCCATATCTCCAAAAGCATTTGATGTACAGACCTGAAATTTATACTCAGTTTATCGGAGACTTTAAAAAATACGAGTCGGTTGATCAATTTTATTAAAATGTGAAAATTTTCACAAACCAAATTTTTTTAAAAATTATGAAACTTTCAAAACTGGATTTTTTCATTAAAAAATGTATGTCAGTCACACACTATTTGTTAATGTGTGTGCCGAATTTCATGATGGTACTCCAAAGGGAACATATGGAAATAAATTTTATTTCACTGCTGTTCATATTGGCAACAGTATCTCAACTGTGTAGTTGGTTTGCAATCTGGTTCATTAAACTACTGTTAAAATGAAATTACCTAATACTTCACTTTATGATTTGAAAATTGTGATTAACTATGCCATATAACAATTGACATGAATAATGTATGGTATAGTACTCATTTCTATTTTGTGTAACCTCTAATTTACGGTAGTTGTAGTACATATTTATAGAACAACAGTGTGTGTGTGTGTGTGTGTGTGTGTGTGTGTGTGTGTGTGTGTGTGAGAGAGAATATTCACTTCTATTGTAGTAATTCATTTCAGTAGAGATGGACTGCACAGATAAAATTAGCAAAGCACTGGTGAGGGGAGAAGGGCCAGGGTGCTTTGTGTATGTGTAACTCTTTACGACACGAGTTAAAGGGATAAAAAATTGCAGGAAACTCCTAATGTCACGATTTAAAAATTCTTAGTCGCCCAATAAAATGTTGAAAGGTACATGTTGGAATACAACAAATACCAAACGCAACCCACAAAGTGGAATATTGTAGTTATCGTATTCCGACATGAGAGTTGCAACATTTTACTGGGAAATTGAGCATTCTAAAACTTGACGCTAGCACACTGGTGCCACTTTGTCACGTGGGGATGTTCACATACAATGAAAATAGTGACTTAATAAATGCACATAAAATAACTGCCAAGGTGGTTTTCTTAACTTTAGTTGTGGAAGTACAACATGATCAACTATTGACTTCAATCACGTTGTTAGAGTGGGGTAGAGCATATATGCCATCAGTCACATCTACTTGACAAATGATGAACATGCAGCACAAAAAAGGAGCTCCACAAAAAGTTTTTATAAAGCCACAGCAGTCACAGGGACACAGAGGTATCATGCATTTACACCTATGAGCAAACCCAAAGGTAAAGCAAATATTTTTTTTAATTTTAAGGATTTTGTTCATAAAATTCAAATGTAATGCATGTATCTGAACAGATTACAGGACTTGTTTCTTGTGCCTATGAAAATAAATGGTGGATGGCTTCTGTTTTATCCAGAGATGAAAAAGAAGTAAACCTTTTATTTACATATTATTGCGGACCAGCTCTCTCTTTTAACTGAGAAGAACAAATAAATTGACTGTAAAAAAATACTTTGTACTATGTAAATTAAGCCCCTCAACTGCCATTGGGAGAACATACTAACTACCAGATGATTTGTTGTTTCGGGGTGTAAAGGGACCAAAATACTAAGGTCATCATCTCCTTTTCCTCATGCAAACACGTCTCAAGGTAAAACAACTCCCAAAATTAGTTTGGGAAGGTAAAAGGGTGCAAAAGTAATGGGGAACCAAGTGGGAAGAGAAAACAAAAGAAGCGAACAAAAAAGGGGAAAATGTAAACCACAAGAAAAAGTAGAGGAAGGTATTAAAAATCATAGAGCAGATGGCCAGGGCTGGCTGATTACAGGAATAAAAAGAGATGAGCCAGCCACTCTGCAAAACACTAAAATGTCCAGCCCAAAAGACAAGGCGAAATAAACACACATGGGGAAAAGACAAACACCAACGCAAACAAAATCCAAAGAAAGAGTGACATAAAGGGAGGGTGGAGGCCTTTGAAGGAAGGGCAGATGCCCATTGCTAGATTGCATGATAAAAATCCCTCTCACCAATAAAATGTGAAACTAAATCTGTCTTTGAGGCATTGTCGCCCAACAATCTGCCGCCGAAAGGCTAAAATTGGGCAGCCCAACAAAATATGGACAACAGTCATATGGGAGTCAAAGCGACACCAAGGTGAGTCCTCGCAACAGAGGAGGTGATCATGTGTTGGCCACATATGGCCCATGCAGAGCCAGCAAAGGATAACGGAGTCCCTGTGAGTAGCTCGCATGGATGAGTGCCACACATTCGTTATCTCCTTGATAGCCCAGAGTCTATTTGGTGTAATGTGGGTGCGCCATTCAGTATCCCAGATGACGAAAACTTTGTGGTGGAAGAACGATTGCAAATCAGTCTCTGGCAGGCTAATCTCCAGAGTTGGTTTACTTGTTGCCGGTTTGGCCAGGCTATCAGCAAGTTCATTCCCCAGTACCCAACATGTCTTGGGGACCAAATGAAGGTCACTGAATGTCCACTGTTGTCAAGGGCAGACACGACTCCTAGACAGTCATTACAAAAAGGAAATTGAGGGAGGCACTGGTCAAGAGTTTGTAGGCTGCTTAAGTAGTCACTACAGATGACTAAGGACTCACTGGCAAAGGAGCAGATATGCTCAAGGGTGCAATAGATGGCTACCATATCTGCAGTGGAAACACTGCAGCCATCTGGCAAGGAGCACTGTTCACTATGTCCAATGTGAGTTTAAGCGAAGCCAACTAGACCACTGACCATTGATCCATTGGCATAGACTATTTCTGAGCCCTGGAACTCGCTGAGAAGAGAGAAAAATTGCTGGTGGAGGGCCTCAGGTGGAGCTGAGCCTTTTGGGCTTGCAATAGGTCCAGCCGAAGCCATGGCCGAGGTATGGACCATGGAGGTGTACGTAAGAGGACCCCCACGGAAAGTGGTTGAACGAAAGTGCCGAGTTCAGTAACAAGTAAAAGGACACAGATGGCAAAGGGATTCTCAGTTCTGGCCCACCATTGCGGGAGATGGATCGCCATGTTAGGGAAAAGGAGACGGTAGTTTGGATGGTTAGGCGAACTATGAATGTGGGTGCTACAATTTGTAAGCAGTGGTTGCCACTGAAGTCGCAGTGGAGTAATGCCAGCTTCCAAGAGGAGGGTGATCACTGGGCTTGTTCAGAAAGCATCTGTTGTGAGCCAAACTCCACAGTGGTTGATAGGGTCCAGCAGATGCAGTGTGGAGGGCGATGCTGAACCATACACCAAGCTCCCATAGACAATATTGGACTGTACAAGGGCTTTGTACAGATGCAGCAGTGTAGGGCGATCAGCACCCCAGTCGGTGGGGCTCAGGCTTCTAATAATATTAAGATGCTGCCAGCACTTGTCCTTAAGCTGATGAAGACAGGGGAAGCCAAGTTAAGCAGGCATCGAAAACCTGTTCCAAAAAGCAGTTAGTCTCCACTACACCACGTAGTTGGTCATCGAGGTAAAGTTCTGGATGGGGATGGACAGTATGATGAGGACAGAAGTGCATGACGCAAGTCTTTGTGGCAAAAATCTGAAAGCCATGAGTAAGGGCCCACAACTGCACCTTCCATATAGCTCCCTGCAGTCAGCGTTCAGCTACAACAATATAAGAGGAGCAGAAGGAAATACAAAAATAATCAGCATAGACGAGGGGAGATACGGAGGATCCTACTGCTAGTGCGGGACCCCTGACGGTACTTATAAAGAGGGTGACGACACTCAGGACAGAGTCCTGTGGAATCCCATTCTCTTGTGTATATGGCACACTGTGTGAAACACTGATGTGAACTCTGAAAGCGCAGAGTGACAAAAAGTTCCGTATAAAAATCTGGAGTGGGCCCCAGAGACCTGACTCAAGCAGAATAGCGAGGATGTGATATCGCCAAGTGGTATCGCAGGCCTTGGTCATGCCAAAAAATATGGCTATAAGGTGGCGTTGTCAGGAAAAGGCCTATTGAATGGCAGACTCCAGGTGGACCAAGTTGTCAATGGTGGAGCGCCCTTGGTGAAAACTGCCCTAGACTCAAGGAGCCAACAAAACCGCCGGCTCACTGTACATTCAAGCAGCTCGCACAGAATGTTGTTGAGGCTGACAGGACAATAGCTATTCCCACTGAGTGGGTCCTTACTAGGCTGGAATGATGATACTTTCCTGCCACTACAACAGGAATTCGCCATCGCTCCAGATGCGGCTGAAGATGGCAGGGAAGTGGTGCTGGTAAGCTGCTAACAGATGTTTAAGCAGTTGGGAATGGATGTGGTCTGGGTCAGGGGATGATCAGGACAGTCGGAAAGGGCACTCAGAGATTTGCACTCGCTGAGGGGAGCATTATGTGGCTCAGGGTGTGTGGAGTAAAAGATAGGTGTTGTCATTCCATCTGCTGTTTGAGGAGATTAAAGGCAGGGTGGTAATTCTCAGATGCAGAGATGCAAGCATAATGCTCAGCAAGATGCTCTGCTATTATGTCTGGGTCAGCAGATACTGCTCCATGTATAGAAATTCCAGATACACCTGCACACATCTGATAGCCATAAAGTTGTTGGAGCTAGTTCCAAACCTGGGAAGGAGAGGTTCGTACTCCAATGTTGGAGACATAGCGCTCCCAACACTCCTGCTTCTGATGTTTCACTAGAAGGTGAACCTGGACACGAAGCCGTTTGAAGGCATTGAGGTTCTCCAGGGACAGGTGACACTTATGATGTTGAAGTGCCCACCTATGGTCTCTAATGGCCGCAGCTATTTCCGGCAACTACCAAGGCACTGACTTCCAAGGGGGAGGGAGGGGGGGGGGGGGGTGTGCAACCTGAGGAACGAGGTATTGTCAATTCAGCTGCGGTAACAATGGTAGTAGTGAGGATGTGTATCACCTCATCGATGCTGCCATGCAACGAAGATTCAGTGGTGGTAATGGAGGTGAAAGCATCCCAGTCAGCCTTGGGAAGATTATATCTGTGCAAGCATTGAGATGAGGGATGCTGGGGCAGGGACAGGAAGAATGGAAAGTTGTCACTACGACACAAGTAATCATGGGCTTGGGAGAAGGCCAAGACTGCAAACAGAGATCAACGGCCGAGTATGTGCCATGTGCTACACTGAAATGTGAGGGAGCATCTGTGTTTAGGAGGCAAAGATCGAGTTGAGTCAGTAGGTTCCCGACATCTTTACCACAGCCAATCACCTTGCTTCCACCCCACAAAGGGTTATGGGTTTTAAAATCGCCCAGAAGTAGAAAAGGTAGGAGCAGTTGGGGAAGTAGTGCAGCCAATACATGGGGTGGTGCGTCACCATCTAGATGGACATAAATGTTACAGGTGGTAATTTTCTGTGTTGTCCTCACCCTGGCAGCCACAGCTTCTAAAGATGTGCGAAGGGCCACGGGTTTGCTACAGACAGAGGCACGGACAAAGATACAAACTCCACCTGATGGTCTGTCACAGACAGTATGGTTTTTTGTAGTACCCCTGATAGCCAAGGAGAGCAGGGGTCCACACTGAGGGAAACTAGGCTTCCTGCAGGACAACACAAAAATCAGGTGTAATGCTTAAGAGTTGTCTTAAATTAGCCAGGTGCGAGAAAAAACCGCTGCACTTCCACTGGAGAATGACACTTTCTGTTGTCTGGGAAGGCATGAAGGAGGCAAATTATGCATCAGCATCACTTGCCACCACTGGCTGAGTGTTGGCATCCAGCACCATTGAATTTGAGACATTGGCAAGATCTAGGTCCTCATGGGATGCCAGAATCTCCACCATTGTCCTCAGATGCAGATCTTTGATCCTTGGAGGAGTGGTGATGCGGGCACCACTGGAGGCTCCCG
The DNA here is from genome assembly GCF_023864345.2 of Schistocerca serialis cubense. Taxonomy (NCBI): domain Eukaryota; kingdom Metazoa; phylum Arthropoda; class Insecta; order Orthoptera; family Acrididae; genus Schistocerca; species Schistocerca serialis. The sequence continues at coordinate 709,425,418 of NC_064639.1, forward strand.
TTTCTTAACAGACTACTTCTTTGATCGTTTGCCCTCTTGCCACTCCTTATGGGCTTGCTGGCAGGGCTTCTCGGAAGGAGCTTCAGGGGCAGAGGAAGACTGTGAAGCCCTTCGACCGGCAGCTAGTGGATCCTTCATCCACTGGCTGGTGTCGACTGACTACAGTATGTGTGTGTGTGTGTGGGGGGGGGGGGGGGGGGACCAAAGAAGACAGAGCCCCAGGAGACCCCTTCCACACAAGAGGAGCCGGAGGAAGCTGTTGCTTCTCCAGCTGAGGAGGAGCGGACTGATGTCCCGGGCATTTGGGGGGGGGGGGGGGGGGCGCAGAAGAAGATGTGCCCCCAGCCAGCTGGAGAGGGGGGGATGAAGATGCACAGCCCTGAGGGCCCACTGGAGTAAGCTTAGATGATGGTTGTAACGGTGTCATGGATGGCGATGCTGTCATAGCGGCAGCATAGGAAGATAGCGTTCGAACAGGGTTTAACCTGCTGTATTTGAGTTTAGCTTCATGGTAAGACAGCCTATCCAGGGTCTTGTACTCCCTAATTTTCTGCTCCCCTATCCAGGGTCTTGTACTCCATAAGTTTCTGCTCCTCTTGGAGTACCGGGAAGTCCAGCAAGCACGGGGGTGGTGCTCTCCACAGTTTACACAGGTGGGAGGAGGCACACATGGAGTATTCGGATGCAGGGAACGTCCATTGTCTCTAAATGTGGTGTTTGAATTGCACTGGCAGGACATGTGCCCAAATTTCCAGCACTTAGAGCACTACATAGGGGAAGGGCCGTAAGGTTTAATGTCACATCAGTATACCATAACATTGACGAATTCAGGTAATGAGTCACACTCAAAGGCCAAGATGAAGGCACCAGTGGCAACCTTATTGTCTTTAGGTCCCCCTATAGACACACTGGACGAAGTGAATGCCCCATAGTTCATCGTCAAACTGCAACAGGAGGTCAAGATGAAAAGTAATTCCCTGGACCATGTTGAGGCTTCTATGGGGAGTGACCAAAACTGGAATATCACCCAGCTTTCCACAGATTAGCAACTCCCAAGACTGGGTTGGGGATGCCATCTGAATCAAAACCGAGCCATTGCGCATTTTGGACAGTGCTGTCACTTCCCCAAACTTTTTCTCCCGGTGCTCAACAAAACAGAGGCTTCGCATGCAGAAAGGAGTTCCCATCAGTTCTGCTGCACACTCTGTAAGATGCTAGTGAGGGAAACTATTTAGGGTCATACCTATCAGCATTATAACCAACCTTCCCTTTCTTAGAGACTGCTGGGGCTATTTGGTCCCTACAAAAAGATGACATGGTCGCTTCATTGTGGGTCATCCAGCTTGATGCCACCCTCTCCGACCAGAGGTTCCCCTCATGGGCACCACCCAGCCACAGCAAAGGCCACCTAGCACGATGGTCACTGCCGGGGGTCCAGTTGCCTCTAGAAAATGGGCATCTACTCCTTGGCATATATGGGGAGGCTCAGCTCTGGCATCAGCAGTGCGATCCCTGTGTTGTCAGGGGGCTACCACCAAATAGATACATGACGGCCCCCGCCACAACGGACTGGCTACCGTGATGGATGTTGAGTGCTGAGACATCCAATATCATGTTAGAGTGAAAGAGGGCAGCAGCCTATGGAAGTAGATTATGTACCTGTGAGGCATCCTTGCCCAGATAAATGGATTGCAGGCAGAGGTGCAGATTCAAGGTCTAATCACACACTGGATGTATGGCAAACCAGATAAGGCACCCATCTCCAAATAGCCCGCACTCATAATTTTGAAAGAGGTGTAGGTCAAACCCTGAAAGTGGACCATAACTCAGTCTGCCAAAATGCGTGAGACTCCTTTTAGTCACCTCTTACGACAGGCAGGAATACCTCGGGCCTATTCTAACCCCTGGACCCGCTGGGGGAGACTACCACATAAAGAGATTATATTGCAATAGAACGTGTTGTTACATCAATTATGTTATTACTGCTTGGGAGAAGCAGGTTATATCATTTTAAAAAAGTGCAATACATACTTTTAGGCTTTAATTAGATGGTTAGTGTATCACCATAACATCTTTTGTGTTGAAGATGAGTAAAAAATCTCTTTGCAAGACACTCAACTAACATATTGTGAAATAATAACAGCTACATCATTGTTTGATTAATAATATTGATTAATATTAATGTATCTGTAAAATGGTGGTATAATTAAATAAATTATTCACAGTCGTCTTGAGCACGTGTATGTAAAAATTTGTCACACTTAACATTGGAAACTCAAATATGAATTTAAATTTAAATGTATAGTTCAAATAATGCGCTAAACTGATTGTCATTAAATATCAAATAATGATTTGACAGCCTTATTGGGCTTTTAACATACATCACATCTTACTAACAAGCTCAAAGCCCTAGAGACTATGCACAGAGGGCTGCCACTCCTCCAAGGATCAAAGATCTGCATCTGAGGACAATGGTGGAGATTCTGGCATCCCATGAGGACCTAGATCTTGCCAATGTCTCAAATTCAATGGTGCTGGATGCCAACACTCAGCCAGTGGTGGCAAGTGATGCTGATGCATAATTTGCCTCCTTCATGCCTTCCCAGACAACAGAAAGTGTCATTTTCCAGTGGAAGTGCAGTGGTTTTTTCTCCCACCTGGCTAAGTTAAGACAACTCTTAAGCATTACACCTGATTTTTGTGTTGTCCTGCAGGAAGCCTAGTTTCCCTCAGTGTGGACCCCTGCTCTCCTTGGCTATCAGGGGTACTACAAAAACCGTACTGTCTGTGACAGACCATCAGGTGGAGTTTGTATCTTTGTCCGTGCCTCTGTCTGTAGCAAACCCGTGGCCCTCCGCACATCTTTAGAAGCTGTGGCTGCCAGGGTGAGGACAACACAGAAAATTACCACCTGTAACATTTATGTCCATCTAGATGGTGACGCACCACCCCATGTATTGGCTGCACTACTTCCCCAACTGCTCCTACCTTTTCTACTTCTGGGCGATTTTAAAACCCATAACCCTTTGTGGGGTGGAAGCAAGGTGATTGGCTGTGGTAAAGATGTCGGGAACCTACTGACTCAACTCGATCTTTGCCTCCTAAACACAGATGCTCCCACATTATATTAATGTAGTCCAAAACCAGATCACCACTAAATTTAATCCAAAGACAAAGGTAACAACTCCAATAAATGAAAGGACAATGTACCTATATCCCGTAACACTCAGAGAAGTGTAGTCAGCTATCGGCAAACTGAAGAGTAAAATGACCTGCAGATTTGATGGTATCCCTGACAAAATTATTAAATATAGTATCGACAATGTTGTCTCTCAGCTTGTGAACATATTCAATGACTCCTTTGAACCTGATGTGTTTCCAAGTAAACTTAAGCAGTCAACAGTAATACCAATTTATAAAAGTAGTGACAAGTTTGACATTAAAAATTTCAGACCTCCATCATTATTATCTGTATTTTCAAAAATAATTGAAAGAATAATGTATGACAGATTGCTAGACTTCCTAAACAAAAATAAAATTCTTGTGAATTCACAGAATGGTTTCAGAAAAGGCAAATCTACACAAACAGCTCTCTTCAATTTCCTAAAACTTGTGTACAAAGCTATTGAGGACAAGGAACTGATCTTTGGGTTGTTTTTGGACCTTTCCAAAGGTTTCAATCGTATAAATCATAGCCTACTGCTGTTAAAACTGTATAATTATGGTGTCCGTGGTATTTCCTTTGAGTGGTTCAAGTCATATTTAACTGAAAGGAAACAAGAAGTACAAATTACTCAGGATGGAAATGTGTACCATTCTGAACATAAAAAAGTTAACTATGGGGTGCCCCAGGGCTCGGTATTGGGACCATTGTTATCCTTGATTTTTATTCATGACCTACCTCAACAGTTTTCAACAGCTGATACCATATTATTTGCTGATTATACCAGCTTCATTATAAAAGGGAAGAATGATTACAAGATGCAGTAAAAAATCGACAGAACAGTAGAAGTGGCAGTAAAATGGTTTAAAGATAACTGTCTAGTTGCCAATGACAAGAAAACTGTATGGATGAACTTCAACCATGTAAGGAACAAAAATAGGGCCAATGTAAAATTCACATTATCAACTAGCCATATTCAGCAAAAGAGTCGCAAAATTTTTTTACGATTATGAGTGGATGAGTGTCTAATATGGGAACAACATATAGAAATGCTTAACAAAAAATTAAGCAACTACTGTTACATATTAAGAGTGCTTAAAGATTGCTGCAATATCAAAACAGTGTTAAGTGTTTATTACGTATACGTACATAGTCTACTGAAGTATGGAATAGTGTTCTTGGGAAATACCTATCTTGCAACAGTGTTTTAAGCTCCAAAAGAAAGCTTTCAGAGTAATAAGTGATGTTGCTTACAGAGCACCATGTAGTGGTATCTGTAAGTAATTAAAAATCATGACTTTACTATCTATATTTATATTTGAAAGCATATGCTTCATTAAAAACCATCAAGTTTCACCTTTGAATAGTGAGATCCACCATTATCAAACAAGGAACAGGGATTACTATCATAGGGATGTGCACAGAGAATCAATATATCAGGACAGTGCTGTTTACAAACCAAAAATTCTGTACAGTGCATTTCCAGATAGCATAAAAAAAATACAAAACAGTAATACATTCAAAAAAGAACTAAAAAACTACTAATAAACATCAGCTTTTACAGCATTAACGAATACCTGGAATTTTGCTCAAATCTGTAGATCTACCTCATAACTCTCTAAACAAAAGTTTACAAACTCCTTTCACTTCTGGATGAAGTGTTTGGAAAAAGCCAAACACTCTTTTTACGCTTAGTTGAGCATTCAAAAAAACAAAAAACAAAAATTGGATTTTCCCCACTGTAGTGTGTGTGTGTGTGTGTGTGTGTGTGTGTGTGTGTGTGTGTGTGTGTGTGTGTGTGTGTGTGTGCGTGCGTGTGACAAAACTAGCAATGTGCAGATGAATTTTCACTTTTGTTTCAGCAGGTAATGTCAAACTGACAAGATTTCCTCATTTATTGAGGGGAGGGGGGGGGGGGGGGGGGGGGGCTTCCGCTTACAAGCAAAGAATCCCCAAATGTCAAACTTTTTTTGTTGAAGGTGGCAAAAATAGATAAAACTGCATTCAAATATAGCTCTACTTCAGTCATCTCGCAATATGAGCTGGTTCATCTTCCCTGTGAAATCAGTTGCGGATCCACGAGACCCTGGAGATAAGCATCTTGTTCGTTCTTGGTTGCAAAGTTTGTGTGAAAGCTTTCAAAATTCAATTTTGTTCATTCAATTTGTCATTCAATACATTATTTCTTGCATCCAAAAAATGAAATCGTGATCCAAATCATTACATATCATTGTCAAAATTGTGTAGCATGAGATTGAACAACATTTTTCTGATCATGTCTTTACTTACGAGGAGGTGGTCTGACTGATTTTTCTGGTACAAGGTCATTTTTTTGGTTGACATACTCTTTGCCATGCAGTATGTCCATTTTTATTTTTCTCCCTGGGATAAGCACTTGGGTTTGCCTTTTTTCAGCCATGAGGCAGATTGCATAATGAATGCTGTTGTATCACTCAATGTGAAACAAAGCACGTGCGAACATTAATAATTCCTGCGACAACAGGTGCATTTGAGCTGGACGTCAAATAACTATGATGGCGGATGGGGAGGGGTGGGGGGCGGGGGGGGGGGGGGGGGGGAGTGTGAGGTATGTTTTTTTTTTTTTTTTGTGGTTTTAGGGCGCACAACTTCAATGGTCATTAGCGCCCTGACTACTCTAAGAATACACCGCGAGGCACAAGTTGACCACAACAACTAAAAGGGAAAACACGATAAAAGACAGACTGACAGGCATAGGATTAAAAAACAGCAGCATCAAATGTCCTTAGCGAGGTTTGTCAAATTGATAAAACGAAGAACACGAGCAGCTGCTCGTGAGTCATCCGCTAAAATGGCATCGAAAGTATTTGGCAGGTTAAGATCGAGGCGCAGTGTGTTAAGATCTGGACAGGACATTAAAACGTGTCTAACCGTCAGCAAGTGCCCACATGGGCAGAACGGCGCCGGCGCAGCCGTCAGCAGATGGCGATGGCTGAACCGGCAGTGTCCAATTCTTAACCGGGCTAAAACGACCTCCTCCCGCCGAGAAGGGCGTGAGGAGGACGTCCAAGCCACGGGAAGAGGTTTTAAGGCCCGAAGCTTGTTGTCGGTAAGTGCAGCCCAATCGGCATGCCACAGAGATAAGATGCGCCGACAAATCACCCTGCTAAAATCAGACGAAGGGACGCAACAAAAAGCTGTCCGAGGCTGGAGGACCGCAGCCTTGGCCGCGGCATCTGCAGCTTCGTTCCCAGGGATACCGACATGGCCAGGAACCCACATAAAGCTAACTGGAGAACCGACGTCCACCAGCTGCTGAAGAGAGCGTTGGATCCGGTGTACGAAAGGGTGAACCGGGTACGGATCACTGAGGCTCTGGATGGCGCTCAGGGAATCTGAGCAGATGACATAAGCAGAATGTCGGTGGCGGCAGATGTAAAGAACAGCCTGGTAGAGGGCAAAGAGCTCAGCTGTGAAGACAGAACAATGGCCATGGAGCCGGTATTTGAAACTTTGTGCCTCGACAATAAAGGAACACCCGACCCCGTCATTGGTCTTAGAGCCATCTGTATAAATGAAAGTCATGTCGATGAACTTCGAACGAAGTTCCAAAAAACGGGAGTGGTAGACCGAACCGGGGGTGACCTCTTTTGGGAGCGAGCTGAGGTCAAGGTGAACGCGGACCTGAGCCTGGAGCCAAGGTGGCGTGCGGCTCTCGCCCACTCGAAAGGTTGCAGGGAGTGAAAAATTAAGGTGTTGAAGGAGGCGACGAAAGCGAACTCCAGGGGGTAGCAGGGCAGAGACATACAACCCGTATTGACGGTCAAGAGAGTCGTCAAAAAAGGAACGATAAGACGGATGGTCGGGCATTGACAGTAGCTGACAGGCATACCGACAAAGCAGTATATCGCACCGGTAGGTGAGTGGCAATTCGCCAGCGTCAGCATGAAGACTCTCTACGGGACTGGTATAAAATGCTCCGATCGCAAGTCGTAAACCCCGATGTTGTATGGAGTTGAGGCGGCGTAAGATGGATGGCCGTGCAGAGGAGTATACGAAGCTCCCATAATCCAGCTTGGAGCGGACGATCGACCGATATAGACGAAGTAGGACGGTTCGATCCGCTCCCCACGACAGACCACTGAGAACACGGAGGACATTTAAAGAACGGGTACAACGGGCGGCCAAATATGACACATGTGGAGACCAGCTAAGTTTCCTGTCAAATGTAAGGCCTAAAAATTTGGTTGTCTCCACGATTGGGAGAGCAACGGGACCGAGTCGTAAGGACGGTGGGAGAAACTCTTTGTAGCGCCAGAAGTTAATACAGACCGTCTTCTCGGCAGAAAAACGGAAGCCATTGGCGACACTCCAGGAGTAAAGACGGTCAAGAGAACGCTGAAGACAGCGCTCCAGGACACGTGTACACTGCGCGCTGCAATAGATGGTAAAATCGTCCACGAAAAGGGAGCCTGATACATCAGCTGGGAGGCAATCCATTATTGGATTGATCGCGATGGCGAAGAGAGCGACACTCAAGACTGAGCCCTGTGGCACCCCATTCTCCTGGCGAAAGGTGTCGGACAGGACAGAACCCACACGTACCCTGAACTGTCGATCCATTAAAAAGGAACGAATAAAAAGAGGGAGGCGACCGCGAAGGCCCCATGTATGCATGGTGCGGAGAATGCCCGCCTTCCAACAGGTGTCGTAAGCCTTCTCCAAATCAAAGAACACAGCCGCGGTCGGGCGCTTCCGCAAGAAGTTATTCATAATGAAGGTCGACAAGGTAACCAGATGGTCAACAGCAGAGCGGCGCCTACGAAATCCACATTGTACATTGGTAAGTAGGCGTCGAGACTCAAGCAGCCAAATCAATCGAGAGTTAACCATTCGCTCCATCACTTTACAGACACAGCTGGTAAGCGAGATAGGTCGATAACTGGAAGGAAAGTGCTTGTCCTTCCCCGGCTTAGGAATCGGGACAACAATAGACTCGCGCCAGCATGCGGGAACATGTCCCTCAATCCAGATGCGATTGTATGTACGAAGAAGAAAACCTTTACCCGCAGGAGAAAGGTTCTTCAGCATCTGAATATGAATAGAATCTGGCCCTGGAGCAGAGGACCGTGATCGGCCAAGTGCGTTTTCGAGTTCCCGCATGGTGAATGGGGCATTATAACTTTCACAATTCGAGGAGCGGAAGTTAGGTGGCCTAGCCTCCTCTGCCTGTTTGCGGGGGAGGAAGGCAGGGTGGTAATGAGCGGAGCTCGAAACCTCTGCGAAAAAGTGGCCGAAGGCATTGGAGACAGCCTCAGGGGCTACAAGGACGTCATTCGCGACCTTCAAGCCAGAAACTGGTGAGTGGACCTTAGTGCCAGATAGCCGGCGCAGGCTACCCCAGACAACAGAAGAAGGAGTAAAACTGTTGAAGGTGCTTGTGAAAGCAGCCCAGCTGGCTTTCTTGCTTTCTTTGATAATACGACGACACTGAGCACGTAATCGTTTATAATTGATACAATTCGCCACTGTAGGGTGGCGTTTAAATGTGCGTAAAGCACGTCGACGAGCACATAAAGCGTCTACATGCCGCGGTCCACCAGGGGACCGGTACGCGACGTGGAGAAGAAGGAGGGTGAGGGATGGAATATTCAGCAGCAGCGAGAATGACTTCCATGAGGTGTGCGACCTGACGATCGCAGCTTGTAAAGGTTTGATCCTGAAAGGTCGCCCTGGAAGAGAAGAGCCCCCAGTCTGCCTTGGAGATGGTCCAATTAGAGAAGCACGGAGAGGGGGTATGCTGCAGGAGATGGATAACACACGGGAAGTGGTCGCTCGAATATGTATCAGAAAGTGCATACCACTCAAACCGGCGTGCAAGTTGGGGAGTACATATAGAGAGGTCTAAATGGGAATAGGTGTGAGATGTGTCCGAAAGAAAAGTAGGGGCGCCAGTATTGAGGCAGACAAGATCGAGCTGGTTGAAAAGGTCTGCTAACAAGGAGCCCCTCGGGCAGGATGCTGGAGAGCCCCAAAGGGGATGGTGGGCATTGAAGTCTCCAGTTAACAAAAATGGTGCAGGTAGCTGAGCAATAAGTTGCATCACGTCTGCCCTGGTAACGGCAGATGACGATGGAGTGTAAACGGTACAAAAGGAAAACGTAAAAGTGGGGAGAGTAATGCGGATGGCAACTGCCTGCAGGCCGGTGTGCAACGTGATGGGATCGTAGTAAATATCATCCCGGACCAGCAACATAACCCCTCCATGAGCTGGGATACCTACCACAGGGGGTAGGTCAAAACGCACAGAGGTGTAGTGTGACAAGGCAATTTGATCGCATGGGCGTAGCTTCGTTTCCTGGAGGGCTACGACGAGCGGACGCTGCAAGCGGAGCAGCAACTTCAAGTCCTCTCGGTTGGAGCGAATGCTGCGAATATTCCAGTGAATAAGTGCCATCATAAGAAAAGGAAGATGAGAGAAGTGGTCACCTCGAAGGCCGCTTAGGGCCTGGCTTCGAGCGAGCACTGCCGCCGCTATCAGTAGGCGGACAGTCATCGTCCATGTGGTCTATAGGGTCATCGGCCATCTCGGGAGGATGGCCGGGAGGGGGAGCTTCCTCCGCCAGTGAACGGCCAGATGTACGGCTACCAGCGGTGCGGCCAGGCGAAACAGATGACGGCCTGGGGCGGCAACCGCTGGGTGGCGCAGGAGAAGGAATGCGCCGTGGCGGAGAAGGAGAACTGTGCTTCCTATGCGCCTTTTTGGAAGGACGTGTAGTGGAAGTACCGGTCGAAGGCTGGGAGGTCGAGGTACGGAGGAAGTCTGCACGGGATGGTTCCTTCTTGAAGGCCCGTGCATCTGACTTCGATGTCTTCGTCTTAGCAGAAGCTGAGGAAGGTGCTCGTGTCTGTGGGGTGATGGGAGGAAGAGGAGACGTCGACCGCGCGATCTTAGCACTGGCCGAACGGACGACCGTGGTGCTGAAGGTCAGATCGCATGTCTGGGTTGCTACCTCCCGGGTAGTCCGGGGAGAGGCGAGGACAGTACTGTATTTCCCCGCTGGGAGCAGCGTGGGCTTCCTACTAGCCAATAGCTTGCGAGCAGCCGAGGTGGACACTTTCTCTTTGACCCGAATTTCCTGGATACAGCGTTCTTCCTTATAGACAGGACAGTCGCGGGAGGATGCGGCATGGTCACCCTGACAGTTCACACAACGAGGAGACGGAGGTGGACAGTCACCCTCATGGGCATCCCTGCCACAAGTGACACATTTAGCCGCATTGGAACAAGACTGTCTAGTGTGATTGAAACGCTGACACTGGTAGCAGCGCGTAGGTGTCGGGACATAGGGGCGAACAGAAATAACCTCGTAGCCCGCCTTGATGCGCGATGGCAGCTTAACACTATCGAAGGTCAAGAAAATTGTCCGGGTCGGTACAAGGTCATTGTTGACCTTTTTCATGACCCTATGGACAGCCGTCATGCCCTGCTCAGCGAGGAATGATTGAAGCTCCTCATCAGTCAATCCGTCGAGGGAGCTAGTATAGACTACACCACGAGACGAGTTCAAAGTTCGGTGGGCCTCCACCCGGACAGGGAACGTGTACAGGAGGGTGGCCCGAAGCAGTTTTTGTGCCTGAAAGGCACTCTCAGTTTCTAGTAATAAGGTGCCGTTTCGCAACCTGGTACAAGATTTGACAGATCCGGCTATGGCATCTACGCCCTTCTGAATAACGAAAGGGTTGACAGAGGAAAAATCCTTTCCGTCCTCAGATCGAGAAACTACGAGGAACTGTGGGGCAGGCGGTAGTACTTTTGTCACTGTTGGCTGGTCACGTTTCCGTTTTTGAGTCGAAGTCGAAAGAGATGGAGTAGAATCCATTGCGGAGGAATCCCCCATGATTGCCAGCGTCTCCGATGGCGCGCTCCTTCCTTGTGGGGACCCTCTCAGAGGGCACTCCCGCCTTAGGTGAATGTTTACACCTCAGGTCACACCTCCCGAGAAACAGACGGAGGGACCAATCGGCATGGTCAGAAGGTATCAGCTCAGGCAATCACCCCTCCCCGGGCCTGGCCTTTACCAGGGGGTACGCGCGTGCCTTACATGTCTACCCAGGGCGGGGAATTACGCGTTACCCCGTCACCGGCTACGCGTGCGAACGCGTGGGTCGGCCTTCAGGCACGCACAGGGAGGAAGGAAGAAGAGGAAAAAGAAGAGAGAGAGGGAGAAAGAGGACAGACTGTCTCAAACGCCGAGGCGGAGACCAGAGAAGGCAAGGAGAAGAAGGTAATGAGAAGGCAAGGAGAAGAAGGTAATGAGAAGGCAAGGAGAAAAAGGTAATGAGAAGGCAAGGAGAAAAAGGCAATGAGAAGGCAAGGAGAAAAAGGCAATGAGAAGGCAAGGAGAAAAAGGCAATGAGAAGGCAAGGAGAAAAAGGCAATGAGAAGGCAAGGAGAAGTCAAGGGAAAGAGTAAGGAAGACAGTGAGGTCGAGAAGAGCAAGGAAAGGAACCAACAAAAGGAAGGAAGAAACGAGAAGTGAAAAACCAAAAAGACCACGATTATAGGTCATGGAACCGTCCGTCTCCGGACGCAGGCGCTAACTACCCCCGTGAGGGGGATGGACTCCTTTTAGTCGCCTCTTACGACAGGCAGGAATACCGCGGGCCTATTCTAATCCCCGGACCCGCAGGGGAAGTGTGAGGTATGTACCAACCAGAGACGAAGGAAGTCCACACAAACATTCAATTGCCTCTGCACCATCTCTCATACTTTAAAAGGGCCATTGTCCAGACTACTGGCCGTTTGCTGTGCCTAACTTATCATCTGCTGCTATACCTCCAGAAAGAGTCGGACCACTGTCCTTTCAACATGAAATGGACCAGCTGCCTATGTCAAACCCAAAAATGCAAAGAAATGAAAATCGAATAAACATGGACTACAGCCGATTAACATTTACCAATTCATGTGTAACATTAGTAACACAAAAATAACAATATTAGAGAAGGAAAGTTGCTACTCACCATATAGAGGAGATGCTGAGCTGTCGTAGGCACAACAAAAAGATTCACGCAGTTACAGCTTTCGGCCATTAAGGCCTTTGTCAGCAGTAGACACACATACACACACGTGCGCGCACACACACACACTCACGCAAACGTAACTTGCACACACATCTGCAGTCTCAGACAACTGAAACCATACTGCGAGCACAAGTGCATGATGGGAGTGGCAACTGGGTGAGGGTAAGGAGGAGGTTGCGGCGGCGAGGGGGAGGAATAGTATGGTGGGGCTGGCGGACAGTGAAGTGGCGCGGTTTAGACGGAGGGCAGGAGAGAAGGTGGGGTGGTGGGGGTCGGGGGTAAGTAGCGGAAAGGAGAGAAATAAAAAGAAATTAAAAATAGGTGTGGCAGTGAAATGACAGCTGTGGAGTACTGGAATGCGAACAGGGAGGGGGCTGGACGGGTGAGGACAGTGACTAACGAAGGTTGAGGCCAGAAGGGTTACAGGAACGTAGGTTGTATTGCAGGGAAAGTTCCCACCAGCAAAATTCAGAAAATTTATTGTTGCTGGGAAGGATCCATATGGCACAGGCTGTGAACAGTCATTGAGATGAGGGGTGTCATGTTTGACAGTGTGTTCAGCAACAGGGGGCTTCACATGTTTATTGGCCACAGTTTGTTGGTGGCCATACATCTGGACACAGCTTGTTCATTGTCCAGCCTACATAGAGTGCAGTACAGTGGTTGCAGCTTAGTGTGTAAATCACACGAATGGTTTCACAGGTAGCCCTGCCTTTGATGGGATAGATGATGTTAGTGACTGGACTGGAGTAGATGGTGGTAGTAGTATATATGGGGCAGGTCTTGCTTCTAGGCCTGTTACAGGGGTGTGAGCCATATGATAAGGGATTGGGAGCAGGGGTTGTGTAAGGATGGACGAGTATATTGTGTAAGTTCGGTGGACTGTGGAATACCACTGTAGGAGGGGTGGGAAGGATAGTGGGCAGGACACTTCTAATTTCAGGGCACGACGAGAGGTAATCAAAACCCTGGTGGAGAATGTAATTCAATTGCTCCGGTCCCAGTTGGTACTGAGTTTCGAGGGGAATGCTGGTCTGTGGCCTGACTGTTTTATTCATCAAAGGCTACATCAGGATGGCAAGTTAGAGGCTCTTAGGTTCTCTACATCAGGAACAGTGGCTTGCTAAGTTTGAGGTTTTTTCCCTGTGACAGTTCCCAGTTCAATGGTCCTTGTGAAAATTACACTAGTACCGACACCAATGGAGCTGAAACTTAACAAAGTTTGTGCAGATTGCTGTGGCACATTCTGTAAAAATTTCAACAAAACTGGAGAAATAATACTAAGTATTACTATTATCATTATTATTATTTTGCTTTCATTTTCTAATTTCCCATACCCACATTTGATTTTGTCTTGATAATCCCTGACCCAAAGCTCCTTTATTTCTGCCAATATGCTTTACTAATCCTCTAAGTATAACCTTTCTATTTCTCTTTTTATATTTATGTAGCACACTGGTCTGGCAATAGGGAGGATGTTGTTGTTGTTGTTGTTGTTGTTGTTGTTGTTGTGGTCTTCAGTCCTGAGACTGGTTTGATGCAGCTCTCCATGCTACTCTATCCTGTGCAAGCTTTTTCATCTCCCAGTACCTACTGCAACCTACATCCTTCTGAATCTGCTTAGTGTATTCATCTCTTGGTCTCCCTCTACGATTTTTACCCTCCACGCTGCCCTCCAATACTAAATTGGTGATCCCTTGATGCCTCAGAACATGCCCCACCAACCGATCCCTTCTTCTGGTCAAGCTGTGCCACAAACTTCTCTTCTCCCCAATCCTATTCAATACTTCCTCATTAGTTACGTGATCTACCCATCTAATCTTCAGCATTCTTCTGTAGCACCACATTTCGAAAGCTTCTGTTCTCTTCTTGTCCAAACTATTTATCGTCCATGTTTCACTTCCATACATGGCTACACTCCATACAAATACTTTCAGAAATGACTTCCTGACACTTAAATCAATACTGGATGTTAACAAATTTCTCTTCTTCAGAAACGCTTTCCTTCCCATTGCCAGCCTACATTTTATATCCTCTCTACTTCGATCATCATCAGTTATTTTGCTCCCCAAATAGCAAAACTCCTTTACTACTTTAAGTGCCTCATTTCCTAATCTAATTCCCTCAGCATCACCCGACTTAATTAGACTACATTCCATTATCCTTGTTTTGCTTTTGTTGATGTTCATCTTATATCCTCCTTTCAAGACACTGTCCATTCCATTCAACTGCTCTTCCAAGTCCTTTGCTGTCTCTGACAGAATTACAATGTCATCGGCGAACCTCAAAGTTTTTATTTCTTCTCCATGAATTTTAATACCTACTCCGAATTTTTCTTTTGTTTCCTTTACTGCTTGCTCAATATACAGATTGAACAACATCGGGGAGAGGCTACAACCCTGTCTTACTCCCTTCCCAACCACTGCTTCCCTTTCATGTCCCTCGACTCTTATAACTGCCATCTGGTTTCTGTACAAATTGTAAATAGCCTTTCGCTCCCTGTATTTTACCCCTGCCACCTTTAGAATTTGAAAGAGAGTATTCCAGTCAACATTGTCAAAAGCTTTCTCTAAGTCTACAAATGCTAGAAATGTAGGTTTGCCTTTCCTTAATCTTTCTTCTAAGATAAGTCGTAAGGTCAGTATTGCCTCACGTGTTCCAGTGTTTCTACGGAATCCAAACTGATCTTCCCCGAGGTTGGCTTCTACTAGTTTTTCCATTCGTCTGTAAAGAATTCGTGTTAGTATTTTGCAGCTGTGACTTATTAAGCTGATAGTTCGGTAATTTTCACATCTGTCAACACCTGCTTTCTTTGGGATTGGAATTATTATATTCTTCTTGAAGTCTGAGGGTATTTCGCCTGTCTCATACATCTTCCTCACCAGATGGTAGAGTTTTGTCAGGACTGGCTCTCCCACGGCCGTCAGTAGTTCCAATGGAATATTGTCTACTCCGGGGGCTTTGTTTCGACTCAGGTCTTTCAGTGCTCTGTCAAACTCTTCACGCAGTATCATATCTCCCATTTCATCTTCATCTACATCCTCTTCCATTTCCATAATATTGTCCTCAAGTACATCGCCCTTGTATAGACCCTCTATATACTCCTTCCACCTTTCTGCTTTCCCTTCTTTGCTTAGAACTGGGTTTTCATCTGAGCTCTTGATATTCATACAAGTCGTTCTCTTATCTCCAAAGGTCTCTTTAATTTTCCTGTAGGCGGTATCTATCTTACCCCTAGTGAGATAGGTCTCTACATCCTTACATTTGTCCTCTAGCCATCCCTGCTTAGCCATTTTGCACTTCCTGTCGATCTCATTTTTGAGACGTTTGTATTCCTTTTTGCCTGTTTCACTTACTGCATTTTTATATTTTCTCCTTTCATCAATTAAATTCAATATTTCTTCTGTTACCCAAGGATTTCTACTAGCCCTCGTCTTTTTACCTACTTGATCCTCTGCTGCCTTCACTACTTCATCCCTCAAAGCTACCCATTCTTCTTCTACTGTATTTATTTCCCCCATTCCTGTCAATTGCTCCCTTATGCTCTCCCTGAATCTCTGTACAACCTCTGGTTCTTTTAGTTTATCCAGGTCCCATCTCCTTAAATTCCCAACTTTTTGCAGTTTCTTCAGTTTGAATCTACAGGTCATAACCAATAGATTGTGGTCAGAGTCCACATCTGCCCCTGGAAATGTCTTACAATTTAAAACTTGGTTCCTAAATCTCTGTCTTACCATTATATAATCTATCTGATACCTTTTAGTATCTCCAGGGTTCTTCCATGTATACAACCTTCTTTCATGATTCTTAAACCAAGTGTTAGTTATGATTATGTTGTGCTCTGTGCAAAATTCTACCAGGCGGCTTCCTCTTTCATTTCTGTCCCCCAATCCATATTCACCTACTACGTTTCCTTCTCTCCCTTTTCCTACACTCGAATTCCAGTCACCCATGACTATTAAATTTTCGTCTCCCTTCACAATCTGAATAATTTCTTTTATTTCATCATACATTTCTTCAATTTCTTCGTCATCTGCAGAGCTAGTTGGCATATAAACTTGTACTACTGTAGTAGGTGTGGGCTTCGTATCTATCTTGCCCACAATAATGCGTTCACTATGCTGTTTGTAGTAGCTTACCCGCATTCCTATTTTCCTATTCATTATTAAACCTACTCCTGCATTACCCCTATTTGATTTTGTGTTTATAACCCTGTAGTCACCTGACCAGAAGTCTTGTTCCTCATGCCACCGAACTTCACTAATTCCCACTATATCTAACTTCAACCTATCCATTTCCCTTTTTAAATTTTCTAACCTACCTGCCCGATTAAGGGATCTGACATTCCACGCTCCGATCCGTAGAACGCCAGTTTTCTTTCTCCTGATAACGACATCCTCTTGAGTAGTCCCCGCCCGGAGATCCGAATGGGGGACTATTTTACCTCCGGAATATTTTACCCAAGAGGACGCCATCATCATGTAATCATACAGTAAAGCTCCATGCCCTCGGGAAAAATTAGGGAGGATAACAGTTCAAATCTCTATCCAGATTTAGGTTTTCCATTGTTCCCTAAATCACTCCAGTCAATGTCGGGATGGTCCCTTTTCAGAAGGGCACTGCCAATTTCCTTTCCCATCCTTTCGTAATCAGAGTTCGTGCTCCACCTCAAATGACCACAGTGTTGACGGTATGTTAAACTCTAATCTTCCTGTTCTCCTCCTTTTGAAATTATCTACTCACCTGATTAATCAGTCTAATGTTATGTGCTCTGAGCTGTAGATCGCCAGATTTGGTTTTGCAAATGACAACATCCTCCTGAGTAGTCCCTGCCCAGAGGCAAGAGGACGCCATCATTAAGCCGTACAGTAGAGCTGCAAGTCCTCAATAAATAGAATGGCTGTAGTTTCTCATTTTCAGTTATCGGCAGTGCATAGCAAGGTCATTTGTGGCTAATGTTACAGTGCCAGATCAGTCAGTCATCCAGACCTTTACCCATGCAACTACTGACAGGGCTGCTACCTCTTTTCAGTAACTGTATTGTCACGCAGAAGAAGGTGTGATTAGATGAATGATAAACACTAACGTCACTTAACGAAGGTTTATTCAGCACTTTCACTTACAAGAGCATGGAGTGAACTGCCTCTGGCTAGAACACATACATTATATTTACAGCTACAGAACACTCCAGTAAATGAGTCTTGACACTTGTAGACACTTCTAGTGTGTACTCGAACCGAATATAGAAATTAAAATAGTACAGTCCAGGTGAGTTTTGAACTCACGACCTTCCATTCAGCAGTTTAATATCATAACCACTACACCATGCTACTACTCAGATTCTTCTGCAACATTGCTCCCTCCTTAAGAGAACAGCATCTTGATGTTACGTCGTCCTAGTCCGGGAACGAGTCGTCGGTCCTGCATACTCAGACTCCAAATGACCGTTGCTCGACCTGGCGGTGATCTTCATAGAACTTCTTTTGCTGCTGCACTCTTCGTCACCTTTCAGCTTGTTGCCTGTTGCCGGAGCTTTGAATTTACGCTGGGTGGCAGGATCCTTGTAGGGCTTGATTTGAAGGATGTGGACCGTATCTCTGATCTTTCATCATCTTGCATCGGGGTCGAAATCTTCAACTTCATAAGTAACATCAGACAACTGTCTTACAACCTTATAAGGTCCAAAGTAGCGCCTGAGGAGCTTCTCAGAGAGACCAACCTTCCGAACAGGACTGAAGATCCAGCCAGACGAGGTCACCAGGCTGGTAGACAACAGGGCAATGTCTCGCTTCATACCTTCTACAATCGTTTTCTTGAGCCTGCAGCATGCAGACTTGATCTAACAGCTGAGCTTCCTCATCTCTGGTTAACACCTGGCTGATGTCATCAGGGTGTAATGGAAACAGTGTCCATCGTTGTAGTCGCCTCATGCCCATGCACCAGGCAAAGTGACGTAAATCCTGTGGTGTCTTGTGTGGCGGCGTTGTAAGCAAATGTCACAAAAGGTAGCACCTCATCCCAGTTGCTCTGCTCGACATTGATGAACATTGATAGCTTGTCGGCAAAGGTCTTATTACAGCATTCAGTAAGCCTGTTAATTTGCGGATGGTAGGCAG
The DNA here is from genome assembly GCF_023864345.2 of Schistocerca serialis cubense. Classification (NCBI taxonomy): domain Eukaryota; kingdom Metazoa; phylum Arthropoda; class Insecta; order Orthoptera; family Acrididae; genus Schistocerca; species Schistocerca serialis. The sequence goes on from NC_064639.1 coordinate 709,443,760, forward strand.
TCATCATGTGATGAGTTATGCTGCACTGACGGTTTATCTCTGTCACAAGATTCAATTGAAAAACTTTCCCTTGATCCGTAATTAATGACCTTGGGGCACCCTGTTTTACTTCAATGTCTTCCAAGATGAATTTGGCTATCTCGAACGTGTTGGCAGTTTTCACAGCTTTTGTAATGGCACAGCGTGTCAGATAATCAGTGCAAACAATAATCCATCTATTGCCACTAGCAGACGTTGGAAATCATCCGAGGAGGTCAATCCCAACACACTGGAAAGGCGTTTCGGGTGGTGGAATTGGTATGAGTCGGCCAGGTGGTGCGACACATAGTGATGGACACTCCTAAATAAATCTGGCCAGAAAAATCTCTTGCAGATTCTATCGTAGGTCTTAATAAATCCTAAATGTCCGGCCTCAGGTGTATCATGGAATTTCTGTATAACATCCAAGCGCATGTGTTTAGGAATCGCTGGTAGCCACCTCTTTCCAAATGAATCAAAGCTTTTCTTGCAAAGTAATCCATTAACTACCTTAATTTGTCCTTTCACATCCTCTGACCGATTTAAGGCAAGCATAATTTGAAATATCTTGGCGTCCTCCTCCTGCTCAGCAGAGAGATCCTGGAGTGCAGCGAGACAGTCACTATCTTCATCAAAGTCTTGATGGTCTTGCACAGAGTTTCTTGAGAGACAGTCGGCATCTTGGTGTTTTCTTCCACTTTTGTACACTATGGTAACGTCATACTCTTGAAGACATAATGCCCACCTGGCGAGTCATCCTGTTGGATCCTTAAGACCTGTCAACCAACAAAGTGAGTGATGGTCTGTAACAACTGTGAATGGCCTTCCATAGAGATACTGTCAAAATTTGCATATGGCCCAGATCACAGCAAGACATTCTCTTTCTGTCGTTGAGTAGTTTCTCTCAGCTTTTGTAAGTGTCCTAGAAGCATAGGCTATAACCTTCTCTTTTCCATCCAAAATTTGCACCAGAACAGCACCGATCCCATACCCAATGGCATCTGCGTGTAGTTCTGTAAGTGCTCTCTCATCATACAGACCCAGTACAGTGTCATTTATCAGAGCTTTTCGCATCACATCAAAAGAATCTTGTTGAGCACCACCACAGATAAATTTAGCGTCGGCTTTTAACAACTCTTGGAGTGGCCTGGCTTTGATAAAAGTCTTTGATAAAACGACAGTAATAAGAACACAAATCGAGGAAGCTTCTCGCATCTCTATTACTTTTAGGAATAGGAAATTCTGCTATAGATCTCACCTTTTCTGGGTCTGGACTCACGCTTTCGTTTGACACAATGTGTCGAAGTATTTTGATTTCTTTTGCTTCTAAGAGACACTATCTTGGATTAAGTTTCAGTCCGCCTTGTTGGAGACACTTAAGAATAGCCCTCAGTCTCTTCTATATGTTCATCAAATTTCTCTGAGAACACTATAATGTCATCTAAATACAAAGACACATCATCCACTTCAGGTGGCTTAGAAGATTATCCATCATCCGTTCAAAAGTTGCTGGGGCATTACACAAACCAAACGGCATTATCTTAAACTCATACAGGTCCTCAGGGGTGATGAATACAGTTTTCTCACGATCAGCCTCATCTACTTTGATTTGCCAGTATCCCGAGTACATGTCCGTGGTTGAGGGAAACTTATCCTCCTTCAGACAATCTAGTGCATCATCAATTCATAGAAGAGGGTAAATGTCCTTTTTAGTTATCTTTAAGCTTCCTGTAATCAACACAAAATCACCAGCTGCCATCCTTCTTCCTGATAAGAACCACTGGTGACGACCATAGGCTCTGCGAAGGCTGAATAATGTTATTCTTCATAATTTTCTCTACCTCATCACGAATTATTTGACATTCCATTGCTGACACATGGTATGCTCTCTGGCTTATTGGTTGATGGTCTCCAGTGCTAATCCGGTGCTTCACCATCGATTTGTCTAATTTGCTCTTCACCTTGGATTGAAGCATTCAGAGAACTCTTGAGGAATGGCAAGTAGCTTCTGCTATTGTTCCTTAGTGAGATCTGGTGTAGTTGAGCTAGTAGATCTTGTCTCGTAGTGGTAGCACTAATTTTGCCCACAGACATGGCATGGGAGGTTTCTATGATGCTCAGCTGTTCTTCAGTTAACGGCCCAGCATTTGCTACACATGTGTCTTGGAAGAATCTGCAGTTCTCAGCAATAGTTAGCGATCCACAATTCACTGAATCTGTTCTTAAACGAGACAACAGAGGCGGGGATGACCAAGTTATTCTTCAGTGGTATGCTTCTCTTACATTCCTCTACAAGATCCATGAGTTGATGCATGGCATGACATGTGACAGTTATCTTTCTAGCACTGGCTGCAGGAATGATCACTTCATCCAGCACACAGAGTGCATCTTCCTGTCCACAGCATCTCATCTCGTCTTGCATAATCTTAGAGTGACCACAATCGATAATTGCCTTAGAAGCTTTCAAAAAGTCCCATCCGAGAATGACATCATGACTATTTTCTTGTAAGATGATGAATTCTAAGGGCTGTGTATGGCCACTTATACCCATACGAATGCTACATCTTCCTGTAGGTTTTACATATTTCCCATTAGCCACCTTCAGCAGCGATGTTTTGCTATTGACGGGGTACGGTTTTCTGCAACTGGCAATGGTACTTGAAATGACTGAATATGATGCTCCAGAGACCACAAGAGCTTGGGCTGGTCGACCATCCATGAGGATATCGACGTAGTTTCCTCTCGTTTTTGTAGTGATTGACGGCGGAGGATTTTTCTCTTCAGCGGCCTCACCTACAAGGAAGGTCACACCCTTTAGTTTTCCAGGTTGCTGTGGCTGGGTGATCGGCTGGAGCTTCTAAACGGTGATGGAGACCTTGATTGGTGTGTTGGGGAGCGTCCTCTCCAGCGACTAGCTTTCGGTGATGGTAACCTACGTCGTCCTGCACCCACATCTTTTTCTTCATCTTCGTCGTACCAGAGTTGGCGTTGGCTAAGATTGATCTGCTGTCTTCTGGCGCGGGCCTTATCAAACATCTGCCACCTTTCTCGACAATAACACACCATGTGTCCCGGTCATCTGCTGTGGAAACATACTGGTTGGTTATCCTGGGTCCTCCAGACATCAGACTTCCTTGGTGCCCAAACAGGTTCCTCATTCAGCATTGTAGGAACGTAACTTTGCCTGGGTCTCGACTTTTTTACCGTTTTGAAGGGAAATGAAGGACGAGAGATTGGATTCAATGTCTGTTCCACTTCATCCCATATGACCTCTTGAAGCATCTCGGTTTTTTGCTCGCCATGCAGTCGAAGTGCCTTCTGAACTTCCTCTCTCACTATCTGACGAAGAACACTTACAAAATCAGTTGCTTCCTCCATCCCAGACATCGATACAATGTTTGGACTCCGTTCAAACTTCTTGCATCTAATTCTTTTTTGATGCATTGTCTCGATATACTGGCACCATTTTATGTAGTTTTCTGCTGTCGAAACCTCCTTCGGTAGTAGAGCTTGATACATGTCCTCAGCAACACCCTTCATGAGATGTGCAACCTTATCCTCCTCCTTCATTCTAGGACCCACTATTTTACACAGCTCCAAGACATCTTGAATGTAGGACTGTGTAGTTTCTCCTGGGCACTGTGCCCTGCACTTTAATTTATCTTCAGCCTTGCACTTCTGTCGTTGTGTGTCGCCGAAATACTTGCGCAGTTCCACCTGGAATATTTCCCAGCTTGTGAACTTCTCCTCGTTGTTCTCATACCATTGCTTGGCAGTGCCCTCCAAGTAGAAAAATACGTTAGCCAAACACATGGTGTCATCCCATTTGTTAAATTTGGCTATACGCTCTTATACCTTCAGCCACTTGTTTGGATCTTGGCCATCGTCACCAGAGAACCTAGAAGGATGTCTCATGTGGTGGCACACAGTTGCTGTCATTGTAATGTCCGCTTCTTCTTCTGTCTCCGGTAGATTGCGATCTGTTGAATATGGCTCGAACTCGGGTTTCTCGCCACATAAATGGCGGCTCTGTTGTGGCCTGATGGGGGCCACTGTGTCGTCGATAATGTGCGCTGTCACCAGTTCCAATACCCAGCATCTCCACCAGAATAATGTCAAGTAGAAGAAGGTGTGATTAGATGAATGACGAACACTAACGTTACGTAACGAAGGTTTATTCAGCACTTGCACATACAAGAGCGCAGCGCAAACTGCCTCCGGCGAGGACACTTTATTTCTTCATAGACCACGGAAAATATCCAAAACAATAAGGTGGTACATATTGGGATCAAAAAATAATTAAAATTCAGTTTCTAAAGATGAGTAGTTCTAATTTTAATCTAAAAGATAAATGCCATTGTTCACAGTTATTTGTCTTCAAACTTGCAGTGTGAAATAAAGAAGGCAAATGTTTTAACAGTTGGTAGAATACGTGAGCTTAATTTGAGTGATCATAATTGCCTCCACTAGATACAGATCTTGTTGTGGTAGTTCTGGTTCCTTCTGTCTTATGGGAGGGATTTTGATAAAATATTGTAGATTTGAATGATAAATAAAATTCTGCAGCGTAGCCAGATACTTTAAGTAGAACTCTGGTTAGCAATAAAAGGCCAACCTGTGACCATCTGATTTCAATGAGCTTCAGCATACTAGTTGGGCCCTGTACTGTGACTCCTGCGAATTTTTTTTTTTTCTAAAAAAAAAATAAATAAAAGAGAGAGAGAGAGAGAGAGAGAGAGAGAGAGAGAAGGCAATAACTTTGGATCTGTTTTGCACCAGGTGGAATCTTCATAACATTCACAAATAACATTTTATTTATACATATCAAGCCTGTGATGTAATAGTTCACCGGAAATGAAAGAATATAAATAACCGTACCCCAAATGGTCCCCCCCATGAACCATGGACCTTGCCGTTGGTGGGGAGGCTTGCGTGCCTCAGCGATACAGATAGCCGTACCGTAGGTGCAACCACAACGGAGGGGTATCTGTTGAGAGGCCAGACAAATGTGTGGTTCCTGAAGAGGGGCAGCAGCCTTTTCAGTAGTTGCAAGGGCAACAGTCTGGATGATTGACTGATCTGGCCTTATAACAATAACCAAAACGGCATTGCCGTGCCGGTACTGCGAACGGCTGAAAGCAAGGGGAAACTACAGCCGTAATTTTTCCCGAGGGCATGCAGCTTTATTGTATGATTACATGATGATGGCGTCCTCTTGGGTAAAATATTCCGGAGGTAAAATAGTCCCCCATTCGGATCTCCGGGCGGGGACTACTCAAGAGGATGTCATTACCAGGAGAAAGAAAACTGGCGTTCTACGGATCGGAGCGTGGAATGTCAGATCCCGTAATTGGGCAGGTAGGTTAGAAAATTTAAAAAGGGAAATGGATAGGTTGAAGTTAGATATAGTGGGAATTAGTGAAGTTCGGTGGCAGGAGGAACAAGACTTCTGGTCAGGTGACTACAGGGTTATAAACACAAAATCAAATAGGGGTAATGCAGGAGTTGGTTTAATAATGAATAAAAAAAATAAGAGTGCGGGCAAGCTACTACAAACAGCATAGTGAACGCATTATTGTGGCCAAGATAGATACGAAGCCCACACCTACTACAGTAGTACAAGTTTATATGCCAACTAGCTCTGCAGATGACGAAGAAATTGAAGAAATGTATGATGAGTTCAATAAAATTATTCAGATTGTGAAGGCAGACGAAAATTTAATAGTCATGGGTGACTGGAATTCGAGTGTAGGAAAAGGGAGAGAAGGAAAAAAGTAGGTGAATATGGATTGGGGGACAGAAATGAAAGAGGAAGCCGCCTGGTAGAATTTTGCACAGAACACAACATAATCATAACTAACACTTGGTTTAAGAATCATGAAAGAAGGTTGTATACATGGAAGAACCCTGGAGATACTAAAAGGTATCAGATAGATTATATAATGGTAAGACAGAGATTTAGGAACCAGGTTTTAAACTGTAAGACATTTCCAGGGGCAGATGTGGACTCTGACCACAATCTATTGGTTATGACCTGTAGATTAAAACTGAAGAAACTGCAAAAAGGTGGGAATTTAAGGAGATGGGACCTGGATAAACTAAAAGAACCAGAGGTTGTACAGAGATTCAGGGAGAGCATAAGGGAGCAATTGGCAGGAATGGGGGAAATAAATACAGTAGAAGAAGAATGGGTAGCTTTGAGGGATGAAGTAGTGAAGGCAGCAGAGGATCAAGTAGGTAAAAAGACGAGGGCTAGTAGAAATCCTTGGGTAACAGAAGAAATATTGAATTTAATTGATGAAGGGAGAAAATATAAAAATGCAGTAAGTGAAACAGGCAAAAAGGAATACAAACGTCTCAAAAATGAGATCAACAGGAAGTGCAAAATGGCTAAGCAGGGATGGCTAGAGGACAAATGTAAGGATGTAGAGGCCTATCTCACTAGGGGTAAGATAGATACCGCCTACAGGAAAATTAAAGAGACCTTTGGAGATAAGAGAACGACTTGTATGAATATCAAGAGCTCAGATGGAAACCCAGTTCTAAGCAAAGAAGGGAAAGCAGAAAGGTGGAAGGAGTATATAGAGGGTCTATACAAGGGCGATGTACTTGAGGACAATATTATGGAAATGGAAGAGGATGTAGATGAAGATGAAATGGGAGATATGATACTGCGTGAAGAGTTTGACAGAGCACTGAAAGACCTGAGTCGAAACAAAGCCCCCGGAGTAGACAATATTCCATTGGAACTACTGACGGCCGTGGGAGAGCCAGTCCTGACAAAACTCTACCATCTGGTGAGGAAGATGTATGAGACAGGCGAAATACCCTCAGACTTCAAGAAGAATATAATAATTCCAATCCCAAAGAAAGCAGGTGTTGACAGATGTGAAAATTACCGAACTATCAGCTTAATAAGTCACAGCTGCAAAATACTAACACGAATTCTTTACAGACGAATGGAAAAACTAGTAGAAGCTAACCTCGGGGAAGATCAGTTTGGATTCCGTAGAAACACTGGAACACGTGAGGCAATACTGACCTTACGACTTATCTTAGAAGAAAGATTAAGGAAAGGCAAACCTATGTTTCTAGCATTTGTAGACTTAGAGAAAGCTTTTGACAATGTTGACTGGAATACTCTCTTTCAAATTCTAAAGGTGGCAGGGGTAAAATACAGGGAGCGAAAGGCTATTTACAATTTGTACAGAAACCAGATGGCAGTTATAAGAGTCGAGGGACATGAAAGGGAAGCAGTGGTTGGGAAGGGAGTAAGACAGGGTTGTAGCCTCTCCCCGATGTTGTTCAATCTGTATATTGAGCAAGCAGTAAAGGAAACAAAAGAAAAATTCGGAGTAGGTATTAAAATTCATGGAGAAGAAATAAAAACTTTGAGGTTCGCCGATGACATTGTAATTCTGTCAGAGACAGCAAAGGACTTGGAAGAGCAGTTGAATGGAATGGACAGTGTCTTGAAAGGAGGATATAAGATGAACATCAACAAAAGCAAAACAAGGATAATGGAATGTAGTCTAATTAAGTCGGGTGATGCTGAGGGAATTAGATTAGGAAATGAGGCACTTAAAGTAGTAAAGGAGTTTTGCTATTTGGGGAGCAAAATAACTGATGATGGTCGAAGTAGAGAGGATATAAAATGTAGGCTGGCAATGGCAAGGAAAGCGTTTCTGAAGAACAGAAATTTGTTAACATCCAGTATTGATTTAAGTGTCAGGAAGTCATTTCTCAAAGTATTTGTATGGAGTGTAGCCATGTATGGAAGTGAAACATGGACGATAAATAGTTTGGACAAGAAGAGAATAGAAGCTTTCGAAATGTGGTGCTACAGAAGAATGCTGAAGATTAGATGGGTAGATCACATAACTAATGAGGAAGTATTGAATAGGATTGGGGAGAAGAGAAGTTTGTGGCGCAACTTGACCAGAAGAAGGGATCGGTTGGTAGGACATGTTCTGAGGCATCAAGGGATCACCAATTTAGTATTGGAGGGCAGCGTGGAGGGTAAAAATCGTAGAGGGAGACCAAGAGATGAATACACTAAGCAGATTCAGAAGGATGTAGGTTGCAGTAGGTACTGGGAGATGAAAAAGCTTGACCAGGATAGAGTAGCATGGAGAGCTGCATCAAACCAGTCTCAGGACTGAAGACCACAACAACAACAACAACAACCCCAAATGGTCTGTGACTCAAAATGACCTAGTGGCTGTTTCTTGGTAACTGTGAGGCGGAATCCAATAGGTGGCAGCTCATGCATGTTTGGCAAGCTCTTCAATGATCTCTGCATCTCACCCAGTCCTCAGTGACTATCAGCCATTTCACAGGCGAGCATTTGTTGTTTACGATCCAAACATTATTTTATGCAGATAATTTTCTTGTGCTGCTCATTCATTTAACTTTTTCTGCAGATGTTGTACTGTGTGATGCAACTGTCCTGTTTTAAATCATGTTTTCAGTGTTGACAATACAATACCATTAATTTTCCTACATTTGTGAAATGCTTTTCTTGTATCAGATCCATCAAGGCATTGTAGGCCATATTGAGTACACACATTATTGATAGGTCATATTGAGTATACACTTTAGTGATAATTTTTATTGATTTTTTTATAGTTGTGGCTTAAACAGTAAGATACAGGGTCAGTGGAGTTAGGATGTCCTTAAAAAAAAAAAAGAGAGAGAATTGGTCTTTCACATCTGGAGGAATGTCAGATCTGGATGTAAACTCGAAACAAAGTTGGGGCGAAAGTTTACTTTGTCTGAAGAACAAAATATTGAACTCTGTTATTGAATAGTAAAGTTGGCAGAAGTGGGCTATCCCATGATAACAAAAATTTAGGATTATGTATCTACCGGTGTGTAAGACAAACTATGATAATCGTCTGTTTCCTGATGTTAAGCAGAATGCAAAATGCAAATGGCAAAAGAAAGTTTTAAAGGATGACTCCACAATTCCTATCAGAAAATCTCAATATTAATTCACGTAGGGCTTAGAAGTTAAACCAAGTAGTTGTTTAACACCATTTCCAGAAAGTTAATAATCTTTTTGAAAACCGAATTTGATATTTTTGGAAATCCTAAATGACTTTTTAACATGGATGGAAAAATTTGCAGATTGAATTTGCATGAAGAACCATGAGTACTCACAAAGAAAATCACACACAGAGTACACGTAATAGGTTATTTTTCTATGTTAAAAATATGGATTCGATTGTTGTTATTCTGAATGATTATAATATTCAGGTAGCATTTTCAGTCAATATTCTCACCAATATTCTCTCCAATACCCAGCATCTCCACCAGAATAATGTCAAGTAGAAGAAGGTGTGATTAGATGAATGACGAACACTAACGTTACGTAACGAAGGTTTATTCAGCACTTGCACATACAAGAGCGCAGAGCAAAAATCATTAAATTTCAAGACTTGGTCACACAGTAAAAAATGCTCTATTACTGGCAGAAACTCTGGTGACATCACAGGCTAGGAGGAAGCTGAAATCACACATGTTATATGAGTGGTAGCCACAGTTAGTAGTGATTTTCTGTTCTTTTCTTGCAAACAGTTTTATTAATTAGTGATGGAAAATACAGATATAACTTTTAAGTAATAGTGGAAAGGAATTTTGTGAACGCTCATAGTGGAAAAATCTTCCAAAAGTTCATACATTAATGGTCTTTTAGCTCATGAAAAACAACTCAGATTTTTATGTACCAGAAATAAGAAACACGGAAAGTGCATTGCATGGTGACTAGGATGGAAGTTTTGTGAAGTCACAGAATTGTCTTAGAACTGAGTGGATCTGGAACTGAATTATTTGCTTGGACCATGCTGAAATGGTTTGCCAGGGCAGCTTGTGAAGGCATGCACAATAAAACACAGTGGAAACTTTTTCATTCAGAAAGTAATTCTGATTATTAATTGTTGTGGTTGTTGCCAGAACAACTATTTTGCAGGTGCTGCTTTTCTCAATTTTCAGATTTTCATGGAATGCAATAACACTCATGGGGAACTGCAGAGCATCATTGTGTTTGCCTTCAACACCTTTATACATTGCAGTTTTTCTGCTCCACTGCATACTTAACCACTGCTGATACACTATGATTTAGAATTGGTTAAGCAGGACAACTTAATTTTATTGTAATGTCCTAGTCTTATTACATTTCATCGTAGGTTGCAAGCAGTGTTCAGTTTTTCTCATTGTCAAAATCATACAGCTCTACAACAGGCTCTGTGGAGACAGTTGGAAGTGGCAAATTATTGTCTTCATCAATTTGAGTGGTAAGAATAATGTCAGAAATTGTTAAATGGTTTCTCAGATTCTTCAGATGAAGGGCTGCACCAGGTATGAGATATAGTTTCATATCATCATTCATGTGATTCGCCTCAAATTGATCAGTTGTAAAATGAAGCTAGTAAATGAAAATAGGTATTAAAATTTAACATGATATGTAATTTAAAGCACTTGCATAACTGTGTTACGAATAAAGTAAACATAAGCACAGTAGTATTAAGCATAGAGACTGGGAATGAAAAAGAAGGAAAAAATGCTTCAAATGAAGATCAATTTTACAAACAATGTATTTGAAGTCTAGCAAGCTACCTATTATGCTAGAAGCAGCAGTGTATTTACATGGAGTGTTTGCTTACACCAGAATGATCATCACAGAAATAAGCACACATGGTGGCCACTATCTCATTTGCATCTCTACAAATGAGTGCAACCACATTCTACACATCTTCTCTGTCTTTGGAACACACAACAGCAAATTTTATGGAGTTTCTATAGAAGTATTTGTACATTGTGGTACTATACACATTTAACGTATTTTCCAAGACATAAATTCCAAAACAAGATATCATTGTGAACGAGCTTTACAACAGTAGGAACAGCTGGTAGGCAGTGACATCAGAGGTGTCACATGACTCAGGGGTGTTTAATTGGGCTTTGACATCATTTTAATATTATTTTCATAAAAAAACTGAAATTCATTGGGCAGGGGGGGGGGGGGGGGGGGGGGGGAGTTTATCAGCATAAAATGACATAACTAACCATTTAAGATGATGTCCAGAAAACAGTCAAATATTATATTGGCAATGAACATGGGGAAAATGTAATGATTCTCTCTTGTGTGAGTGCAGCAGGAGCCACTGGCCGCTATTCCTCCAATGATTTTATTCAAAGGAAAGCCCATGAAAACATGGTTTGCTGACAGTCTACCTACAGGCTCTTTTTGCTGCATGACAGAAAAGGAATCAATAACATTAACTTTTGTTGAATGGGTAGACCAGTTTGGCCATCATAAACCTGCTGCTCAGTGCTATTTTGTTTATTCAAACAGCACTGGGATCAAGAAGTAATTATGTGCAGACACAATCATTATGAGAGAGCATAAACGAACCAACACTTCGGAAAAACTTGCCAAAGTTTGGGAAAAATCCATGACCATATCTAACATCACATCTGGGTCTAAGACTACTGAATTGTATCCATATGATTCTAATGTGACTCCAAAGTTGCATTTTTACCTAGTACACCTTCTGAAGTACAGAAGCGTGCAGCTTCGGAACCTCTGCCAACACCAACTCCGCAAAAATCAGGAGACACTTAATCTTCAGAGGCTCTTCAAAGTGTGTCAAATAGGAATCTGAATGGAGTACACATGGAGGATGATAACACAGTTGGAAATGCCATTATTGATTCAAATGATGCTGGAGTTCCTGATAAGAGCACATTTGTGAGTTACTTCCAACACCAAATAAAAAGTGTTCAAGTGCCCAAGAGAAAATCTGCTTTCAACAGTAAAGGAACCATTTTGAAAAAAATCACTATTTATGACTAAAGATAAAGCCAAAATTCCTATAATATCCAAGGTTCAGAGAACTAGTCAAAAAGTCAGATTGACAAACAATGATGAGTCTTGGTTTTTCAGGTGTGCAAAGAATATCCAGTGAAATATATGTGTATTTGTTTCTTTTGTGGTCATTACATCCATGAGGAATGTGTCGGGATATGAAAGAGGACAAGGGCAGTTTTGTGTGTCCGAACCATGAGGATACTGATTAACAATGTGGAACAATATTTTTGTGTCAATTCAATGTAAGAAATAACTTGCATAAATGAATAACTAACCCTTGGAAACCATTACATTTGTTGAATATGTCCTAGGAAAAAATTTTGACTCTCTGAATCATAGGGGCTTTTTAAGTTTTTTGTCTTTTTCTTATATCTGTATTAGTCAAATTCCTTAAAATTGCCTTTGCCAAACGAGTAATTTCAGTTTGCATTAGATCTGTGTTAAGAAACATAATGCATATTGTGAATCAGATTTAATTATTTTCAATATTTTTAATTATTACTAAAACAAGGTGAGTAGGCCACATTGGGGAAACAGCATACTTAATACGCCCAAAACCATTCTTTTTATTCTTGTTATTATGGCTTGTTTAATTATTTTACGTGTTCCACAACATGAACTTTAGATTGTAACCAACAGTCATAATTTACTGCAGCTAACAAAAATATTTAAAAAAATAACTTTCCTTAGCTAGGCCATATGAGGTACAGTTAAATTAGTAATTTTAATTCGTTGAAGATATACTTGAGGAGGAAACCCCATACTAATTAGGGCAGTGAGTAAGTGGTGTAAGGCCCGTGCTCGCATCCCAGAATGAAAGCTGTCACAAAATCATTGTATTGTTATTTTAAATGGCTTTTTCCTCCCTTGGAAATAAGGAAAAAAGCATGATCAGTGCACCTCTTTATTACGAATTTGAAGGCCCATGTTTGATCATCTGTGCAGACTGTATTTTTTTTTGTGTGTTTTGGTCAAAAACTGTGTTATCCTTTTTGAGAGAATGTGAAGATGAAACAGTGACCAGAAATGTTACAGACCCCCCCCCCCCCCCCCCCCCCCCCTCTCCCACTGACAATAGATAAAGACACCATAGACATTAATGCAGATCTGCTTAACAGGGTCAGTCGATATGAAATCAACCAGTGGTTTGGTTTTTGACAACTTGGATTTTTATAATTTATTGTTCAGTTACAGTAACACTTAAACCCAAAATAAAATTGTTTTTGGACCTTGTTGTTAATCTTTAAAATTTCAAAATTATATGATTGTTGTTACTCTTTAACCCTTAATGTCAATTATTTGTACAGTATTTGTTAATGGGTATGCTAAATTCCATGACAGTGTTCCAGTGGGAGCTGTGATAGATCTTAGTGGCCGCTGGTGTGTGTTTGTGTGTGTGTGTGTGTGTGTGTGTGTGTGTGTGTGTGTGTGTGTGCGCGTGCGGGGGGGGGGGGGGGGCTGTTTGTTAGCATCAAATCTATTAGAAAAATTTGTCAATAGTACATATATTTCATAAAATATTATATCAAACAAAACACACAGGAAACCAAAAGTAAACACACATTACAGCAGCATCCTTCTTATGCACAGTAAGAGTTTGATATATTCCTGGAGAACATGATAGCAAGTGTATGTATAAGATTTATACATGTAGAGAGAGAGAGAGAGAGAGAGAGAGAGAGAGAGAGAGAGAGAAGGAGCCGTCTTCTTCGCAGGTCTCCAGGAGATAGCTTTTATGTCTTCTTCGCAGGTCTCCATGAGAGATAAAGTGTATCATGAACTCTGAAAATCTGTCTCGCACACATAAATCTACACGTGAACACACACACATCATCAACGCAATTCTTAACTGCTCACAGGGTATGTGCAGATGCTTTTACATGGTAGTTGTAAGTAGAGGGTGTTTTGATGTATGCTTGATTAAGATAACAATGGAGGTTGGGCCTGAACTACCACATTAACGGCCAACCACAACTAACAATTGCATTCTAGTTGTTACTGAATGATTTGTGTATTCCACTTTACTCTGAGTTGTGCTTGCTGGTTGTTTCATTTTCTTATATTGAAATGAATGCAGTGAGCAATCTTGCTCTGTCACAGGATTTGAATATGACTCACAACAGCAGATGAAATCAATGATTCATATGTCCATTTCCCAGAAGCACAGAACACAGACTTAGATTGCCAGCCCTGTGAGATGGAGGCATGGCTTGTCCTCCCACACGGTTCTTCTCCCTCCGACAGCCAGAACTCCTTGTTTGTTTGTTTATGTTTGTGGCTGACAGCCATAAGTGTCAGATACAACATGATTGCCTGTACAAGAAATAATAGAGCATGCATAAACTATTTGAACTTGTAATCTGAATTTTGGGAAGCAAAATGAATCAAATTGTCAACATTTAAACAAAAAGGATTGTACTCTCAAAGAGCAGCAACTCCATGGCTTCGGCAAAATTGCTTCAAAATAATTAGTTGGAATGGTATTGGAAATCCATTTGTTGCGCCTTCTTGTTGGGAAATAAATCTGTCATTCTTGAATTGAAATCTTCAATTTACACACAAATGACTTTTCACAGTATAGCATACCTAAGGTACTCAGTCGTTTTTCTTTAATGATGTTTCATAGAATCGTTTTAATTCTATAAAACATTGAAAAGCACCACTCAGCTTCTGATGTCAAGATAGGCATTGTGACTAGCATTTTCAAAACTTTAACAGTTTCTTCAAAAGTGTCACAAAGTTCATGCTCTAAAATCAGCAAAAGAAATGGAACTGCCTGAGAAACTGCTCTCACCTCAGGCCCAGCATAGAAGAATTGAAGCTCACCCTTAAAATTTTGCTTTTAAGGTACACACATCAAAAAGTTTTACATCCACCCGGTTCCCAGAACTCCTGAAGTTAGACATTGACTTTGGATATTGTATCACAGATACAGTCCCTTTGACTGTTCAAAGATGTCACGAAACCCGCTCAAAGTTGAAACAACCATGCATGAGCAGTGCTTATTCGACGGAGGGGGTCCGACAGCCAATCAGTTCCAGTCATTCCAGCAGGAAGGAGGTACACAGCTCGTGTTTCTGTAGTTCAACCATGCCTAGATGGTCAGTACTGCGGTTCGATCGTGTCTGCATTGTTACTTTGTGCCAGGAAGCGCTCTCAACAAGGGAAGTGTCCAAGCGTCTCTGAGTGAACCAAAGTGATGTTGTTCAGACATGGAGAAGATACAGAGAGACAGGAACTGTCAATGACATGCCTCTCTCAGGCTGTCCAAGGGCTACTACTGCAGTGGATGACCACTACCTATGGATTACGGCTCAGAGGAACTCTGACAGCAATGCCACCATGATGAATAATGCTCTTCGTGCAGCCACAGGATGCCATGTTATGACTCATACTGTGCGCAATAGGCAGCATGATGCGCAACTTCATTCCCGATGTCCAAGGCGAGGTCTATCTCTGCAACCATGACACTATGCAGCATGGTACAGATGGGCCCAACAACGTGCCGAATGGACTGCTCAGGAGTGACATCATGTTATCTTCACCAATGAGTGTCGCATATGCCTCCAACCAGACAATCATCGGAGATGTGTTTGGAGGCAACCCAGTCAAGCTGAACGCCTTACACACACTGTCCAGTGAGTGCAGCAAGATGGAGGTTCCCTGCTGTTTTGGGGTGGTATTGCATGGGATTGAGGGATGCCGCTGGTGGTCATGCAAGGCACCGTAATGGCTGTATGATACGTGAATTTGATATAAATGTGCCCGGGCCAAAAACAGATATGTATGAAAAGAAAGATGAACATATATCTGTATTCTAATGTTTCCTTTCACTCTTCAACTATCTGTCACTTCCCATCTGTGTTTCTGGTTGGACGTATTGTGTCTGTTTGTATGTTCATCCTTCTGATTGGAGGTTTGAGGGAGTTTGTCTGCTTACTTATGTAATAAAATAGAACACCTACAGCCGTCCTATGATGTTATTTATTGTATGACTACCAGTTTTGTTGCTTCAGTACACCATCATCAGGTCTAAATTGATGCTGAGGTGGTTCACTGCAATTGTATACACGATTCATTAGTGCGTAAACCGGTTCATAGATATTGGCCACTGATGAATCATGTATACAATTGGGGTTATCCCCTCTCAGCATCAGATAAGGCTGGAAAATGGTGTACTGTTTTATATATATATTGTTGCTTGACATACACACTATACACAATAAAATGTAACACCTACATCTGTCCTTACAATGTTATTTATTAAATGGCTACCAGTTTCGGTGTTTCAGTACACCATTTTCCAGCCTTATCTGATGCTGAGAGGGGATAACCCCAATTGTATACATGATTCATCAGTGGCCAATATCTATGAACCGGTTTACGCACTAATGAATCGTGTATACAATTGCAGTGAACCACCTCAGCATCAATTTAGACCTGATGATGGTGTACTGAAGCAACAAAACTGGTAGTCATACAATAAATAACATCATAGGACGGCTGTAGGTGTTCTATTTTATTACATAAGTAAGCAGACAAACTCCCTCAAACCTCCAATCAGAAGGATGAACATACAAACAGACACAATACGTCCAACCAGAAACACAGATGGGAAGTGACAGATAGTTGAAGAGTGAAAGGAAACATTAGAATACAGATATATGTTCATCTTTCTTTTCATACATATCTGTTTTTGGCCCGGGCACATTTATATCAAATTCACGTATCATACAGCCATTACGGTGCCTTGCATGACCACCAGCGGCATCCCTCAATCCCATGCAATACCACCCCAAAACAGCAGGGAACCTCCATCTTGCTGCACTCACTGGACAGTGTGTGTAAGGCGTTCAGCTTGACTGGGTTGCCTCCAAACACATCTCCGATGATTGTCTGGTTGGAGGCATATGTGACACTCATTGGTGAAGATAACATGATGTCACTCCTGAGCAGTCCATTCGGCACGTTGTTGGGCCCATCTGTACCATGCTGCATAGTGTCATGGTTGCAGAGATAGACCTCGCCTTGGACATCGGGAATGAAGTTGCGCATCATGCTGCCTATTGCGCACAGTATGAGTCATAACATGGCATCCTGTGGCTGCACGAAGAGCATTATTCATCATGGTGGCATTGCTGTCAGAGTTCCTCTGAGCCGTAATCCATAGGTAGTGGTCATCCACTGCAGTAGTAGCCCTTGGACAGCCTGAGAGAGGCATGTCATTGACAGTTCCTGTCTCTCTGTATCTTCTCCATGTCTGAACAACATCACTTTGGTTCACTCAGAGACGCTTGGACACTTCCCTTGTTGAGAGCGCTTCCTGGCACAAAGTAACAATGCAGACACGATCGAACCGCAGTACTGACCATCTAGGCATGGTTGAACTACAGAAACACGAGCTGTGTACCTCCTTCCTGCTGGAATGACTGGAACTGATTGGCTGTCGGACCCCCTCCGTCGAATAAGCACTGCTCATGCATGGTTGTTTCAACTTTGAGCGGGTTTCGTGACATCTTTGAACAGTCAAAGGGACTGTATCTGTGATACAATATCCAAAGTCAATGTCTAACTTCAGGAGTTCTGGGAACCGGGTGGATGTAAAACTTTTTGATGTGTGTACCTTAAAAGCAAAATTTTAAGGGTGAGCTTCAATTCTTCTATGCTGGGCCTGAGGTGGGAGCAGTTTCTCAGGCAGTTCCGTTTCTTTTGCTGATTTTAGAGCATGAACTTTGTGACACTTTTGAAGAAACTGTTAAAGTTTTGAAAATGCTAATCACAATGCCTATCTTGAGATCAGAAGCTGAGTGGTGCTTTTCAATGTTTTATAGAATTAAAACGATTCTATGAAACATCATTAAAGAAAAACGACTGAGTACCTTAGGTATGCTATACTGTGAAAAGTCATTTGTGTGTAAAATTGAAGATTTCAATTCAAGAATGACAGATTTATTTCCCAACAAGAAGGCGCAACAAATGGATTTCCAATACCATTCCAACTAATTATTTTGAAGCAATTTTGCCGAAGCCATGGAGTTGCTGCTCTTTGAGAGTACAATCCTTTTTGTTTAAATGTTGACAATTTGATTCATTTTGCTTCCCAAAATTCAGATTACAAGTTCAAATAGTTTATGCATGCTCTATTATTTCTTGTACAGGCAATCATGTTGTATCTGACACTTATGGCTGTCAGCCACAAACATAAACAAACAAACAAGGAGTTCTGGC